>NC_054371.1:216311990-217054490 GCF_017654675.1 Xenopus laevis
GAAACAACTCCATCCCAACTAAATGTTGCACAATTTTGCACAATTGCACGCATTTAGATGTGTGGGGGTGCAGTTGCATCAGGCATAATTCCCCTTGTAGCTGCAATTACACTCAGAAAAAAAACTGTATTTTGGATTAAAAACACGAACTTTCCACATTGCACTTGAATTTGCAAATGACCTCTTTGTTGTCCAACATGTGCACCTTTAGAAACTGTTGAAGAACAAGAACTGACACTCTCTGACAGCCAAAGAAGCTGTGGAAAGAGTTGTACTTTACAGACAAAGGTCATAGGTTGGACAGTGCTATTTTATATAGATAATCAGGCCCCATAAAGTCTGCTTTTCCCCTGCCATAACTTTATGCCTACTATCTGCCCCAACCTCTGCCTCCGGTCTTGCTGTCTTGATCCATTCGCCAAATCTTGTTGTCTATAGACATTGTGTAACCTAGTTCTCACTCTGTTCTTTCTTGTTCTCATTCTCTTCTAGTTCTTTCTTGTAGCTACACTTGCTCTGAGAAGACTGACCTAACACCAGACCTATAGCCAATGCGGGTGGAACTGGCTGCCATTAAAAGGGTTCTATTTTGGGTAAAGAGCACTCATGGATAGAGATGTTGCTGAAACACTTGTATACACTTTATTCTGTCAACTGTCAGAATTCATACTATGCCGAGAGACCACCTAGTCTGAACATGTATTTGTCTCTGCTGTGATGTTGTTACAGGCACCGCACCTCATTTATTTTGCAATTGTATTAATCTTATGAAATTTGCCTATGAAAACAAGGGGGAGAGGAATTTTGTGCAGAAGAACTAATGTCCCTAGTTTCTCTTGCTGCATATTTGCTTTTCCATGGGTACAGCACAGATTTAAATTTTTTGAGCCAAACACACACAATGAAAAAGAGGATACTGATTAAATAGTAAAACAGATTAAGAAGAAAGCTCTCGGTGTAATACTTTTTATTTATCAGTCATTGTGCATGTTTGAACCATGAAACCAGTGAGTCAGCTATCCGGAGTCGTGTGTACAATCTGCTTGTTCCATCTTGTAGAACTGCTGGGGAAAAAACAGATGCCACCCATTTTAGTCATACTAACAGCGATGTTTAAAAATAAAAATCATTTTCATTGTCTTGTATACCTTTAAAGGGAACATAGAGGGAAAAGAGCCACTCTCCCATCTGACTGAAGTTAAAAAAACAAGCTGGTCATGTGTGTAAAAGTATTTTGCATCATTCA
Source organism: Xenopus laevis (assembly GCF_017654675.1). Classification (NCBI taxonomy): domain Eukaryota; kingdom Metazoa; phylum Chordata; class Amphibia; order Anura; family Pipidae; genus Xenopus; species Xenopus laevis. The sequence continues at coordinate 216,313,237 of NC_054371.1, forward strand.
CAATTTTTTTTTAAAAATTTGAATCTGTGACCTCATGTCAGCTGGAAAGACCTACTGGTAAATAAAGCATTAGAGAGATTATTATATGATCCCCTTATATATTTATACATAGTTATCATATCACCCCTTAAGCGCCTCTTCTCCAGCGTGAACATCCCCAATTTGGCCAGTCTTTCCTCATAGCTAAGATTTTCCATACCTTTTACCAGATTAGTTGCCCTTCTCTGTACCCTCTAATGTCCTGACAATAATGTCCTGTTTGAGTGATGGAGACCAAAACTAGATGGGGCTAGAAAAGTGGAAGAATGACCCCCTCCTCCCGTGAATCTCTGCCCCTTTTAATACAGCTCAAGACCTTATTTGCCCTTGATGCTGCTGACTGGCATTGCTTGCTACAGACAAGTTTATCATCTACAAGGACTCCAAGGTCCTTTTCCATAATGGATTTGCCTAGTGCAGTCCCATTAAGTGTATAAGTGGATATTTTTACATCCCAGGTGCATGACATTTCTCAACATTGAATCTCATTTGCCACTTAGCTGCCCAGATTGCCAGTTTGTCAAGATCCTGTTGCAAGGATGCCACATCCTGGATGGAATTAATTGGGCTGGATAATTTTGTGTCATCTCCAAACACTGATACATTATTTACAACACCTTCCCCTAAGTCATTAATGAACAAGTTAAATAAAAGTGGACCCAATAAAGAGCCTTGAGGGACCCCACTAAGAACCTTACTCCAAGTAGAGAATGTACCAACCACCCTCTGTACCCGATCCTGTAGCCAGTTCCTATCCAAGTGCAAACGACTTCGCTAAGCCCAAAAGACCTTAGTTTAGAAAGCAGACGTTTGTGGGGCACAGTATCAAACGCTTTGGCAAAATCCAAATAGATCACTTCTCACCTTTTAAATTAACTTTTAGTATGATGTAGAGAGTGATATTCTGAGACAATTTGCAATTGGTTTTGATTTTTTATTAATTGTAGCTTTTGCATTATTTAGCTTTTTATTCAGCAGCTCTCCAGTTTGTTATTTAAGCTATTTGGTTGCAACCATGCACTGATTTGAATAAGAGACTAGAATATGAATAAGAGAGGCCTGAATAGTAAGACGAGTAATAAAAAGTAACAATAACAATACTTTTGTAGCCTTACAGAGCATTTGTTTTTTGAATGTGGTCAGTAGCCAGGATGAAAAAGGCAAATATTTAAAAACTATAACAAATAAATAATGAAGACCATGAGCTATCCTGAGGTACTTCAAAATTTCCAAGAATGAGGAGAGCACTCATAGATAGCAATTTATGCTGTGATGTGTTTATTCAGGCTTTACACGACATGTTTCGGATCCATATTGATCCTTTATCAAGTGTAACTAATACAGAACAAATCAGGCTTATATAAGCCCTCCCAAAAAGTGATTAATTAGCCCACAGGCGTGTCATAAATTAGTACAAAACTAAAAGGCGACATTTAACTAATGAAACCATATTTAACATCAAGTGACTGAAAAATCCGTATTGTCCATAACATAGTGCTTAATAGTTTTTCAGTATTCGGAAAGTGCTGTAAAACAACATATAAAAATATTAAAGTCTATTTAAAAATATGCCACATTCAATTAAAATATTTTAAAACACCAAATCTTGACAGGATACTTTCATTTTTTTGTCTAGTGATTACTAGTAAGCTGATACTTTGCTTTCAAATTACATTGTATCTAAAATGTGCTGCAACATAGTATTCAAATGTCACTAACTTACTATGGATCAAAACGTTACATTTAATCTGCTGACATATATTTGCACTAGTAGTTAACTCTTACCACATAGCTTTACTCATCTATGCTGATGAAAATTCAGGGCCTGCAAATTCAAAGAAAAAAGAAGGGTATGAAAAAATTATAAAAATGGTTTCAAACTCCAACTGTCATTTAGCCCATTAGGGGTTAATGTATTCAGCCTTCTAATCCACTTCCCTTCAGCTTGAAGTAATTTCTTCTGTCTGTCTCCACCTCTGATATCCATCCCAATCTCCTCTAGTACACACCATCTAAGTTGCATTGGGTTATGACTGCATTCAAAAAAATGTCTAGACACCTGCGTGTCTGTTTGTGTACCTGTTTTAAAGTTCCTAATATAACCTCTATGTTCCTGAATCCTCTTTTTTACTTCTCTTTTCGTTTGACCGACATACCCCATGCCACACGGGCATTTTAGCAAGTACACTACAAATGTAGAATTACATGTGGTGTGACATTTTATATTAATTTCATGTCCCTTTGTCGGATGGTTAATCTTGTTGCCCTTAATTATTGAAGAGCAACAATTACATCCTAGACATGGGTATGTACCAAATCTTGGTTTACCATGAAATTTGGTCTTTTTGGGTCTGGTGTCTGAGGGACATAATAGATCTTTAAGGGTACGACCACGTTTGTAGCAAAAAAGAGGCAAATCTGCAAACAGCCGACCATATTGTCGGTCTGATTGTATTAATGGCCAATATTTTCTAATCACCTTTTCAAGCCTGTCACTATTTTGACTATATGTGGACACGAATGTTATTCTCTGTTCAACTTTATTATTTTGTTTTGTAATCAATAAGCTGTCCCTTGACATAGGTTCAACCTCCTTAATGGCCTTTTCTATACATTCTGGTCTATATCCCTTCTCCAGGAAGCGGCCAGTCAAGGTATTCGAGGCTTCCACATATCCCTCTATACCTGAGGTAGTAAAGAAAGTTAAAGATAACTTAAACATGTATTTCTCTGAAAATCTCCCCTCGGTTTCATCAAAAACGATACTATTGGAAGCCCATAAACCGGTTAATACAGGTGTTTTTATCCAAATTGGTTCCCAAAGGAAAAAAACAAAGAAAAAAGCTATTGATATTTTAGTAAAGGAGTTAGATAGGCTTTCATGTATGCTCCCCTACAGAATCCCACCTGACCCAGATTCAACAAGCCCAAGGGACTTAGATTTACTTTTAACCACTAACGCTGAAAAAAACCTTCGATGGGCCAAACATAAACTGTATCGCTCCCTAGACAAACCAGGTAGAATGTTGGCTCGTAAACTCAACGAGAGAGACAAGCCTATCGCTATTCATAGAATCAGGACCTCTCAAGGCCTTGTATCAGGTAACCCACAGTAGATAACAGATACATTTGCGACCTTTTATCAAAAATTATACACTTAACCAACGCCTATTGCAGACAAAACCTTCGTCAGGTTTTTTAAGGACCTAGACCTCCCTCAAGTCTCACCTGAACAAGCCCAATGGGTGGATGAGGTAATCACACAAGAGGAGGTTGTCCATGCTCCCGCTGATGACCCCAGTTGCTTAAGGGGCTGTGGTGAAATAGGCACAATGTTCCATACGTGGTGTCCCAATGCCCGGAGATTTTGGATTAGGATTTTAAACATGACCTACTCTGTGCTAGAAGTTTCTATGCCCAAAGACCCTGTTACAGCCTTATTAGGCGAAAAACCAGAGCAACTTACCAATGCCCAGTTCTATGTATTTTCCTTTATAATGATGGCTGCTAATAGGACCCTAACTGGGGCCTGGAAACAAAAACAAATTCCAATAGACCCAGTAAAATCCAAAGTTGACTGAATTATGTCCCAAGAAAAAATAACAAGCATTCTGCTCAACACCCATTACCTATTCATTTGGAGCCCTTGGATTGAGTATAGATATGGGCCTGGGGCGCCTAGCATTCTTTTTTCATTCTAGTCGCTCTTTTTTCCCAACTTAGAGTCAGTGTAGATGACTTATTTTATTATCTTATTTCTTTTTCCTTTTTGGTTTAATAATGGTTATGTAACCATAATGCTTATAGAAATGCATTCTGTTAATTTATCAATCTTGCAATTGGCTTATATTGTTAAAGCACCAGGTAGTACTGGCTTTTTGCTTAGAACAAATTATTTGACATATTTTGCAACTGTTTTCATAATATAAAGCATATTATTGTTGTCATCCGTATATCAGCAATGTTTTATGTAAATAATTGTCTGTACACAAATGCTTGAAAACAAAAATTTATTGAAATAAATAAATAATGAAGGCCAGTTGAAAAGTTGCTTAGAATTAGCCATTCTATAACATACTAAAAGTTAATTTAAAGGTGAACCACCTCTTTAAAAATACATATCTGTAACATACTTAATATGAATTTAAGGTTCAACTTCCCCAACTTCCTCATAGATAAAATCAACAAAATTATTTTTTTACTGTATAAGGTGTAAAACATATAGGTGTCCAAGCAAAGTATTTGATAAGCCCCTGTATGGGCAGGTCCCATGATGACTCCTACTGGCTGGCATGAACGTGATGTGCAGTGTATGTAAAACAATTCTTTCCTCCAGCCCCTATCAAATGTAATCAATCCTGACAAGTTCTGGGAATCAGCACATTCTGGGGGTTATTTACTAAACTCTGAATGCAAAAATCACGAAAAATTCTTTGTTTTTTTTACTGAATCAAACTTTTAAAAAAATCACGAATTATTCGGAATTTATTAAACCCGAGGATGGAAAAGTCAGAATCTGAAAATCCGGCATCTCAGACCTGTCGAGGTTGCATATAAGTCAAGGGGAGAAATCCCAATGATTTTGTCGAGTAGTTTTCGGGCAAATTCAGAGGTTTCGGGAGAAAAATCCGAAAAAAAGTGAAAATCGGATTAAAAATCCCAAAAAATCGTGAAAAACTGATTTCTCGCAATTTTTCGGATTTTTTTCTTGCAAACAAAGTTTTCGGGAAAGTTTATTAATAAATAAGCCCAACAGACCCGTGTGTTTTTTTCATAAAATATTGAGATAAATTCGGACTTTGATAAATAACCCCCCTCTGTGTATAACTGTATATATTACAAGCAGCCCTATATGAAGCAGCATCACACAGGGGGTCTAAACTCTGAATGCAAAAATCAAGAAAAAATCTTCGGAATTTATTAAACCCCGAGGATGGAAAAGTCTGAATCTGAAAAGCTGGCATCTAAGACCTGTCGAGGTTGCATATAAGTCAATGGGAGAAATCCCAATGATTTTTGATGTGCGCTGGGTTTTTGGCAATTCCCCCAAAGTTTTGGGTAAAATTATGAGTTTTGGGCCAAAAAATCCAAAAAAATCGTGAAAATCAGATGAAAAATCCAAAAAAAAAAACCCTGAAAAATCAGTTTTTAGATGGCTAAAACAGCTGTGATCAGTGTCAGCTCATGTGAGTTTGTTTCCATCGGTCTGGGAATTCATAATTATAACAAGCTGGCAGGAGCCATTTTATGGACACAGTTATTAAGACAAGTCTTGTATCATCTCAGAATCTTGTTTGTGCACCAGAATGGGGGACCCGATGTCCATCCCCATGTACTGGTTACACAATTAAATGGTGAAGAGAACTGGGGGAATGTAGGGAGAGCAGTGACATCTAGGAAATGCTGAATGGAAAGTGAAAGTAATTGTCTGCCTAAGGCATAGAGGAGGGGCAGGCAATATTTGATTGACAGCTGAGATTTTTAAAGGAGTTTACAACAGCTATGAATGCTTTAATAAAAAAAAGAATTTGGATTTCATGTTTAATTTGAAAAGGTCTTTTATTATACAGATTTTTATGTCTGGGTGACAGGTCCACTTTAAGTTAACTTTTAGTATGTTATAGAGTGGCCAATTCTAAGCAACTTTTCAATTGGTCTTCGTTTTTTTTAATAGTTTTTTTAATTATTTGCCTTCTTCTGACTCTTTCCAACTTTCAAATGGGGGGTCACTGACCTCATCTAAAAAACAAATACTCTGTAAGGCTACAAATGTATTGTTATTGTTACTTTTTATTACTCATCTTTCTCAGGTACTCTTCTATTCATATTCCAGTCTCTTATTCAAATCAATGCATAGTTGCTAGGGTAATTTGGACCCTAGCAACCAGATAGGGTCCAAGAAATTGCAAACTGGAGAGATGCTGAATAAAAAGCTAAATAACTCAAAAACCACAAATAATAAAAAAAAGAAAACCAATTGCAAATTGTTTGAGAATACAACTCTCGTCATACTAAAAGTTTATTTAAAGGTGAACAGTTTTCTAAATTGTATTATAATATTCAGATATCTGTGCAAATGTGTTTTTTTCCCATAATTTCGGGGTCCCCTTGCTCTGCAAATTATTGTAGCCGCTGCTAGGGACAAGCAATGTACCACTATAAGTGCAAATGTTTCTCCTCTTTGTAAATCATGTGCAAATTGCCTTTGTGTCATTCAAGTCCATCAAAGACATGTGTCAAGGGCAATCATCTGATGCAAAATGGAAGTACAACATGCAACTAATTTATAAACACTGGGCAAATTTGCCCCTGGGCAGTAACCCATAGCAACCAATCAGCTTTCTACAGGCAGCTGCAGGTTGAACAACGAAAGCAAACATTTGATTGGCTGACATAGGTTACTGCCCAGGTGCAGATTTGCCCAGGGTTTATAAATGAGCTCTAGTGTCTTTTTCATGTTTTCTAGAGTGAGATACCCGGCATTCATATGTGAGCAGAAGGTTCTGGGCATTGTCATAGGCTACTAGAGAAAACAGATGGTGTCTGAAGAATAATCCTTTTTATAGGAGGATGTGTAGGAATTTAATGATGCAATTTATAGTATAAAGTGATGGACCACTCAAATACATACATACATACACACACACATACACACATACATACATACATACATACAAAGAAACCGTGTGTTACATGGGTAGGAAATTGAATGAATTGGCTGATGTGAACCAACAGTACAGAATCACCGGTGCTCCCTGGGGTTGCACAGTCAAAAGGATTTCTATAACATCTGTCCTTGAATAGGGACAGTCCCGCTTTTGACAGCTCAACCCGCAGTCCCGCGTTTGTACTGGAAAGTCCAGACTTTCTCTGCGCTGAACAGCCAGAAAAAGAAACAAAGCTTCTCCCTTAATTGGCTTTTGGCAGAGAGCCCAGAACAGTTAACAGGTGCAAATAAGATACTTTGTAACAATTTTTGAGGAAAGCAAATAAGTAATTTAGATAAGGAGGTTCCTTGAGAAAAGTTAGCTTAAAGGGCAATTCACCTTAATTAGCAAAACTGTGATAACTGAAACAAACCACAGAAATATGTTCATACCTTCAAAACCTGCCAAATTTTGTAAAATGAACATGGTAATTAGGGGATGTGGCCACAAAAACGGGTGTGATCAAAAAAATTTCACTGCGCTACACGCGCCAACTTTTTTTGTCCTCTTTTTATTTACAAAATGTTGGGAGGTATGTTTAAGCAGACAGCCCAGTTTTCAGGAGAGCTGTCCAAATTAGGAAATGCGGAAAGGGCTTTAAAGGAAAACTATACCCCCCAAACAATGTAGGTCTCTATAAAAAGATATTGCATAAAACAGCTCATATGTAAAACCCTGCTTCATGTAAATAAACCATTTTCATAATAATATACTTTTCTAGTAGTATGTGCCATTGGGTAATCATAAATAGAAAATTGCCATTTTAAAAAATAAGGGCTGCCCCCTGGGATCGTAGGATTCACTGTACTCACAAACATACCAACAAACCATACATGTTAGGTCACATGAGCCAATTAACAGACAGAGTTGTGTCTTTTGCTTCCACATTTCTTCCTGTTACAGTTAGAGCTGCAGTATTTCTGGTCAGGTGATCTCTGAGGCAGCACACAGACCATCAGGAAATGGTGGCTCAAGGCAAGAGATGTAAAAGGGCAAGATTTACTTAAATATATATTCCAGTTTGGTAAGATTCTTTAATATGCCACTTAATATGATATGAACTATCTGTTGCTTAAGTGTTCATTTTGGTAGTATAGTTTTCCTTTAAAGTGAATGGAGCAGTGATCAGCCAATCGGCCATCACCACATCATCCGGCCCGTCCCCGATATCATTGAGCCCACCCCCAATGGCATCAGGCCCACCCCCCAATATCACCTGGCCCGCCCCTTGATCCCCCACTCCCAGTCTGCCACTCGGCAAAAGGTGGCAACCCTAGTTTCATGGTGGGTGTTGTCCACTGGAAGAGTTCGGTACTGGGGTGGGGAGCCCTGCTGAGCAGCCCCAGTGGGCCCTGAACACCCCAGTGTGACACTGCCAGGAGGTAGCGATTATTGTAAACTGTTTGATGTCCATTACGTTGCACGTTACTACCAAACCCCCATAAGTTTGCCAGCAACAGAATTGAATAGGAAACGAGTCTTTAGAAATAACCCCTGTCTAAAAGGCTGCAATGTACTAGACATAAGGCCCCCTAAGCCGCTGCTCTATATAGTGTGGGTTTCTTTGCACATGAGACCAATCAGATAAACATAACATAGCAACAAAGCAATTATTGAAACAAGTCCTTCCAGGAAATATAAATTGTATATGAAAGTTAAGGAATATGATTCATATAAACAAACATATTGCAAAATGAAAGATACTGCCTGGAAATGATGATGGTATGAGATTGAGTTTATGATGGCAGGTATTGCAGATGAAATAAAATATTAAAATATGCCAGAAGCATGAAAACATGATTCAAAAATCAGGATTTATGAAGTTTGATACAGAATCAGCTCATTTTATAACTGATAGACTCAAAACAGGCAGACGGCACTTCTGGAAAGGTTTTATTGGGGTTGCTGCTGTAGAACCTATGATTAAGGGATTTACTCCCGAAATGCGTTAGGTTCTACAGCAGCAACCCCAATAAAACCTTTCCAGAAGTGCCGTCTGCCTGTTTTGAGTCTATTGGATGCTAGCAGTGGGGACACTGTTTGACTGAGCACCTGGTTGGTAATACGCGGTGAGCAGTAGCGGTCCATTTCTTTTCTTTTCTTTCATTTTATAACTGGCCATGTTGCAGCTGGCAGTTGGCTTGCCGTCAACTTGTGAACATTTTCAAGCTGGTCCAGTCTAGTCCAGTCTCTGATGGGTCTAATATTTGGTTGGTTTTAATATTCTAATTGGGCCAGTGGGCCAGTTATAGTTCATACAGCATGTTGCAGGGCAAGATTAAAGGGGTTGTTCATCTTTAAATTAACTTTTAGGGCCAGATTTATCAAGGGTCGAATTTTTGAACCAAAAAAAAGAACCCTTTGAAATTCGAATTAAAAAAGACCAACCGAAATTTAAAAAAAAAAAAAAAAGTTTTTTTTTCCGGGTGAATAGGCCTTTTCGTTCGAATTCGAATCGTATGAACTTACATTTTTCAAACTCCATCAATTGACTCCAAATAGGTTCTAGGAGGTCGCCCATAGGCTAAAACAGCAATTCGGCAGGTTTTAGATGGCAAATAGTTGAAGTCAAATTTTTAAAGAGACAGTAGACTATTCCCTAGTCAAAATACACAAAAAATATCTCGAAATTTGATTTTTTTAATTATTTAGATTTTTTGTTTTTGAATTATTTAGTTTTTTGAATTATTTAGATTTTTGGTTTTGGAGTTATTTAGATTTATATTCAGACGCTTTCCTGTTTGCAATTTCAGCAATCTGGTTGCTAGGGTTAAAATTACCTTAGCAACCACTGAGTAGTTTGAACGAGGGACTGATATATGAATAGGAGAGGGACAGATTAGAAAGTAAATTTACAATAAAATTGTAGCTTCACAGAGCAAAAGTTTTTTGGCAGCTACATCGCTACATCCATCAAATAACTGTAGTATTTGAACTGAATACACTCTCTGGATTGTTCCTTGCCAACGCTAATGAATGACACCCAAATTAAACAGTTTCAAACTTGAACATAAGAAAGGAGATGAAAGAAGTCAGTGCCAGCCTTTTATAATAACACAACACATTGGGCCATTATAACAGAGGTTCCCAGGCTGTAGGGAGACACCAAGCAGTGAATGGAGTTTCCAAAGCACAAAGGTCATTTAAAGGAGAACTAAGGCTTAAAATATTTTATGTTATGATTTGTGCTTCTGTACCAGCCCAAGGCAACCACAGCCCTTTAGCAGTAAAGATCTGTGTCTCCAAAGATGCCCCAGTAGCTCCCCATCTTCTTTTCTGATTCACTGCACATTCTCTGTGCTGCTGTCACTTACTGAGCTTAGGGACCCACTCACAATATACAGTACACATAGAATAGAACTGTCACAATATAAGGCTGATTAGTAATTAATACAGATAATTACTACATGGCAGCACAGAAACCAGTGCAATTAGTATCAGAATTTAATAATCAGCAAACCTGTAGCATCAGCTTATATTACAGGGGAAGCTCATTTTCTGCTGGATAATTAGTGACGAGCCCTAAGCTTAGCTTCTCAACAGCCAATCAGAGCCCACTTTCCAAGATGGTGACCCCCTGTGACAAGTTTGAAGTCCTGGATCATTGCTGCTATTGACAAGCTGAAACTTTAGCCTCGTGCAATAAGTTCAGTTTATAAAATATGCCATTTTTAATCATATCCCATGAATTCATGGCTGTTTTCTGTACCTTGGGCAGTCTCTTCCAATAAACAGAGATTTTTAATCACAAAGGGCATTGTTATCACCCTACATCATGTCAACAGAGACTTTGTAGTCCATTCTCTGTCTACTAAAGTATCATGTAAACATTAATTATACCCAATAGGTTTATTTTTTTTTGTCTAGTAAGGATTAATTATATCTTAGTTTGGATCAAGTACAAGGTACTGTTTTTTTATTACAGATAAAAAGGAAATATTTTTTTCAAGATTTGAATTATTTGGATTCCCATAATAGAAAGCTTTCTAGATAATGGATCCCATGCCTGTATAGACAATATGGACAGCAGAGCACAGTAATTCTCTATTCTATGACCAAGTATTGAGCTACAAGGTAAAAGAACTGACAAGAGAAGAAGAAGACTGGTGTGCCAGAGGTAGAAGATATCAGTAGAACAGATCCCAGGTAACATTCCCATATTTATGATTCTTGGCCAATAGGGAAAACAAAGGGTTTAGATTGTCCCTCAGGAATTAAACACAGTGGCTTGAAACAACAACATTAATGTGGGACATTCCGTGTTTTACTTTTTATTATAAACCCAATGTTTCATTTAGGGTCACAGTGTTTATTGGAAAACATTCCTTTACTTGGTTTTGTTTCTCAGCTTGCATGGTTGTAAATCTGACTCTTTTTCCGCTTTCTCTTGTGTGTGGAGAGGAGCCAAGATTGTGTTCCCATTTCAGAGATATCTTCCCTTGTTTTGCTTTTAGCAATAGCCAGGATAGTAACAATAACAAAGGGATATGCTGTGACTAATGAGCTGCCCTGTTTCGATATATGTGGTGCCCAGTAAGTTCTTCTTTCATCACTAATAATAACCTTGTGTGTTCTATTACACTTTACATACCATTCAAACGCACTTCCCAGGAACATGTCCTTTTTAAGGGCCTCTGTTTTCCTTGACTGTCTTGGAATAGACGGATGTATAAGAGTGCTCTCCCTCTCCAACAAGCTGTGAGACCGGGCATGACTGTTAGCAAGTTCCTTTGCCATTGACAAGATGACGACTGGCACCCATGTGTTTATTGCAAACGTGACATATCTATATTACATGGGTAACTGTGGGTGGGAATACCAAGAACTACTTGTGGCTGGAAAGGCAACACAGCACAGAAGAGGTCAAGCAACAAGTCAGTGTTGAATCGGAGGTGTGGGGCCCTATACTTACTATTCACTATGGTAATGGCCTGTCTGTTGTAATACATACACTATAGTCCTGCTCGGGTCCATTTTTGGAAACCTGTACCAGACCCGTACCTGCAACCGGAAACCACAACCCAAACCCAACAATTTGGTCAGCAGGTTCCTGCTACCTAACCCACAATAGGCCAACTAACCTTCTGACACGGGGGACACTAGAAACTGGAAGTGACGTTACATTTGACCGGAGGTGATGTCGCTCCGGTGCTGAATCTTCACAAAACAATTAAAAAACTGAAGAACCACAAGGGATGGTGGAAGGGAACAAGCCTGCACATTTTTTGGGTACCCAGCCGGGTTATCTGCAGACTGCCCGCACGGCCAAGGAGTCTGAGAGTTTTTGCCCAAAACTCAACTACTTTGCAGGTATTCTGCGGGTACCCACGGGTACCCAACTTGATGCAGCACTCTACCATACACCAGCCCATCTGCCTTTGTATGCGGCCCTCCGATTGACCCAACCTGACCCAATAATCTGGCAGATATCAATCAGGCAGGTTTGATTATCCAGTTAGATTGAGGGCCATATCAGCTACTGTAGTTGATGCTTTTCTCACTCCGATGGCACCTATTCCTGCTGTTGTAACCCAATCATATGGCCCTAGGGTCAACTATTGGATTAAGCCCAATATTGTACACCTTAGGTGGGCATATCGGGCGAAAGATGGTGACATAGAGTATGACCACCTTTAGTCAGTACTTTGTTTCTGTTCTCTATTGAGATTCTTCCATTGCCCGGTATTGCTAGACTCTATATTGGTTTATGCACAATTCCCAAGTACCTGTATTACTTGTCTGCTTCAGATAATATTCATAAAACTCATTGCACCATATTTCTAACCTGTCTGGGGTAATAAGTGTATGGCTTATTGCACTGGTTGGTCTAGGGTTCCCTGCATAAAGTCTACATCACTGTATTACTCCTGTCTGGACAATAACTGACCGTAAAGGAATAACAGTAAGAATTTTGGTTGCTGTAGACTCCGTTTTATCCAAATAATCCACATTTTTAAAAATTATTTCCTTTTTATCTCTAATAATAAAACAGAACCCTTTAGTTGACTGAAACTAAGATATAATTAATCCTTTTTGGAAGCAAAACAATCCTTTTGGGTTTATTTAAAGCATAAAGTCTCCCCTCACTGTATTACTCCTGTCTGGACAGTCACTGATTCAGGGACTAACAGTAAAAGCAATTCGGTTGCTGAGATACACTCCTAATATATATATATATCCAAAACAGAAGGAATTCTAGGAAGAAAAACCAGAATCACTTCTAAAATTTCCATTTAGGTTTAGGTTTTAAAGCACAGTCAGTGCAGGTTCTGGATTTCCAAATGCAGTTTGTGGACAAATATGGGATCCATTTATCCAGAAACCATTTATCCAGGCCATCTTCTGTAGACTCCATTTTATCCAAATAATCCACATTTTTCAAAATAATTTCCTTTTTCTCTGTAATAATAAAACAGTAGCTTGTACTTGATCCCAACTAAGATATACTTAATCCTTATTGGAAGCAAAACCAGCCTTATTGGTTTTATTTCATGTACATGATTTTCTAGTAGACTTAAGGTATGGTGATCCAAATTTTGAAAAGATCCTTTATCCAGAAAACCCCAGGTCCCGAGTATTCTGGATAACAGGTCAAATACCTGTACCAAGCTACTGTTCTCTGCTGTCCATATTGTCTATATTAGTTTATTAATGAACAGATACTAATTTGCCATTTGCAACTCTAAAGTTAAGTTGTATTTGTTTCTACCCTTTAGTAAGCCTTCTCTTCTATACAGCCAGCAAATTGGTGTTCATTAAAAATGACTTCCTTTATCTCTGTAATAATAAAACAGTACCTTGTACTTGATCCCAACTAAGATATTATTTATCCTTATTGGAAGTAAAACTAGTTTTTATAATAGCGTTTATTTAATGTTTACATGATTTTTTAGTAGACTCAAGATCGGAATTACAGAAAGACCCCTTATCTGGAAAATCCCAGGTCCTGAGCACTCTGGATAACAGGTCCCATACCTGTAATAATAAAGAGAAACCTAAATTTTTTGAAAATTATTCCAAATCCTATTTTATCACATTAGTCAAGCAAAATTAACTTTAATTACACTATATAAATTATTAAATAATAAGATAATAAATCTTGTTTCCTTCAGTCTGGGAATTCATAATTATAACAAGCAGGCAGGAGCCATTTTGTGGACACTGTAATTAAGACAAGTCTTGTATCATCTCAGAATCTTGTTTGTGCTCCAGAATGGGGGACCTGATGTCCATCCCCATGCCCTGGTTACACAATTAAATGGGGGGGAATGTGGGGAGAGCAGTGACATCTGTAATTTTTAAATTACAAGGAAAGGCTATGGTCCAAAAACGTTGGACCGTAGAAGTGAGACGAGGACATACATTATACGTAGACGTTCACTACAGAGACTTCTTGCTCAAACAGCTGTTTCATTGTCGTTTCACCATCTAAAAGCTTCAAGTGTGAAATTGTCAGAATGACTTTCAGATAAGATAGGAATGATTTTATGGGAACCGTCAAAAGGAAAAGGGGCCTCCATCCAAAAACTGTTTGAATATAATTCTAAGAAGTATTCCAATATACGTTAAATATTTTCAATCATTTTAGGGCTCTTACACGTGGCTGTTTTTACCTGCGCTCCCCTGCGTGGCTCTTTCTTCCATTCAGCCGCAGGGGAGCGCAGGAACAGACGCAGTCAATTATTTTTAAGGGGCCAGTACTCACACAGACGCATGTAAGTGCCCAACGAAGGTCGGGACGCAGCATGTTGCATTTCACCTGCGTTCGGCGCATACATTCAGCTGTGTGAGTACAGCCCCCTTCACGATAATTGAGTGCGTCTACTCCTGCACTCCCCTGCGGCTGAACGGAAGAAAGCGCAACGCAGGGGAGCGCAGGTAAAAACAGCCATGTGTAAGAGCCCTTAAAGTTATTTGCAAATGTAACTGCTATTGAACGCAGTATCTGCCTGGCTGTTGACATTCTCTACACTGCTGTCTCTGACTCCTGACAACGTTGCAAGGCAGCTGATGGAGACGGTGAAGAAATGACTCCTGATTCAGACCCAGAGGACATGTAGGAATAAACAAATATTGCTTTCAACTGCAATTACAAGTCATTTCAAGTCATTGACTTTAAATCTATTTAAAAGTTCTTGTTCCTCTTTAAAATAACGTTTAGTACAATGTAGAGAGTGATTTTCAGAGACAGTTTGCAATTGGTTTTCATTTTTTTATGTGTGTTTTTTTGTGTTATTTAGCTTTTTATTCAGCAGTTCTCCAGTTTGCAAATTCTATGTAATTGCTCAGGTCCAAATTACCCTAGCAACCATTGATTTGAATAGAAGAGTGGAAAATGAATCAGAGAGGGGCCTCAATAGAAAGCTAAGTAATAAAAAAAAGTAGCAATAACTATAAATGTGTAGCCTTTGTAAAAGTTGTTTTTAGATGGGGTCAGTGACCCCCATTTGAAAGCTGGAAACAGTCAAAAGAAGAAGGCAAGTCATTAAAAAAGGGAAAAAATGAAGTCGAATTGAAAAGTTGCTTAGAATTAGCCATTCTATAACATACTGTACATTAACTTAAAGGTGAAGCACCCCTTTGACCACTGTATATTGGGAAGATGCTTAGAAGCTTTCAGTATGCAAAATATTGACTTTGGGTGGAGTTCCCTTTAAAGGATATGAGTGGACTGGTATAAGCCACAAAAGAAATGGAAGGGTTACTCAATGTTTTTCTTCAGGGACCCAAATTAGGTTGCAGAATCCAAAACCCCAAAGCTGTTTAAGAAATAGTTACACAACTTGTTTTTTTTTAATATTTCCTTTTGTCGGATGAAATCTCAGTGGATAAAATCCATTCAGAAAAGCATAGGGGCTATATTTCAGGCCCCAAATCAGATTAAAGGGGTTTTGCACCTTTAAAACAGAAACAAACCCTTAATAAAAAAAACCCTACCCTACATAAACCCCCTCCCTCCTCCCCTCGGGCAATGCCCCTAACACTTTACTTACCCCTCGGTGCAGATTCTGTCAAGCGGAGTTCACGGGCGCCATCTTCAGCCGCTTCGGTAATCTTCGGAATGAGATGCTTCTGAAATTTTTGTGAGACGGTCTCATTCTGAAGATTACCGAAGACCAGAAGATAGCGCCTGTGAACTCCGCTGGACAGAATCTGCACCGAGGGGTAATTAAAGAGGTAGGGGCATTTGTTGATGAGTTATTTAGCTTTTTATTCAGCAGCTCTCCAGTTTGCAATTTCAGCAATATAGTTGCAAGGGTCCAAATTTCCCTAGCAACCATGCACTGATATGAATAAAAGACTGGAATATGAATAGGAGAGGCCTGAATAAAAATATAAGTAATATAAAGTAGCAATAACGATACAAAGGATGCACCGAATCCACTATTTCCACGAAAGATTCGGCCGAATACCGAACCAAATCGGTTGTATATGCAAATTAGGGGTGGGTAGGGGGAAAACATGTTTAACTTCCTTGTTTTGTGATAAAAAGTCATGCAATTTCCCTCCCTGTCCCTAATTTGCATATGTAAATTAGGATTCAGTTCGGACGAATCCTGCTGAAAAAGGCCAAATCCTGGCCGAATCCCAAACCAAATCCCTAAACAATACATTTGTAGCCTTACAGAGCTTTTGTTTTTTAGATAGAGACAGTGATTCCCATTTGAAAGCTCGAAAGAGTCAGAAGAAAAAGGCAAAAACAATAAAAATAAATAAATAAATAATGAAGACCAATAGGAAAAGTTGCTTAGAATTGGCCTTTCTATTTTATATACTAAAAAGGGTGAAGGTGAACCACCCCTGATTTATACTGTATAAAGAATAGAATTATTCTCACAAATACAAGTGCAGTTGCCCCTCTGTACACCCCCTTAGGGCTCTTACAGACGAGCGTTTTTACCTGTGCTCCCCTGTGTTCCGTTTTTCTGCGTTCAGCCGCAGGGGAGCGCAGGAATAGACGCATTACATTTTTTTCAATGGGGCTGTACTCACACAGGCGCGTGTAGGCGCCGAACGCAGGTTGAAACGCAACATGCTGCATTTTTCCTGCGTTCGGCGCCTACACGCGCCTGTGTGAGTACAGCCCCATTGAAAAAAATGTAATGCGTCTATTCCTGCGCTCCCCTGCGGCTGAACGCAGAAAAACGGAACACAGGGTAGCGCAGGTAAAAACGCTCGTCTGTAAGAGCCCTAAAGCCTCTGGGCCCTTGTATAAGTAATGACTGCAAAGGAACAATTACATTTGCTTCCTATTAATGGTTAATGAAATAGTTTTCGCTGCTAACAAAAGAAATAAAGAAAGAAACCTAACGAACAGGATCTCGTTCTGCCGTGAAAATCCCTGTTGTGAGACATAAAATGTGGTGCAGAGAGAATGGCACGAGAGAATAACCTGCTCTACCAGTTTCCCCACACTCACAGCCAAACACCTCGGGGAAAAAAGGTCAACAGCTCTTTCTTTATTTGAAGATCATTAGGCTGCCTGTAGCTGTGTAGGTATGGAGAGAAATCAGCATTAAATATTAAAGGGCAATATACACTAATAAGCAGTTTTTATATTTGCTTTATATCCCAATAAACTCCATGATGTAGGTTATTCTGTACAGGAAGGCTTTTTATTCTGTACTTTTATAATTATATCTGTAAAGGTGGCCATAGAGCAAAGATCCTATCGTATGAATCGAGGATTTTCCTGCATTGAAAAAAGCTTAATGCGTCGATTCCTGCCCTCCCCTGCGGCTAAATGCAGAAAAACAGAACGCAGCTTCAACCGCTCGTCAGTAAGAGCCCTTAGAGTAACCACAATTGCTCTGATGCAGACATCTCCTCCATAGACCATAATGGAACCGAGCTCTCTAGTGGTCTTATTATAAGAAAAGGCAGATTATTTTCTTAGGGTAGGACTCCATAAACGATTTTGTCGCGATCCGACGCTATCGGATGCAGACGCAGCGTGGAGTCCTACCCTAAGACTTGCCAAATCATAACATCCTTCAGATGGTCGATAAAAACTCAGGTGCAGGTATGGGACCCGTTATCAAGAATTCTTGGGACCTGCGGTTTTCCAGATGTTTCTGTATTTTGGATCTTTATACCTTAAGTAATTTAAACATTAAAACCCCAATTGGCTGGTTTTGCTTCCAATAAGGATTAATTATATCTTAGTTGGGATCAAGTACAAGCTACTGTTTTATTATTACAGAGAAAAAGGAAATCATTTGCTGAAAGAGTTATGTTAGCAAAAACATCCTTTTCTGCAGCCATCTGTAAGAAGAAACTCTCTATACAAACACTATAAGCCTGGATATTCTTCATCATCATCAGCTGAGATTTACAGTATATTTTCTATCCATGTTGGGTTTTCAGTATGTTCTTCAGCAGGCCAGCGTGTATCATTGTTACAGCAATCTGCCCCCAAGAGTTAACTCAAAGGTGACCAACCCCTTTAATAGACTGGAGGAGTTGTACTATTCACATGAAAAGGAATTTATAAGGGGCATATAAAGTTTGAAAATAAAGGGCATATTTACATATATGTCATTGTAGTGTAGTGTTGATATAATAACGTCAATAACAGTGTTATCACATTTCCTGCAGGATGCCCTTTCTTACACATGTATTAATTCACACACCCTTCTTTATCCTATGCAATTAGAGTGTTAGCTCCCCTATTTAGTAACTTTTCCTCTGTATCCTCAATGCTCATGGAGGGGAACCCACACCTTTGTAATGCTGAAATACTACTTTTTTTATCAGCACTGACTTCCGTGTCTACGTTATAAATGTATTTGAGGAATGTTAAACATTGAGTACCCCGGGGGTCTAAAACAAATAAAATCACGAATACTACAGAATCATTCTCAGCAGACAGAGCAAAGTATTCAAGGGATCCATTTCTTGGAGACAGTTCTGGATATAGGAGTAAGTATAATTAGTCCAGGTATGGGATCCGTTATCTGGAAACCTGTTATCCCGAAAGGTCTGAATTTACGGAAAGGAGGTGTTTTCACTAGTGATGGGCGAATAAATTCACCTGGCACGAATTTCCACATTTCGCCGACGATGAATAAATTTGCGAATCTCCCGCGAAAATTAGCCAGTGAAAATTTGCCGTCGTTAATTTCTGATTTTCACGATTTTATCGTGAAAACGTTCGAATTGCTAGATTTTTTAGTGAAAACGTTCGAATTGCTCAATCTTTTTTTAGTGAAAACATTTGAATTGTTGATTTTTTCGTGAAAACGTTCGGAATGCTTGATCTTTTCGTGAAAACGTTCGAATTTCAAGATTTTTTAGTGCATTTTCCGATTTCACTATTTTTCGCGATTTTTTTGCCATTTCGCAAATTTTGTGGAAAATTCACTGATTTTTTTGGCCAAACGGGAGAAATTCGCTTATCACTAGATGTTACCAAACCCATGTATACCCTGCTTGAGCCTGGATGGGGCTTCCCCTCATTGCACCAATGCCTGTACAAACCCTTAAGTCCATTAAATCACAGATAAAGTATAAATCCCTATCTCCCTTCACATACACAATATATAATATACTGAATATACATATTTAATCCCGGGCAGTGAGCAGCAGAAAACATCTCCTTATCCACAGATAAGATCAGCTTCACATTGCCTGAGTCAGCATTCCTGCCAGCTAAAGTGAAACCTATATCTAAGGATATTATACAGAACAATATTAATTCCATAAATGTGTTTTGGCATGGAAAATCCTAGAAATTAGGTAATATGGAAATGGAGGAGAAGGGACGTGAAGCCATGAAATGTTTTGCTGTTAAAAGGCAGTGACTGGTATGTTGGCTTAGTGTAAAGCAGATTGGTGGGATTAATGCAGAACGGGAACAGATCCTCATCCCTAAAGCAAACTGTGTGTAATCCTTTGCTCTCCAGAGGGCATATGTCACACGTCTGTCTCTCTCTCAGAATCCCCAGCTAGACTTGTTGTCCTCATGGAGACAGCTGGAGGGCCACATCTCTACACCCTGAACAAAACGGGGTTGGTGGTCTGTACAAAAACAATAAAAATGGTGTATGTCCAATTTCTTCTAGTTGTTCTGTGCAGCAGCTCAGTTGAATAAACAAAACCTCAACAATTTAAAGGAAAAGGAACTCGAGCAGATTGACTGGAAACCATTTATTCCAGGTAGTGGCAACACCCACCCGGAATAAATGTTTGCAGTGAGTTCCTTTTCCTTTCGATTTTTGAGATTTGGTTTATCTCTACACCCTGGACTTTAAAAGGCACAGCTTTTAAAACTATTTATATTAAATGGATGATTGTAAAGGTCAAGGTGGGGCATGGTGCAACGGACACAACCCACCAGGCTTTTTGCTTTTTACACCCTGTCCTGCACCTTGAAAAATTGCTCTCCAAAATTGAGACCAGTATCCTCCCATGAATCCAGCACTACCTGTGTTTAGCAGTGTGGAATTCATGAGGAGTGGTGGCATGAAGAGAGTAGGCACAGGGCAAGCGCTAGGGACAGGGATGCCTTTTGCCTGTTGGCTCTGTGCTCGGCACTTAGTGCCAGATTTTATGTGAAGGTAGGTGCAGAGCACAGACTCCAGAATGAGCATTAAGGGGCACACTTTTGAATATGGGGTCTATGCAAATGAACCCTATAAACTTGTGTGTCTGGTAGTCAGTTTACAGGTTTACCTATATATTAATACTACAGAGACGCCAATCTACATCCCTTTAGATAGGGTTTGTCATGGCAACACCCTTGTTCCAACACTATGCCCCCCAGGTAGACAAGGGGTAAACACATGCACTTGCATTTATAATGAATTACTTATGAGACAGGGGACCAGGGAAGTGCATTGTAAGTAGCACTTCCCTTATACTTAAATATACTTTAATTTAGCCTTAAGAATGCTTCCACAACACCCCAAATTTTGTAGACAGAAGAGGCACATGCCTAGGTTGCAATGGTGGTGATGGGGGGCCCTATTCATATTCCTGTTCTGTCTGCCTGCCCCAGTATCTGATCCTTCTGTTGCTTGTCCTGCTTCTCCACTGACCTGCTCATCACTACTTCCTCCTGCTAATCCCCCAACCCATTCCACCCGTTCCATTCCACCTGTTCCATTCCACCAGTTCCATTCCACCCGACCCATTCCATCCGACCCATTCCATCCAACCCATTCCACCCGACCCATTCCATCCAACCCATTCCATCCAATCCTTGTGTAGAGCAAGTATCATGGCATTGGGGAAATTGGGGAATTTTTTTATGGAGGGAGAGGATGATGAGCAGCTGGTCCTGACTTGGGGATAATCGGCCGTTGGTCCAGCACTGATGAACCAACATTGTTCGGTGATCTGACAGCTTCTGAGTACATTTCCAGTGCATTTCAATGGGAAAGGTGGGTTAAGATAAGATTTGGGTGAATATTACTGACATCGGTTAACTGGGTGGTTGCCAAAAAATGCGGTTAGTAGACATGTCTGATGTACTTGCTTATGGCTAGTGACATATGGGTGAGTTCTCTTCTGCTGCCATCTGGAGTGGTGTCTGATGCTGTTTTTAATTAGATGGTAGAGGCCAAAACACCCCCATCCCCTTGTCACCGCTCTGGACAAAAAGATTTACATTATGCAAGAATTGCTTTTTGGGTTTAGATCCCCTTTAGTCTCATTTCATCACATATACAGGTTCATTGGACGGAAGCACAGTGATTGAACAGTCTGATCGAATCCACTCTATTTGTCTGTTAATTAATGGCTGTTCCTATATTTGCTTTTTATTTTTTGAAGAGTTAAATTAATATTTTTATTCTAATTTAATAACTAATATCATATATTATTTTTAGAAAACGTTGCTTCTTTTTCATGCATCTATATAAGAATTTCAGGGGGTTTTTTGTTTCGTTTACCACTTTACCAAATAGTATAGTGATCCCACAAGACCCCGTGCAAAGACTATAGCAAATTCCATACGTGTCTGTGTGATATTCACATGTCTAATCTTGTGCTAGAGTACTGATCTGTTAGATTTATGGATCTGATCTGTCTGGTTCCCCGTGGTCTCTCTTGCCTCACTAGGGAAATGAAAGGCCACACTAATTACTGCTTGTGACGTTCGTCAGAGGAGACCTTCATTCTCTCCACGTGTAAAACTCATTTGCAGTTAGATCTCCTGCGAGTCTTTTATTATTATTACATTTTTTTTTTTTTGCGACTGCTCGGAAATGAGTTCTTTTAAAATCTAAGTGATTTTCATTTTCAAATATCGGATGCCGCAATGTATAATTATTCTTATTGTGCTGCCGAAAGCTTATTTCCATTTAAGATTGGAAAGGAACAGAACATACAAACAAAACTCGTTTTATTATAATTTCTGTACGGTAAAACCTCAAACGAAAAACACTTTTCTCAGAAAGAATTTGAAGGTGACCTCACTGCGAACAAATAAAAGATTTTTTTTTTTCAGTGTTTTGGGCACTGGAGCTTTTCTGCTGATTCGTTTTGGTTATGGACTGAGCAGAGGGGATTGTTCTCTTGGGTAAAGTTAGCAGATATTTAAAGTGAAATCTTAAAGTGAAACAATTATCCACGCTCACTGCAGATCATTTCTACAGGTTCTATCCTCTTTTTAAAATGTTAAGATTTCCCCAGAGCCAATTAATTTCCCCGGAACACATAGCTGTATAAATAGAGAGCTATCTTCATGTCCCAGAACACAGAACAGTATAAATACAGTAGCGGTTTCCCACTTTCTGTTTTTAGGGCATTTAAAACACAGCAGTATAAAGACAATCCTTCTTTGACATCTATTGACATCAAAACACATAATATTATAAATGGGGTGCCAACTTTGCATTTAAAAAGGTTGTTCACCTTTAAATTAACTTTTATTATGATGAGGAATATTCTGAGACAATTTGCAATTGGTTTTCATCACAGTACATTTTGTGCAGGAACATCAGCTCGCCATACAGTTACCAGTATAAATACGGCAAGCCTAACACTTTTCCTGCTGCAAACAACTCAGCAGGCTTTCAGTATTACATACAGCAAGTTTTATCAAACCCCCTAGATATATGTGATTGAGTCCCACCACTAGTGCAACATACACAACTATACCTATACTCATTGTCCTCTTATTCGTAGAATGGCTACACATAGAATCTAACGGTGGCTATACACGTAGAGATCCGCTCTTTTGGCGGATCTCTACCCATATCAGGCTGATCCGATCGTGGGCCCTAGGGCATGATGTAGCCAATACAGGATTTTTAACCCTGCCCGATCAACATCTGCCCGACTTTCAGCCAGATATCGATCGGGAAAGCCTTTCGGAGGGCCCTATACACGAGCCGACTCGGTCTGCCAGCTAAACCCTCAACTAGGTTACCTTTATTGACAGGGTCCTCAAATTGGGGTCTCACTGAAGCCTCCTGCCCTAGGGCACACAACTTGACAGAGGCCCAAATCTAACTGATGCTCAGTATGCAGAACCACCATTGGTTTTGAGGAAGAGATACATTATAGGTTTAAATGCGATTGTAATAGGATTAATGCGGTTGTAAACCAGCTGTACACACGTTATGGTCAACTGAATCTCCTGTTCTTCTTCACTTACTCTCACTTACTTTGCACTTTGCCTTTTTTATGGTATTGACCCCCGTTGTGCATCAGCAGATGACCTTGTACGAACTGCAAACTGACCAATATGATGGTGCAGGATCATTTTCCCAACATGTTCTTAAAATTGTACAAAATGGAGTGTGCAGTTCATGTGCAGTAAACTCCTGTACCAGTGGGACAGTAACTCACCAATAAGGCTCATACATATGGCAATACTTGCTGAGTGCAGGTGAGAACCCAATATACAAGTGTTATCACTAGGGATGCACCAAATCCAGGATTCGGTTCGGGATTCGGCCAGTATTCGGCCTTTTTCAGCAGGATTCGGATTCGGCCGAATCCTTCTGCCCAGCCTAACCGAATCCAAATCCTAATTTGCATATGCAAATTAGGGGCGGGAGGGAAATTGCATGACTTTTTGTCAGAAAACAAGGAAGTAAAAAATGTTTTCCCCTTACCACCCCTAATTTGCATATGCAAATTAGGGTTCGGATTCGGTTCGGTATTCGGCCGAATCTTTCACGAAGGATTCGGGGGTTCGGCCGAATCCAAAAAAGTGGATTCGGGGCATCCCTAGTTATCACCTGCTTTATGATCTAGCCCCCCTACTCATACAATACAGCCCTCTTCTAAGTATATGGGAACTAAATGGGACAGGGTCGCTATTCACTAATATGCTACATATATGTAAATTGGAGACAAGTATATTGCTAAGTAAATAGGGTACATTCTGGGCTTCTGCTAGAGATTGTTACATAATTTCTAACAAATCTGGTTGCCCAGCTCTGTGTGAGCCTGGCTTGTACTGCTGGCTGGATTCTGAAAAGAAATCTGCACAGCACCAGTCACACGATACAACCTCTCTGAAAAACACAAAGGGAGCTATTATTTACACCAACATTACCATGGCAACACTTTTGCACTCTGCTGCGAATCAGAACTTGTGCACAAAACCATGATGTAAAAGGAAACTGGTTATTCTTATAACAATAATTAAAAAACGATGAAGATATTAGAAGTCACCTGAAATCTACCCGACTCTGCAAAAATACCTTGATCTGAGGTCTCGCAGACTGAGGAGTCTCTTGGTAAGGACTGAGGCATAGCAAACATGTCCAGTTTTTGGGGTAACTAAGAGATTGGGAGGTTGGGTGCTCTAATGTCCATACTACAGTTCTTCATTATCGCAACATGAGGCAAGGAAAAGATGAAGAAGGAATGGGAGACAAGAGATTAAAGGACAGAAAGAAAGAAGACATTTTTTAAAGAAAGTACAGTTGAGTTCTTCCAGATGACATGAATGACTAAATAAGAAAGTAGCCAATGTTCCCTATTTTCCACAGGCAGACCCTGGCTTTGGCTGTCTAGAAATGATCCCAGGACTAATGTTTGTAACAGGCCCTAAATTCTCCTGGAGCCCAGACACAGACTGATGGATAGATATTGTTTTATTATATATTTCAGCAATAGATGTAAGACCCCAGTTTGGGAATCCCTCCTATTTATGCATTGCCACAGGGCAGCCCCCCCATTTTCTAATGCTGGCATTGGATTGGGTGGAAACATAAATATCTGCAGGCTGGAGGCACCTCAAACCATGGTTTATTCACTGTTTTATTTTCTCTAACAGAAAGGTAAAATCACAGCTCAATAGGAAGACTAAGAAGACAAATATTTTTAGAAGACTCAGTTTTACCAAGTTCCCCTGGCAACACACCTGCATATAACCACCTCCTTTCGATCACATCTCAGTATATTTACTCTACAGTATTCTCAGTACCAGTTTTATGAAATGCTGTCCTCGTAAAAGCTGTCTCCAATCTTCTAGCAGGGGTCATGCCAAGTGCCAGGGGTCTTGTACCCAACATACAGGAGGAGAGCTCCATTGACACAAATGAGCTTTGCCAGTTGGCAGGTCCACTCTCTAACTTTCTACCTATGTCTGTCCTGATCTCTACCTAGAATTTGATAAAGAACTTGGAACCTTGGTTTTGCACTTTTTGGCATACCTTACTTGTCTGCCTGTATCCTGTGCTTGGAATTTCCTACTGTCCTGTTTCTGTGCTGGTTCTTGTTTCCTCTTTAGTCCACTTTTCAAATCTGGAGACCACCAGCCCCCACGTCCTCTGTGCTCGACCATTACCACCACCACAATAGTAGGCACTGGAAGCAGGGATCTATTCGACAAGTAGATGACCTAAATTAGGCTTTAAAGTAGGCCTTTAAGGAAAAGGGGTTCTTATACTACCATAAAGACATACAGTGATTGGGTAATAAAAGTTGCAAAGTTTGCAGAAGGTCTAGTAACCCACAGCAACTTATCAGTTGCTAAATAGGTGACAGGTAAATGCAACCGTCTGATTGATTTCCTTGGGTTACTCTTGAAGTTTCACAATTGGTATTTTAAAATATGTAATATGGGCCCTGGCCACAATAATATTTCAGCTTAGAAATGGGAGAGGGCTTGATTCAATTCATGCACATTTCTGATTGGAGTACCAATATGGGTCCCTGTTAGTTTGGGAGAAGAAAGATGGATACCAGTTCAAGTAAGCAGAAGATTAAAGAGCAAATTAGGACACAAGTAACAATAATGAATGTCCTCAATTGGCTCAGTGACTGTGGCACTGGTACTGGTAAATAAGCCCTATGTTTTTTCATGGAACACACACAAATAAACTTTATTCTTTCCCCTTGGTGTCCCTTTAATTGCCAAAAATCTTATTATTTAATCTAGAGCAGCACCCGGAGAGCACTAGGACTGGGAGCTGGCTAAGTAAGCAGCGGTCACAGCAATTTCAGCATTGCAATTTAATTAAGCATCAGAGAGAATGTTATTGTGGACTGGGCTAAATTCCCTTCAGTCCAGGAAGCCAGACCCTTCAAATACCAGAAACTCTGCCCTTGAACAAAGCCACAAGGCATTGCACAAGCTTCTCTGCTCCCAAACTCTTACATAGGCTGCCACCCAGGAATGTACTTTATTATCCAAGGCATGTGCAAATAGGAAAATTACGTAACAAAAAAAGATGGGCTCGTACCATGGCAGCAGTGTGTCATAACGAGATTCTGATACACGGCCAGGAAATAGATAGGCAATAAATAGGGTTTTGTTTTATCCATAGAAAGTGATGCCAGGAAGGCTATTGTGAGACAAGACAGACTGTGCTATTTGGCTTCATCACTGGCATATCAATAGAGATGGGAATCTTATAGGGCACAGTGAGACAAGCCCAAATATTTCCATTGGCACCAACCAATATCTAGGAGTGGAATTCAGCACGGATTTCTAGACACGTCAACCAGTGCGGTCAGACAACAATTCATCGGAGCAATAGAAAATATGTGATAAGCAACAAGGAGAGAACAAATCATTTTGACTTTGTCATCCCTGACAAGTAATGTGTGTTCAATTCAAAAGAAAAATCTTCCATTTAGGTGGCATAAATGAATTTAGGTTAATGTTATAGGAGCATAAGGCCCCTATGTTCAAATTGGGCCAGGTCAATAGAAGTTCTCTCTTTTTTAAGGATGTCTGGTCACTTTTTTGTATGTTTGATGAATACTTAAAGGACTACTAAAGCCTAACCTAAAGAAGTAGGATAGAAATGTTGTACATTATGTTTTGTGCTTCTGTACCAGCCCAAGGCAACCATAGCCCTTCAGTAAAGATCTGTGTCTCCAAAGATGCCCCAGTAGCTCCCCATCTTCTTTTCTGCTGATTCACTGCACATGCTCTGTGCTGCTGTCACTTACTGAGCTTAGGGGCCCTCTCACAATATACAGTACACATAGAAATGTCAAAATATAAGGCTGATTAGTAATTAATAATCTTATAAATAAAGAAACCAGTGCAATTAGCATCAGAATTTAATAATCAGTCTTGTAGCATCAGCTTATATTACAGACCAACCTCACTTTCTGCTGGATAATTAGTGACGAGCCCTAAGCTTAGCTTCTCAACAGCCAATCAGAGCCCACTGAGCATGTGAGTGTCACAGACACTTTCCAAGATGGTGACCCCTTGTGACAAGTTTGAAGTCCTGGATCATTGCTGCTATTGACAAGCTGAAACTTTAGGCTGGTGCAATAAGTTCAGTATATAAAATATGGAATTTTTAGCTATATTCATTTTTAGGGTTTAGTTCTCCTTTAAAGGAGGCAGCAGAGGTATGTGCACTTGATGCTATTTTTTCAACTAATTTATCTTTTTTCCAAGAATTCCATCGGTTGCGGTCTCTGAGCAGAATAATATACAGGCAACTGAAAGAATATCTGTCTCTCTTCCATCTACTTGCACCCTTGACACAACAAAAATGGAACTCTGGTGCCTGAGCCACAATTTGTATAGGATTTTTGAAGACCCTTCTGCCTTGGAGGGCTAAAAAAGGGACAGGATGCTCAAACAGCAGGAAAGATTAAATGTAGTGGATAAATGTTGTTCCTGCACATTAGCACCATGTGTGTGCCAAGAAAAACATACAATCTTGCGGACAGGATTCATAGAACAAGAGCATTCAATCACTAAATTGCTTGTAAAATTAGGCTCTCTTTTGTTCGCTAATATTTGATTTTCATTAGTCACATTTTTATATTCCAGGCCTTCCCATTTTATTTTGATTTTAACTGCAGCAAGGAAAAGAGTGCCTTTAAACACAATGCAGCAATTTTTGGCAAAACCCCAATCTCCCATGTGGTGCACCCCCATCCCCCCAACCAGCAAGTGCTTAAAGGCTTATTGAGAGATTTACTTGAAGTGTAACAAATCGCCTGTTCTCCCCCCACCACTGACATCAACATGAAAAATACAAGCTACTGTACTTTCAAGGGAGTATCATGTGAAAATCACAGATGCTGGCCAATAACTATATAATGCTCCAGCCACACATTGCTGTAGGGCACTGGGGTTAGTACATAGTTACATAGTAAAATAGTAAGTTAAGTTAAAAAACCTTAATTCAACCTTAAAGGGCATGTAAAGGCAAAAAAATAAAATCCCATTTTTACTTTCTTTAATGAAAAAGAAACCTATCTCCAATATACTTTAATTAAAAAATGTGTACTGTTTGTATAAGAAACCTGACGGTATGCAGTGAAATTCTCCCTTCATTTACTGCTGTGGATAGGAATTGTCAGATAGTCCCTAACTGCTGAGCAGGGAAACAATCATACTTATGAACAGCAGGGGGAGCCCCCGCCTTACTTCCCAGCCATGCAGAACTCAAGCAGCTTTGTTTATGACGATCCCTAAGCAGCCCAGACCACACTGAGCATGTGCACAGTCTTGGTCTTGCAAAGATGTTTAACAAAGTTACAAGATGGTGACCCCCTGTAGCCAACTTTGAAAGCATAAATTATTTGTTTGATTAGGCTTGTGGTGCAGTAAGTTCATGTTTATGTTTAGTATACAAAATACAGCATTACTAGCCTTATGCTATTTTAGACTTTACATGCCCTTTAAGTCTATATATAACCTGCCTAACTTCCGGTTGATCCAGAGGAAGGCAAAAAACCCATAGGAAGACTCTCCAATTTGCCTCAGAGGGGGAAAAATTTCCTTCCTGACTCCAAAATGGCAATCGGACCAGTCCCTGGATCAATTTGTACTATGAGCTATTTTCCATAACCCTAAGCTATCTTTTATAACCCTAACCATATGAAATAGGATAACCACGTCACTTGAAAGTTCAGGGACACAGCTGGTAACCCTAACACGCAATGGTGCACAACAAGAGTCCAGAGAAAAGTACCACTGTATTCCCAAAGATGGACTAAGAGAACTAAGATGGACTAGTGTTTTTTTTATATGGTCGTCTCCTCCTACCTACAACTTCTCTTGTGCAGAATCAATTCTATGTTCGGTTACCCAAATTTGCCCCACCTAAAACATCCCTGCAGGGGGGCAAGGTATTGGGGTGAGCTGTTTAAAATGCCAAGGTCTGAATGCAGGGCAGAGACTAAATTTGGGTCCACAGTCTAAAGGGAGAATATATTTGGTATCAATTACAGACAATACTATGTTATGGGATAATAATTGCTATGTCCAATGTTTGGTCAGTATGGACTCAAACTTGCCATTGCCTGGGTTCTCCTAAAAAAGATTATTTCTGCAGGCTACATAGAGCTAGTTAGACAACTGGGAGCTGACAGGGTGACAGACAGTACTCCATGGGTGCCCAGACAATTCAATCCCAATCAGGACCATTCCAAAGCCAAGCATAAAATTCTTCTGCTTAACGAGTGAACACAAAGTAGTCCGTCTTGTAATCCTAAGAAAACATGGAGCATGTGCCATCAATGCTTTTATAGTCTTATAAAACTGAACTTCACTTTGTAATGTTTATTTAATCTTTACTAAATTGTTTCCAAGTTTTCTAATCACTCCAAGCTGATTAGAAGAGTGCACATGTCATGCCAAAGCTCTGAATTACCGTGGCACCTTTATGGGCATGTTGATCAAGGTCAAATAAGGGACTGTTCTTGTCTAGGGATGTAGCGAACGTCGGAAAAAAAGTTCGCGAACATATTCGCGAACTTGCGTCAAAAATGCGAACGGTTCGCGAACGTCGCGAACCCCATTGACTTCAATGGGAAGGCGAATTTTAAAAGCTAGAAAAGACATTTCTGGCCAGAAAAATGATTTTAAAGTTGTTTAAAGGGTGCAACGACCTGGACAGTGCCATGCCAGAGGGGGATCAAGGGCAAAAATGTTTCTAAAAAATCCATTGTTGACACAGCGCTGCGTTTTGTGCTGTAAAGGGCAGAAATCACACTACATTTCTAAACCTGTGTAATAAAATGCTTTAAAACGTCCGGCGTCTACATGCCAATCAAGTCGTGTAAAAGTTACAGCCTGTTCACACGCAAAGACGAAACGCGGTGCTTACTGCAACGCAAAAAGACGCAAAGAGCTTTAATGAATGATACCGTCAAGTGAGCAAATAATAGTTTTTAATTACTAGTTGCTTGTCACCTCCAGGATGTTCGTCCTGTTGGTGGCAATATTTCTGTAGTGGTGTGTTTAGCAGTCACCGTGCTTGTGCGCACGTGCACGGTCAGGCAGAGGTAATTCAATGTACAGTGAAGTGAACCAAAAAACACTGATTCTGCAGTGTGGGCCCAGTTTTGGTCTACTTTATTGATCACCTGCGGTGACCATAAAAGATGCGATTTTGCCACTGTTGCAGAACCCTGAAAAATTAGGCATGTGTACTTTCCTGAAAAATTATGTTTTTTTTGTCGCAGCCACTGAACCAGAAGTCCAGAAACAATATGCCATATAAATGCTGAAAATATTAATTTTTTTTTGTGGCAGCCACTGCAGCACAGAGGCCAGAAAAAATATGCCATATAAATGCAAACAATATTAATTTTTTTTTGTCGCAGCCACTGCAGCACAGAGGCCAGAAAAAATATGCCATATAAATGCAAACAATATTAATTTTTTTTTGGTTGCAGCCACTGCAGCACAGAGGCCAGGAAAAATATGCCATATAAATGCTAACAATATAAAAAAAATTTGTCGCAGACACTGAAGCACAGAGGCCAGAAAAAATATGCCATATAAATGCTGAAAATATTCAATTTTTTTGGTCGCAGCCACTGAAGCACAGAGGCCAGAAAAAATATGCCATATAAATGCTTAAAATATTCTGGTTTTTTTTGGTCGCAGCCACTGCAGCACAGAGGCCAGAAAAAATATGCCATATAAATGCAAACAATATAAATTTTTTTTTTGTCGCAGCCACTGCAGCACAGAGGCCAGGAAAAATATGCCATATAAATGCTAACAATATAAAAAATTTTTGTCGCAGACACTGAAGCACAGAGGCCAGAAAAAAATATGCCATATAAATGCTGAAAATATTCAATTTTTTTGGTCGCAGCCACTGAAGCACAGAGGCCAGGAAAAATATGCCATATAAATGCTGAAAATATTCTGTTTTTTTTAGTCGCAGCCACTGAAGCACAGAGGCCAGAAAAAATATGCCATATAAATGCTTAAAATATTCTGTTTTTTTTGGTCGCAGCCACTGCAGCACAGAGGCCAGAAAAAATATGCCATATAAATGCTGAAAATATTCTGGTTTTTTTAGTCGCAGCCACTGAAGCACAGAGGCCAGAAAAAATATGCCATATAAATGCTGAAAATATTCAATTTTTTTGGTCGCAGCCACTGAAGCACAGAGGCCAGGAAAAATATGCCATATAAATGCTGAAAATATTCTGTTTTTTTTAGTCGCAGCCACTGAAGCACAGAGGCCAGAAAAAATATGCCATATAAATGCTGAAAATATTCATTTTTTTGTCACAGCCACTGAAGCACAGAGGCCAGAAAAAATATGCCATATAAATGCTGAAAATATTCTGTTTTTTTTGGTCGCAGCCACTGAAGCACAGAGGCCAGAAAAAATATGCCATATAAATGCTGAAAATATTCTGTTTTTTTTGGTCGCAGCCACTGAAGCACAGAGGCCAGAAAAACTCAGGATTTACCTGGATTCAAATTAAACCAGTAGGGTTTGCACCCTAGTTTGTAACGGTGGTGGAGGGAGGAGGACGCTAAAGGACAGCTGTATGTGGAGTCATGAGGCGTGCAGAGAAGGACAGCTGCATGGGGAGTCAGAATCAGAAACTCAGAACAAGTCTTCCGGCGTGCAGTAACCCTCCGAGATCCACCCCTCATTCATTTTAATAAAGGTCAGGTAATCCACACTTTTGTGACCTAGGCGAGTTCTCTTCTCAGTTACAATCCCTCCTGCTGCACTGAAGGTCCTTTCTGAGAGGACACTTGAGGCAGGGCAGGACAAGAGGTTCATGGCAAATTGTGACAGCTCTGGCCACAGATCAAGCCTGCGCACCCAGTAGTCCAGGGGTTCATCGCTCCTCAGAGTGTCGATATCTGCAGTTAATGCCAGGTAGTCCGCTACCTGCCGGTCGAGGCGTTCTTTGAGGGTGGATCCCGAAGGGTTCTGCCGCTGCCTTGGGCTGAAAAACATTTGCATGTCTGACGTTACAGAGTGGCCAAAGTGCTTTGTCCTTGCAGGTGCGCTCGTGGCAGGATTACTGGCACCTCTGCCCCTGGAATGTTGATGAGTTCCTGAAGTGACATCACCCTTAAAAGCATTGTACAACATGTTTTGCAGGCTGGTTTGTAAATGCAGCATCCTTTCAGACTTGTGGTATGTTGGTAACATTTCTGCCACTTTATGCTTGTACCGAGGGTCTAGTAGAGTCGCGACCCAGTACAGGTCCTTCTCCTTAAGCTTCTTGATACGGGGGTCCTTCAACAGGCATGACAGCATGAAAGACCCCATTCTCACAAGGTTGGATGCAGAGGTATCCATCTCCGCTTCCTCGTTATCAAGGACTGCATCATCCACGGTCTCCTCCCCCCAGCCACGTACAAGACCAGGGGTCCCCAAAAGGTCACCACCAGCCCCCTGGGAAGCCTGCTCCTGTTGGTCCTCCTCCTCCACAAAGCCACCTTCCTCCTCTGACTCCACTTCTGACACCTCTCCCTGCGTTGCAGCAGGTGCCTGGGTTCGTTCTGGTGATTCCGACCAGAAATCGTGCGCTTCCTGCTCCTCGTCACGCTGGTCTACAGCCTCATCTGTCACTCGTCGCACGGCACGCTCCAGGAAGAAAGCAAAGGGTATTAGGTCGCTGATGGTGCCTTCGGTGCGACTGACCATATTTGTAACCTCTTCAAAAGGGCGCATGAGCCTGCAGGCATCGCGCATAAGCACCCAGTAACGGGGGAAAAAAATCCCCAGCTCTGCAGATCCAGTCCTACCACCCAGTTCAAACAGGTATTCGTTGACGGCTCTTTGTTGTTGCAGCAGACGTTCCAACATGAGGAGCGTTGAATTCCAGCGAGTCTGGCTGTCGCAAATCAAACGCCTGACTGGCATGTTGTACCGCTGCTGAATGTCAGCAAGGCGTGCCATGGCTGTATAGGAACGTCTGAAATGGGCCGACACCTTCCTGGACTGCCTGAGAACGTCCTGGAATCCTGGGTACTTTGAGACAAAACGTTGTACTATTAAATTCAGAACATGTGCCATGCAGGGCACATGTGTTAAATTGCCCAGTCTCAGTGCTGCCAACAGATTGCTTCCATTGTCACACACCACTTTTCCGATCTTCAGTTGGTGTGGGGTCAGCCACCGATCGGCCTGTGACTGCAGAGATGACAGGAGTACAGATCCGGTATGGTTTTTGCTTTCCAGGCACGTCATCCCCAAGACAGCATGACAACGGCGTACCTGGCACGTCGAATAGCCTAGGGGGAGCTGGGGGTGCACAGGTGTGGAGGAGGAGGAGGACCCAGCAGCAGAGGACGAAGAAGAGGAAGAAGACAAGGTAGAGAGCGAAGGAGGAGTAGAGGTGGTGGCAGAACCGCGTGCAATCCGTGGCGGTGACACCAACTTGTTGAGCCACACATTTCCTGCTTCCCAGCCATGACCAAGTTCACCCAGTGGGCAGTGTAGGTGACATACCTGCCCTGACCATGCTTGGAGGACCATGCGTCAGTAGTCATATGGACCTTTGGCCCAACACTAAGTGACAGAGATGCGGTGACTTGGCTCTGCACATGGTGGTACAGGTGTGGTATTCCCTTTTTTGAAAAAAAATTGCGGCTGGGTACCTTCCACTGCGGTGTCCCAATTGCTACAAATTTGCGGAAGGCCTCAGAGTCCACCAGCTGGTATGGTAAAAGCTGGCGGGCTAAGAGTGCGGACAAGCCAGCTGTCAGACGCCGGGCAAGGGGGTGACTCGCAGACATTGGCTTCTTACGCTCAAACATGGCCCTCACAGAAACTTGGCTGGGGGCAGATGACTGGGAATGGGAACTGGTGGTCAAGGTGGAAGGCGGAGTGGAGGGTGGTTCAGACGGGTCAAGGACAGCAGAGGTAGAGCAGTAAGATGCTGGACCAGAAGGAGGGTGGCTTTTAGTTTGCCTGTTGCCTTTGAGGTGTTGCTCCCAAAGTGCTTTGTGCTTGCCGTTCATGTGCCTTCGCATAGAAGTTGTACCTATGTGGCTGTTGGGCTTCCCAAGACTCAGTTTCTGACTGCACTCATTGCAAATTACAACGCTTTTGTCAGAGGCACACACATTAAAAAAATCCCACACTGCTGACCTTTTTGAGGCTGGCAATCTGGGGGTAAAAGTAGAAGTCGGCGGCGTTGGCGGCAATGGCGGGTGCGTTGGCCAGCTGACCACAGGTGCCGATACATGTTGTTGCCCTACTGTTCCCTGCGAGCTGTCCTCCCTGCTTCTTCTAAGTCTTATTCTCCTCCTGCCTCTCTGACTCTCCGTCTCTCCATCTGAACTATCCTCCTCTTGCTCTCTTCTACTGGGCACCCACAAAACATCAATCTCCTCATCATCATTCTCCTCAGATGCATCAATTTCTTCTAACAGCTCACAGAAGGAAGCAGCAGCGGGGACCTCCTCGTCATCACTCATTATGTCCATCTCTGTTGTGTTCTCTGCCAGAATTAAATCTGGTGTAACGTCCTCATCTCCTTCATCTTCTTCTGCCAATAATGGTTGCGCATCACTCAGTTCAAGAAACTCATGTGAAAATAACTCCTCTGACTCCAGTGAAGAAGGGGCGCCGGTGGTGGAGGAAGTGTTACGTGGGGTGCCCATAGCAGTGGAGGATGAGGATGTTGTGGTAAAGTTAGAAACGGTAGAGGATGGGGTGTGCTGTGTAAGCGAGTCAACTACCTCTTCAGCATTTTGGGAGTTCAGGGTCATTGCCTTTTTAAAACTGGGCAATTTCCTAGGGCCACAGGATAGCATAGCAGCACGGCCCCTAGTGCCTCTGCGTGGCGGCCTGCCTTTGCCTGGCATTATTTTTAAAACAAAAACAACAACAACTCAGGTGGTGTTTCTGGAGACGGTATTATTATTGATATTTAGACAGAATGTGAACAAGCTCACAGAGCTAGATGGGAGTTGTTTGAAAATGAAGAAGAAGAAGAACACACTGGGCAAACAAGGCCTACAAGGTCAACGTATACACTACTACAGCAGTGGATACGGAATATATTATTGCTGCCTGAAAAACGTCACTCGGGTGGTGTTTCTAGAGACGGTATTATTATTGATATTTAGACAAAATGTGAACAAGCTCACACAGCTAAGTGGCAGTGGTTTGAAAATGAAGAAGAAGAAGAACACACTGGGCAAACAAGGCCTACAAGGTCAACATATACACTACTACAGCAGTGGATACGGAATATATTATTGCTGCCTGAAAAACGTCACTCGGGTGGTGTTTCTAGAGACGGTATTATTATTGATATTTAGACAGAATGTGAACAAGCTCACACAGCTAGATGGGAGTTGTTTGAAAATGAAGAAGAAGAACACACTGGGCAAACAAGGCCTACAAGGTCAACGTATACACTACTACAGCAGTGGATACGGAATATATTATTGCTGCCTGAAAAACGTCACTCGGGTGATGTTTCTAGAGACGGTATTATTATTGATATTTAGACAAAATGTGAACAAGCTCACAGAGCTAGATGGGAGTTGTTTGAAAATGAAGATGAAGAACACACTGGGCAAACAAGGCCTACAAGGTCAACGTATACACTACTACAGCAGTGGATACGGAATATATTATTGCTGCCTGAAAAACTTCACTCGGGTGGTGTTTCTGGAGACGGTATTATTATTGATATTTAGACAGAATGTGAACAAGCTCACACAGCTAAGTGGCAGTGGTTTGAAAATGAAGAACACACTGGGCAAATAATGCCTACAAGGTCAACGTATACACTACAGCAGTGGTGGATACGGAATATATTATTGCTGCTTGAAAAACGTCACTCAGGTGGTGTTTCTGGAGACGGTATTATTATTGATATTTAGACAGAATGTGAACAAGCTCACACAGCTAAGTGGCAGTGGTTTGAAAATGAAGAACACACTGGGCAAATAATGCCTACGAGGTCAACGTATACACTACAGCAGTGGTGGATACGGAATATATTATTGCTGCTTGAAAAACGTCACTCAGGTGGTGTTTCTGGAGACGGTATTATTATTGATATTTAGACAGAATGTGAACAAGCTCACACAGCTAAGTGGCAGTGGTTTGAAAATGAAGAACACACTGGACAAATAATGCCTACAAGGTCAACGTATACACTACAGCAGTGGTGGATACGGAATATATTATTGCTGCTTGAAAAACGTCACTCAGGTGGTGTTTCTGGAGACGGTATTATTATTGATATTTAGACAGAATGTGAACAAGCTCACACAGCTAAGTGGCAGTGGTTTGAAAATGAAGAACACACTGGGCAAATAATGCCTACAAGGTCAACATATACACTACAGCAGTGGTGGATACGGAATATATTATTGCTGCTTGAAAAACGTCACTCAGGTGGTGTTTCTGGAGACGGTATTATTATTGATATTTAGACAGAATGTGAAAAAGCTCACACAGCTAAGTGGCAGTGGTTTGAAAATGAAGAACACACTGGGCAAATAATGCCTACAAGGTCAACGTATACACTACAGCAGTGGTGGATACGGAATATATTATTGCTGCTTGAAAAACGTCACTCAGGTGGTGTTTCTGGAGACGGTATTATTATTGATATTTAGACAGAATGTGAACAAGCTCACACAGCTAAGTGGCAGTGGTTTGAAAATGAAGAACACACTGGGCAAATAATGCCTACAAGGTCAACGTATACACTACAGCAGTGGTGGATACGGAATATATTATTGCTGCTTGAAAAACGTCACTCAGGTGTGTTTCTGGAGACGGTATTATTATTGATATTTAGACAGAATGTGAAAAAGCTCACACAGCTAAGTGGCAGTGGTTTGAAAATGAAGAACACACTGGGCAAATAATGCCTACAAGGTCAACGTATACACTACAGCAGTGGTGGATACGGAATATATTATTGCTGCTTGAAAAACGTCACTCAGGTGGTGTTTCTGGAGACGGTATTATTATTGATATTTAGACAGAATGTGAACAAGCTCACACAGCTAGATGGCCACTGGGCAAATAATGCCTGCAAGTGCACTACTATTGGTGCACTACTATGAAGAACAGCAAACAGCACTGGACACCTTAAAGAACAGTAAGATAAGTAAAATAAAAAAAAAATTATATGTATATTAAAAAAAAAATATTATCGGGTTGGTGCTGCTGAACTACTAGGAGCAGCACAGTAGCACACCAGTCCCACTCCCAACACTGCTAGACTAATAGCACTTGGCTGTTAAAGTAGCAAAGTAAAACAACAAAAAAGAAAATAAAAGCAGTCCTTACAAGGACTATTGGGTTATTACAGCAGTCAGCAGATGAGATCAGAAGAGATCAGTGCCCACAGCAGCTACATACAGAGCACTGCAGTAGAAGGTAGATTACTAGCCAGCAAAGCTACCCTAAAATGTCCCTCAAATCCCTGCAGACTTCTGTCCCTCCAATACAGAGCAGTATCAAGTAGATTACTAGCCAGCAAACTTACTATCAACTGTCCCTCAAATCAGTGAAATCACTAGCAGCTCTCTCCCTACACTAGCTCTTCCAAGCACACACAGGCAGAATGAAAAAACGCTGCAGGGCTTCAGTTTATATATGGAAGGGGAGTGGTCCAGGGGGTGTGGGGGTGGTCCAGGAGGGAGAGCTTCCTGATTGGCTGCCATGTATCTGCTGGTCTGGGGTGAGAGGTCAAAAAAAAGCGCCAGGTAAGGCGAACCCAAAATGGCGAACGTCGCGCGACGTTCGCGAACTTGCGGCGGACGCGAACAGCCGATGTTCGCGCGAACAAGTTCGCCGGCGAACAGTCCGCGACATCCCTATTCTTGTCTGTTCAAGTCGTGCTTATGGCGAGAACATTCCGTTTGCATAACGATATTTCTTAAGCATCTCCATAAACAGAAATGGTTTTAGCACTGAGTCAGGGTTGTGTTTAAGGGAACCAAGAAAGAAGCAATTTGAGCAAAATTTTAGCAAAATGAGGCCCCCCTGGGACTGAAGGTACAAAGAACAATATGTTATAATAAGGGTGTACTTTCCCTTTAGTTTTTAACCATATTGGAATATTTAACATCTGTATTAGAAAATGTCACCTTTGACATAAAGGCTGGTTTATTTTAGCTCTTGTGCTGCTATGAAAAGTATGACAATGAAATGAGAAATAAAAGTCTGAAATCTTCCAATTTAATGAGGGTTGGTTGTTGTACTACTGTCCTCTAAATCATGCCTTCCATACATTACTCATAGGGACCCTTCCCCCCTGCAAAGCAATTCTGCACATTATAAGCCACTGGATTTAAAGGAAAACATAAAGATACTAATTCTCCGAATTGCCAGTTCCAATGCTGCCCTGGCCCGCTGCCACCGCTGCTACCTTCATTGGTTCCAGTTAAACCCAGAGCACTTACAAAAGTCAGCAGGAAACAATATGATGGTCTTTTTCTTTTCAATAGTTTTTTATTGATTTTCCAAGAAAAGAAAAAGGTTATACAATCAAGCAGTGTCGTCAGGTATTTTCAAACAGAGGAAAACAGAGAAGAGAGAAAGATAATGAAACGAGCTCATCCTCCCCCCCTCCAGACACTCTGTCAGAAGTGGGAAAGAGACGAGCTACAACAATGATAGTACTAACTTTAGATGACATGGTACAGTTGACGTATGCTTAACTGTATATGTGAAGCAGAGATGTTGGCGACTTCAGCGGGGTCCCTTGACTATGTAGAATATCTTGATGAGATGGATTCATTTTCGTTGGCTCACGGCTCAGGAAAAAACCAATGCTTATCCAAACAATAGTATCAAGTGCCCATTACCTCAGGTCACGTCAGGTACTGTCTAATGATTATAAACACTTTACATTCAGAGGGGATTACCAGAGAATAGAAGGGGTTTCTGCCAATGGAAAGGAATATCTGTACCATGGTTCCCAGATTTCCTTGAATTTTTGATATTTGTCCACAAGTATGCTAGTTAACCTTTCATTGACCATGATCCAATTTAGTTTCTCTTTAAAATGCAGTATTGGGATCTGAGACGATTTCCAATGTTTGGCTATTGTAATTTTCGCAGCAAGGAACATAAAAGTAATTAGGGACTTTGTATTACTATGAACATTGGAGATCTTCTGGTTCAATAAAGCCTGAATCGGATCTTTCTTAAGATTAACCCGTGTCACTGAATATATAATAGTATAGATCCGAATCCAGAATCTATGAACATGAGGGCAGGTCCACCAAATATGCATGACGGTCCCACTCTGACCACAGCCCCTAAAACAATCCTGGCTAAGTTGAGGATTAATTTTATGTAAACGAGTCGGGACCATGTACCATCGAGTAAGGACTTTATAGGCAGTTTCTAGTAACGAGACATTTCTGGAACAGTGGGCTGTAGTTTCCCAAATCTTGTCCCAGGTTTCCTTGTCAATGGTAACATTGAGATCTTTATCCCAAGCTGTCGTATATGACAAGGGGACCTGGGAGTCCATATCTAGCAGGAGACGATATAGATAGGAAATCAATCCTCGTGAGTATGGATATTTAATACAGGCATTTTCAAAGTAGGTAGTAGTCAAGGATATTTTTTCTTTGTTGTGCGAATGGAGAAAATGGCATATCTGCCGGTATCTGAACTGTTCAGACAATGGGAAATGGAAAGATTCCTGTATAGAGGACCAACTTTTGAGTCCCGAGATGGAATAGAAATGATATATATATCGGAAGCCGTTGGATGACCACCTGTGGAATGGTTTAGCCGATAAGCCAGGGGGGAAGGATGGATTCCCCAATATAGGGGCTGCTGGGAGTGTAGATGAAATAAGTTTAGCTGGATGTTTATATCTGTCCCAAACTTTGAGGGAGTGGGCCAAGGAAGGGTCAATGGCGTCAGGACGTAATACAGGGGGACACCATACCAACGCCTGTGGGGTGACCGGGTTTAATTGATGTTTCAACATTGTAGCCCATTTGGGTGGTATGGTAGCATGCATATGGATAAGTGGCACCAGTTGAGCTGCTGCATAATAATAGCGCAGATTGGGGACATTTAGGCCTCCTTGAGTTTTGGGGCTGTACATGGTTCGTCGAGGAATCCTGGGGTGTTTGTCTGCCCAGATAAATTGGAAAACCTTCCTTTGTATAGTTCGAAGGACATTTTCTGGTACGGGAACGGGTAGTGCCCTAAAGTAGTAGAGAATTTTAGGTAAAAGTGTCATTTTAAATGCCTGGATCCGACCGAACCATGAGAGGTCCATTTTCGACCATCTTTGTAAGGTTTCCTCTGTCATTGTCCATAATCTAGGGTAGTTCTGGCGATACAACCTGCTGGTGTCTCGAGGGATATCTACTCCTAGGTAATGGATGGCTACGTCTTGCCATTTGAAATCGAAGTTAAGCTGTAGTAACTTAACTGTATGATGGGGTAATGAGATATTAAGGGCCTCTGATTTAGTATGGTTTATTGTGAGTCCGGAAATCTTCCCAAATGTGTCTAATAAATGGATTAAGTTGGGTAAGGAAGTAAGAGGTCTTGTTATGGTCATTAGAATGTCATCGGCATATAGACCCAATTTATGAGTATGATCTTGTTGAGAGATCCCTGAGATATTTTTGTCTTGTCGGATGAGTTCCGCCAAGGGCTCTATGGCCAAAATGAATAGTATAGGGGATAGAGGGCACCCCTGTCTCGTCCCTCGCTCGATGTGAATGGGTTCAGCTGTGTACGACCCCCATTTGGGGATTGCCTTGGGGGAATGGTACAGAGTCTGTATAATCTTAATGAAGTAGGGTCCGATGCCCCATTTATTTAGTATAAAATACAAATAGTCCCACGAAATAGAGTCGAAGGCCTTATGTATGTCTATAGATAGTAGCATCCCCTGTTGGTTAGTTTTATGTAATATATCTATGAGCTGTAGGGTTTTCCTAATGTTGTCTGTGGCTTGTCTGTTAGGGGTAAATCCCGTTTGATCTGGTTCGATCAGATCAGGGAGGAGCCTGTTAAGCCTGTCTGCTAGAATTTTGTAAGGAGTTTGATGTCGATATTCATAACCGAAATGGGTCGGTAATTTGAGCAATCTAAATGATCTTTTCTTGGTTTGGGGATAAATGAAAGCTGAGCTTTCAGCGACTCTTCGTTACAGGATTCCCCTGATCTGATCGAATTGAACATTTCGGTGAGGTGTGGACTTAGTAAGGTTGTCAGTTTCTTATAGTATAGGCCAGTGAAGCCATCTGGTCCGGGGGATTTAGCTATCTTTAAATTTTTGATGGCTTTCGAAACCTCTTCATTCGTGATGGGTGAATCAATATGGTCAGATTGGGCTGTTGTTAATTTGGGAAGATTGAGAGAAGTAATGAGACTATTAGCTAATGCAGATGGGAAGGTTGCCGGTTTTGCATATATCTTAGAATAGCAGGCGGAGAATTCCTGCAATATTTTATGGGGATTACTAGTTAAAGTTCCAGTTTTAGTGCGTATCGTGGTGGGCGGCGATTTGTGGATAGTGGGTTGATTAAGTTTCCTGGCCAACATCGTCCCAATCTTATTACTATGGGCATAGAACCTTTGTCTGGTCCATTGTAGTTGTTTTTCTGTAATGTGGGATAAAAAACATCTAGGTCAGTCCGAGCCTGACGTATAGAGGCTTTAAGGGTGAATGATGGAGAGGATTGGTCTTGTTGAACTAATTGATGTAATTTTAGTTCTAACTCCGTGATTTTCCGTTGGGTTTGCTTTTTCGTGACGGAAGCTAATTTAATTATCTCGCCCCTGATAACAGCCTTGTGGGCTTCCCATAAAGTGATAGGAGAGGAGACTGAGGTGAGGTTCTCCTTAAAATAATTTTCGACCGATAGCTTAATTGGCGTGAATGTTGTAGAATTTTTTAGTAGGGAGTCGTTAAGTCTCCAATTGAATTTGGATGGTCTCTGCCACAGACCCGTCAATGTAAGAGTGGTGGGTGAATGGTCAGACCAGGGGGTAGTCAGAATTCGAGCCTGACATGCGTTAGGAATTAATGTTTGAGAAACGAATATGTGGTCTATCCTAGAATATGTGCCGTGCGGGTTGGAATAGAAGGTGAAGTCCTTAGTGTGCGGGTGTAGTTCCCTCCAGGTATCAATTAAAGTCATACGGTTAAACAATGATTTTATCCGGGCTGGGGAATAGGATGGCGAGGGGTTGGTGTTAGGGTGCGATTTATCCCAGAGTGAGTCGAAGGGGACATTTGTGTCACCTGCCATGATGATGGGACCCGAGTAATGGTGCGAGATTTTACTGAGTAAGTGGTCTAGAAAGGCTTCCTGATGAGTGTTTGGGGTGTAGTAGGTGACCAGAGTTATTGGGCTGTCAAATATCTCCCCTGTTAAGATAATAAAACGGCCTTGGTCATCAAGTATTTGTTGGGTGATTGTCAGTGGTAAATTTTTCCGTACAGCTATTAGAACTCCCTTAGTCTTATCCGGGCCTGAGCTGCGGTAGAAGGTCGGGAAGTGACGTGAAAGATATATAGGGGCGGAGGAGTTGGAAAAATGAGATTCCTGAATACAAACAATGTCAGCATGTGCAGATTTGTAAAATGTAAAGGCTTTAGATCGCTTGTGGGGCGAATTAAGGCCTTGTGCATTATGTGAGATGATTTTCAGATGAGTAGCCATGTGGAAACATTAAATAATCGATAGTATGTAATACTCACTGTCTGACCAACATTCCAAAAATCTCTGGTTTGCCTGAACCGTAGAGCCAACGAGGGAAAAGCTTCCCGCTGAAAGTCGCCTGAACATGTCATCATAAAAGAAAAGGCAGAACAATGGTAAACATCTAGAATACAAAGAAATAAACACAACATGGGTAATAATAACATTGTAAATAAAAGTGGGATCATAGTGGCCTCCTCCAGCAGGGCCGGAAACTCAAACAACCTGCTGGTCTGCTGTTACGGTGCTATCCCAAAAAGGGGTAGGAGGCCAAAGTGGGGGGTAGCTCAAGCGCAACCAGGCACCCGTGGTTGCTAAAGGTAAATATCAGTTAAGCTGAAAAAAACAAAACAAAACCAGGGAGTTCCATGTTCAGATCTCGACCGGTGAGGTACTGTCCAGGTATCAATCTGGTCTGGGTGGATAGTCCGGTCCGGACGGTGTATTTGGAGTCTTCTGTCTGTTCCACAGCGGAGTCAGAGTTGGTGAAGCCGACGCACTTTGTGAAGGAATAGGAGATGGCTGGTCCCTTGGTGCGAGTTGTAGCTTCCGAAGGATTTCTTGCGCCTCGTCGGTGGTGGATGGCGAATATTGTTTGCCTTTGTAGGTGAATAAGAGGCGGAAAGGGTAGCCCCATCTATATCGGATGTCTGCTTGTTGTAGTATGGTTAAAGCCGGTTTCATGGCTCGTCTTCTCTGGATTGTTTGAGGGGCTAGATCTGCAAAGATTTGTAATTTGTGACCCTGGTAGAGTAGTTGACCTGTCTCTCGGGAGGCTCTTAACAGAGCTTCCTTGGTTTGGTAGTAATGAAACTTTGCAATGATGTCCCTAGGGAAACCGGACTGCAGAGGCTTACCCAGGGAACGGTGTATTCGGTCCATCTCTAGTCTGGGGACCGGGACATCTGGTGCCAGTGAATGGAAAAAATCTGTAATCTCCTCTTCCAGATTTTTATAGGATTCCGGGAGGCCTCTAATCCTCAGGTTAGATCTCCTGGACCTATTCTCAAGGTCTTCCAGCTTGTCCTTAAGATCAAGTACTTGCCTGTTGAGGTTATTGATATCAGATTCGTGGCCATCCAGGACGGTGATAGTGTCGTCCATTTTATTTTCAAGGGCATCTGTGCGTTGACCAAGCTCCTTGATTTCTCTAGTGAGTGACTTCATTATTTTGTCTGTGGTAGCCTGTAGCTCCGAACGGAGCA
Source organism: Xenopus laevis (assembly GCF_017654675.1). NCBI lineage: Eukaryota > Metazoa > Chordata > Amphibia > Anura > Pipidae > Xenopus > Xenopus laevis. The sequence continues at coordinate 216,357,519 of NC_054371.1, forward strand.
TAGTCTGAAATTTGTGTAGCAAGTCTTGATCTTTATGGACTCGTGTAGAGGGGGAGGACGGAGGGGAGGCCTCCCTTGGGTCCTGTACGGATTCGGCATCGGAGGTCATGTCCGGTGGGGCTGCCAGTTGTGAATTGTGTCTTGAAAGATATGAGTCCAACTGTGTTGGTTGTTTGGAGGGCTTTGTACGCTGGCTCCTTTGTGGTCTATTTTGCTTACCCATCTGGGTGATAGTCGAGTAGCCGGTGTCGCGGCTAGGAGGATCTGCCAGCAAGATCAGGGGCAGTATGTACTCTGGGTAAGGTATGAGCTCAGGGTACGGTGATATGGCGGTATGACGGTCCAAAAGAGAACCCCTCGTGATACAGGCCAAAGCTGTGGTTGCCCGCGTGATTTAGGCTAGAGTGGCAGAGTTTGGGAGTCCAGAACTTGTCTCAAACCGTTCCACCGGGACCCTGCAGTGCTGCCTGTATAGACATGTAGGTAGGCTGTATTGCCAATATGTGCAGGGTTGCGGCTAGTGGCGATAGAAAGGTTAAGTAGGGGGCCCAAAATCGAGGCAGCCTGGCACTGGGTCAATAGAATGTTGCCGGCTGGAGTGTCCGGCAACTATAGTGAGGCCCTGGTATCGGTCCCAAAGGGCCTGCTCCCCGGCTCTGGATGGACTTGGTGCAACAAAATACAATCAGGAAGTGTTACCTCAGCCCGGCGACCGGGCGGGTCTGTAGCCCCAGAGTCAGTCCTGATACGGTTGCCTATGGCTCTCCCCTGCTTATAGCAGGCGCTCCGGTACTTTAAATTAGCCCAGGGGTTCCAGACTGTCGGGTTGGAGTCTCCGTGTCCTATGCGCTCGTTGTCTGTGGTGCGCAAGATGGCCGCCGGGCCTGTGCTGACGCGTGGCGCACTTAACTGTTAGTGCCGAGAGAAAGCTGCCAGACCGCCAGGAAAGCGCGTCCTCTGATCCTGGGGTATTCGGGGAAAGGTTCTGCCTGGTGATGTAATTGTAGGCTGCGGAAAAAGAGAGTTTCCGTTAGTTCGGTGCCTGGCTGGTGCGGAGCTCGTCTATGGAGCGGCCATCTTAGATGCTGCGCACTAGCGCCCCCCCATGATGGTCTTTTTATGGGGAAAACATTCTGTACCTTTCATGCGGGCTGATTTATCCCGGGAATAAAAATAAAAAGAATGTATACTTTTCCTTTTGTCAGCAGAGATTACAGTATAGGCTCGTCCTTCTGGGCATGTGTGGTTTGAATTAAATGCAGATCTCGCAAGGGTTCTGCATTGTAAAAGCTTCAGAAAGTTGAAGAGGTTCCATGTGCCTGAGTAGTATTGTAGCTGCTGGCATATAAGGCTGCATATTTTAGCCTCTATGTGTCCTTTAGGTACGTTCTCATTGCTTTCCTTGGATGGATCATGTGCTTAATATTGCTGCCAGCACACGTTACAGTACATTTCATCCTCCTCTGTATTTTTTTCCAATTGTCAACACTGAGTAATTTTATCCTCGCTAGTAAACCTTGCCTATCAGGGCTCATTTATTGATGCAGCCTCTGCACAGTTGACCAATAAAAATGGCACTCTATAAAGACGCTTGGGGGCAAATTTAGGACGAAGTCGCTAGCGAAAATTTGCCAGAAAGACACTCACCAATTATCACCAATTTACTAACAGGCACAGGGGCAAATTTACTAAAGCTGGCGAAAAGTCATTTTGGGACTTCAGCGATTTAGTAACGGGCTAGTGAAGGAGATAGACTGCAGCGCTACTTTGAATCCTAACGGTAGGCAAATTTTCGCTCTGGCTAATGGACGTAACTACGCAAATTCACTAATATGCTGATTTTAATGAACGTTACCTCTTGTGCCAGACTTGCCTTTATCACCTCAGACCAGGCGAAGTGCAATTGAGTAGATAGGACTTCCTCAAAAAAAATGTAAAATAGTCCCAAAAAACGCTGGCGACTTTTCATTTTTTAGGGTGATAGGCTGCAAAAGATCGTAAATTTTCCCCCCCTACATTTCCTTACATATGGCACATAAACTATACACTGGGCTCATGTTTAGGGCAATATAACAACTCTATTTTATTTTATTAAGGTTCCCTGGGCTTGTGTAGTGTAATGTATTTGCTGAAACATATACGTCCATTGAAATTTAACTTCCCGCCGTATGCAAATTAGCCAACGCTAGCGCAACTTCACTTTGCTTGCCGAATTAACGCTAGTGAAACTTGCCATCATTCGGCGCCCTGGACGCAACTTTGCATTGAAGTGAAATAGCGTTGTCCTGGCGAATTTTCACCTGGCAATGTGAAGGAAGCCGTTGCTGGCGAATTTCTGGAGGTTAGTGAATTTGCCCCATAGAGTACAATTTGCTAGTGAAAGAGCTCAGTGATAACAAAGTTTTTCTCCTTTTTGCCAGACAAATTTTCACTCAAGCGAACGATTGTTACTCCGTAAATTCCCTAAAGTGCGAACTTTACACTATATTACCCTTTAGCCAGAGTCTGCTTTTCCAGGTTATACCTGGTGAACTGATAAGATGAAACTACATCCTACTCAATCTTATGTGACATCATATCCTGTATGCCGAAAAGTCATTAAAAAAAAAAGACAAAACATTGCGCCAAGGATTCCATAGCAGCCTGCATCAATAGGCACAACCCAATTGCACCTAAAGAATCATGCACAGACATCATTTTGCAGGAAGTGATAATTACGTTGCAATTGCAAGTGAAAGTGCACTGATTTAAACACTTTTGGCCACAATTGCATCCAATGCATCCTTCCCTTGTGACTTCAACAATGCTGGAATTATAGAAAGGGGAAAAAAATCTGAGTAGTGGGTAAAAACATGCCAATTATATGTGGCCATACAAGGTCAGATTTATCTGCTAATTTGTGCCTTTAGACTGATTTGGGTAGTTTCTATGCTCATGTATGGGGACCTCCGGCTGACCCAACCGACTGATATCTGACCAAATAACGTCCAGATGTCAATCGGGCAGGTTTGTTATTCAGGGACCTCATTGGCTAATTGATGCAGTCCTTGATCAAACAGCTCATATACTCGCCATTGTATACTGATTGTTTGGCCCCAAGGCCACAGTATATAACACAATATCTCTCCATACAGGCTAGGCGCAAATACAGGTCTGTTGCTGCTACTAATATGCCTGCAGTTTTCCATACCTATTTGTTTTCGGTTGGGCATGCCCCATATTTTTCCCATTTTGACTGCATTTTGCAAAATGACTAAAACCTTGTTTTTACTCTTTACTACTCACTGTAATTTAAAAAGATAGTGTGTTACATTTGGAACATGTCTAAAGATATTTATCTGTCCCACCTTGTTAGTGTTACTTTAGGTCAATACAAACCATGTAATAAAATCTTTTAAAAGGAACTTTAGAAAAATTACAGCAATGCGATAAAAAATGGTGATCCTGGCCATGGGGTCCATGTCACTAGAGAGAGAATGTAATTGCACTCTCTGCACTAGAAGAGACAAATTTCCGGGTTAAAAATGGAAATACGGCTCTTAAAGCAGCATTTTTGCCGACCCTGGCAACCAGAGGGCACTGCCGTCTGAGGCGAGTATCCCAACATTGGCAGAGAGCCCCTGGGCATAATAACTTTTTGTAGATGAATAAGTGACAAGGGGGTTAATAAAATGGGCTCTGAGTACACAGCTTATTGGAGTGCTTTTCTCAAAGAAGCAAATTCATATTCTCCTGGGATCTCAGCTTCTTCTTCAGGCACAAATTCTCAAGCAAATTAACTCAGTTTCCAATCTTCCAATCTTCCTTATTCAAGTTTAGTTGCCAATAACTGAAAATATCTCTGTGTGAAACATGAGTAGTAATATGACACATATTTTATGAGCCTACAAAATGCCACTAGTATTAAAGCAGTGCAGAGTTGGCCCTCTCTACTCTCTCCAATTCTTATTCAAATTTTATTTCTCCAATCCTTCTACCTCCAACTCTTGTACATCCAAACTTTCTCTCTCCAACTATTCTATCTTCAACTCTTCTACCTCCATCTCTTCTCCCTCCAACACTTCTACCTCCAATTCTTATACATCCAAACTTTCTCTCTCCAGCTCATCTACCGCCAACATTTCTCCCTCCAACTCTTCTACCTTCAACTCATCTACCGCCAACTCTTCTACCTCCACCTCTTCTCCCTCCAACCCTTCTACCTCCAATTCTTATACATCCAAACTTTCTCTCTCCAGCTCATCTACCGCCAACATTTCTCCCTCCAACTCTTCTACCTTCAACTCATCTACCGCCAACTCTTCTACCTCCACCTCTTCTCCCTCCAACCCTTCTACCTCCAATTCTTATACATCCAAACTTTCTCTCTCCAGCTCATCTACCGCCAACATTTCTCCCTCCAACTCTTCTACCTTCAACTCATCTACCGCCAACTCTTCTACCTCCATCTCTTCTCCCTCCAACCCTTCTACCTCCAATTCTTATACATCCAGACTTTCTCTCTCCAGCTCATCTACCGCCAAGATTTCTCCCTCCAACTCTTCTACCTTCAACTCATCTACTGCCAACTCTTCTACCTCCATCTCTTCTCCCTCAAAGCCTTCTACCTCCAGCTCTTGTACATCCAAATTTTCTCTCTCCAACTCATCTACCTCCCTCACACTCTTATACCTTCAACTCTTCTACTTCCATTTCTGCAGAGTCGTCCCATCTCTTCTCCTCCAACTCTCCTACCTCTAGTTTGAATATGAGAACTTTTACTTTAATTTCAATAAAAAGCCCTAGGTATTAAATAAAACTATACCTTGTGGGTGCAAGCAAAATACACCCATATGAGAAGCTTTATATTACTACACAGGATCATGCTTGTGGGCTGTATCACACCCTCAAGTGGGTGCCACTTGTAACTTGCAGAGGGGTTTATGTTTGTACTCTTAATAGATCTGTTCCAGACAGACTTCATGGACCCCATATTTTTGTATGTTCATTCAATCAATTCTGACATCTCATAACCTTTTTGGATGCATTGTTTTCAAATTAAAGGGCAACTATACCAAAATAATTAAATCACCTACTTTGGTCTATCGAACCAGGAGCTGACTCGTAATATGCGGGGCAGAGCAATCAATAGGCTAGTATTAGTATTGTTTCCCCAATCCAGAGTGAGTTTTGTTACCCTCAACTCCAGTTGGGACCCATTTTTTTGTGATAGGTGCACTTTAAGGGACATTTAATATAATTGTTTATTTTGTATGCAGAGCAGTGTTCTGCCAGCAAAATACTTCATAAAAGTACACATTTTAAAGCAGCCAGGGAGTAGCATTGCATTTACTGGATTGCTACTGATATATTCTCTTTCATATAGGTAAATCCTTTCACCCGGTTTTTGATCCACTAAGATGAATACCTTAACAGGGCTGGGTTCCTCTCTACCAGGATCATTCTTCATCGGCTGCCAACAAGCAAACATTTCCATGAAACTCCAATGAAGTAATTATGATCAATATTTGTGTAATTTCCAAGGTACTGTATGTAGCAACATAAAAACAGGGCATGTCGGCTCTATACGTGTGGGATACTGAGCAGCATTGGTCTCCTGTTTTACAGAACAGTAAAAAGTGATTTTATGGAAATAATTAAAATGATTTGGAAAAGCAAACGGATGTTGTTACAGGACCTTAATTATAGGACAGGGGTATCAAATGCGCCTCGGCAACTCCCACTCAGCAGCTGGCTCTGGCTGATGGGAGTTACTGCGAGTTTGGTTTTCTTGTATTTAAAGATGATCTGTCGTTTGCTCACTGTGTGTAAATATTTTTTTCACTGTGTCAATATTTAAATCTGTTTAAGTCTATTTTAATTAAAATACATTTTCCATTTAAGATTAGGGCACATTTATTTTTATGCATCTTTATTTTGGTGGAGAAACTTGAAAAAAAAGGCCCAGCGCATGGAGGCTGTATGAGTGGGCTCTGACTGACTGCTGCCTGCCTTCAGAAGAACAAATGTAAATGATCCACCAATAATCAAGTGTTCTAGCTCCTCTGCAGGCTCACAGTTAAGGTCAATGTTCTCCTGAAAGTTCTCACAGGGTGTAGGAGGGCCTCTTTATCCCCAACCTTCCAGAACATAAGGTCTGTAGGCACAAGGGTCTTCAGACCCTCCTTCACGTCACTGCTATGGAAGGTCCCTTAACCCCCGGGTCAACCAAAGTTCTTCAAGGCAGAACCCTACTACACTTTTCCCAGCACAAAAACGAATAGACAAGATATGCTGTGCACTCTTAACATGCCATGTTCAAAATACGTCACCCCATCCCACAGTATTTTTCAGGCACCCTGGGTCACCACTCCAGGGACACATTGCTCCTCAGGGGTTCAAGCCACCAGCCCTTTGGCTAGAACAGTGATCCCCAACCAGTAGCTCGTGAGCAACATGTTGCTCTCCAACACCTTGGATGTTGCTCCCAGTGGCCTCAAAGCAGGTGATTATTTTTGAATTCCAGACTTGGAGGCAAGTTTTAGTTGCATAAAAACCAGGTGTACTGCCAAACAGAGATTCAAAGTAGGTTGATATTCCACATAGGGGCTACCAAATGGCCAATCACAGCCCTTATTTAGCATCCAGGAACATTTTTCATGCTAGTGTTGCTCCCCAATTCCTTTTACTTCTGAATGTTGCTCACAGGTTCTACAGGTTGGGGATCCCTGGGCTAGAAGATCAAGTATGCTCCATTCCACCACAATAAGCAGAGATGGCAGAACTCCAACTGACACTACCCTTGATCTTAGCCAGAAGGCCGACTAACACTTGCTACAGTACAATCTGCTAAATTGTGCGCCTGTCCAATTGCTATTCACAAAAGTACTTACATCTATATAGGCTCATTTCTATTGGTGCCTTTCACTAGCATCCAGTTGCTTTGCTAAATAAGGTGCCAGGTGGGCACAGATGCAAGGTAGTCCAAGAATTTCTCTCTTCTTTGAGGTGTTGTTACTTGCAGGGCATTGCATTGCATGTGGCAATACATGAAATTATTTATAGAAAATTGTACTGAGCAGAAGATATAATTGCTTTTAATGGAATGTTTTTATGTAACAACATTCAATTGTTGAAGCTGGGAAATAAAATGCAGCTAATTTGTTCTTTTCTCTGATTGCTGCGAGTTCAGGGTCAGTTTGTATTTGTTTGAGAGTTTTTTTTGAGTTCTTGACAAGGTCTCATAAGCAACATTGGGCTTGGCTAATTCTGGGAACTCACAAGCACACAGAAAAAAGAGCTTGTCTGTCTCCTGTATGTGATATGATAAAATTCTACATTTTCTTTAAGAGCAGATCATTTATATACCTTGGAGGGGAAAGACTTTACATGAAAGTGATTATACTGTAAATACTGTAGATTAGTTTTGGGCTAATGCACACATGAGGGGTCATATACCATTGTCAAGTGACCCTGATCCAGAGGAAGGAAAAAAGTCCCTGCTGAAGCCCCTATAATTTGCCTCCCTGACTCCAAGATGGCAATTGGTCCAGTCCTGGATCAACTTGAACTAAGTTATCTTCCATAACCCTGTATTCCCTTACTTTCTAAAAAGCCATCCAACCCCTTCTTAAAGCTATCTAATGTAATAGCCAGTACAATAAATTTATTAAGAGTATTCCCCAACATCTCAGCTCTCACTGTTGAAACCCATTTCCAAATATTTAGACAGAACCTCCTTTCTTCTAATTGGAATGGGTGCCCTCATGCTGGCTGGGCATCTAATAGAACAACCCATCAATGGATAATAGGGTATTAGGGTGTATATAATTCACTCACATAGAGCTAACTGTCTCAGTAACCAACACAGTTCCCTTTAGAAGCTTTAGATGGGCATATTTATGGAGTAGTTCAGTCAATACAACACAGTCTTCAGCCATGCTCTCTAAGGTGGCCTTTCCCAAAGCATTTTTCTTTTGCAGAATGGCAGGTGTTACAATGCAGTTGACACAACATAAAAGCTGTCCCTTTAAAAGAGACATATTGTGTGAAAAACAAGTTGTTTTTCAGGCTGATTTATTGAAAATGTCTCTAAAAACCCTATTAGTCCCACCCATCGGTTCCACTTCCTGATGCCTCCATTCCCAGTCTGTGCAGGGAACACTGCACTGTAAGACAGGAACCAATTAGCAACTAGGCTGCTAATAGAATTAGGATTTTTTTAAATTTATCCTATATGTCTCCTTTAATACTTAGTGAAGTACTTAACTTATATTTCAACAATGAAGCATATTTATCAAAGCGTGGAATAGATTGATAGAAATGCCCGTATATCTCTGCAGAGCAATCTTTTGAAGGACAGTTCATCTCCTATAAGTGGTTTGGAGTGTCTTTACCACCTTATAGCCATGAAACACCAAGGCAGGACTCTGTCTTTGTCTCAAGGGTCTGCTACAGTTCCCAGCATCCCCTGGACTCCTCACTCCAACAAACTACTCCCTAGCAGTTGGTGACACCTTAAAGGAACAGTTCGGTGTAACAATAAAAACTGGAACAATAGCCTGTGCAAAATAAAAAATGTATCTCATATAGTTAGTTAGCCAAAAATATAATGTATAAAGGCTGGAGTGACTGGATGTGTAACATAATAGCCAGAACACTACTTCCTGCTTTTCAGCTCTCTAACTCTGAGTTAGTCAGTGACTTTAAGGGGCCCACATGGGACATAACTGTTCAGTGAGTTTGCAATTGATCCTCAGCATTCAGCTCAGATTCAAAAGCAACAGTTATGACCCATGTGCCCCCCCCTCAAGTCACTCATTGGTTACTGCCTGGTAACCAATCAGTGGAAACCAAGAGAGCTGCAAAACAGGAAGTAGTGTTCTGGCTATTATTTTACACATCCAGTCACTCCAGCCTTTATAGTTTATATTAGAAATATTTTTTATTTTGCACAGCCTATCCATTTACTCAGTTTTTATTTTTATACTGAAAAATTCCTTTAAAGGAGTGGTTCACCTTTAAGTTAAATTTTAGTATATTACTTTTCAATTGGTCTTTATTATTTCATATATATTAGAGTTAGAACAACTCCTTTAAGAATATTGCTGTCAGCCAGAGGTGCTTAGGAATAGCTGTAGGACCATGGAATGCCACAGGGATGTTCACATGAGCAAAACAACCACCCACTGTTACCCCTAGATCTTTTATAGAATATCATCATGAGGGGGGTATACTGCACTACAAGCAGGACTCCACTATTGAACAAGATTTCCATTAAGTAGAATGAATATATTTAAATATTATTTCCTATGATTACTATTTCAAAATTGGGGGAGAAGGGGTTTCACGCTGGAAAAACATGCCCTTTGTAAAGTTTAAATTTATATTGACAGTAAAGGACTTCTATTTTATGAAATGTCAATTTAATATTTTAATCACAGTGTCAATGTGAGCAGAGCATGCCTGCAGGTTTGTTTTGCACATTTGGTAGATAAATCCCTGGCTAACCAAACAGGGAACATAGACACATACTGTGCTGAGTAGAGGTCATCTCTTGGACTGGTGCTCAAAAGATTAGCACAAGGGAGCACAGCACATCATTCTCTGTAGAATCAATGAGGCCATCACTGTGTTGCCTTATTGTCCGTACTGTTTTCTTGGAACTGAATGTATCTCTTTTTTAACCACATGGCCAGGATAACAGTTTTAAATAAGATAAGTGGGGAGCCAATCAGTCAGAATATATGGGAAGGCACAGCTGTGCTCTCATTGACTTAACCCAGCTTTTATTTTCCTAAGTAGGATGGGGTGCCTTAGCTTGAACCCCTACATCTCTGTTGGTATTAGTAAAAATGTTGGTCAATTCAGATGATGAGGGTAAATGGGCAACAATTCGGAGATGAAACAGCAATCCCTTAAATGTAGTGAACACACAACCCTAACAATAATAGCAGTAGCCATCCTAGAGGGGGGCGGGCCCTGGTGCGTGATGCACAGCCGGGCCCCGCCCCCTCCGTACGGCCTCATTTGGCCGCATTTCTCAGTGGTGCACGGACTGCCGGGGGGGCCCTGAGGGGGTGCGGGCCCTGGCCCGCTCGCACCGCTGCTCCCCTGGTAGTTCCGCCGCCACTGAATAATAGGGTAGAGGTACACAAGGATCTGGTGTTAAACACGATGGCAGCAACTTCCCAACACCTTTAATCAGTCAATGGGAAGTGTCGGTCTTGAAGGAGAAGAAAGGCATTTTATACTTGGTGCGCCAAATGCTAGGAACCCCCAAGTGAGTGTATTTACTTACCTGAAATCCCAGGCCAGTGCTTCTATCAGCAGAAAACTGCACTGGCCCGGGGTTATTTCAGCGAGTACCATGGAATGATACTCTTCTGGCTTCTTCTTTCTTCTCGTGGTTGTGCATGCGCAGTAGAGTGAAAAGCCAAACTTTAACAAAAAAGCCGGATATTTTGTTCTACTGCGCATGCATCTGTCCCGGGAAATTTAAAGAAAGAAGAAGCAGGAAGAGGTCAATATGAATCCAGTTCCCCATTCTGCACTGTGGGAGAAAATTTAACAAATTGCATCCAAAACACCAATTTTGCATTAAGCACTGCATTTGTAATTTGTATGACTGATTGGAATCAATAAGGAAATTAAAGTTAAGCTTCTATTCAGTATTTTGCATATTTGTTTATTATCCTTTATTTACTGCCGACACGTTTACCCAAAATGATTGAGTTTGTGCATCCTTAGTTTTGGGGGATTTGTTGGGCTCCATTATTTTCCATGCTGTGGCTCCACAGCCAACATTTTCCAACTACAACTGCGAGGCAAAGCAGCTCTCACACCAACACTCCCTCAATGCAGCAGTACAGACATCTACACAATATCATCTAACCCCTTACCTTTGTCTAGAGAAAACTCTGGGGTAAAAGATCAAGCTTGTTTTACAGCTTACATAAGAGAAGGATAGAGAAGAACAAATCTTTGATGCTGTAACATCTGGCCTAAATGGAAGAATACTAGATTTCTGCCAAACAAAATTTCAGTATAGAAAGGGATTATTCTCACTAGTTCCAATGAATATGTGTTGCAGGAGACCAGCGAACAATGTAATACAATGATGCAGTCAGGGTAGAATAGATCCATAAGTCACCTGAAAGGACACTTGCCCATTTGTCATACAGAAGTAGAAAGAAGGTATGGGACATGTTATCCAGAATGCTTGGGACCTGGGGTCTTCCAGATAACAGATCTTTCTGTAATTTGGATCTTTATACCTTAAGTCTACTAGAAAATTCTTTTAATATTAAATAAACCCAAAAGGCTGGGTTTGCTTCCAATAAGGATTAATTATATCTTAGTTGGGATCAAGTATAAGCTACTGTTTTATTATTACAGAGAAAAAGGAAATCATTTTTTCAAATTTGGATTATTTAGATAAAATGGAGTCTATAGGAAATTCTGTAATTCGAAGCTTTCTGGATAATGGATCCCATACCTGTATCAAGAATGTGAAGAAATTATAGAAATGTTGTTTGGACTGTGTCCTATGACTTGTTTTTCACTGGACATACACTCTCCCTGCCAAACTGTACAAGGTATAATTCAATCGGTCTACTTGGATTTGTGTCTTATTCAGATGAAAGGACAATGTAGCCTTGAGTGTGTCCTAAATTATTTATGAGGATCTGCAGTCCTCTATAACAAAGAGAAAGGCATAAACTTCTGTCCGTGTTTCTGTGCTATAGGACCACCGTATACAATAATCACTTGATTTTTGACTTGAGTTCTCATTTTATTTTGCATTTGCCCAACCATGTACTCAAATTGAAATGATGGTAGAAGGAACTGCTCTTGAGAACTTACATTCACCAGTGTAGTAGGCAAGTAATGAAATACAACAATAGTATAATGTCCTATATAGATCATAGGTAACGTGTTTCCATGCTAGAAATAAACATTTAGCCCTGTCAATCTATATATATACTTATTTATAGCAGGGTCTTGCAGAGTAGGCTTTTTTGGTAGGAAGAGTGAAGGCAGGAGGTCGAGGTTGAAGCTGACAGATGTAAAGGGAATTATACAATAAGTCAAATTAAGTTTTCATCCAAGACTATGCAATTAAATGTGGTGTCTGAGCACCTGTAACTCTCTCATTGAGTCAGGTGTTCAGACACTATATCTAACTAGCTTCAAGGCAAGGGAACTGTAGTGTCATTACATGGACTGCAACTACAGTCAACCCCATAGGCACAATAACTGTGATTCTTCACTAGTTTTTGAAGATTGCAGTAGAAAGTAACCAAAGCTCAGTTATACATGCATCAGTTAAAGGGATACTGTCATTTTTTCAAAATGAATCAGTTAATAGTGCTGCTCCAGCAGAATTCTGCACTAAAATCCGTTTCTCAAAAGAGCAAACAGATGTTTTTATATTTAACTTAACTGAAATCTGACATGGGGCTACTCAGTTTCCCAGCTGCCCCCAGGCATGTGACTTGTGCTCTGATAAACTTCAGTCACTCTTTACTGCAAGTTGGAGTGATATCACCCCCCACCCCAGCAGCCTAACAGAACAATGGGAAGGTAACCAGATAGCAGCTCCCTAACACAAGATAACAGCTGCCTGGTAGATCTAAGAACAGCACTCAATAGTAAAATCCAGGTCCCACTGCAACACATTCAGTTACATTTTTTTAAATGTTTATTTTAAATGACATTTTTCCATATTGTGCCTTCTCCTGCCAACTTTCCTCAAAATATTAGTCTGTCCTTTTGACTCTAAACATGCTTCTGTGACAAGAATACTTTTTTATTACTTTTTTACTCTGATTGCACAGGCTTCATCTTCTAAATTCTTCTCTTTAGTCAGAACCAGCTGTGCTGAAATGTGGCCCTACAAACACTGGACTTGCACTAATAGCTCCTAAAGCCTTTATGAGTCCCATTCTGTCCCTGCAGACTGCCGCTGCCCTGAGGCTTGATGGCTCCTGTGCCGGCATTCCTTTTCTGTGCATTGAGTGGAGTAAAGTAAAGATTTATGCTCAGTTCTGTTAAGTATTATTTCCAATTATTCCAGATTTCCTATTTCTGGAAACTGTCTATAAAACTGTTTCTTACATGAATGGTTTTGGCTCAGACCTTCTTGATACAGCAGGAATTGATATCACTGCTCCTCAGTATGGATCCCATTGGTCCGAAGGGGGTGCATAATGTTAATGTTGGTAAAATGCTTACTGAGAGAAGATTAGACTTGACTTAATAGAATTAATTGTTGAATTGTATGCTCTCAGAACCATCCTTACTAGTGAAGCCCAAAACAGATGATTACTTTAAAAAAGATTATTAAGGGAAAATGTATTTGTACAGATAAGGCCATGAAATTCATGAAAATGTATTCTTCCGGTCCGTATGTGCAATGGCTTAGGCTGATTTACTAAAACTCGAATTAATCTAATTTTTTTATGAAAACAAAGTCGACCAAACTCCCTTCCACAAACTGAACTCATTTATTAATACTTTTAATAGAAAAAAAAATCAGAGGGACAAAATGTTGTGACAAATCATTTTGTGTACGATTGACGAACCGGAAACTCAATTTTATCGAATTGTCGCTGTGAAAACTGAGCCATGACCTTGACAGGTTTGAGATGGCATATGTTGGGATTTTTAGCAGCTTTTGGGGTATAATATATCTCAAAAAAATCTATTTTTTATTTTTCCATGAAAGATTTGAGTTTTCCCCCTAAAAACCTCAACCAGAAAAAATCAAGGTTTATTAAACGGGCCCCATAGTAAACCTAAGAGCGCACCAGTGGTTATTATGATTATTATTATTATAACAGGTAATATCCAGAATGCTCAGGACCTGGGGTTTTCCGGATAAGGGCTCTTTCTTTAATTTGGATCTCTATACATTGTCTACCTAAAATCTATTTTATCATTAGATAAACCCAATGGGATTGTTTTGCCTGTAATAAAAATGTATCTTAGTTTGGATCATGTACAGGATACTGTTTTATTATTACAGAGAAAAATTTTGATTTTAAAAATCTGAATTATTTGATTAAATTGGTATAGGGCCTTCCCGTAATTCGTACCTTTCTGGATAAGGGGTTTCCAGAACATGGATCCCATACCTGTATCATTATTGTCTCATACAGGGATTTAAATACCAGACATAACAGTTATATACATACAGACAATGATTTCACCAGAATAGATGCAGATTTTTTGGAGACCATATGGGGATGGTCCTGCTCAGTACTTCCATCTCTTGTGAAGAATGAAGCTTTGAGGAACCCCAACTGAGCCTAATCAGATCAAGATTTTTTTTTATTGCCAAACACAAAAAGCTATACAGAAGCTACTGCCAATTTAATATTGTCTCACTTAATATTTTATATAATATGATATTATAAAATATCTTGTATTATAATATTGGCAAAACACGGTCACAGTGGGTTTCACTGGAGTTATCAAAAATAGTGTACTAGAAACCCCCATAATGGACAACAAAGGTGTTCACTTCTACCCCGTGTCTATAAAGTTAATTCATGATAGCAAAACACATCAAGGGTACTAACTTATGGCTCCTGTTGATCAGTAAAAAACCCTCAAACTCCTAGATTGAGCCTCCTTTAAAGGAGAAGGAAAGGTATTTTTACTTGGGGGTGACAAGAGTTAGGCACTCCCAAGTGATTGTATCTACTTACCTGACACCCCGGGCCAGTGCTCCTATCAGCAGAAAACTGCAGGGTTATTCCAGAGAGCATTTTTCAAATTTCCAGGGCAGACACATGCGAAGTAGAATGAAATAGCTGGCTTTTTCATTAAAGTTTGGCTTTTCACTCTACTGCGCATGCACAGCAAGAGAAGAAAGAAGAAGCAGGAAGACGATCGCTCAGTGATGCTCACTGGTATAACCCCAGGCTGGTGCAGTTTTCTGCTTATAGGTGTAGGGATGTAGCGAACTGTTCGCCGGCGAACTTGTTCGCGCGAACTTCGACCGTTCGCGTCCGCCTAATGTTCGCGAACGTTTGGGAACGTTCGCATTTTGAGTTCGCGTTCGATTCGAATACAAATCGTTCGACCATTCGACCATTCGACCGCTAAAATCGAACGATTTCCATTCGTTCGAACGATTTCCATTCGTTCGAACTATTAAAATCCTTCGAACGTTCGATTCGAATGAAAATCCTTCGATCGAACGATTAAAATCCTTCGAACGTTCGATTCGAAAGAAAAATCCTTTGAACGTTCGAATCGAACGATTTTAGCGGGTGTTCGAAGTTCGCAAACTGTTCGCGAACGTTTGCATTTTTGCCGGTGTTCGCGAACGGCGTTCGCGAACACCAAATCGACAGTTCACTACATCCCTATATAGGAGCACCGGCCTGTGATTTTAGGTAAGTAAATACAATCACTTGGGGGTGCCTAACTTTTGGCACCCCCTAGTATAACATGCCTTTCCTTCTCATTTAACTTATCTTAATTCGTGGGGTTGATTCACTCCTACTTCTGAAACTTTCTCTACAGCATATTGTTCACTAGGACCTATTTGGTCTCATACAATGTGGAGTTGACACCTTCTACCAAACTCGGAATCCTCTGGTTGCCAGTCTACCGGTGTCAACACACACCATTATTCACAAGCATGTTACAGAGTAGTGTTGATAATTTTATTGCTATGACCTCGTTATATGGAAGGCAAAACATCGAGATAAGGCTATTTCAAATAAAATGAGGTTTATTGAGTTTAACAAAGAATTTTTAATGGTTTTGCCTTGGGAAAATGATCATGTTACACCGAAGTGTCCCACGAGCATTTTGCCAAAGACACTCCACTTTTCACAAGCTTTTATAGATTAAAATGGGAGTACACATACATACGTTATATAACTTGAACCCTCCCAAAATGTTGGAAGAGGACTGATGTTCTTAGCTACAGATATTGCACTGAAAATAGTTTCCCGCTTACAACTGTCCCTCAGCCTTGCAGTTCTTTATCTGTTAAAAGCAGACACAGGGAGGAATCAGCAAATGAAGAAAACACTTCTGTAAAAAGGGGCCTCATCTAGTATCTGCTGACACTCTGAATTCTGTCAGTAACTTACAAAGTGACCTCTCATCACTGGGTGTCATTAATAAGAGAATAAATAAATGGGGGAACATCACCCATCCCTTCACCTTTCCTGCCTTGGGCATGTGGTTATTGCTGAGTCAGAATGATAGGGGAATTTGTTATTAGACTTTATTATTCTTACACTCTGACACATAACCATTTGTCCGTCATTGGAATAGGCTGTTCTCATATAAATGTGTTCATATAAAAAATATATTATCATATCCTCTCTTGAAACGCAGAAATGCGTTTCATATTACCCTGTCGTTAGCATTTTAAGGGTACTGAGAGGAACCCTGAGAACAAGGGAGGGTTTGTCATAATGAAAACAGTGGTCTTGTGAGTTAGAGTTAAACATCATGACAGCACCAGTCATAGAAGTGAAAACTTCAAACTGAGATCAGATAAGAAAAACAGGAGGCTAAAGGGTCTAAAAGTAAATCCTGTTTTGAGGAAGTAACTTGGCTGAGATATAGTTGGCAACAGGAAACCTCACAAAAATATTTGAATGTGGATATCTATATGCTATCGTTATATAAGGCTTAAAGAAAATATATGCAAAAACATATACGTTTGAAAGAAAACATTGCATATGCATAAAAACATAACTAAGCAAAAATTAATCAAATAATACTGAACATATTGCATCTTTAAAGTAAAAATTATTCTTTTAAGATAAAATTATTCTTTTTTTTTCTAATTATAGCACAAAGCAGAATTCTAACAGAGAAATATAGACCAAGTATTAATGCTAAGATGACATGGATAGACTTAACAAAACTTGAAATGGAGTTGTTTAACCCGCAATAAACTTTACCTAATCATTGGTAATAACTGAACTCTTCTATAAAAAATTGCACTAATTGTTGTAGCTCTAAAACTTTTGCTATATGACATTCAACAAACATTTCAGAAACAATATGAGTACAACCTTTTTTCTCCTATCAAAACACATACTAATCTAAAGTCACACTATGTTGGTCAGCTACTCTATTTATTTAGACAACCTCTATGTTTATGACGGTGATAGATTTATAGATATTAACATTATGGGTGGGGCTAGTCTTGGAATCTAGACTCTATTCAATACTAATATTAGTACATGACAAAGTTCTATTATTATGGGGTCTATCATTTTGTTTATGTCAGTGCCGTTTACACACAACCAGCTACATATAGAGCTGAGGACCTGGGGCAATAATACAATTGAGTAATTACAGGAAACTTTTCTTCTAAAACCTTTTTTAAACAAATACAATTTTACCTTTGTTGTTTTCATAACTAATCTATAACTAAACATACAGAGAAAATGTTACATTATCAATTCCCATTTTTTTCTTGTCAATTTCACACAATTTAACTATATCACGTTCAATACTGTATGAATCTAAAACTTAAAATTAACCCATTTCAATATCAGTCCATCAGTTCATTATAGAGGAAAATCCAATCAGAGAGACATCATGGCTTTGGATAAGCATATGAAGTAATATTCAGCAGTCACTTGTATTCAGTTAATTCAGCAGTCTCTGTACAGTTCTTAAGAGTTCATAATCAGTCCATAGATCCGATATTAGGATATGCAAAAGAGGTAAAGGCATCACAGATATGAATGGCAAACTTTTGAAATGGCTCTTTGTATGTATGTAGAGTTTCCTTCATTGAGTGGTGTGATCAATGATAGCTGTTCTATTTGGAATAGAATGGATTGGAATATAGTGAATAATCTCAACAGCTACTGATGGAGTTTTGCTCAGATCACCAACCTGGAAACAAAGAGACAATGTTCTGGTAATACTGACTTGAGTAATCTAGTGTACTAGCTAAAGAACTCTAATGAAACCACTGTATGAACTGTCCATTATGAGAAGTGGTTGTATATTTATGATATGAGTGAAGGACGTTTGTTTTCTTGTGGTTAATTCAAATTTAGAAAGTCCACAACACCTGATAGGATTGTTGAAGAGAATTGACAGGACAGCTGGGAGTAAATCCAACCAAATGCTGCCAGTGATTGTGTTGTTGGAAGTGGGATGGTACAAAGACACAACTCCACTTAGTATCAGTGTAATTTGCAAAATTTGTAACAGAATTGAAAATGTAATTGTATAAACTGTCAACTACAACCTGTACTGTTCCTTCTTATAACAAGACAATTTTTTAATTAATCATAAGTAGGAAAAAACATTTAATAACATTTTTATATATTTAGCCCAAATGAGAATGACATAGACCCATTTTAGTAGCATCATTTATTTCTACAAATTTCGTAGTGAAATTACTATTTATCAGATGAAATTAACTATAAATCCATTAAGTCACTTCTGCATTTTCTTACACTTGCAGACTTGTGATGCAAGATACACAAGTGCAATAATACTGGAGATTTTTTCTATAGCAGCGGCACAAGCACATAAGCTGCATTTTTATAAACTGAAGCTTAAAAAATACAAACAACAATAATACTCCCCTCTTGTACTGCAAATGCAGTACAATAATAATATATGAAATATTACCTTCATGTTGGTGAAAAGATGCAGATTGAGGAGATACAGAAAAAATACAGATGCATATGAAAGGACAAAGTTGAAAAAAAATACTAGCTGTAGGTAAAAGATACTCAGTCAATGAAAAAAGTTAAGCATTTGAAGTAATTAAGCATTGAACTGGTGTTTACGCTTACGGCATACTCTGGACACATGCCCTGGTTTAAGACAGTACCAGCAGATAAAATCCTTCTTGTAATTGTTTGGACTATGAACTAGATTTCTTTTTAAAGGGTGTTGTAAGTTGGATGCACCATTAAGTACTTCAGTGTGAGTGTGCCCTGGTGTTTGAAACAACTGTCCATGATTTATTTTATCATCAGGACTTTTGTCTTCAGAATTTTCAGGGGAAGTACTACTTTTAATAATTTTAAAGCATCCTGAACCATTAGCCCAATAAGAATTTTCATTACTGGGGTTTACTGGGGGCTGCACCGTCTGTGGAACCAAAAGTTCTGAGATTGTGTAACCCTGTGCCACTCTAAGGTTGCCAATAGGCATATTTAAAATGGCATTTAATTGCTCCTGAGTATCCATATTAAGAACTTGATCTAGGTTGCTGAGCAAGGAGCAGAGAATAGGTGTAATGTCTCAGCTGAAGTATATGTGAGAAATATCACTTTCTATTGGTTGGCATAAGCCTGCTAGATCTAATGGCGTGTATTGTGTATAGTAAAATAGCTGCCCTTACACTTATCCTTTATCTGTCACAGCAGACTTTCAAGTTGTGAGAGGAGAGAAAACTATCGCCTTCTGGCCAGGAAAACGCAGTCTTGTCCCCTCCACTGTGACACTTAACAAAGGCTTTAAAACTTAAAATGTTTTGGGCACTCAACTAGCATATCTAGGAGGATTGTTAGATATGGAAAGTGGTTTTGATTCAGATCACAAGTAAAACATAATACACTTAAAAAGAATTATCAATCTGACCCATAAAGATAAAAAATAGAAGTAAAGTTAGTTTGAGACAAAAACTATAACAGAGAACATTTAAAGAGATAACACTAATATTTCTGTTATAAAGACAAGTGGAGTGTATTAACCTTATTCACGAGAAACCCATTCACAAACGAAAATACACAAGAGAACTAAATAACAAAGAAGACAATGTTAGGATAAGATATGAATAGTGACATTATAGTCAAAGACAAAATGACAATATTAGTATAATAGTGACAGAAGCATAGAACAAATATTATATTACAAGTGGTACCTATTAAAATATACAAACATTAAAGAGAACCAAAAACAATATAGCAAATGTATTCATTACACACACACATCAAATTCATATTTCCGTCAAGTCAAGTCCTTTTCTTTCTAACATACACACAAGTATTACATTCAGAATATGCTCTAACAGACCTGTAGAAAGACACCTATATAACACTATAAGAATGCAAAAAAGCTGAGCAGCAAGCTATTAACATTTGTTTTGTTTATAAAAACAAACAGTGGAGACAAACAGACATATAAACTCCTCGAGTCACCTGCAGGTAAAAAATGATGTTATACTTTCCTCTGTAATTTAGAAGGGTTGGGATTTTAAAATTGGGAATAATTAATATCAGATAATAGACACCGAAAATGAAACTGTGAAGAAAACTTATTTGAAGTTGCAGATGGTGGACACCTAGATGTTTCTAGGGCTCTCGTTTGTTATCTGCCAATTCAAATGGACAGGAAAGTGATGCACACTTCACACACTACAAGAATTCCCTCTGGAAGATCCTAGATTTCCATTCCCTAGCCTGTGGAGTCGCCTCCTAAACAGGAAACGTAGGGAAAATCCTAAAACACAAACAGACTCTGTGAAAGAGCCGCGAATTCCCTCATGGACACTTTCATACAGATTATAGTTATTCTAAATCTTATTCACGCACTAGGCTGATGCCAGTTGGTCTCAACCTCATTCATCCAGCTCAAGACACAGGGATTCTTTTTCATTCATCAACCAACATGCATGTGTAGTTTCTATGACAGATTAGTCTAATGCTTCATAATAAGGAACGACATACATGACAAAAATAGTAAGGAAAAAGCATATTCCTATCATGAGTGGCATTTGAACTAATTGACAAAACACTTAACAAAACAATGAGCAAAATAGAACAGATTGAAAAACATTGATACCCACACATGGAGTCTGCCGCAGCGGGAGTTACTTCGTACCTCAGAGATAGACCGCTTGCACTACCATCAGTATATCCTCTTGATAACTGGCACTTGAAGAAATACGACTGGAAAATTTCAGACGTCTAGCGTCCAGAAAATAATCACGTCGGGGTCACCAAATATGTTGATAATTTTATTGCTATGACCTCGTTATATGGAAGGCAAAACATCGAGATAAGGCTATTTCAAATAAAATGAGGTTTATTGAGTTTAACAAAGAATTTTTAATGGTTTTGCCTTGGGAAAATGATCATGTTACACCGAAGTGTCCCACGAGCATTTTGCCAAAGACACTCCACTTTTCACAAGCTTTTATAGATTAAAATGGGAGTACACATACATACGTTATATAACTTGAACCCTCCCAAAATGTTGGAAGAGGACTGATGTTCTTAGCTACAGATATTGCACTGAAAATAGTTTCCCGCTTACAACTGTCCCTCAGCCTTGCAGTTCTTTATCTGTTAAAAGCAGACACAGGGAGGAATCAGCAAATGAAGAAAACACTTCTGTAAAAAGGGGCCTCATCTAGTATCTGCTGACACTCTGAATTCTGTCAGTAACTTACAAAGTGACCTCTCATCACTGGGTGTCATTAATAAGAGAATAAATAAATGGGGGAACATCACCCATCCCTTCACCTTTCCTGCCTTGGGCATGTGGTTATTGCTGAGTCAGAATGATAGGGGAATTTGTTATTAGACTTTATTATTCTTACACTCTGACACATAACCATTTGTCCGTCATTGGAATAGGCTGTTCTCATATAAATGTGTTCATATAAAAAATATATTATCAGTAGCAACATTTCAAGCCTATGCTTTGTCAAGCTATTCAGTCCTATGCTACAGGTATGTGCAGTTTTAACTCTATCTCTACTTACAGTCAGAGAGACATAAAGCATCCAAACCAATGGGACAACAGTCCACATACAGGTCATTCCAGTGGGGCGTCACTAGCTCTCCTAAACTTTTCTCAAAAAATAAAAACCTGATTCTCATACGGGCAGAGACACACGCTATTTCTGGAGATTAGTCACCCAGCGATAAATCACTTCCTCTTCTGGCGACTAATCTCCCCAAACTGCCTTTCCTGCTGGCTAGAATGGAAATTGCTGGCGGGTTGGCACTCAGAACGCTAAGTTTTCCAAAGTTGCCCAAAGTTGCCTCACAAGGAAACTTCAGGCAACTTCAGAAAGCCGAAACAATCCGACTGCCATCCCGCTGGCGATTTGCATTCTAGCCGGCGGAAAGGCAGTTCGGGGAGATTAGTCGCCTGAAGAAGAATCGATTTGTCGCTGGACGACTAATCTCCTGAAATAGCAGCGTGTTTCTCTACCCTTAGGGTCAACACTCTACTTTTAGGTACTAAAATGCTGTAGGATTGGCCTACTAGAATAAATCCCCTACAAAATCTTGTTCTGCAGCTCTACAGTTAATCTGTTTTGTTGTTGCTTGGATAACATTTACCATATTAACCAGGCAGGTGAATAGCAGTGGGACTTTAAAGGAAATATGTATAATACATATTTATAATAACAATACAAATGTTGGTACTGATCCCCCCAACTGTAAACCATGCTTAATTCACACTAATTCATGCTATTATAAATTCTAATAAGACTTCCCTATAAAGCAAAATATTTTCATAATCTATCGAGGTTTATGATAAAAAGAAACCAGTTGCTCCATCTTTTTTTTAAGTTTCATTGACTTGTATTTATCCCATACCCCCAATGCTTGAGTTGCTTTATTTATCAAGGCACATCTTTCTATATTTTAATCACCATTTTTATAAATAAAACAAAATCAAATTTCTTTATGTTCTCTTTCACTTTTCTTTCCTCCAGCTTTAGACCTTG
This sequence comes from Xenopus laevis, assembly GCF_017654675.1. Taxonomy (NCBI): domain Eukaryota; kingdom Metazoa; phylum Chordata; class Amphibia; order Anura; family Pipidae; genus Xenopus; species Xenopus laevis. The sequence goes on from NC_054371.1 coordinate 216,380,203, forward strand.
TTTCACTGGATAGAACAAGAGCATACAAGTTGGAGGGAAGAATACTGGTAGAAGCCATATTTCTCTTGATTCTTGCTTCAATGCCTGTGTGCGTGTGAGTATAAATAATTATAATAATAATTTTTCAAGCTTAAATTAAGTTTAATAAAAAACAGTAATTATCTTCCTCTGCTTCCTGGATGCTTACATAATGCATCTTGGTGTAGACTGCACACAGAAATAAAGAATAATGCAATGCTCAGCTGATTTAATACTGTGATGAAACGGCTTTAATACTGTGATGAAATGAGGCAGATGTTTCCAATCTTTTTTGGATCTGCTCTCAAGCTTTTCAGCAGGTCTGAGTTTAAGTGCTTGGATCCATTCAACTGTCTGCACTTGTGGGAGAAGGCAAGAGTTCCTTACTCTGACACATTGCACTCTATAGGAGAGGCCAAGAGCACAGCACTCTGATATGCAGTTTCGTTAAGAACCAAAACATGACCTTAAATAACACAAATAAAATCATACATCATCAAGCGGAGATGATAATATTAAACATACTCTTTATACTGACAAGCAATGAATGGTTACATTTCCTTAGTCACAGATTTCTGCTTCCTCTAGAGATATTTTACGGTGTTGGCGAGGTGGACAAAACATACCTCGGGGATCACACTGCAACGCATAGCAAATCAATTGATAAAAAGGTTATACGAGGCTGTTTGCAACAATTCTGGACAGAATCCATAGTGGCAAAGGAAATGACTTAATGGGAAAATATGATGAAGCTTATCTTTCATTTCCCCTTAAAGAAGAACTATATCCTCAGATGGTCTAGTGGAATTTTGCTTTCTACAAGTGCAATACTGCATTGGCATGAATTTATATATTTTTCTATAGGCTTTAAGTGGCCCTAAGGAAACTCTCCCGCTATGAAGAGTTCAATTTAAGCCCTAACTGGACATGTCCCTGTGATATCATGCCATGCCTATGACAACTAGTTTATGCCAATTCATTGTTGTGGGACTATTGTACAGGTCTAGTGTCCTGATAATGAAGGTAATGGCCAGCTAGCCTTAGGGCATTGGAGGTAAATATCACTCCTATAGCAATTGGATTTAAACGGCCATCTACAAGTTACAAAACAAAAGCAAAGATCTGATTGGTTTCTAAGGGCAACGACACGTTACTGGTGATATTGATCTTCAGGTTAAATCTGCCCCATAGTTTGATAGTATTTTGATGTACAGGTTATGAGCAAATTTGTTGGGTTCCTACAGCAGCTGTAGATGTTTTAGGGTGGTTATCCTAGCCCTCGACAGATGTTCACATTTTCACAACACTTTGGGTCAGTGTTCAGGACTAGAAGAATCGATAAGGCAGGTTGTGGTCACATCTCTGCAAGTTTGAACCTATCCTGTAAGCTAAAATTGCTGGTATCCGTCACACTGGAGTTATACACTCAGAGACAGTGTATGGTATGCCCTATATATATCCCAATGGCACTCCCATCTCCGTCAACACCACTCCCAAGATGGCGGCACCCATGGCCGCCACGTGGGTATCGGTGCCGGCGTCTTGTTGCCGGTGCGATGACATCACCCGCCCGCCAAGGTCATGGATTCAATTCCCGATAATAGGAATTCCTTGTGTTCCTGGGTTCCCTAAATTCCTATTTTGCTGTTTCCTGAATTCCTGACTCCTTCTTTGACCTTGATTCTGATCCTTACTGCCTGCCTTATTGAACATTTGTCTAAACTTGACTACGATAACGCCTGACCCTTTTGGATACCGCAAACTTGGACTTTTTGCCCTAAGCTTCCTCCTTGGTCCGGACACCTCCCGCTGGGAGCCAATAGGCCTCTTGACATAAACTATGGGAACATAAATGTTACAACCATGTAAGAGATACAAAATGGCATAATTTTTTGACGACCAGTGAGCCCAACCAGTGGCTCATGAGCAACATGTAGTTCTCCACTCCCATTGATGTTGCTCCCAGTTGCCTCATAGTAAGAGCCATTTTGAAAAGAAATACTTGTTTAAATTTGAGTTTTGGAGGCATAAAGGCACAGGTTTACTCTAACAGAGGCTCCTGCAGGCTAGTTGTCCATATGAGGCAATTAATTAGCCTATCACAGCCCTTATTTGGCATCCGCAAGAAACATTCTTGCTTGTTTGGATCCACAACAATTTTTACATTTAAATGTGGTTAAACAAGTTTGGGGCCCCTGGTCTAAGCTGACCTTTGCTATAAGTGGGAAGAGAAAGTGTTTTTTTTTTAGATATATCCCATACCTCTCTTAAGAAGGCATGTATGTGGCAGTGTATTATATAAGCCCTAATATCCTTTTTATGTCTATTCTGTTTTTCAAATTAATAAACAAGAAAAGTACAAGTTGTTCCACCCAGGTTTATTTTAAGCAAAACCACATAGCGATGCACAAATAAAACACACACAAAAACAAAGATTCATTTATATTAGGCTGGTGTCACATATTGTACCCGGAATAATTAGCCTCTGCAGAAACTCTTACTCTCCGACCATGCATAATACATATTCAAGAGCTGCAAATGTGCGGTTGAAATTAAATAAGCCAATTGACATTCCATGGGACTTAAATTATTTTATGAGACTGTTACTATATAACTATAACTGTTGCTTAAATACTGTTCTTTAAGGTGTATTGTGGTAAGGTCACCACCTTATGCCCCAGGTTCCTAACAGAGTGGTTCTGGGACTGTTAATCCAGCCCGGGTTTTTTTGTGTTATCCTGAGGCATCTCAGGTGAATAATTAAAAAGGTAGCTCAAGCCAGAGTGAGAGAGCTGCAGTCTGAGAAAGAAAGACACAGGGAAGCTGTCTGTGTGAGCACAGAGAGATATTGGAATCCCTACAAGGTTGGAACTTTGTTTGTACTACCTTTTCATATGGTTTGAGGAGACAGACAGTAGGCCTACTCCTGGTTAGTTAGGAGAACTGACCTGCATTAGTTAGAACTTAGAAGCCCATTAAGTGGTATGGATTTTATTTTGAATTGTTTGTTTTGTTTATTCTGCTGCAAGTACTCAGAAACTGCCAAAAAGAGACTATACTCTCACATGTTGTGCTTGTGCCATGGGCTGTGCTATCCCCTGGAAATTGATCCCAGCTACCTAAACCCTTACAGTATGTAAAGAAAAAAATGCAATTCATTGTGTTGATTTGATGTAAAGATAAAAAAACAGGGGTTTTAGGACCATAATGGTTCCAGTTTCCAATTTTTTTATTCACAACCTGGTCCCCACCCAACCCATTGAGCATAAAAAGGTTAGACATATGTAGGGGATCAGAGAAATCCTTCCCCTGTTTTTCTGTCTGTGACATCATCCAGCCCAGTTACAGGCTGGAGAGCCATCCGATTGGCTGGGCGCCCCAGTGTATCCTTGGGAGAGAGGGAGTGCCTGACTTTGGAGCTATTTGTACAGGGTCTCCGACAGAGTTTAGCAGAGGTTGTATGCTGAAACATCCAGCCAGAACCAGTTCTTCTGAGACTGTCCAAACTGTTGCATCTGTGGAAGTACAGATAGAGCCCATCCTGTTCCCTGCCAAGCTGCTAGAGACTCAGGAGGTGAAAGGTGCAACTGGTGAGATTGATTCTGCTACAGAACTGCATGTAATCTCCAGTGTGACTGCCTCTGAGAGCACCTCGGTGAGTGAGACACCCAAGGGAGCATACTGGCAAGGATTCAAGTGTGGAGCCCCAATTTGAGAACCAGTCTTCTGCATTTATCTGCTACATGGGAGCGGCTGCTAAGTTCCAACGGGAGAGGTACTTTTGGAAAAGGTAGCGCTACCTGGGGTATAAGAGCTCTGGGGAGGGGACATTTCATTTGAACTGTGTGGTTATTAACCCCTTCCAGAGGATTGCCCAAGTTCTTTCACTACTGTTTTATATAAAGTTTATATCTGTTTCATTTGCAAACTGTGTTTTATCTTTCCTTGTGGAAATTCCCTGAAGTGTGCTCCTCAGTGTTCCCTAGGTGGAGGCACTGTACTGTAATTCCCAGTTCCCAGTACTTTTCATACAAAAAAGGGACTTGGGGCCCCTCGATTGCTAAGGTTTGATTGTGATTTAAAGAGACAGTAACCAAATTAGTGTTACACGTATATGAAAAAGCAATGTTTCTTACAGCTGATAAGCAGGTCATATATGACATTAACCCCAATTTTACAAAATTTTTAGTTGGAGAAACACATAGCTCTAATGGTCCCTATGGCTTCATTCCCCTAACAGTGCCTCATTTCCTTGTTGCTGGGTTAAAACCCATGTAACCATTTGTACTTATTTACATACCCATTTCATTGGCCCTCAGGTTGATGACCATATCCTGCATGACTGTAACATAGTACTTTGCAGGGGGAGGTCCTTCCTCTTTGGCCTGCAGCAGTTGATCTGGGTGGATGTGCATTGAGCATGGAGTCAACATGGCCCCAGACATATTAGGTCATAAATGGACAACCCCTTTAGAGAAGTGGGGGAATAGGGACCCCATGAATGAGATAAAGATAATGTACAGGATAGCCACTGTTATAGCACTCTCTAGGAGGAGTGATCAATAAGCATAAGTTAGCAAGAGCAGCTTGTGCTCCACCAAGGAGGATAGATGGTAGTAGCTCTCCCCCTGGCCCATGCTTGCCTGTAGTGAAGGGACTGCAGTACTGAAAAGGGAAATAGGTTATTGTTCTATCCCTGTTCCACGTCTACTGTAGGGATCCAGACCACCTGAGGTACTGACAACCTGGAAGGTGTATAGTTTAAACTCCTACTGCTATTCCTTCAGTGGTGCCATCTATGCCGTGTATGATACATCTTTGATTGTACCTGGCATTTATTGATCTACCTCATGTGCTGTAAGTATTGCAACCATGTGGAGCTTTATATTGAATAAAGCCAGTTTTGTTAGAACCCCTGACGTTCATTTTCCTTTATCTTTGGATGTATGAGGTGTAGTTCAGCAACACCCTCCCCCTAGCGAAGGCCCATCCTGATGAAAGAGGGTCCAATGTAGCCCATGCTCTACTTTACTGGTTGATTTTAACTATTTTAAGGCAAAATAGGGTTACAAGCTATTAAAGCAGCAGGATGCCTCCTTGTTCAACATGAGGGCACGGTTAATCCCCCTGCATATTGAACTTTTGCTAACAAAAAAAGTCACAGCAATGGGAGAAGTTGTCTACCTACAGTATCTACCTCGCAAGGACCAGAAGACATGGAGTAGCTTCAGTTTCCCTGTCTACCCTGATTAGATCAATCACAAGGAAAGGCCATCAATTTTTTTTTTATTAAACAAATAGCAAAAAGTATTATTGCACACATGTTGAACAAGGGGCATTATACCCCCTTAGAATTCAAGTCGTCCATATTGCCTAGTTGTCCTGGACTTCGAAAGTCATGAAGTAAAGCAATTAGATCACACTCTAGCTCCCAGCTAATTTACCATAATGACATATTCCATACAAAAAAGCATATGGAAATCTCAAGGAGCCAAAAACCATAAAAAATATGGAGAAGCCCCCGTGCTTCCCTCAGCCTGCTTTATTTTCAGCAGAGAACAACTATAAAAAGACCAAAATATGGAAGATTAATGAGGACTAAGGGGTTATTGAAATGACAGGTACTCTAAAGAGAATGTCTTAATTTTATGGAGATATAAATAATAGAGGGTTGTTTAAAGATATTTATGGTACCAATATGCTATTTATTATCTAAGCAGAGTTAGGAATATAGAAAACCTTTGCATCCTGGACCTAAAATATATATAGAGCGGTCAGGTTCATACAGAGTTCTAAAAATGTAAGCACTAACAGAGAATGAATAACTGATACAGGTATGGGACCTATTATCTAGAATGCTCGGGACTTGGGGTTTTCTGGATGAGGGGTCTTCCTGTAATTTGGAGCTCTATACGTTTTAATTCTACTAAAAACATGAAATAAATTCAATAGAATTGATTTGCCTGCAATAAGTATTCATTATATCTTAGTTGGAATCAAGTACAGGTACCGTTTTATTATTACAGAGAAAAAGAAGTTTTCAATTATTTTTTCCCATAATTCTGAGCTTTCTGGATAAAGCGTTTCTGGATAACAAATACCATACCTGTAAAGGATAGGACCAGGGAACATACACTGATCATTAATTGTATTTACAACAAACCTTTTGAGTAGTATTCTCGCTGTAACACGCTGTATTAGCCTTGAGATTCTTCCATGACCCCCTTGTATTTTTTAATTTTAGCAAAGCTGTTCAGTGTGGCTGTAGCACAACCAAACTCACTCCTAACGAAAGAGGGGTTGTCCTCCTGAAATGGAGAATTCACTGCACAAGTCAGTCTGGGGCTTATAATAAAGGGCACTCAATCATGTGTTGTCCCTATTATTGTTCATTCTGTTTCAAAGTGATGTTCAACCAAACATCCCAGGAACTGGAAGCACCACCAGAGAAGAGAAGAGGAGGATTGTAGGTGAGAACCTTTCATACTACCAAACCCAGTCCATTATTAGTGGTCTTATATCTTTAAAAAAAGTGTTAGTTTAGAATAGGGTTCCCAACCTTTTTAACCCATGAGCCACACCCTAAAGTAATAACTGTTGGGGAGCAACACGGGCAAGAAAAAATTCCTTGGGGATGTCAAAAAAGGACCTATTCACTTATTGATACCTCCATGTGGACTACTAGCCTGCAGGGGGCTCTGCTGAAGTAAACACATGCCTTTAGGCCTCCAAAATTTAGGCTGATTGGAGCAACATTCCAGAAAGATCTTTTTACAAGTCATTCTGAATTGAGAAAGTCAGTCGGATGACTGGTGAAACGTCTTCAAGAAAAATACAGCAAGTCCAGATGATTTGACTTATTTCTACAGACATACCATGACCTGGATGAATGAGAATATTCAAAAACATATCAAAAACTTGAATTTATGTCAGGAATTTCAAAGTGGGCACTTACTATGAGTGCACTGGGAGCAACATCAATGGGAGTGGAGAGCAACATGTGGCTCACGAGCCACTGGTTGGGGATCACAGGTCTAGAAGAAAACTCCCTGATAAGAATAAATCTACAGCACTAGCCTCTAAGCTCAATCCTTGACCAGCTGAGTAAACTCGATACTACTGATCATATTACTAAAAACATGACCATATTGTTACGTATAGTATCCCAAAACCCAGAACTAATGCCAAGGCCTGGTCCCAGCTCAGGCTTCTGTCTATAACAGCTACCTTTCACTTCAGGAGGAGCCAGGTGAGAGAACCAAGGTGAAAGTTCTGACCAGACAAGGGAACCGTAACATGACAAGGAGGATGGGGAAAGAGTAAGCAAAGTCGTGGAACAGGCCGGGTCAATACCAATCAGACGCAGTCAGTGCAGTACAGAATTGGGAACCAGGAGCATAGTCAGAACACAGGCCGGGGTCAAACCAAACAGTAAAGCAGTATAAAGTCAGGTTCCAGAAGAATGGTTAGCAATAGGCAAAGGTCGGTACAGGCAGCAGATTAGCAGAGACGGGCATGAGTCAAGCAAAGCCAGGAACTATCTGAAAACAGACCTTTATTGGGTATTCTCATACATATGACCAGTAAAATACTAGAACCACCATAAGGGGATTACCTTGAAATAGGTAAGTGGATTGTCAGTTTTATGAACATAAATGTGATTTAGAAACCCTGCTTTGCATTATGTATAAATTGGTAAAACACGGGGCCAAACAATGTGCATTAATCACTCTTTTTAATGTCTGCTTGCAGCAATTGTGGCCAAATGAGTAGCCCTTGTGCATTACTTTAATTAACTTCATCATGAATCAGACAACTGATTGATATCCTTCATTGCTCACTAAGCATCTTCTTTTTTTTAATGAGATTTTCAAGAAGCCACTTGCTACACTTCTTGTTTCTATTCGTGTTCCTTCCAGGATTTATCACTGCTGTTTTGTACAATTATTAAATATAAAACCAAGGATACTGTCATCTTTTGAGGTAAAACAATAGAAATCCTTTTTTAACAAATGTAGATTCTAAGGAGCTCACATGAGGAGACCATATTACCAGTGCAATAGATTCTACCTTTCCCAGGCAGCTTTTGGATCTGTTCTTCACAAAATACAGGACATACATCAGAAGCTGACCATGGTCCGCAAAGGGCTAAATTTGAAATAAATAAAGACATCACCCCAGACTTAGAAAACAGTGGCTGTAAAGTAGGGATGCACCGAATCCACTATTTTGGATCAGCCGAACCCCCGAATCCTTCATGAAGGATTCGTCCGAATACCGAACCAAATCCGAACCCTAATTTGCATATGCAAATTAGGTGTGGGAAGGGGAAAACATTTTTACTTCCTTGTTTTGTGACAAAAAGTTGCCTGATTTCCCTCCCCATTCCTAATATGCAAATGCAAATTAGGATTCAGATTCGGTTCGGCCGGGCAGAAGGATTCGGCCGAATTCGAATCCTGCTGAAAAAAGCCCAATCCTGGTCGAATCCCGAACCGAATCTTGGATTCGGTGCATCCCTACTGTAAAGAAAGTTGCTAAGTTTCATTACAAGGATGAGGTGTAGTTTTGGCCACCTGTCCACAAAATAAAATCCAGAAGAAGTGGAAAATGTTCTGCAAAGGGTCACTAAACTAGTTTAATGCACAACATGATAGGGCTGTGCTCCACACATCCCCAAACTATGGGTCAGATTTCATGTGATGAGAAAAACGAATCCCATGGTTTATTAGGTGATAACGACTCCATGAAAGACTATGGGAAGACATATTCATGAATAAGGATACGTGTGTGTTGTCAAGCCGAATCTGGTGTTATGTTGATTATCTTTTGGTTTAGAAAGGCTTGGAAAATTGAGGTTGCTCTCAAAGGAGAAATGTTGCTCTAAAAGGGGTGGTTCACCTAAGTTTTAGTATGTTATAGAAGGGCTAATTCTATGCAACTTTTCAATTGGTCAGTATTTTTTTTATAGTTGTTGAATTATTTGCCTTCATCTTCTGACGTTTTACAATTTTCAAATGGGGATCACTGACCCCATCTAAAAACAAATACTCTGTAAGGCTAAAAATGTATTGTTATTGCTACTTTCTATTCAGGCCTCTCCTATTCATATTCCAGTCTCTTATTTAAATCAGTGCATGGTTACAAGCATGCTTTGGACCCGAGCAACCTTATTACTGAAACTGGAGAGCTGCTGAATAAAAAGCTAAATAACTCAAGACTAATTGCAAATTGTCTTATAATATCCCTCTCTACGTCATACTAAAAGTTAAAGGTTAACAACCCCTTTACTATTTTTTCCCCCTGGGGGTTTTGCTTGTCTGGCACAGGGTCAGTATTTTGGAAAGTGGAACTTGATGGGCTGTATGATGGTTTTCAGGCTAATTTTATATGTTACTAATCCATATGGACCAGTTACAGAAATTATTTAAAGGAACAGTGCAGTGTAAAAATAAAACAATTTAATAAGATTGGCTGTGCAAAATAAAAAAAAATGTTTTCAATAAAGTAATGTAATCTCTAAAGGATGGAGTGAACAGATGTCTAACATAATAGCTTTTTGCTCCTTTACCCTTCTTTAACCAGTTTAGTAGACTGCAACTTGAAGGGAGGCCACATGGGACATGACTAACAAGTTAGAGCTGGAGCTCAGATATCCCTAATGTTCCAGTTTGTCAGCTATTGAAAATGATGCAAACTGTTCTGACATTCCTTAAAGGAACAGCTCAGTGTAAAAATAAGAACCGGGTAAATAGATAGGCTGTGCAAAATATCTAATATAGTTAATTAGCCAAAAATGTAATGTATAAAGGCTGGAGTGACTGGATGTCTAAATAATAGCCAGTCCCACTGGCACAAAATGCATAAGGCTATGTATTTATCTATTTTGTGGCCTAAATAAAGTTCTCAGTTCTTTTACAAGCCTATTTGTGGGATCTGTGAGTGCCTGCCATTTTTCTTCTTTGGTTGGATACCTCCACCTCGAGCTGTAGGTCTGGGGCATGAGCACCCAGACCCCACGTATTATTGGTGAGATAATAATTTTCTTTTAGGTTTTTACATTGGGACTTTCTTTCTAAGTATAATATTAATACCGGTAGCCTTGTATTTTCTCACATGCTAAAAAGACATCCAACCCTTTCTTGAAACTATATCATGTATCTGCCAGTACAGGTATGGGAGCTGTCATCCAGAAACCCGTTATACAGAAAGCTCTGAATTAAGAGAAGGTTATCTACCATAGGCTCAATAGTAATCAAATAATTTACATTTTTAAAAATGATTTTCTCTGTAATAATAAAACAGGACAGCATCAGGTACCTTGTACTTCATCCTAACTCACATATAATGAATCCTTATTGGAGGCAAACCTATCCTATTAGGTTTAATTAATGTTTAAATAATACATTTTAGTGGACTTAAGATGTGGAGATTCAAATTATGGAAATACCCCTTATCTCCAGGTCCTATGCATTCTGGATAACAGGTCCCATACCTATACAATCATTTTTGGGGAGACCATAGGATACACGGTCTTGGTTAGATGACGCAGTAGTGTCTGTAGCCGTGGGGCAGAGTCGCCGCTCCCCTTCCCTTCCCTGCAACAGGGGGAACTTTATAACTTTATTATAAGTTTCAGTGAGTCATGTGACAGAAATGACATCACTAAGCTCCGATTATAACCAATGACTTCACTAAGCACCGTTTATAAGGATATAATTTACAGGATATTCATGGCTCTTCTGTATTATACATTATATATATCCCCTTGTTAGCAGTCTCTTTAGAGTGCTGGCACAGTAACATGTCTATTGTATTAAGGCCCATCTGATTGGCTTCTGCTCCAGTCAGTAGACATGGGTGGGGCCAGTGGCCCTGACATCTCCAATAAAAGCATGTTGTGTCCACTGAGACGGGACTGGATGTGGTTCTTATACTGCCATGAAACAAGTTTGCACATGCTAATAACATACAACTGACTGTAAACAAACAAGGCAGTTACATTACTACTGGCTATTTACATAACAGCTGCCTGTTGGGGCAAATACATGGTAAAGCTCTAAATGCGTGTAGTGTAAAACAGTTTTGCTAAAAGAATATGTCGGCCCATGTTAGTAAGCAGAGCTGTGAGCCTTTCCCCACTGATACACACTGCAATACAACATAAAGCAAGGACTGAGTTATTCCATTATTAATCCTACATTACTAGTCACTGATAACATATAGATTTACTGGCACTTCCAGGGTTATGCTGACTAACTCATCCAGCCTTGAGGGCTATGAAACGGTTCAGGTGGTTCCAGGAGGGTTTATCATTCTGTGCAACTCTATGTAGGAAGCTTTGCCCAGATATTAAAATACATGTCATGGAGCTTTTATACCCCGATGCTACAAAAAGCCAGAATCCGAATATCCGCCATCTCAGAACTGTCAAGGTCCTGTATAAGTCAGTGGGAGAGGCACCTATCTCAAGGTGGTTTTAGAGTCTTCAGGGGTTTTGGCCAGAAAAAAAATTCGAAAAAATTGACTGATTCGGGAAAAAAGAGTTTTTTCGCGACCCGAAAAATGGGCGCTTTTTCTTAATGTAACTTTTTTGCAAATGCATTAAAGTTAATGGGCGTTTTTTTCTTATGGCGACTTTTTTGTCCCAATGCATGCCAATGGGCGTTTTTTCTTATGGCCTTTTTTCGCTGCCGAATTTAGTGAAATAATATGGACATGGAGACATTCAGAATTTCGTCACAAATCCATGGCTGGCGAATAAATTCACTCATCACTAGCAACCACCTCAACCTCAATGTCATCCTCATGCCCAGAAAGTCACAATGTCTGGTCTGCATGTCTGCAGAAGGTGGCAGCCCTAAGGGAAGGCTATCTCCCGTAGTTTCCATTTTAATCAAATAATTAAAAAATTTTCAAAAATTATTTCTTTTTTTCTCTGTATTAATGAAACAGTCCCTTGTACTAGATTTCAGATATAATTGATCCTTATTGGAGGCCAGTAATCCTATTGTGTTTAATTAATGCTTAAATCATTTTTAAGTAGATTAAGGGCTCTTACTCACGCGCATTTTTACCTGCGCTCCCCTGTGTTCCGTTTTTCGGCGTTCAGCCGCAAGGGAGCGCAGGAATAGACGCATTTCATTTTTTCAAATGGGGCTGTACTCACACAGGTGCATGTAGGCGCCGAACGCAGGTTGAGACGCAACATGCTGCATTTTTCCTGCGTTCGGCGCCTACACGCGCCTGTGTGAGTACAGCCCCATTTGGAAAAATGAAATGCGTCTATTCCTGCGCTCCCCTGCGGCTGAACGCCGAAAAACGGAACTCAGGGGAGCGCAGGTAAAAACGCGGGTGAGTAAGAGACCTTAAGGTATGTAGATCCAAATTACAGAAAGACCCCTTATTAGGAAAACCCCAGGTCCTGAGCATTCTGGATAACAGATCCCATACCTGTATATATATTTTTCTTTTGCAATTTTTAATTGCATCTTTTACTGCCTTTTTTTTAGCCTAGGTCTGATGAAGGAAATTGGCATTTCTAGTTGTCAACCCCATGGGCAAACATATTAACGTTCATGATCTGTCATGTGTGTAATTATGATCACAGTCCGTTCACATCATACGCTCTAATTAGACATGCCTGGCAAAACTGGGAGATCTAATTCATCTGAAAGAATAAAAGGCTCCTGTGAGGCCCATTATCCATACAGAGAGAGACCTACCGCTAATCACTTGGGCATACTGACATGTTTGTGTGCTTATCTTGCTACACCATGTTCTGGACAGCTCTGGTATCTGTATCTCTATCAGATCTGTTCTCCGGAAAATGGCTTTTCAGAAAGATATGAAAAGGCCATCTCCCATAGATTCCATTTAAATCAAAAAATTCTAATTTTTCAAAAAGGATTACTTTTTTTCTCTGTAATAATAAAACAGTAGCTTGTATTGATCGCAACTAAAATATAATTAATCCTTATTGGAGGCAAAACAATCCTATTGGGTTTAATAAATGATTAAAGGGATACTGTCATCGGAAAAAAAAAAATGAATCAGTTAATAGTGCTGCTCCAGCAGAATTCTGCACTGAAATCCATTTCTCAAAAGAGCAAACAGATTTTTTTATATTCAATTTTGAAATCTGACATGGGGCTAGACATTTTGTCAATTTCCCAGCTGCCCCAAGTCATGTGACTTGTGCTCTGATAAACTTCAATCACTCTTTACTGCTGTACTGCAAGTTGGAGTGATATCACCCCACTCCCTTTTCCCCCCCAGCAGCCAAACAAAAGAACAATGAGAAGGTAACCAGATAGCAGCTCCCTAACACAAGATAACAGCTGCCTGGTAGATCTAAGAACAGCACTCAATAGTAAAATCCCATGTCCCACTGAGACACATTCAGTTACATTGAGAAGGAAAAACAACAGCCTGCCAGAAAGCATTTCTCTCCTAAAGTGCAGGCACAAGTCACATGACCAGGGGCAGCTGGGAAATTGACAAAATATCTAGTCCTATGTCAGATTTCAAAATTGAATATAAAAAAAACTGTTTGCTCCATTGAGAAATGGATTTCAGGGCAGAATTCTGCTGGAGTATCACTATTAACTGATGCGTTATGAAAAAAACATGTTTTTCCATGACAGTATCCATTTAAATTAATTTTTAGTACACTTTAAGGGAACCCATCGCCCTAAAAATAATTCCAAATCTTTTCCTATTGTGTTAATTGAGCAAAATAAACTTTATTTACTTTATATGCATTTTGTTTCCTTCTGTCTTGGAACTTTACAAGCACAGCAAGTAGGCAGGTGCCATTCTGTGGACACTGTTATTAAGGCAAGCTTTGTATCACCCCAATAACTAGTGAATGCACAAGAGTGGGGGGCCTAATACCTATGCCCATGAACAGGTTACACAATTATAGATGGTGAGGAGGAAGGAGGAATATGCAGAGGGCAGTGACATCTAGTTATTGCTAAATGGAAAGTGAAAGTAATTGACTGCCAAGTCTTTATGCCTGAGCAATAGAGGCGGGGCAGGCAATATATGATTGACAGCTAAGATTTGTAAATACATTTATAACAGGTACGGATGTTTTTAATAAAAAAAATAATTTGGGTTTCATGTTTAATTTGCAAAGGACATTTATTATACAGCTTTTTATATCTGGGTGACAGTTCCCCTTTAAAGAGATACTGACACCAGAAATTAAACTATTTTTACATCCATCATAGTATTGGCTTTGTTTGCTACTTATAATTTTGCCATAAAGTATTTGCTCAAAGCTTTTACCCATCTGACTCCCCGTGCTTGTCTATGAAGGGGCTGCCATATCTGTGCATCAGGAGTCCGTTAGTATTAGAATCTCTAACTGACAGGCTGAGATGGGACAGTCAGGTCGGCAAAACTGTCAGGTTTAGGAACATCAACTAAAAATTATTTACAAAAACAGACCTCTCAGCAAAAAAAACAATCAGCATGACCTATAGGTGATTTTTAATGTACATTCATATTTTAAAAAGTCGTTTTTTAGCATCAATATTACTAAACTAGTCAATACATATTACTAGATACAGGGGAATCCTTCCTAATTATCACTTTCTTATTGCAGCCAATGCATATTTTTTTATCTCTAAGAAAACAATGCTACGTATTGTGAAATCATTTCATTCTTTACAATTACATATTATACTGTATTTAAATATATTGCTCTAAAAGGAGAACAAAACCCTAAAAATGTATATGGCTAAAAATGGCATATTTTATATAATGATCTTATTGCACCAGCCTAAAGTTTCAGCTTGTCAATAGCAGCAATGATCCAGGACTTCAAACTTGTCACAGGGGGTCACCATCTTGGAAAGTGTCTGTGACACTCACATGCTCAGTGGGCTCTGATTGGCTGTTGAGAAGCTAAGCTTAGGGCTCTTCACTAATTATCCAGCAGAAAATGAGGTTGGTCTGTAATATAAGCTGATGCTACAGGGCTGATTATTAAATTCTGATACTAATTGCACTGGTTTCTGTGCTGCCATGTAGTAATTATCTGTATTAATTATCAGCCTTATATTGTGACATTTCTATTCTATGTGTACTATATAGTGTGAGTGGGTCCCTAAGCTCAGTAAGTGACAGCAGCACAGAGCATGTGCAGTGAATCAGCAGAAAAGAAGATGGGGAGCTACTGGGGCATCTTTGGAGACACAGATCTTTACTGCTAAAGGGCTGTGGTTGCCTTGGGCTGGTACAGAAGCACAAAACATAATGTACAACATTTCTAGCTACATCTTTAGTTAGGCTTTAGTTCTCCTTTAAAACCACTGAACATTTTTAAATTATGTATAAAAAAAACAAAAGCTGTTCCCCTTTAATGGGCCTTCTCACAGCCTCCCTTAGCACAGGCAGTAACATGTGTAACTGCAGTGGTAATAATAATGTGCCAAAACTCTGACATGGTTTATGTACAACATGACTTGTTTTGTAGAAAGAGAAACACTACACTACACTGTGCAGTGAGAAGCCTTTCTAATCCATAGGCACAAGGAGAAAGCCACTTCTCATGGTATTAGCAGATCTCAAGCAGATCAGAGCCCTGCTACTAAGGAATGTACAGCAGTTGTACACGGGGAAACACAAACAGGCTAATTAGTGTAAACCACCCACCCTCATTTACTGCTTCATACTCTCTCAAAAATGCAGTCCAAGGGCAAATTATATAAGGAATAGTGAACCCCCCATTGTAAAAGGCTACAAGAAGTCACCGTCCAATTCGGCCAAGTTCTTTTATACAGATTGTAACTCCTCTCTTGTAATATCCATATAAAGGTATGGGACCCTTATCCAAAAAACTCCAAATTACGGAAAGGCCATCACCCTTAGACTCCATTTTATTCAAATAATCCAAATTTTAAAACATGATTGCTTTTGTCTCTGTAATAATAAAACAGTACCTTTTACTTGATCCCAACTACAATATAATTAATCCTTTTTGGAAACAAAACCAGCCTATAGGGTTTATTTAATGATTCCATGATTTTCTAGTAGACTTATGGTATGAAGATCTAAATAACAGAAAGATCCGTTATCTGGAAAACCCCGGGTCCCAAGAATTCTAGATAACAGGTCTCATACCTGTATTATAAAATGCAGGGTACATTATTTTTTATTATATACAAGTTTCAGCGAGTCAAGTGACAAAATTGACATCACTAAGCACTGATGACATCATTAAGCACCTTTTAGTAGGAGATAATTTACAGGATATAATACGTAAGAACCATGAATAACCTATAAATTTATAAATGCACTCAGTCTTCTGCCTTTATATGGTCCTGGAACTCCACTGTGACTTATCACAGGCTAAATGCCCAGTCGACTCCTCAGACAGGGTAATAAAATCTCCCAATTGCCATTTTTAGTCTTTTTTATGCCATGGGTGTCGCAATTCACAAAAAATGTACAGGCTTTTACCTTTATATGGTAACAGAACTCATCAGTGACTTTTAATATCCTTATAATACACAAAAGCCATAAATATCTTCTAAATGATATCCTTATAAACAGTGACTAGTGATGTAATCAATTATAAACGGTGAGTAGTGATGTCATTTTTGTCACATGACTCACTAAAACGTTTGTATTATAATAAATAAAGTACCCCTTGTTGGAAAATATAAGGATATTATAAGTAACCTCGGAGTTCCATGACCTGTATAAAAGCATTCAGCCTTCTGTCTCATGCTTTTATATGGTCATGGAACTCCTCTGTGACTATAATATCCTTATATTTTACAATAAGGGGTACTTTATTCACTATATAATTTACAGTTGAGAGTACATTATCCCTTATAATACATCAGAGTTCCCTGTATAACTCAGCCTGCAGCCTTGTGTCTTTATATGGTCACAGAATCCACAGTGACTTCTTATATCTTTATAATTTACAGTAGGGGGTACATTATCCCTTATAATACATAAGTGATACTCAGAGTTCCCTGTATAACTCAGCCTGCAGCCTTGTGTCTTTATATGGTCACAGAACAACCCCTCAGTGACTTGTAATATCCTTATCATTTACAGTAGGGGGTACATTATCCCTTATAATACATGAGTGATACTCAGAGCTCCCTGTATAACTCAGCCTGCAGCCTTGTGTCTTTATATGGTCACAGAACAACCCCTCAGTGACTTGTAATATCCTTATCATTTACAGTAGGGGGTACATTATCCCTTATAATACATGAGTGATACTCAGAGCTCCCTGTATAACTCAGCCTGCATCCTTGTGCCTTTATATGGTCACAGAACCCCTCAGTGACTTCTAATATCCTTATACTTTACAGTAGGGGGTACATTATCCCTTATAATACATGAGTGATACTCAGAGTTCCCTGTATAGCTCAGCCTGCAGCCTTGTGCCTTTATATGGTCACGGAATCCTCAGTGACTTCTAATATCCTTATACTTTACAGTAGGGGGTACATTATTCCTTATAATACATACGTGATACTCAGAGTTCCCTGTATAACTCAGCCTGCAGACTTGTGCCTTTATATGGTCACAGAACCCCTCGGTGACTTGTATCCTTATATTTTACAATGGCGGTACATTATTCATTATATATTTTACAGGTGTATTTAATTTTTAAATAAATTGCATCCATGAGGCAGTTGCATCCTAACCAGTTGCACCTGATACATCAAAATGCGAAACTTTTGACACAACTGGATACGTTTGCAATGAGTCAGGCTGGCATAATTTTTGGCATTTCGCTTCAGAAAATTCGAATGCAAGTGAATTTTTCGGCCCAGGCTGCAGTGGGAGCCCTGGAATAACTGCAAGTTTGAGGGTGTCAGTAGCTCCAGTGTTCCCCTTAACTAACAGGTGCACTTGCATGTGATTAGGAACAGAAGTTGGGATGAGTACCCCAGTACTAAGCACAACTATAGGAAGATGCAGGGAGCGTCTTTGGATATGTGTACCTTTAAAGGGGTGGTATACTATTAAGTTATCTTTTAGTATGTTATAGAATGGCTAATTCTAAGCAACTCTGCAATTGGCCTTCATTTTTTTAAAAAATAGTTTTTGCATTATTTGCCTTCTTCTGACTCTGACTCTTTGCAGCTTTCAAACAGCTTTAAAAACAAATTCTCTGTAAAGCCACAAATGTATTTTTATTGCTACTTTCAATTAACCATCTTTCTATTCAGGCCTCTCCTGCTCATATTCCAGTCTCTTATTCATATCAATACATGGTTGCTAGGGTAATTTGGACCCTAGCAACCATGTTGCTGATATGGCAGACTGGAGAGCTGATGAATAAAAAGCTTAATAACTTAAAAACCACAAATAATTAAAAAAATGAAAACTCTTTGCAAATTGTCTCAGAATATCACTCTCTACATCACACTAACAGTTAAACATGTAAGGACTGTGCCCTATTCAGCCCGCTGTCCCATTGGCTACACAGCAACTTATTTATATAAACCGCTACGGGCAAATGGGTCTGCTGCTGATTCACTGCTTTCCGCCCACTCTATTTGTATGCACTGACAGACATGAGATCTGCACACACAGAGAGATTTCACTGTAAAATTCATAATTGAGCATTAGCAACAGGCTGATCCCATCCAGAAATAGAACAGCGAAACAGTGTTCCTCCACTGGCAATTCTACATTAGCAGAGAATACGACCCATCTGCTATTAACCTTTACAATACAAAAATCATACAAAACCCTTTCAGGTTTTTTTCTAGAACTGGTATTGGCATTTACAAGTATATTTTATATCAGCCACCAACATAGTTCTACCCATCCCTATTTCTGTAGTGGAAATGTAGCAGAGCAGGCAGTAACCCTTCTAACACTTTCCATGTGTCTCTCTATCTCTCTCTCCCTGTATATTAGGCACCTGTCTAGTTCTACATGATAAATGATCAAGCCAGGGTTTGTCCAGAGTGTAAAACAATCTTTAAATGTTTCAAATGTGAAATGTTGCACCTACAGAATAAATACAACAAACATGTTGATTTCACCGATAAATGGTCACTGGTTTTGCGCCGGGTGAGTGGTTAACAAATGCCAACCACGACCGGAACTGGGGTAGGCAGAAGAAGCAGCTGCCTAGGGTGATTCTTTAGGGGGGCGTTGCAGGTACCTCTAAAATTGTCTTCTGCCCACCCCTAGCCCATTTTGCACCCCTCAGTCTTACTCCCTTTTCTTCCCTCTGTCATCCACCCCTCCGTCATTCTCCCCTCCCTTCTGTCACCCTCCCCTCCGTCGCTCTCCCCTCCCCTCCGTAGCTCTCCTTCCTATCCCCTTAGTCATTCTCCCCTCCCTCCTGTCACCCTCCCCTCCGTCACTCTTCCCTCCCTCCTCTCCCCTCTGTCGCTCTCCCCTCCCTCCTGTCACCATCCCCTCCGTCGATCTCCCCTCCCTTCTCTCCCTTCCGTTGCTCTTCCCTCCCTCCTTTCCCCTCTGTTGCTCCCCCCATCCCTCCTGTCACTCCCCCTCCGTCGTTCTCCCCTCCCTCCTGTCACCATCCCCTCCATCGATCTCCCCTCCCTTCTCTCCCCTCCGTTGCTCTTCCCTCCCTCCTGTCACCATTCCCTATGTTGATCTCCCCTCCCTCCTGTCACCCTCCCCTTCATCG
This sequence comes from Xenopus laevis, assembly GCF_017654675.1. Lineage (NCBI taxonomy): Eukaryota > Metazoa > Chordata > Amphibia > Anura > Pipidae > Xenopus > Xenopus laevis. The sequence continues at coordinate 216,399,875 of NC_054371.1, forward strand.
CTCTCCCCTCTTTCTCTCACCCCCCTCTCTCCGTCACTCTCCCCTCCGTCTATCCCCCCTTTGTCAATGCCACGCACACACGCTGAGGTGGGTGGCAGGATTGCCTAGGGCTTGGCCGGGCCCTGAGGCCAACAGATCAGAGAATACAAAAATGGAATGCTACCAGCTAGTGATGTACATCAATCAAGATAAGATTTGGGGTGAATTCTGTTTTCTCTTGTACAGCAGGGAAGCTGTTACATATTTTTTATTAAAGGAAAATTTAAATTTACATGCACATATTTACATTCTCATTCCATAAAGAAATCCAATAGAAAATATTACATATTTTGACAAACTTACAAACCTCCAAAGTTTTGCATTACTTTTTGCAACTTTAATTCCTGTGTTTTTAACAAAGTTAATCACATGTAAAATTTGCCACAGACAGAATCTTGATAGAATCGTGATGCCAACTCCTATTAAAAAAAATACCATATGCTATTTGTTAAAGAGTTACATTGCATAAGAACTTCATATCCAAGATTCCAGGGAAGCTACTATTTTATGCATCGCTAAACTTGGGACCAACAGCAAAGAAAGTGTCCCTTGGGTTAAAATAGAAACTTGTCCTTTAAAACTCAACCCATCAGAATGTAAAATTGTTCCTCTAATCGTCATTACGATGACTCCACAGCTGAGCATGAGATGCTTCTGAATTAGAAGTAGTTGCATGGTCCAACCATACCAAATCAATGATTTGCAAGTGGAATTGCACCGTGTATAGTGTATGTATACATAATAAAGCTCATCTATGGGAGATTTGTGGAAAGGCTACTGAATGCCAAGAAAAACAGCAATCAGATTCTGTGGCGCAGTCCAAGAGCTCCAGGGTAGCATGTGCCAGGCTATAGGTAAACAGACATCAGAACACTTTGTTACAAGATTCCCAGGTAATAAAGCACACGGGAACTCATTTAGGGCTACCATCTGGCTGGTATGTTTCCAGCCAGCAACAACTATAACTGATGGCTCAGTGATTAATAGGGAAGATATGGAGCAGAATTAGGAAGCTCAGCATTATTTTCCACAAATCGTGCCAACCCTTGCCTCGATTGTAACCTGCTCGGTTAGGAGATTTCAACCCATAGGGAGTATGAAAAGGTAACAAGGGAAAAGATGGTAATAGACTTGTGTCTCTTACCCCCTTCTCCTTTTTTAATTGTAAGCTCTAAGGACCCTTTTACCCCTTTTATCTGCCAGCATTGGTATGCTATATGTATGTTTGATAATCTAATAATAATTATAGTAATAAAAGGGGCTTATTTATCAACACTGGGCAAATTTGCCCATGGACAGTTACCTATAGCAACCAACAGGGCCGCCATTAGAAATCACGGGGCCCCGTACAACAAAATTTTTGGGGCCCCCTGGGCCCCGCCCACACTGACGACCAAGCTCCGCCCCATATCCCGCCCACATCGCAGTTAAAAGACCACACAGACATCAGCGCTAAAAAAGTAACCCCCCCCCCACACAAGTTGTAAAAAGCTATTGATGGTCAGGGCCCCCTTATAAAAAAAATTGGGGCCCCAAAAAAAAAAAAATTAAAATTTTTTTTTTTTTAAAAACATTGGTGGCAGGGGCCCCCTGTTAAAAAAAACTTGGGGCCCCAACAAAAAAAATGTAAAAAAAACTAAAAAATAAACAAACATTGGTGGCAGGGGCCCCCTTCTAAGTTAAAAACAAATTGGGGCCCCAAAAAAAATTTGAAAAAAAATTAATTTTTTTTTGAAAAAAAAAAAAAACATTGACGGCAGGGGCCCCCTTATAAGTTAAAAACAAATTGGGGCCCCAAAAAAAAATTTGAAAAAAAATTAATTTTTTTTTGAAAAAAAAAAAAACATTGGTGGCAGGGGCCCCCTTATAAGTTAAAAACAAATTGGGGCCCCAAAAAAAAAATTTGGAGAAAAAAAATTTTTTTTGAAAAAAAAAAAAAATGGTGGCAGGGGCCCCCTTACAAGTTAAAAACAAATTGGGGCCCCAAAAAAAATTTAAAAAAAAAATAATTTTTTTTTGAAAAAAAAAAAAAAAACTGGTGGCAGGGGCCCCCTTACAAGTTAAAAAAATTTGGGGCCACCAAAAAGAAAATTAATTTTTTTTTTAAAAAAAAACCCAAAAAAAAACAATGGTGGCAAGGGGCCCCTTACGAGTTAAAAAAAAAATTGGGGCCCCAAAAACAAAAGTTTTAAAAAAAGATTGGTGGCAGGGGCCTATAGAATATTAAAATAATACATTGGTGGCCAGGGGATTAAAAAAAAAAAAACACAAACTGGTGTTCAGTAGAATTGAACTCATGGCTTCAGTACTTCAACTTCGCCTCCTTTCGTGACTTCGGGTCTTTTCACCGCTTCAGGACTTCGGCTTCGGCTGTTTTTGTGACTTCGGGTCTTTGCGCTGCTTCAGGACTTCGGCTTCGGCTGTTTTCGTGACTTCGGGTCTTTTCGGCTCTTCGTGACTTCGGGACTTCGGCTTTTTCCGTGACTTCGGGTCTTTTCGTCGCATCGGCTTCGGCTTTTCGGCACTTCCGCATTCGGCACTGAAGAGGCAAGACGTACGACTCGGGCGCTCGTAAGGGGGGCCCGGATCTTCAAAAAAATGCAGCGCTGCCGGGCCCCCCTTCATGCCCGGGCCCGGTACGCTTGTCCCCCCTGTCCCCCCCTGATGGCGGCCCTGGCAACCAATCAGTGATTAGCTTTTTAAAGCCAGCTGCAAGTAGAACAACGAATGCAGGAATCTGATTGGTTGCCATGAGTTACTGCCCATGGGCGAATTTGCCCATTGTTAATAAATGACCCCCAGTGTGTCAAGGAAGGGGGTTGTAAATAAGGGATATAAAGATTGGATCATGTTTCTTCCATAAGATGGAAGAAACATAAGAAACATAAGAAAAATAAGTGCCATTTATGGCATAAGTGCAGGGTTTTTTCCCAGAAAATTTGAGGTATGGGACCTGTTATCCAGAGCCTGGTGTTTTCCAGATAATGGATCTTTCCATAATTTCTTCATATCTTTAAAGGGGTTGTTCACCTTTGTGTTAACTTTTAGTCTGTTGTAGAGAGTGATATTCTGAGACAATTTCCAGTTGGTTTTATTTTCTTATTATTTGTGTTTTTTGAGTTATTTAGCTTTTTATTCAGTTTGGTTGCTAGGGTCCAAATTACCCTAGCAACTATGCATTGATTTCAACAAGAGACTGGAATTTGAATAGGGGAGGCCTGAATAGAAAGATGAGTATTAAAAATTAGCAATAGCAATACATGTGTAGCCTTAGAGAGCATTTGTTTTGCAGATGGGGTCAGTGACCCCCATTTGAAAGCTGGAAAGACTCAAAAGTAAAAGGCAAATAATGTTAAAAACCTATAAAAAATAAATAATGAAGCCCAGTTGAAAAGTTGTTTGGAATTTGCCGTTCAATAGTATACTGAAAGGTAACGTACAGGAGAACCACCTCTTTAAATCTACTAGAAAATCATTTAAACATAATTAAAAATATTATTAAAAAACCCAATAGGCTGGTTTTGCTTCCAATAAGAATTAATTATATCTTAGTTGGGTTCAAGTAAAAGCTACTGTTTTATTATTACAGAGAAAAAATGTTACAAAATTTAAATTATTCAGATAAAATGAAGTCTATATGAAATGAAAAGGGAGACGCACATCGGAACGCTTAGGGGCAAATTTACTTAAGGTCGAATTTAAATTCTTCGACTTCGAATATCGTAGTGGAAGGATTTAGCGCTATTCGTTTGATAGAATGAACGAAAAATCGTTCGTTCGATCAAACAATTAAATCCTTCGAAACGTTCGATTCAAAGGATTTTAATCCAGCGATTGAACGATTTTTCTTTAACCAAAAAATGCTTAGGAAGCCTATGGGGACCTTCCGCATAGGCTAACATTGACTTCGGTAGCTTTTAGGTGGCGAACTAGGGGGGGTTGAAGTTTTTTTAGACAGTACTTTGACTATCGAATGGTCGAATAGTCGAACGATTTTTGAATCGCTCGATTTAAAGTCGAAGGTCGAAGTAGCCCATTTGATGGTCGAAGTAGCCAAAAAAAAAACATTTGGAATTCGAACTATTTTTCCTATTTTTACTCGAACTGAGTTAATGTGCCCCTGTATGTAAGAGGGACAAATGAACCGATTACCGCCGTCCAGTAGATCAATTCGTCTGGCGATGTGAGTGAAGCTGTCACTGGCGAATTTCCGAGGTTAGTGAATTTGCCCATAATGACAAGCCCTGGAAACAAACAAGTACCGTGGCAATTTTTCCCCATATTAGCAAATTAGACCCAAGTAGGGTTTTTTTCAGTAGTGTGTGCAGTTATGATAGAATTATAGGAACCAATTTTTCATTGATAGGGTAGAAATCATGGCAAATAGGGCAGCTGTTTTGCACTCAGCACTAATTTGCACTGGTAATCTCTGATGCAAAAACAAAAGCTTGGTATGGTAGTAATTAGCATTGCTGACAGCTTACATACCTTACATACATAGCTGGATAATGTCCAACTAAGCAATGGATGTTCTACTATAATCAGGTTTATAGGGGATGATTCCAGGAGCCCCCTATTAGCATACTACAGAGAACAGCAATGTATTGTAACGTAACTACAGCTTTGTGTGTTTACATGGAAACATTGCCGGAACACTGTACCACATGGCACAATCATTCAGGAATTTCATCTAGAGGGTTTTGTTTCTTTTGGATAAATTTGTTGTCCTTTACGAAACAATTACATGACTATATTGACTACAGAGAGAGGTGTTTGTGCCTTTTAGTATAAGGGTTTTATGTAACATTTATGTAATACTATCCCAGGGCATTTTATCTCTATGGTGTGTTATTTATTGGCTGATGTACCTGGTATTTGATATTATGTCCTCAAAATACAGGTATGGGATCCGTTATCTAGAAACCCGTTATCCAGAAAGCTCTGAATTACGGAAAGGCCATCTCCCATAGACTCCATTTTTTCCAAATTTTTAAAAATGATTTCCTTTTTCTCTATAATAATAAAACAGTATCTTGTACTTGATCCCAACTAAGATATAATTAATCCTTATTAGAACCAAAACCAGCCTATTGGGTTTATTTAATGTTTACATGATTTTCTAGTAGAGTTAGAGGTCCAATTATCAAATGTCGAATTTCGTATTCATGTGACTTTTTTTTAACTCTAATAAACTTGAATATACACAAAATTCGATTGAGAGGTTGTTTAATATAAACATCGAATATCTAAAACTGGAACAAATATTTCCAGCCTGAAAACCTTATTGGAACCAAAACCAGCCTATTGGATTTATTTAATGTTTAAATGATTTTCTAGTGTAGTTAAGGTTTGAATTACCAAATCATGGAAAGATCCGTAACCCGGAAAGCCCCAGATCCCAAGCATTCTGCATAATAGGTCCCATACCTGCAATAGAATCATTGCCTAGCAAATCACTTGCACTACAGAGAAGGTCTCCAACTGTGACCTGTTATCTTTCCAGATAACAGATCCAGATAATTTGGATCTTCATACCTTACATCTATTAAAAAATCATTTAAACATTAAATAAACCCAATAGGCTGGTTTTGCTTCCAATAAGGATTAATTATATCTTAGTTGGGCTTAAGTACAAGCTACTGTTTTATTATCACAGAGAAAAAGAGGTTTGCAGGCAAATAGACAGATCCACATAACCAAGCGCATCACCCTTGAAAACCCCTACACATATGGTTTATCTTTTCCTGCAAAAGGTCACATTGGAGGTGTGTGATTTTGGTGGAAGCAGATAGTAGACTGAAACTCAGCACGTTTGGTGGATCCTTATCTCCATTGCCAAGGACAGGCAGATGTGTGGCAGACTGAAGCTCAGCACCTTTGAACACCTAGTCATAGTCTCTGGAATGCTGTCAGATTGAGTGGGGGCCGTTGCATTTTGGATAAAAAAAGTAGCTGTTGTCCTTCTCCATGTGTATGAGGTAAAGTCCTGCAGTGGGTCGGGTGACCCGCAAAAACCTGTGGTACCCTGCGAGTTGCAGGTAGAAGTTTCCAGAGCACTTCTCCGGGTTTTTCGGTCGCGGTTCGGGTCGCAGATCTTCTCAATATCACGTTTTACTCCTTTTTTTCTGGCCACGCCTACTTCAGATGATGTCACTTCCGGTTTACAACGACAGCACTTCCTGTTTTACTCCTTTTTTTCTGATCACGCCAACTTCTAATGATGTCACGTCTGGTTTACAATGACAGCACTTCCTGTTTCTTGATGGACAGCGGGTCGCGGATAAGGTACTTGCGGGTCGGGTAGCTGGTCCAAGCGGGTAAGTATGCAGGTTGCGGGTGCAGGTCGGGTTTGCGTTTAACAATTCGTTCCGCGCAGTACTCTGGTATGAGGGTGATTCCTGAAATAAAATGAATGATTTGTGGTAAAATGAAATAACCATGAGATGGAGCCTGAGATGCGCAGGTCACTGCATGGTGGGACAGGGTGTTAATTGAACTAAATGTTCATGTTGAAATCCTCCTGGATGAGAGGATGGTGAGTAAGAAGTTTCATTTGAGAGATCCAGAGGGCCAACCTTTGGCATAACCATAACAGAAAAATGTTGACATAAAGGTTGCTGGAATGTGAGGTTAAAGCTCTTAAATAATTAGATGGATGAAAACTTGGAGGCAAGCAATTACCTAGCATGTGACTTCATATTCTGCTCTGAACCTGATCTTCATACGTATGTCCTCATGTTCATGCAATGAATAATCAATGTAATGCATGGACTGCTGAATAATATATAATTTCCACATGACCTACATTATAATTAAATCGTTAGGATGAAGCACACATAGGCTTAGATTTTGTAGAACGGAATAAATAAAATGCTGCCTCGTTATAGTTTTTTTAAAATTCATCTAAATATGACCTTTAAACCGGGATGTGAGCACCTACTGTAGTCTGTGTCATTAAATCTGAAGTGGCACAGTTTGTGAACTTTGCCCAGTTTCAGCCAATAAGGGAATTTAAATATACTAATGGTATTCAGGTTTGGACTGGGGTGTGCAAGGCCCACTGGGGCTGATACCCAAGGAACCCACACACCCCCTCTGGGACCCCTGTCACCTTTCTGCTCACCCACAGCCAGCCCCTTCCCCACCTGCGCAAACCTTAGCTGACTTTTGCCGAATTTTGGGGAGGGAAGGCAGCTGGTGAGTGAAGGCAGAGGGCAGGTGAGGGAGCAACAGCAAAGGGAAAATGGGGATCAGGTTTCAGTTCAGTTCATGCATAAGATGTTGGGAATTGATGTTGGGAATCAGCCCTGCCTTATGTTGGTATTTATATTAATCCTACAGGGGTTAAAGTCAGGCGCAAGTCATTCAGGTTCTTCCACTCCCATCTCAGCAGATCCATTCTATATGGACCTTACTTGTGTGTGGGGGCATTATCTTGCTGAAAGAGGAAAGGCAGTTTACTAATTTCTATGGGGAAAAGGTTAGAGCCAGGCCCAGACTGTGGGCAGGCCACAAAGGCCCGGGCCTATGGCGGCAAAAGTCTAGGGGCTGCGTGTGAATCAAAGATTTTGACAGACATTTAGGGGGTTATTTATTAAAGTCTATATGCCAAAAACTCGAAAAACTCAAGTTTTTTTTTTTACTATAAAATCCAAATTTTTAGTGGAAAATAAACCTCAATTTTTCAGGATTTATTATACCCTGAGGATGGAAAAAGTCTGAATCCGAAAATCTGGCATCTCAGACCTGCCAAGTTTGTATATAAAATAAGTCAATGGGAGAAGTCCCGAAGATATCCTGATTTGCTCTGGGTTTTGTGCAATAATCTAAAAATTAAGTGGTTTTCGGGCATAAAATCCGAAACATTCGTACTATTCGAAGTTCTTCACGCACCGTACATTTTCTGAAAAATGTATTGATAAATAAGGGGGAAAAATCTGGGTGTATTTGATAGGAGTAGTTTTCATAAAATACTCAGATAATACAGATTTTGATAAATAATCTCCTTAAACTACCTGCCTGCCCAGTCCCCTTTAAAGAAGATGACATAGGAAAGGGTGGTGGCAGGGGTGGTTGTAGGGTGGTGCCAGCAGCCGGGGGTAAGTGCGGGCAGGTGGGCGGGTGGGGGTGCTAGCAGCCAGACAGAATAGGGAGACAACATTTTAAATCTGGTCCTGGCTAGGGCAGGTATTTGTCCTTACCTTGGTCAAGTGTAAATTCATACATCCAAAGGGTAATTTTCCACTGACTTTATAATAAAACAAAACGTGACAAAATTATGATAAATGTATAAATATAAAGTCTGCTTTATGTCTGCACCCCTATGGGACTAGTTCGGGTCAGAGGATCATATATAAACAATGTCAGCGAAAGCCAAGGGGAAACATCTTCTTGATCCATATTATGCCGTATAGATCCATCTGCACAAAATGTAATTCTTCTTACAATGTCTTTCAGGGGTAGAAATATACTGTACATAATGTTTTTTATAGGACTTTTAATTCACATACACTGATCGGGCACAAGAATAAAATCATAAATGTAATGTGCAATAGGTGCTGTAATATTGCAGCAAGTAGGCATTAAATGTGTGTAAGCCATGTGTTACACAAGATCCAGTCATTAAGTCATATACTCTTCCTATTATAGGGGGAACTATCATTATGTTTCACAGCCCTTTTTTATGTTGATACACCCTTCCATAATTAAGTGCAATTATGTGTTTCACTTTTTATACATTTAAGAGTTTTCAGCAATGTAATTTCAGTTAATTTCTTTTGTTTCCCCACAACATATTCATTCTGGCAAAGCACATGGATCACCTTAAAGGTGCCTTATTAAAATATGCACTTAGAGAAGTGGTATCAACACACAGGAAACAGCAGGTTGGAGAGATATAAGTAAAATGCCTTATACTTTACACACATATATATGGGGTTATCTACTATATGGGGTTATCTACTAAAACTCATAGTGCTCATTAAGACAGTACCTCTGTCCAGGGTCTGGCTGTGCTCTGCAGACACTGCTGGTTATTATTTATCAAAATCTGAATTTTTCTGACTATTTAAATAAAAAAAAGTCCAAACAAACTAGAATCCACAATTAGACCTTATTTATTATTTAAAAAAAAGCATGATTTAATCAAATCGGCGACAAACACGAAACAAACTAGCGAAAATCCGAATCGTACGATTTTTATATATGTTTTTTCCCGGATCGCTCAATTTTTTTCGGCATTTATCACGAAAAGCCAGAATTTGTGCCTGAAAAGTCCAATAGTTGGATTTTCAGGCTAATTCCACAGAAAAATTTCCAAATAGGATAGGGACCGCTCTCATTGACGTATATAGAACCTCGGTAGGTCTGCAATGCTGGATTCTGACTTTTTCCATCCTTGGGGTATAATAAATCTCAAAAAACTTGAGTTTTTTTTTCCACAAATAATTCGGATTTTATAGTAAAAAAAACAAAAACTTTTTCAACCAAGTAGAGTTACTCTGGGTTGAAAAAAGTCTATCAAGTTCAACCCCTTCAAATGAAACCTAGCACCCACACACACACAGTGACCCCTCCATACACTCACATAAATGATATATACACCAATATCTATACTAATTGTAGATTTTAGTAAAAAATTTATAAAAAAAAAAATCTCCTTATTCTTCTCTGTTCTGAATCCCTGATGTAAAAACCTGGACATACATGGGCTGATATTAGTTCTCCAGACCAAGTCAATCGTTTATTAGCCCATTTATGAACAACCGATATATTTGTTGAAATTTCTATTTTTATCTTTCAGGATTGAAAATCTAGTTGGATTCCTCGTCAAAAAAAAAAATAGTACCACTTCCATTTCAACTGAATAGGCCAATTGAATAGGCCTTTGAGTATTTTTCAAAGAGTTTTTGTGAGCACTGTGTCTTTAAGCATTATTGGGAAGAGTGTTGCTAACAGACAGAGCATTGTTTGAAAGTGCATATTATGGTCAGCAATTATACCCAGTGGGAAATGTACCACATACCAACCAACTATCCCGTTTTGAGCGGGACAGTCCCGCTTTTTACAGCTTAACCCGCAGTCCCGGATTGGTACTGACATTTCCAGAGTTTCTCTTTGATCTGAACAGCCAGAGAAAGATACAAGGTTTCTAACTGAATTAGCTCTTGGTAGAGAGCTCAGAATAAATACTTAAGATTCTTTTGTAAGAGTTTAAGATAAGATAAGAACGAAGACAGATTAAAGGGCAATTCACCTTCATTAGCAAAACTGGAATAATATATAAAAACTATAGCAATGTGTTCAAACTTTCATAACCTGCCAAATGGACATGGTAATTAGGGGGGGTGGCCTCAAGAATGGGCGTGGTCAATAAAATGTCACCGCATTCTGCGCAGCAAATCTTTTTGTCCCTCTTTCTGTTTCCAAAATGTTGGGAGGTATGTTACAGTAATATATATATAGTGACTAATGTACCTCCTATTATAACATTTAGGCATATTATAAGTCACAAAGGAGTTTCATGGAGGATTCGGATTTGGTTTGGCCAAGCATGAGGATTCAGTCGAATCCTGCAGAAGAAGGCAGAATCCTAGCTAAATACTGAACCCAATACTGAATTTGGTACATCCTTAGTAAATAGGTCTCTATATATTACAACATTTTGATGACATGCTATTATAAAGAGTGAAAGCTGCAATATTTCATATTAGATTTTTTTGCGGTTCCTAAAAAGCCTTCAGAATGTCTGTATGGAGACACATCACGGGGCAACAGAAAGCTGATTATTGATGAATGGTGAGCATGAAACATTAACCTCAGGAAACACCTTTCCCTGTGTTACAAATGGTACTTTCCACTTCATTAACCGCCCATTAACGATCATTAGTTATCGGCACAATGCAGAACCTATGCAACGTTAGTGATTCATGTCATGCAAATGACTCAAAATAAACGTGCAGTGGGTGCACCTGAATTCAAGCTTGAACTGATGGTAGCACCCGGCTCAGGAATTTATAAGCTATCGGTGTGCTGAAACCTTATGGGAGTTTTACTACTTCCCGTGTCTGCATGGGCTCCCTCTGGGTACTCTGTTTTTTTTTCCATTCCCCAAAATTATACATATATACAAAATAATTGGCTTGTGATAAAATTGCCCTTAGTGTGAGTATGAAATAGGGACCTTAGATTGTAAGCTCCACTGGGGCAGGGACTGATGGGAATGATGTATAATCTCTGTAAAGCACTGCAAAATTTGAATAGAAATAGAATAATATACATACCTTTTACATAACTGAATACATGTCTGAAATATTCGGATTTTCAGGCTAATTCCAACACAGACCACAGAAACTTCCAAATAGGGTAGGGACCTCTCCCACTGATTTATATACAACCTCGGCAGGTCTGAGATGCTGGATTTTCAGATTGGTACTTTTTCCATCCTCTGGATCCCTTGGAGTATTGGTACTTTCCACAACATCCCATTTTCTAAAAACAAGTGTGTGTGGGGGGGGGGAGACTGTCAAGGCCATAACAATCAACAAACCAGAAGCTGGCCCTTTAGATTAGAAAAGGGGTCATTAACCTTTTATATCCGTGAATCACATTCAAATGGAAAAAGTGTTTTGGAGCAACACAAGCATGGGGTGCCAAATAAATTCTATAATTGGCTATTTGGTAGCCCCTATGTGGACTGACAGCCTACAGGAGACTCTGTTTGGCAGTACACCTGGTTTTTATACAACCAAAACTTGATGGGATTCAAAAATAAGCACCTGCATTGAGGCCACTGGGAGCAACATCCAATGGGCTGTTCCAGTGGCGGAACTACCGGGGGAGCAGGGGGTGCGAGCGGGCCAGGGCCGTACCCTCTTAGGGCCCCCCCGGCAGCCCGTGCGCCATTGAAATCCGGGCCGTACGGAGTGGGACGGGGCCGGCTGCACGTCACGCACCAGGGCCCGCCCCCCTCTAGTTACAGTACTGGGCTGTTCAGCAGCATGTTGCTCACAAACTACAAGTTGGGAATCTCTAGCTTAGAGGAACAGAATTTCCATTCGAAGCAGTATATATATATATATATATATATATATATATATATATATATATATATATATATATATATATATATATGCACTATGATTTCTTTTTTCTCTCTGTGAACCCGTTATCCAGAAAGCTCTGAATTACAGAAAGACCATCTCCCAAAGACTTAATTTTATCCAAATAATCAAAGATTTAAAAATGATTTCCTTTTTCTCTGTAATAATAAAACAGTAGTTTGTACTTGATCCCAACTAAGATATAATTAATCCTTATTGGAAGCAAACCCAGCCTATTGGGTTTATTTAATGTTCACATGATTTTCTAGTAAAGTTAGAGGTCCATTTATCAAATGTCGAATTTCGTATTCATGTGACTTTTTTTCTAATAAACTTGAATATACACAAAATTCGATTGAGAGGTTGTTTAATATAAAAATCGAATATCTAAAACTGGAACAAATATTTCCAACCTGAAAACTTAAATCAATTCGAATCAAATTAGGCTAAACTCTAATCGAGTTTTTTGTCAAAAAAAAAAACTTGAAAGTCAGGAAGTCTATTAACATCTTCAAATGGGTCACTGGACCTCTCCGATTAACTTATTCATAAATTCTGCAGGTTTTAGGTGGCGAATAGTAGTTACATTTCAAATCCAGTTTGGATTATACCCAATTTTTTTAGATTTTGAGTGTTTTGAACAAAAGAAATGCTGCCCCTTAATGTAGGAAGATCCAAATTACAGAAAGATCCATTTTCTGAAAAACCTCAGGTCCCAAGTATTATACATAACAGGTCCCATACCTGAAAACTATAAGCTCAGTGTTGGCAGCTAAACAATCCTGTTGGATTTACTAATTTTAGGATGATCCCCTTATATCCTAAGCATCCCAGCCAGTATATATATATATATATATACTGCATAAACAAGCTCACTTATCACTTCTGCATGGCTTCAGTAACATTAGCTGTTGATCAAAAACACGTGCTGCCGGCAGAGTATTTGCACTGCGCTCACAATAACCGTACAGTTTTACTCCTTGCGGTGCACCCAGGGAGCGAAATGTGTTCACCCTGCAAAAAAAGCAATTAACATTTTGGCAGCAGATATCCCTAAGTCTGTAAATAGGTGTGGCGTGTGCAATTATAAATAACCTGCCAAGTCATATACATGGGCCTGCCTCGGTCCAGCTAAGGTTCCGGTATGTCTCTATAAACATTTATAGCAGAGTATAAAATTATATAAGAATAATCACACACATTTCACAAGATCAGCTAGAAAACTGGATGATAATTACTGCACTTAATAAAAGGGAAAGTATCAGGGCTCAGTCTAATTTATGTTTCAGCCTTATATAGTGTCATTTAATGGATTATCATCCTGATAGGCTGCATGTTGGCGACTATTCTTGTTTTCTGCTGCCTAATATAAATAAAGCCACTGTGTCTGCCCTTCCCTATGCTTGAGATTATACCCGGTATCTCAAAATACGTATTCATGATAAAACAGGGATATTATGTGACTTTTGATTATTATTGTGATTGCTACTATAAGATTATTATTTTGATTACTACAGGTATGGGACCCGTTATCCGGAAACCCGATATCCAGAAAGCTCTGAATTACAGCATGCCCGCCTCCCATAGACTCCATTTTATTTAAAAAAATCCAAATTTTTCAAAATAATTTCCTTTTTCTCTGTAATAATAAAACAGTACCTTGTACTTGATCCCAACTAAGATATAATTAATCCTTATTGGAAGCAAAACCAGCCTATTGGGTTTATTTAATGTTTACATAATTTTCTATTAGACAATCTATGGAGATCTAAATTATGGAAAGATGTTATCCGGAAAGCCCCAGGTCCCAAGCATTCTGGATAACAGGTCCCATACCTATATTACTATTGCTTTGAGCAACCCGGCCTCAGTCTGTTCTATGGGGGTGGGGATGATGTTAGATCTCAGTGGTGTTGCTGAGCTTTAACATTCCACTAAACTGGCAATTCTGGAAAATGCACGAACAATGCCTTAGGGTAGGACTACATGGACGTTTTCGGCGCAATCCGACGTGCTGCGACAAAACGCCTGCGACAAAAATAAGGTTAGTGAAAACATTGTCGCATGGTGTCGCAGCACTGATCCGATGCGACACGACTGTCGGATGCAGACGCAGCGTGCCGAAAACGTCCACGTAGTCCTACCCTTAATCTATCCTAACATTTAAATTAGTTCACCTGTAAGCAGATTCATTATAGATATTTCATTTCTTCTTATTTTCAGAAATAAGACACACACCAGAGGCACGCATGTTCCGTGCTAGCAATTAAAAAGAAATTAGAATAGCACCATACTACTAGGGTTGCCACCTTTTCTGGAAAAAAATTCCGGCCTTCCTTTATTCTTGCCGTTTTTTCCTATTAATAATTAATTGGCATTAAGCATATTTTTTACCAGCCAGGTGGCAACCCTACATACAACAGTCCCCGTGATCGGTCTGGGGCCCTTCTCCCTAGGCTCTATCCCGGAACCTTGATATTTCACCCTAAAGTGATGGGGATTCCAGCTTTCATACATTGGCTAGGGCTTCCCTTTTCTATGCCTCCCACACTGCCCCTTCCTCCACTCCCAGGGGAGGCCCATTTACCAAAGTCAATTTTATCTCATTATTTTCTGAAGAATACTCTGACCAAATCCACATGTGTTTTTTCCCCCTTATTTATCAATACTTTTTCCCGAAAATTTTCTGTGTTGGAAAAGAACAAAAAAAACTTGAAAAAAAACAAATCGTACTAATTACTCACCCGAAAACTCTGATTTTCGGATTTTTGCCCAAAAAACATAAAATATTCAAAAATCTTCTTGCACGAAATCAAGCACAGATCCAAGATATCTTTGGGACTTCTTCCATTGACTGTTATGCAACCTCGGCAGTTCTGAGATGCCAGATTTTCGTATTCTGACTTTCCACTAAAAATTCAGATTTTATAGTTTAAAAACAAATTTTGGGGTTTTTGCATTCAAGGTTTAATAAATAACCCCCTAAGATAATAAGCCTTTCCATAACCCCCTGTTTTAGTGATTATAGGTCACTCCTTGGCCAACTACTTGCACACGCATACACCACTGTGAGATATTCTGGGAATACAGTGTATGTAGCTAGGTATATTTTTGT
This sequence comes from Xenopus laevis, assembly GCF_017654675.1. Lineage (NCBI taxonomy): Eukaryota > Metazoa > Chordata > Amphibia > Anura > Pipidae > Xenopus > Xenopus laevis. Next base: position 216,415,130 of record NC_054371.1, read on the forward strand.
TTATAGATGTGATAGGAATGAGCCCCAAGCTCTGCAGATTCTCAGACGCTGATGTGCGCCATTAGACAGGAGATCAGTGGGATCCATATTTTGACAGGGAAAACAGCTGTAACAGTAAAACAGCTTTATAGGGAGGGCAGACATCTGTGAAAATAGCCAAGTCCAACAAGAACCTCTAGAATTCTGAGAAAGAGAAGTTTTATCAATGTTTCACTCTCCGGGCAGCGGCGTAACAAAATTGGGCGCAGAGGTCACTACTATAACGTGTGCAAGCATCACATGGTATGATCCGGACACCACCAAAGTTGCCCGCCGTTTTACAAAAGGGCCCGCTTTTTCTACAAAGCTGAAAAGGTTGCAGAACTACACAGCAGGCACTATTTCTATGTGATGATCACAGGGACACTGATTTATTGTTTCCTGCAGGGAGCCACCCGAAAAACCTATAAGCTGGCAGCATTTCAAAAACAACAACAATGTGGAGAACCCATTAAAGGGGTGGTCCGCCTTTAAATTAACTTTTCGTATGTTATAGAATGGCTAATTCTAAGCACATTTTCAATAGGTCTTCAATATTTTTTTTATAGTGTTTTAATTATTTGCCTAGTTCTTCTTACACTTCCCAGCTTTCAAATGGGGGGTCACTGGCCCCATATAAAAAAAAAACAAATGCTCTGTAAGGTTACCAATTTATTGTTATTACTCATCTTTCTATGCAGGCCCATATTCGTATTCCAGGCTCATTGAAATCGATGCACGGTTGTAAGGGTAATTTGGAACCTAGCAACTGGATTGCTAAAAATTGCAAACTGGAGAGCTGCTGAATACGAACTTAAACAATCCAAAAAAACACAAATAATAAAAAAATGAAATCCAGTTGCCAATTGTCTCATAAATATCACTCTCTACATCATACTAAAAGTTATAGGATACTGTCATGGGAAAAAAATCAAAATGAATCAGTTAATAGTGCTGCTCCAGCAGAATTCTGTACTGAAATCCTTTTTTTAAAAGAGCAAACAGATTTTTTTATATTCAATTTTGAAATCTGACATGGGGCTAGACTTGTTGTCAATTTCCCAGCTGCCCCGGTCATGTGACTTGTGCTTGCACTTTAGGAGAGAAATGCTTTCTGGCAGGCTGCTGTTTTTCCTTCTCAATGTAACTGAATGTGTCTCAGTGGGACATGGGTTTTTACTATTGAGTGTTGTTCTTAGATCTACCAGGCAGCTGTTATCTTGTGTTAGGGAACTGCTATCTGGTTACCTTCCCATTGTTCTTTTGTTAGGCTGCTGGGGGGGAAAGGGAGGGGGTGATATCACTCCAACTTGCAGTACAGCAGTAAAGAGTGATTGAAGTTTATCAGAGCATAAGTCACATTACTTGGGGCAGCTGGGAAATTGACAATATGTCTAGCCCCATGTCAGATTTCAAAATTGAATATAAAAAAATCTGTTTGCTCTTTTGAGAAATGTATTTCAGTGCAGAATTCCGCTGAAGCAGCGCTATTAACTGATTCATTTTGAAAAAAAAAATTTTTTCCCATGACAGTATCCCTTTAATTTAAAGGTTAACTAACCCTTTAAAAGAGTCTAGACCGAGGGCAAAGGAGCACAGGATACCCCAACTGGCCGGACTGGCAATCTGTGGGTTCTGGCAAATGCCAGAGGGGCTGTTGTAAGTTGCCATAGACAGTCACTATTTATTGGGCTGGTGGGGGGGGCTGTTTGGGCTTCTGTGTCTCTGAAACACCAGGGCCTTTTTTGATTCCTAGTCCAGACCTGAAACCCAACCTGAGAGCACAGAACACACAGAGCTGGGAGAAATGATAGAGGCCAGACTGGCAATCTGCAGATTTTGGCAAATGCAACTATAAGATGCCACTGCCAGTCAGTACTTATTGGGGGAAGATGTTTTGGATGTCTGGCTACTTGAAATGCCAAGGCCTATTATAAATCTCAGTCTGAGAAGCTCATGAGACCCAGACACAGTGGGTACAGCCAATGGCAGGGAGGCACCTTTCCTCCCCACAGTACTAACATGGTACTCAGAGCAGCCAGGGTTGTTGCAGCAGCAGCAGCAGGAGGAGGAGGAGGATACCCAGGGAAAACAGTAGGAGGTGGGGTCGCTGGATGGCTGGAGTCAGAGTGCCAGGCATTATACAGCTACAAAGCAGCAGCTGACGCAGTGTCTCAGGATTGGCCCGCCCAGCTGACGTATCAACGGGGCGGGGCTTTGGAGGATAATAAAGCCGGTAGGAGGGGCTGGAATCTAAGTCGCTGCGAAGAATAGTCTGGATCGCTGTGGTTTATTAGCCGCTCTGGCATTGGCCCGGGAGTCGCTGCTGCAGGGGGAACTGGGCACTGCGATATGGGCATTGCTGCACGAGTGGATCATTGCTGGGATTATAGTGACACACAGCCTGAGCCCCGGCAGCCATGCACAGGTAATGCCAAGGCTCTTCTCTCTCTCTCTGCTGCTTGTCAGTGACATTCCTGAATGCTGTGCTGGTGTCTCACTGCAGCCTCCTCCTCTGCCAACTGCAAATACGTGTGTATCTGTGACCCTGGTACTGACCTGGGGATGTCATACCTAACTGCCAGCCGGGTCTGCTCCACGACTGTCATCCTTCCCTGCCAGTCTGTATAGATCCTACCTGAGTGCCATTCCTGCTTGGCAGCAGCTGTGCCAGGCTCTCTCTTTTCTCTGGATTCTGTCCTTGCCTTGTATCTGTGCCAGGATATCTGGGTGGCCTTCATACTTACACTCACCCAACAATTATACCAGTGGCGCTGCCAACCCCTTCTTACACCCATCTGTGCCAAGGGAGCTGTCACTAGGCAGATATACCTGACCTGACAGAGGAGCCCAGGCAATTACTTCTTTATTTTACATTAATCTGAAGAGAGACCAGCGATTGATGGGCAGACTGCGACTGGCAGATGGATAAATAAATATATATGTGTGTATATATATAAAACTGCATATAGAGAGAGAGAGATACAGTACATAGAGATACATAACACACCCACCTTCTCTCCAACACACACACACACATATATATATATATATATGAAACTACATAGAGAGAGTGATATATAGATACATTACATAAAGATTCAAACACACCCACCTCCTCTCCAACACACACTTATATATATGTATATCTATATATAAAACCTGCCAAGGTGGCTCAGCATTTCTATTTCTTACAGCATTTTAGCTGATTTAGTATAAAAGATTAGGCTACAGAGACAGGGAATTTCGGGCAAGGGGGGGAAAGGGACACGGCTTTTTGTACCTAATGTGGATCAGATGATAAAACTGAGGCTCCCACGCTCTGTCGGGCGCTGAGATGACCAAGCTCTTTCAGACACAGGAACCCGGGGATTATTTTGCATTTCTCTACACATTTGCCATCAGGTAACAGAGAACTGTCAGCTCTGTGTCCAAGTTACTCTGTGATAAAACTTTACACTGTCATTGGACTACTGGAATTATATATCAAACTGCATGAGCGCCCTGTGCTGTCCTAGGAACCCCCAGACTCTCTTGTTGTTTGGGTATATAAGTGATTAGTTGTCCTTGAATTCCCCTATAATTACTAGTGAAGCAAATGACTATTTTGAGAAGTTGCTGATACACCCTGTAATCTCATTAGGACACAATGTACTGATGTAATATTGCTACGTGGTACAAGTATGTGTGTGTGTGCAGCTCCCACAACTCCCTTGTTATTTCTCTGATACATTATATCACATTATTATGCTAAAGGAACACACTCTGAAGCTTTATGTTTGGCCAGTGACTTGGAAGGAATTAGTAGGAGAACCTTCAAAGGGAAAAGCTTTCTGTATACCAGGCTATTGTTATCCAGTGCCCATTCAGCAGCCAATAAAATAATTTGGGGCCCCTGGACTATTCTCTGTAGAGTCTTGCTGGAAATTTCCCTGGGTCTGTACTGCACCACTGCTCAATGGAGAGAGCTTGCTTAAAGGCACAGTTACACTGTCATTATGACTGACCCTACTGTACTGGCAAATTTTGGAACTGGAACACCCTAAAATTCAGGTGTTTCCTGGTAGGCAAGATAGGAGCAACTCCTTGTTTGCCATGTCCTTATAAAGGTGGCAGAAACTGAAAGCAGAGCTGTATATACACATATATATATATATATATATACAGTATACTGTAACTGGAATTAAACTGGTTATATCGGATTGCATGTCACAGGATCAAATCTCAGTGCTACCCAGTCCGTTTACTCCCCTTTTAACCATTTACCATTACCAGGGCAACCTGCTCCCATCCAAAACTGTGATATCCAGCTAGTGCGGAGGATGCTGGGAGTTGAAGTTGAGCAATAACTGTAACTGAGCTGTAATATGTGTTTTCAGTGAGTGATAATGACATAGGTTTAGTTCAGCTAGCTAGTTTAGGTAAATTATGGGCTCGTACCCAACATCTGTTGTTTCATGCCAGGATTTGGCCGAGCCCCCACCTTGACTCCTTCATTTATAAGGATAATGCTGGTACAGGTATAGGATCCATTATCAGGAAAGCTCTGAATTACAGGAAGGCAGTCTCACATAGAGCCCATTTTAATCAAATAATTTATATTTTTCTCTGTAATAATAAAACAGTAGCTTGTACTACTGTTGGAAGCCAAACAATCCTGCTGGTTTTATTTAATATTAAAATGATTTATAAGGATAATACTGGGACAGGTATATGATTCATTATCCAGAAAGCCATTAAACAGAAAGCTCAAATTACAGGAAGGCAGCCTTTTTTTACCAAATAATTTATATTTTCATATTTTTTTAAATGATTTCCTTTTTTCTCTGTAATAATAAAACAGAACCATGTACTTGATCCCTACTAAGATATAATTAATCCTTATTGGAAGCAAAACAATCCTATTGGGTTTATTTAATGTTTACATGATTTATTAGTATAATTAAGGTATGGTCATCCAAATTACAGAAAGTTCCCATATCTAGAAAACCCCAGGTCCCTAACTTTTTGGATAACAGGTCTCATACCTGTACTGGCCCTTCAACCCCAGTCTTAAGAATATCTAGAGCAGTGAATTTGTGTTCAAGGGTTCTGTGAATAGGCAGAACAATGTATCTTGCCAGTGAGCTTGCAGAGGATTTTGGGATTTGTAGTCACAGCTTGTTTAAGGGTAGAATTCATTAATTGTGGAGCATTATCCTAATGTATTAATATATTAGCAGCAGTAAGCATTGTACCAATACAAAAAACCCATAGCAACCAATCAATCAATTTGATCAGATGAACCTAGTGGCTTAAAAGGGACGAAAGGAGTTATCTGATTGGCTGCTGAGAAAGGCCTCCTTCATACGCGCATGCATCTATAATAAAATGCAGGAAAATATGTTTGGGCAAATTATATAACCTACAGCTTTCAGGTGTTGTTGAACTGCAGCTCAGCTCAATCCTGCTGATAAAGTCGTTGCAGTCTGGAGGGTACTGGGAGTTAAATAACAGCTGGGGGACCCCATTGCCTATGTTTGTCCTAAGTAACATAACTCTGGTTACTGTAGGTTAAAATCTGTAGGTTAACTCCCGTCTGCTGCCTTGTTTCCAACGGAAAGGGATAAACAAACACTGCTTTCAATGGCAATTACATTTACAAATATGTTTTAAACCACTGGAAACATTTAATGACTGTATATAGGAAAATTGTGGATCGTTGCACTTTCTTTCACAATGCAAAAGCAATTTATTTTTGAGTGGAGGAGCCCTTTAATTGCTAAATATGCCGGGTTAAGGTGTAGCACAGTTGCGTCTAAATTATGCCTTTCTAAACAACTTGTTAGCATTTCGGCTTGTCATTCCAAACTGATGACAGCGCCTTATTTTTGAGTTTAGTTACAACGCCAGCAGTTGTTTTAGGGTAGTTTAGAGCAACAGTGCCCTCTAGTGGGAATCATGTTGAAAATGGCAAGCTTGGAAATTGTTGAAGGTAATAAACCTGGAGACTTTGAAGTTATTGGGCTCTTAGTGTTACTTAGTGTATGTGTTATTCCAAGCAGTCTGATGTACTGGCAATAAATAGTGATAGAGGAGCACTTCTGTGCTAAATTAATCTCACTTCAGATTGTCAGTCGGAAAATGCACAGTAATTTACTATTGCACTCTGATGCCTGGCCTCAGTTCTGTAGAGGATATGCAGAAGGCAATGGTATATTTGCTGTGTGCCAGTAGGATATTAGAAGCAGGCTATCCTCAGTCATTTCCTTTGTTTATAAGGCATGTGTTACTTAAATGAAAACTATAACTCTCAAACAATGTAGGTCTCTATAAAAAGATATTGCATAAAACAGCTCATATGTAAAACCCTGCTTCATGTAAAAAAAACATTTCATAATAACATACTTTTTCAGTAGTATGTGCCATTGGGTAATCACAAATAGAAAATTGCCATTTTAAAAAATAAGGACCGCCCCCTGGAATCCTAAAATTAGGATCACATGAGCCAATTCACAGACAGAGTTCTGTCTTTTGCTTCTTTGCATCCCCACCACTCCTTTATGTAATATTATTGCATCTTTCCCCTTGTAAAGCAAAATGTGTTTTGAGAAGAGAGTATAAACAATGGCTGTTTGAAACAAGGCAGAATCTGCCAGTGTTGAAAATTTCTTTACTGTAATTTCCCCTGCGCCAGATCGGTAGCTGGAGTGGGGACCCATTTTGGCTGAGAGTCAAGGATGAAAATTTCTGCAATCAGTTGGGGGAATATAATAAATAGTGTTTAAAGGAACAGTAACACCAAAAAACGAAAGTGTTTTATAGTAATGAAAATATAATGTACTGTTGCTTTTCACTGGTAAAACTGATCTGTTTGTTTCAGAAACACTACTATAGTTCATATAAACAAGCTGCTGTGGAGCAATGACGTAAATTGAAAAAATTCTATATGGCACAGGTTAAACAGTGGATAACAGATAACACTATTATGTTCTACAGAGTTTATCTGCTGTCTAACCTGAGCCTTTTCTCCTTTGACTGGCTGCCCCCATTGCTACACAGCAGCTTATTTATATAAACAATAGTAGTGTTTCTGAAGCAAACACATCAATTTTACCAGTGCAGGGCAACACTGCATTATATTTGTATTACTTTAAAACACTTTCATTTTTTTGATGTTACTGTTCCTTTAAGGTAGTTTGCCCCCTGTAATATTTGCGCATAGTTTGCATATTGGATCCCTGATGTGTGGCATGATTGTATTGGCATTTTAATGGGATAGAAAGAGAGGGATCCTGCTATTCTTTTGGATGCCCTGTTCTCGTCTACCTTGGTTTGCATGGAAGGGTATTCGTTTACAAGAAAGAGGTGTGGTGCTTCTCATAAAGGGAGCACAACCTGGGAGTGGTACAACAGCTATAGAGAGCGGTACATTAAGCCTGGACTTACATGCAAGTGCCACCACAAAGCCAGAGGGCTAAAAATGCCATATTTTATATACTGACTTTATTGCACCAGCCTAAAGTTTCAGCTTGTCAATAGCAGCAATGATCCAGGACTTCAAACTTGTCACAGGGGGTCATCATCTTGGAAAGTGTCTGTGACACTCACATGCTCAGTGGGCTCTGATTGGCTGTTGAGAAGCTAAGCTTAGGGGTCGTCACTAATTATCCAGCAGAAAATGAGGTTCCCCTGTAATATAAGCTGATGCTACAGGGCTGATTATTAAATTCCGATCCAAGTTGTACTGGTTTCTGTGCTGCCATGTAGTAATTATCTGTATTAAAGGGCGTGTAAAGTCTAAAATAGAATAAGGCTAGAAATGCTGTATTTTGTATACTAAATATAAACATGAACCTACTGCACCACAAGCCTAATCAAACAAATAATTTATGCTTTCAAAGTTGGCTACAGGGGGTCACCATCTTGTAACTTTATTAAACATCTTTGCAAGACTAAGACTGTGCACATGCTCAGTGTGGTCTGGGCTGCTTAGGGATCGTCATAAACAAAGCTGCTTGAGTTCTGCATGGCTGGGAAGTAAGGCGGGGGCTCCCCCTGCTATTCATAAGTATGATTGTTTCCCTGCTCAGCAGTTAGGGACCGTCTGACAATTCCTATCCACAGCAGTAAATGAAGGGAGAATTTCACTGCATACAGTCAGGTTTCTTATAAAAACGGTACACATTTTTTAATTAAAGTATATTGGAGATAGGTTTCTTTTTCATTAAAGAAAGTAAAAATGGGATTTTATTTTTTTGCCTTTACATGCCCTTTAAGCAGTTTACCATAACTCTCTGCCCCCCCCCCCTTTATTCAAGGAGCGTTGTGCTCTTGATGCACTGTAGGAAGAGTTGGCGCAAATGAGAATTCTACACCAGCTTTGTGCATAGGATATACTGGGCAGGCTCCATTGATGGGTGTATTTGTCATTTAAGAATTTTTCCATGACTCTACGACCCCTTTAATTCTTGCTCAAAGAGGAACTCACAAAAGCATAATATTTGTCCCAACCCTTGGCCCGTATTCATGATTAAGAGATGAAGATATGCTCCCTTAATATGATTTTAGGCAGGCGGAATCTTGATTGAATTTAGATCACAGCAGGGCAGGTAAATAGGACATGCCATATTCTATAAGCCTTATTGACTGTATTAGATGACTGGAGGCAGAACGGGGTGCATATTTCATACACAGTTGCAGATGTGCGTAATGTCTCCATCATTTCTAATAAATGGCTCAGATTGCATTAAATTCTGTGTGGATGGATGTAGCAGAAATACGGAACCCTGCACCCAAGACCTGACCCAGAAGTTGTTTGGGTGTCACACATAGGGGTGCTGAAGGGGTTCTATTTGTCTAAAGTATCTCTAAAATGGTATAAAAATTATAGTAAATTTCCATACCTCCCAACATTTTGGAAGTAAAAAATGGGACAAAAAAGTTGCTGTACGTAGCGCGGCAACAGTTTTGACCACGCCCATTATTGTGGCCACACCCCCTAATTATCATGTTCATTTTACAAAATTTGACAGTTTATGAAAGTTTGAACATATTTCTGTTTTTTTTTTTCCAGTTATTACAGTTTTGCTAATGAAGGTGAATTGCCCTTTAAGCTGTTAGTCTAACATTTCCCAAGGGTCCTGTTATCTTATATTGTTATAATTACTTATTTGCTTATGTCTAAATTGTAACAAAAGTATCTTATCTACAATTGTAGCTGTTCTGGGCTCTCTGCCAAAAGCCAATAGAGTTAGAAACTTTGTTTCTTTTTCTGGCTGTTCAGTGCAGAGGAAAACAGGACTTTCTAGGACAAATGAGGGACTGCAGGTTGAGCTGTCAAAAGAGGGACTGTCCCTCTAAAAACGGGGCAGTTGGGAGGTATGAATTTCCATATTGCTGAGTTTGTTGCTGTACTGGCCCAGAGATAGCAACATGGAATCTGATAGATAATGGGGCTAATTGTATATTTTTATTTTAAGCGACCATCCATCCTAAAAAAAGATATGTGAATTGTGAAGACAAGCCCACTCATCCACCGACCCACCCAAAACACTTATTATAGGGCTTTAAATAGTAGAAATGTTAGATGTCAGAGGTCCCTTCAGAACAGATTAGGATAATAAGGCACCTTAACAAATAAAATCACATTAGTGGGTGAGAACACTCAGTACTTCAAAGATCAATGTATTTCAGTCTGTGGCCATGAAGAGGGATTAGACTAATGAGCCGGGGCAGTGGGGAGAGGTGGGGGAGTTGTGATTAGTAAATACTCTGGCACCAGCGGGAAATCCACCAAAAATCATGTTCAACTAAACAAATATACTTTACCAACAATCCCTATGGATTCTGAAGCCTGCGGTTTAATCCTGAGCTCTAATGATATTTTCTCGCTGAATGCAATCCCTTCTGACCACAAGTGCGTATGTATGAGAACCGCTCTCGTGTAGTTCAGTCCTGAGTATGATGGTTACAAAGGCTTGCTGCAACATTATACCATATACAGCAGCACTTAAAGGAACAGTAACATGAAAAAATAAAAAAGTATTTTGAAGGAATGACAATATAATATACTGCTCCTCTGCACTAGTAAAACAGGTGTGTTTGCTTCAGAAACTCTACTATAGTTTATATAAATAAGCTGCTGTGTAGCCATGGGACAGCCATTCTAGCTGTAAAAGAGGAGAAAAGACACAGGATGCACAGCAGATAACAGATAAGTTCTGAGGAATCCTATTGTAAACTACAGAGCGTATCTGTTATCTGCTGTGTATCTTGTGCCTTTTCTCCTTTTTCAACTTTGAATGGCTGCCCCCATGGCTACACAGCAGCTTGTTTATATAAACTATAGTAGTATTTATCTGTTATCTACTGTGTATCCTGTGCTTGAATGGCTGCCCCCATGACTACACAGAAGCTTGTTTATATAAACTATAGTAGTACTTATCCGTTATTTACTGTGTATCCTGTGCTTGAATGGCTGCCCCCATGGCTACACAGCAGCTTGTTTGTATAAACTATAGTAGTACTTATCCGTTATCTACTGTGTATCCTGTGCTTGAATGGCTGCCCCCATGGCTACACAGCAGCTTGTTTATATAAACTATAGTAGTACTTATCTGTTATCTACTGTGTATCCTGTGCTTGAATGGCTGCCCCCATGGCTACACAGCAGCTTGTTTATATAAACTATAGTAGTACTTATCTGTTATCTACTGTGTATCCTGTGCTTGAATGGCTGCCCCCATGGCTACACAGCAGCTTGTTTATATAAACTATAGTAGTACTTATCTGTTATCTACTGTGTATCCTGTGCTTGAATGGCTGCCCCCATGGCTACACAGCAGCTTGTTTGTATAAACTATAGTAGTACTTATCTGTTATCTACTGTGTATCCTGTGCTTGAATGGCTGCCCCCATGGCTACACAGCAGCTTGTTTATATAAACTATAGTAGTACTTATCTGTTATCTACTGTGTATCCTGTGCTTGAATGGCTGCCCCCATGGCTACACAGCAGCTTGTTTATATAAACTATAGTAGAGTTTCTAAAACAAACACACCAGTTTTACCACTGCATGGAAACAGCACATTATATTGTCATTCCTTTGTAACACATTAATTTTTTGGTGTTACTGTTCCTTTAAACGAAACCAAAAAACGAAAAACAAATGGCGTACTCTGTTATTCAATTTACATTGGTTTTTTTTTGTGTGTTTTAAAGACAGAAGCAGTTTTTAAACTGTTAATAAAAAGATTTTCAAACCACAGCTCCATCTGCTGGTCATTTGAGCCGAGCAGCCTCACAAGACTTTCGTTTTCTCACTGAATTAATAGGCAGTATGATTTTGCTGGCAAGAAAGAGCTGGGGTGGCTGGAAATGAAGGCAGGGCATTTTAAGGACACAAGTGCCCACCTCTCCCCACTGGCATTGGGAGTTTTTCTTAACAAACTCCCAATCAAAAGGTTAAAGTTGCTGGGAGTTGTAGTCCATCACCATCTGGGGTGTCAAGTATCAATTCATGTCTGTGTCCTTCAACTATCCCCATAGCCTATCTGATCTCTAATGTGTGTAGTGTAGATATTTTAATTTGGGAGGAGCTGCCTAACGATTATAGGGGATTCATTTTATTATCCATTAAAGGACCAGTAACACCAGTTATTTGCATGGCAGTGATCTCCATCCTGCATATTTCTTTCTAAAAGCCAAGGAGGGTGCCGGGTGTTTGTAGCTGAGCATTCACTTGAGCAATACAGATCAGTTGTATTTCTTTGACGACCTTCCACTTTTCATGAAAAATGTTGCCTGTCTGGGGTGAGGCAAATCTGGGGTTTTGTCTGCTAATCCCATGCTGAATTTTTCTGAGTACGTCAACATCATTCCCATTTATTTTTCAGTGAACCTTTGATCCTCCATGTTGTGTTGGAGTTGAAGTAGGAGATCAGTATGCCGCAGAACTTGGCACCTACGACCCCATCAGTTGCTGTCACATTTCTTCTCTTTCTCTACACGGTGTCACTGAACGGTAAGTAGAACTGTGCTTCTTTTATATATATATATATTCAAATTTAACCTACTATACCTGCTATCACACAGTCACACTCCCTTCCTAGAGACTATTATCCCACTGTTACTATAGACACCATCTCTCCCTACTATACCTGCTATCCCACAGTCACACTCCCTTCCCAGAGACTATTATCCACTGTTACTATAGGCACCATCTCTCCCTACTATACCTGCTATACCACACTCACACTCCCTTCCCAGAGACTATTATCCACTGTTACTATAGACACCATCTCTCCCTACTATATCTGCTATCCCACAGTCACACTCCCTTCCCAGAGACTATTATCCACTGTTACTATAGGCACCATCTCTCCCTACTATACCTGCTATACCACACTCACACTCCCTTCCCAGAGACTATTATCCACTGTTACTATAGACACCATCTCTCCCTACTATATCTGCTATCCCACAGTCACACTCCCTTCCCAGAGACTATTATCCCACTGTTACTATATACACCATCTCTCCCTACTATACCTGCTATCCCACAGTCACACTCCCTTCCCAAAGACTATTATCCACTGTTACTATAGACACCATCTCTCCCTACTATACCTGCTATCCCACAGTCACACTCCCTTCCCAGAGACTATTATCCCACTGTTACTATAGGCACCATCTCTCCCTACTATACCTGCTATCCCACAGTCACACTCCCTTCCCAGAGACTATTATCCGCTGTTACTATAGACACCATCTCTCCCTACTATATCTGCTATCCCACAGTCACACTCCCTTCCCAGAGACTATTATCCACTGTTACTATAGACACCATCTCTCCCTACTATACCTGCTATCCCACAGTCACACTCCCTTCCCAGAGACTATTATCCCACTGTTACTATAGACACCATCTCTCCCTACTATACCTGCTATCCCACAGTCACACTCCCTTCCCAGAGACTATTATCCACTGTTACTATAGGCACCATCTCTCCCTACTATACCTGCTATCTCACAGCCACACTCCCTTCCCAGAGACTATTATCCACTGTTACTATAGACACCATCTCTCCCTACTATACCTACTATCTCACAGCCACACTCCCTTCCCAGAGACTATTATCCACTGTTACTATAGACACCATCTCTCCCTACTATACCTGCTATCCCACAGTCACACTCCCTTCCCAGAGACTATTATCCACTGTTACTATAGGCACCATCTCTCCCTACTATACCTGCTATCCCACAGTCACACTCCCTTCCCAGAGACTATTATCCCACTGTTACTATAGGCACCATCTCTCCCTACTATACCTGCTATCCCACAGTCACACTCCCTTCCCAGAGACTATTATCCCACTGTTACTATAGGCACCATCTCTCCCTACTATACCTGCTATCCCACAGTCACACTCCCTTCCCAGAGACTATTATCCACTGTTACTATAGGAACCATCTCTCCCTACTATACCTGCTATCTCACAGCCACACTCCCTTCCCAGAGACTATTATCCACTGTTACTATAGACACCATCTCTCCCTACTATACCTGCTATCTCACAGCCACACTCCCTTCCCAGAGACTATTATCCACTGTTACTATAGACACCATCTCTCCCTACTATACCTACTATCTCACAGTCACACTCCCTTCCCAGAGACTATTATCCACTGTTACTATAGGCACCATCTCTCCCTACTATACCTGCTATCCCACAGTCACACTCCCTTCCCAGAGACTATTATCCCACTGTTACTATAGGCACCATCTCTCCCTACTATACCTGCTATCCCACAGTCACACTCCCTTCCCAGAGACTATTATCCACTGTTACTATAGACACCATCTCTCCCTACTATACCTGCTATCCCACAGTCACACTCCCTTCCCAGAGACTATTATCCACTGTTACTATAGGCACCATCTCTCCCTACTATACCTGCTATCCCACAGCCCCATTCCTAGGTGCTATTATCCCCAGTAAAGGCTGCTCAGGCGGAAGCTAAAGAACTTTAGGGACATGTGTTGTTTCCGACCAGCACCAAATATAGTCGAGCAGAGAAAAAAGACAGACAAAACCCTGTTGCACCACCTGAGGAGTTAATCTTTTAGAAATGATAAACCAAGCGTGACAGGGGGAACTGCAAACTAAATGCTATTATTTGCTACTTAATAAGCTGGTTGACCGTATTGGAACAATGACATTGACTCAGAACCTCTGATACTTCCTGGCTGTCTCACCTCACTCTTTTATAGATAATAATCCTCAGTAGGACGTAATCCCCTCAAGTTGATGCCCTGGCTAATGGTGAGGCTGCCCCTACTAGTCTCTTAAATATCCATTTAAGCAAATAAAATAGATTTGTTTTGCTTAGTCACTCATGGAAGTCTTTGAAAGCCTTGGACAAACTTGGGGACATAAAAATACTTTTTGGGTTGTGGATGTTCATTCTCTTTGCCGACTCAAGCAGCGATCCAATGCTCCGACAGGGTACATGGCGGCTATTAGGAGACAGGGGAAATATGGAAGAAGTAATTCTGTTACGTATTTCTGTTGTGATCGGAGGAATCAATGCAGCGAGTTTCATGTTAAACCCTGTGCCGTCCCCTGTAAAGGAATCATATTGGATTAGACTTGTCAGTTTCATGTTAATATTACACTAGGGCTGCTTTTAAAGGAGCATTTGTGTCCCATGAAACAAGTATTCTGGAGGGGCCCCATGTCTGAAGGCACACCCCATTAAGCACTCAATTGGTTTAACATGAAAGGACGTACGGGGACTTGGGAGGGGGGTACTGGATCTTTGAGAATCAATGGCAGCTGTGGAATGTGACAGTGATTTTGTTTTCCCCTTCACTGAGTAGTTGTAGCACATTCACAGAATATTTTTCATCTAAGCCAAGTTATTAACCCCCATCTCCCTGGGGTTAGTAGGCTGCAACTACAACCTACCGCCTTTCCCAGAAAAAACATGTACTGGATTTCCTATATTCATTATTGTCCTGTCGTATCAACTGACCCGCAATTTAAACTGGTTGTCAAACAAAATCTCGGGGGTTCTTGGATATATACTTAAAGGAAAACTATACCCCTAAAATAAACACTTAAAGGGATACTGTCATGGGAAAAATTTTTTTTTTTCAAAATGAATCAGTTAATAGTGCTGCTCCAGCAGAATTCTTTACTGAAATCCGTTTCTCAAAAGAGCAAACAGATTTTTTTATATTCAATTTTGACATCTGACATGGGGCTAGACATATTGTCAATTTCCCAGCTGCCCCAAGTCATGTGTGAGTACAGCCCCCTTCAAAATAATTGACTGCGTCTACTCCTGCGATCTACTGCGGCTGAATGGAAGAAAGAGCAACGCAGGGGAGTGCAGGTAAAAACGGCCGCGTGTAAGAGCCCTTAGGCTACACATTTAGGGGCAGATTTACCAAGGGTCGAAGTGAATTTGAGGGAATTTTTGAAGTAAAAAAATTCTAAATTCAAAGTAATTTTGGATACGTCGACCATCGAATAGGATACTACGACTTCGAATTTACTTTGACTTCGTTTTGAAGTAAAAATCGTTCAACTATTCGACCATTCGATAATCGAAAGACTGTCTCTTTAAAAAAACTTCGACTTCAATACTTTGCCAACTTAAACCTGCCGAATTGCTGTTTAGCCTATGGGGGACCTCATGTGTGTTTTGCTAAGGATTTTTTGGGGAAATCGTACGATTGTACGGTAAAATCGTTCGATTCAAAGTAATATCGGAGTATGATCATACTACGACTGGAATACGATCGTACGATGTATAAAATCCTTCGTATTCGAATGTCGGAGGATTCTATTTGATGGTCGAATTTCGAAGTTTTTCGAAATTCGACACTTGATAAATCTGCCCCTTATTGTTAGTTTTACATTTTATTATGTATCTTTCTATTCAGGCCTCCAGTCTCTTATTCAAATCAAAGCATTATTGCTATGGAGCCTAGCAACCAGATTGCTGAAATTGTAAACTGGAGAGCTGCTGAATAAAAAGCTAAATAACCACAAATAAATCATGAAAACCAATTGCAAATTGTCTCAAAATATCACTCATCATACTAAAAGTTATTTTAAAGGTGAACAGCCCCCTTTAAACCTTTTCCATCTTATCAACACCTGCTACGGTGCTTAGGGAGGCAATCAATAAATCAATATGGCAGCAGTCGTGCAACATATTCCTTCATAAATAAGTTACATCATAATGATGAGTTTTAAGTGCATGTTTATTTTCTTCTGCTGATAGTGAATGTATGTGCCAGTAATACTCAAAATTTAATCCTACAGCGCAGTCTCTACCTGGGAAACCCGTGATCGATAAATGCCGCTCTTACGAAAAAGTGACTTTTTCCTGCTGGTGGAAACCAGGCTCAGATGGAGGACTTCCGACCAACTACAGCCTCCTCTACAGAAAAGAAAAGTAAGGTCTTTGCCTATTTTTGGTCACATTTGTAAATGCTATCTGTGCAACTAGAGGATTCTGGGAGTGCAATGTCAGCTCAATTCTGCATTTTATGCTCATTTTAGCCCTGCAAATGTCTTTTTGTTCAATGTTTGAGAACAGTGGGATGAGTTTATTCTCTAAGTACGGCCATACATCTTTGACTTGTTCTTGGTCAAAACGAAAGGGGACTGCACTGGAAAAGGAACAGATTATGTAGCAGATAACAAATAAAACACCATTGTACTGGACAGGGCTGATATGTTATGTGCTACGTAACCTGTTTGTTTTCTCCTTTTTTACAGCTTGAATGGCTGCCCCCATGGCTACACAGCAGCTTGTTTATATAAACTATAGTAGTACTTATCTGTTATCTACTGTGTATCCTGTGCTTGAATGGCTGCCCCCATGGCTACACAGCAGCTTGTTTATATAAACTATAGTAGTACTTATCTGTTATCTACTGTGTATCCTGTGCTTGAATTGCCCCCATGGCTACACATCAGCTTGTTTCTATAAACTATAGTAGTACTTATCTGTTATCTACTGTGTATCCTGTGCTTGAATGGCTGCCTCCATGGATACACAGCAGCTTGTTTCTATAATCTATAGTAGTACTTATCTGTTATCTACTGTGTATCCTGTGCTTGAATGGCTGCCCCCATGGCTACACAGCAGCTTGTTTATATAAACTATAGTAGTACTTATCTGTTATCTACTGTGTATCCTGTGCTTGAATGGCTGCCCCCATGGCTACACAGCAGCTTGTTTATATAAACTATAGTAGTACTTATCTGTTATCTACTGTGTATCCTGTGCTTGAATTGCCCCCATGGCTACACATCAGCTTGTTTCTATAAACTATAGTAGTACTTATCTGTTATCTACTGTGTATCCTGTGCTTGAATGGCTGCCCCCATGGATACACAGCAGCTTGTTTCTATAATCTATAGTAGTACTTATCTGTTATCTACTGTGTATCCTGTGCTTGAATGGCTGCCCCCATGGCTACACAGCAGCTTGTTTATATAAACTATAGTAGTACTTATCTGTTATCTACTGTGTATCCTGTGCTTGAATGGCTGCCCCCATGGCTACACAGCAGCTTGTTTATATAAACTATAGTAGTACTTATCTGTTATCTACTGTGTATCCTGTGCTTGAATGGCTGCCCCCATGGCTACACAGCAGCTTGTTTATATAAACTATAGTAGTACTTATCTATCTACTGTGTATCCTGTGCTTGAATGGCTGCCCCCATGGCTACTCTACAGCTTGTTATATAAACTATAGTAGTACTTATCTGTTATCTACTGTGTATCCTGTGCTTGAATGGCTGCCCCCATGGCTACTCTACAGCTTTTTATATAAACTATAGTTGTCTTTCTGAAGCAAACACACAGCTTTCACCAGTGCATGCTCACAGTATATTACATGTTAATTACTTTAAAACGCTTTAATTTTTTTTGGTGTTACTGTTCCTTTAATAAACCAATGTATCTTCCATGTGGAATACAGACAAGGCATTTTATCACTGACAAAACTCAAAAATATAAACCCTATCGTTTGGTAATTCGAAACCAAAATCAAAGTTAAACTACAAAAACAATTGGAAAACCTAAAACAACGTATATATTAATGGAACCTGGCATATAGCTGGTAAATACAATCTAAAAATATATATTTCTAATATCATTGGACATTCCCTTAAAGGATAAGTATACCTTAAAAATAAGTGAATGTAAAATTAATGAGGGTGCTATTCTAAGCACTTTTGCTATGTACATTCATTATTTATTTTTAATTGCAAGATATTAAAGGATACATGTACTGTTAACATGAATGAATTTTGTTACAACAGCGCCACCTGCTGGTAATTTTCCCACCAGTCTGACCACCAAGTAGTCAAGGAAGTTATCAGGAGAAAGAACAGTGATCCCAGACTGTTGCATTTAATGAAGGGGGGCACAAATGATTGTAAAAAAAAAAAAATAATAAGGGGTGGAGTATCTAAAAATGAACCCCTTATTTTTTTGTTTTTTCATGTTTGTGACTGGAAAAAGGAAAACTGTTGGGGCACTGGGATGCACAGGATGAACCCAGGAAAAGTGGGAGATATACTTTAAAAGCTTGCTTCATGATTTCTGCATTTTTGTCTATTGCTAAACTGAGTTTTTAAATGCAATGTCGTATAATGTCTCTGGCTTGTAGCTATCTAGTATATGGCACTGTGTGTGACCCCATGCAGGATCCCTGGGGCAAGCAGCCACAAATCTCTAGTGCACTTGCCATATGAGCAGTCTGTTTCTGAGGCCAGGCTGACATGTAATGAATACGAATGGTTTATTTGCTGTAAGGAAAAACACTTCCCCTGCCAGTCCACCAGTATTTTCATTCCTGTCTCGGCTGGCAAGCCGGGGTCAGCGGGAAAGGGTTACTTATGAGTGTGCACACTGCTTGCTCCGGCACACATATATTTTACAGTCTGTAAATACGATAAAGTGCTGTTGTCAGTGAGTCAGGAAAAGCGAAGCAGGAAGAAACTATAGTACAGGTATGGGATACATTATCTGGAAACCCGTTATCCAGAAAGCTCCGAATTATGGCCATCTCCCATAGACTCCATTTTATCTAAATAGTCCAAAATTGTAAAAATTATTTTTCTCTGTAATAATAAAACCGTAGCTTGTACTTGAGCCAAACTAAGATATAATCAATCCTTATTGGAAGCAAAACCAGCCTATTGGGTTTATTTAATCTTTCCATGATTTTCTGGTAGTCTTAAAGGAACAGTAACACCAAAAACTGTAAGTGTTTTAAAGTAATGAAAATATCATGTACTGTTGCCCTGCACTGGTAAAACGATGTGTTTGCTTCAGAAACACTACTATAGTTCATGTAAACAAGCTGCTGTGGAGCAATGGCAGAAATTGAAAAAACAGCGATATGGGTCAGGT
Organism: Xenopus laevis; assembly: GCF_017654675.1. Lineage (NCBI taxonomy): Eukaryota > Metazoa > Chordata > Amphibia > Anura > Pipidae > Xenopus > Xenopus laevis. Next base: position 216,434,581 of record NC_054371.1, read on the forward strand.
TAACTAATGGATAACAGATAAGACCATTAGACAGACAGAGCTTTTTTGCTATCTGCTGTGTAACTTGAGCTTTTTTTCCTTTAAATAGCTGTCACCATTGCTACACAGCAGCTTATTTATATAAACAATAGTAGTGTTTCTGAAGCAAACACATCAGTTTTACCAGTTCACGGCAACACTACATTATATTTTCATTACTTTAAAACACTTTTATTTTTTGACGTTACTGTTCCTTTAGGGTATAAAGATCCAAATTACAGAAAGATCCGTTATCAGGAAAACCCCAGGTCCCATGCATTCTGGAAAACATAACATTGCAGCTGAGGCTGAAAAAAGACACTTCAATTACGTTGAACCTTTTTTATCTAAATTAAACCTGTATAATCGGATTCAGAGACTTTGCCTCAGAGTGGAAACAAATTCTTCACTGTCTGAAGATCAACTTTCCGTTTTTTTTATTTCAGTAACCTTGTATTTTCTACCTTGTTGAAAAGGGACCCAACCCTTTCTGAGAAGCTATCTAATGTATCTCCCAGTACAAGTGCATCAGGTAGAGCAGTTTCAGTTCTGAGCAGAGGAAAAGCAGTGCAGTCATTGTGCTTATAGACAGTGGAGAAGAGCTTACAGTTCATATGAAAGATTTGCCTTCAAGGCAACTGCTGCAGTAGATAGAAGCTATTTCTGTACAATTGTAACCTTTGTCCGATTTATATCTAGTGTTTACTAGGGAAAAAAATGTCCTTTTTACTCATCCCTTCTAATTCTCTGAAACAGGAATGTGGCCCTGGACCCTTATCTTGTAAAGTCAATGTAAAACATGGCCACACATTAGTCTGACACAATATAAATCCAAAAGAAGATTATACTTGGTCAGTTATAAAGAGCAGATTGGTCTAAAACACAAGGTTATGCTGTAGGGACTCGTGTGTGCCCTCCATTGCCTTGAATTGGAATCACTTAGACCCCACAGTGCACTTGCAGGTCAGGCGATCATCAGTGGGAAACATTTCTGAGAAATAGTTACCTGACCCACAAGTGTATCAGCAGGTTCCAGACGATTAGCATTTAGTGAAATGAAGGGGGATTTCAAGTGTATTGCCACCCACCGCAACTGAGAAGCTATGGATTGGGCAACTGTGATATAAACTGTTAGGGGGATATTTATCAAAGGTCGAATTTTAGAGCTTCGTGAGGTTTTTTATACCTCGAATGAACTCACAACTGGAATGGTTTCTAATTTAATAAAAAACTTGAATGCAAAAAAACTCGAATCAGTGAATTCGGGGTTAACAACCCTAAAACTCGAATGAATCGAGTTTTCTGTGAAAAAAAACTTGAATCACTCAAAATTAGGGATGCACCGAGTCCACTATTTTGGATTCGGCCGAACCCCTGAATCCTTCGAGAAAGATTTGGCCGAATACCGAACCGAATCCGAATCCGAATTTGCATATGCAAATTAGGGGTGGGGAAAAATGTACTTCCTTGTGACAAAAAGTCACGTGATTTCCCTCCCCGCTCCTAATTTGCATATGCAAATTAGAATTCAGATTTGGTTCAGCCAGGTTTAAGGATTCGGCCGAATCCTGCTGAAAAATGCCGAATCCTGGCCGAATCCCGAACCAATCCTGGATACGGTGCATCCCTACTCAAAATTGAGTTTTCTAGCAAAACCCACCGAAAAAAATGAAGGCTATTAAAGGAAAAGGAGAGTCATTTGACACTTGAGTGTGCCAAATGTTAGGCACTCCCAAGCAATTGGATTCACCTGACACTCCGGGCCGGTGCTCCTATGAGCAGAAAACTGCACTGGCCCAAAGTTCTTCCAGCGAGCACCACGGAATGATCCTCCTCCTTGCTTCTTCCTTTAGCTCGCGGCTACACATGCGCAATAGAGCAACAAGTCAAAATTTACTGCACAGGTTCGGACTGGCGCAGTCGGGCCCCACCAGGTTCTGAACCTCGGGGGCCCCGTGCGCAAAAGCTTGTGCACGTGTGTGAATGGCAGACGCACTGCGTGAATGCCAGGCCCACCATGCGCATGAGCGAACCTTAGGCCCATTGTGCGCATACGCAATATAGAGCACCGGCAAAACTTTTTTCCGTTTGGGGGGGCCAATCTAGGACCAGGTCTGGGCCGGTGGGGGCCCACCGGGTTTTTTCCCTTTTTCCCGCCGGCCCAGTCCGACACTGCTACTGCACATGCGTCTGCCCCGGAAAAATTGACAAGTGAAGAAGCAAAAAGAGGATCGCTCTGTGGTCCTCACTGGAATAGTCCGGGCCAGTGCAGTTTTCTGCTGAGGGAGCTAGCAATGTGAAATATCTGTATAGTAACCCTGCTCTGTCCTTCTTGTTTTTTACAGTGACCCAAAGATTTATGAATGCCCGGACTACGTGACCTCCGGCCTAAACTCTTGCTTCTTTGACAAAGCGCACACCTCGTTTTGGATCTTTTATCACATCTATGTGAATGCTACCAATGCCCTGGGAAGCAATGTGTCTGACGAAGAGAGCGTGGATACAACTTACATAGGTGAGCTTGATTTAACTGTTGTGCAAGCTTTGCGGTCACGTGGATCTTATGTGTTTGCTTTGTACCGTGCAATTTCTGACATGGAAGATGCTTTTATCTCTAACCAGATGAAAACACCATAGATTAAGCCTAATGAGCCACAAAGTCCTCTTTCAGCTAAACATCCTTTATCATAAGCTTTTCAGCTCACAAGGTTGCCCTGTTCCTCTGCCGGCGCCAGGAAATCCCAGTCTCTCACGCTAGGCTTACGTTTGTCAAGGCTAAACTAGTCATGGTGAATATGTTTATATCCCAAATGATCCATCCCATCTCTTCTACAGTCCTGCTGCCCCTAAGGCAGTGATCACCATCCAGTGACTCTCGAGCAACATGCTGCTCACCAACCCATTGGATGTTTCTCCCAGTGGCCTCAAAGCAGGTGCTTATTTTTGAATTCCAGGCAAGTTATTGGTTGCATAAAAAACAGTTGCCCTGCCAAAAAGAATTTCCTGTAGACTCTCTCTCCACATAGGGACTACTAAATAGCCAATCACAGCCCTTATTTGGTACCCTCAGGAATGTTTTGCATGTTTGTGTTGCCCCCCAACTCTTTTTACATTTGAATGTGGCTCATGAGTACAAAAGGTTGGGGACCCATGTCCCCCGTTAACCTGCTTCATTTATATAAAAGAAATGCTTATTTCTGAAGCTGGACCCAGTATCAACATAGGGCTGCATTTGAAGCCCCTTTATTATGGTCTGTTTGAAGGGGAAGCAGGGCTGCCATCAGAAATCGCAGGGCCCTAAACATTAAAATCTTTTGGACCACCCTCACCCTCCCCACCCATCAGTACAAAGGCTACACAGGCACAAGTGCTATAACATTTAAGGCCCACCTACAAGTTAAAGAAAAAAAATTGGTGGCCACTACAAGTTATTAAAAAATTAGTGGCCAGGACTAGAGTCCTGCGCGGGTCCATTTTTTGGAACCTGCAATCCGCAACCTGGACCCAGAACCCTAATTCTTGCCCGCTTGGACCTCCAACCCGACCACAAGTACCTTATCCACAACCCAGACCCGTGACCCGCTGACCATCAAGAATCGGGAACTGCTGTCATTGTAAACCGGAAGTGACATCATCGGAAGTAGGCGTGATCAGAAAAAAGGAGTAAAAATCGATACAGAGAAGACCCGCAACCTGCAAACCCACAGAACCCCCGATCTGCATCAATACCCACACCCGAAACTTCTACCCGCAGGGTACCGCAGGTTTTTGCGGGTACCCCACCCGCTGCAGGACTCTAGCCAGGACCCCCCCTACAAGTTATAAAAAAATTAGTGATTGGGCCCCTACAAATTATTAAAAATAATAAAAATACAGTATAAAAAAAGTTAAATAATGGAAATTCCTGGCAACGCCCTACAAGTTATATAAAAAAACTGGTGGCAAGGTCCCCTATAAGTTTTATAAAATAAAAATTGGTGGCAAGGACCCGTACAAGTTATGTAGAAAAATGGTGACCAGGGCCCCTACAAGTTTATATTATATGAATATTATCTTTTAGGCAGTGCTATTCTAAGACAAGTTGCATTTTGTTTGGAATATATATATATTTCTTCTGAGACTGTTGCTCTGATTTACCAAGTAGAGGCATTGACATGGTCTCAAGAGACTTCTCCTGCCACCTGTCTACTTCATATCACTGCGTCTCTATTCCCACTCTCACTTCATTCCTGTCGAATGTTTGTCCTTGTAAATATGACGGCGAGAATATCAAGGGAAAGTAAAGTACCTGCTTATTGATAGATGGATTTACAGAAGGGAAATGACCGAACAAATATTGACTCTGCTTGGCGGCAGGGCCGGACTGGGAGTAAAAAGCAGCCCTGGCAAAAAAAAATCAAAGCAGCCCACACAGAAATGCGTGCTGGTCTTTTATTTAAACACGAGCATATTTTAAATATATATATATATATATATATAGTCATAAATAAATACAAAAGGAGTACATTTTAGTTTCTAATAATGCATCCTATAAGATACATACCAATTTTAAAATTTATGTTTGCTTATCATTTACAGTAGGGGGTACATTATCCCTTATAATACATGAGTGATACTCAGAGTTCCCTGTATAACTCAGCCTGCAGCCTTGTGCCTTTATATGGTCACAGAACAACCCCTCAGTGACTTCTAATATCCTTATCATTTACAGTAGGGGGTACATTATCCCTTATAATACATGAGTGATACTCAGAGTTCCCTGTATAACTCAGCCTGCAGCCTTGTGTCTTTATATGGTCACAGAACAACCCCTCAGTGACTTCTAATATCCTTATCATTTACAGTAGGGGGTACATTATTCCTTATAATACATGAGTGATACTCAGAGTTCCTTGTATAACTCAGCCTGCAGCCTTGTGCCTTTATATGGTCACAGAACAACCCCTCAGTGACTTCTAATATCCTTATCATTTACAGTAGGGGGTACATTATTCCTTATAATACATGAGTGATACTCAGAGTTCCCTGTATAACTCAGCCTGCAGCCTTGTGCCTTTATATGGTCACAGAACAACCCCTCAGTGACTTCTAATATCCTTATCATTTACAGTAGGGGTACATTATCCCTTATAATACATGAGTGATACTCAGAGTTCCCTGTATAACTCAGCCTGCAGCCTTGTTCCTTTATATGGTCACAGAACAACCCCTCAGTGACTTCTAATATCCTTATCATTTACAGTAGGGGGTACATTATCCCTTATAATACATGAGTGATACTCAGAGTTCCCTGTATAACTCAGCCTGCAGCCTTGTGTCTTTATATGGTCACAGAACAACCCCTCAGTGACTTCTAATATCCTTATCATTTACAGTAGGGGGTACATTATTCCTTATAATACATGAGTGATACTCAGAGTTCCTTGTATAACTCAGCCTGCAGCCTTGTGCCTTTATATGGTCACAGAACAACCCCTCAGTGACTTCTAATATCCTTATCATTTACAGTAGGGGGTACATTATTCCTTATAATACATGAGTGATACTCAGAGTTCCCTGTATAACTCAGCCTGCAGCCTTGTGCCTTTATATGGTCACAGAACAACCCCTCAGTGACTTCTAATATCCTTATCATTTACAGTAGGGGTACATTATCCCTTATAATACATGAGTGATACTCAGAGTTCCCTGTATAACTCAGCCTGCAGCCTTGTGCCTTTATATGGTCACAGAACAACCCCTCAGTGACTTCTAATATCCTTATCATTTACAGTAGGGGGTACATTATCCCTTATAATACATGAGTGATACTCAGAGTTCCCTGTATAACTCAGCCTGCAGCCTTGTGTCTTTATATGGTCACAGAACAACCCCTCAGTGACTTCTAATATCCTTATCATTTACAGTAGGGGGTACATTATTCCTTATAATACATGAGTGATACTCAGAGTTCCTTGTATAACTCAGCCTGCAGCCTTGTGCCTTTATATGGTCAAAGAACAACCCCTCAGTGACTTCTAATATCCTTATCATTTACAGTAGGGGGTACATTATTCCTTATAATACATGAGTGATACTCAGAGTTCCCTGTATAACTCAGCCTGCAGCCTTGTGCCTTTATATGGTCACAGAACAACCCCTCAGTGACTTCTAATATCCTTATCATTTACAGTAGGGGGTACATTATTCCTTATAATACATGAGTGATACTCAGAGTTCCTTGTATAACTCAGCCTGCAGCCTTGTGCCTTTATATGGTCACAGAACAACCCCTCAGTGACTTCTAATATCCTTATCATTTACAGTAGGGGGTACATTATTCCTTATAATACATGAGTGATACTCAGAGTTCCCTGTATAACTCAGCCTGCAGCCTTGTGCCTTTATATGGTCACAGAACCCCTCCGTGACTTCTAATATCCTTATAATTTACATTAGTGTATACATTATCCCTTATAATACATGAGTGATACTCAGAGTTCCCTGTATAACTCAACCTGCAGCCTTGTGCCTTTATATGGTCACAGAACCCCTCAGTGACTTCAAATATCCTTATCATTTACAGTAGGGGGTACATTATCCCTTATAATACATGAGTGATACTCAGAGTTCCCTGTATAACTCAGCCTGCAGCCTTGTGCCTTTATATGGTCACAGAACCCCTCCGTGACTTCTAATATCCTTATCATTTACAGTAGGGGGTACATTATCCCTTATAATACATGAGTGATACTCAGAGTTCCCTGTATAACTCAGCCTGCAGCCTTGTGCCTTTATATGGTCACAGAACAACCCCTCAGTGACTTCTAATATCCTTATCATTTACAGTAGGGGGTACATTATCCCTTATAATACATGAGTGATACTCAGAGTTCCCTGTATAACTCAGCCGGCAGCAGTTCTAAAGGTATGCAAGTGCAGCACCGCAGGGCCGGTCTTATCAAGTGTGGGGCTATTTTGGTGTGGAACCCTTTTGGTGGGGCTATTTTGGTCGGGACTCCAGTGCCTGTCTCTGCTTCTCTCCTGCTAACTGTTGCTGTAACCCTGCCTTTTAGTGATGTTGCGGGCCGACCCGAGGCCCACGGAACCCGTGGGTCGGGCGGGTTCAGGCCGACCCCTGGACAAAATGTGCTGGTCGCGGGAGGGTGTGGGTTGAGCTCTTCTGCTGCTCTCCCAGCCGACCAAGTACTGCCGGCTTCTGGCTTCCGGCTTCCCCTATTCTGTTGTCTCCCGCGATCCCCCTATAACTGTAGGAATGCCGCCTTAGGCCCGGGCCTTTGTGGCTTTGCCACAAACCTGAGCAAATAACAGCTCTCTGGGGAAAATGCTTCTTTAAAGGAGAACTAACCCCTAAAAAATGCCATATTTTATATACTGGACTTCTGACACCAGCCTACAGTTTCAGCTTGTCAATAGCAGCAATGATGCAGGACTTCAAACTTGTCACAGGGGGTCACCATCTTGGAAAGTGTCTGTGACACTCACATGCTCAGTGGGCTCTGAGCAGCTGTTGAGAAGCTAAACTTAGAGGTTGTCACAAATTATCAAGCAGAAAATTAGGTTGGCCTGTTATATAAGATGATTATTTAATTCTGATGCTAATTGCACTGGTTTCTGTGCAGTTCTGTAGTATTTATCTTTATTAATTACTAATCCGTCTAATATTGTGACATTGATAGTCTATATGTACTGTATGTTGTGAGGGGGTCACTAAGCTCAGTAAGTGACAGCAGCACAGAGCATGTGCAGTGAATCAGCAGAAAAGAAGTTGGGGAGCTACTGGGGCATCTTTGGAGACACAGATCTTTACTGGGGTGTGGTTGCCTTGGGCCGGTACAGAAGCCCAAAACATAATGTACAACATTTCTAGCCAACGTCTTTAGTTAAGCTTTAGTTCTCCTTTAAACCATGCCAATTGGGATCCACCTGGCCAAACTCTCACTTCATCTGTTTCTATTGATTCCTGGCCCAGAAGACAAATTGTCAGGAAGCTGTGCACAAAAGGAATATAGGGCCTTCCAGCTAAATACCATGATTTTCCCATGAATGTAGACACAAAAATAAACATTTTTCTTAACTCCACAAGACACATGAATAGAACATTACTTCATTTTCCAGAGCAGAACATACACACTCTCACCTTCCCTGTCTCTTTCCTCAGCAGGGCCCCTTTAGTAAACTCCTCATCTCCATGACCCCAGAGCCTACCTTCTGGTGGATGCAAGATGACAGCTCTTACTGTTAAAACGTATGATGCCACAGCCAAGCTCTGCAGAGGGAGCCCACACTGTCATAGGGCCACGGGAGGGAATAGGCTGGTGGCATGGGGCAGGGTCAAACAGTGTGGGAAGATTCTCTGTAGAGTGTGACCTGTGCCTGTGTTGGTGTATTTGTGTTAAAATGCCTAGATACATAGCATGAATTATAGAACCACCATAAAGCTTAATGGATTTCTGTTAATGTCCCATAATAAAAAGTATACTTATTCATTAACTGTCAGATTCTGTTTACGTCAATATTTGTGTTTGGTTTGGGATTATAGGGTAACCATTAAAACCTGGCAATTTACTGTGTTGTTTGTGCGTAAACATACAGTTTTATTTCTCCAGTTGTTATGTTAATGTTTATGTGTCAGCCTCCCCAGGCATCCTATAAATAAATAGCCTGGTGCTCAGTCAGGGGGACCAGCACCCCTCTGATAGATAACCTCTGCAGGACGATAATATATTAAAGGGAGCTCCCCTGTGTTTCATTGTGTCATCTGCAACATATTTGGGGTATCCCTTGATTAGGTATAAAGACGCAACCCTGACACATTTTTGAAACTTAGTACTGTATTAGGCAGGCCAGCTGTACTCCTGGGCCCCTGCTATCTCTAATGCAATACCCTGTTTATATAACTTGAGCAAGTAAGGGGGTTTATTCAAATATCAAAGGCCTTTCCCTGTTAAGTGACCCCCCATTATGTATAGTACAAAACATTTACTATAAGGAACACTAAGATTTAGAGACCCACCGAAATTTGCAAGAGGTAGATGATTTGGTAGTCTTCCACGGTATATTTAAGCTGCGTCTCATTGCAGTGGAGCAGTAGTTACTGTAGGTTTTGCTGTGCCTGGATGCTTTTGGGAGCATTGCGTTCAGGCTCAGCACAGGCAGGCCAGCAATCAGCATAAAAAATATAATCCGCACCTCTCCAGTAGTGTGCTGCAGCTGTCTGTGCTGATGCAGGAGCGCAGAGACAGGGGACTGACATGCCCTGCTGAAGGCCCTGTTCATCCGGCTTCCACTGTGAACGGCAGCAACAGCAGCAACAGCAGCAGCAGAGAACGAGAGAAGTGGGAGGGGCGGAGCCACAGTGGGAGCTAGGACGGAGGAGCGGTCCTAGAGCCCTCCAGATGCATTGAAAGGAAAGTAAATTCTAATTAGTATTATTTCTGAGGAGCGGCCCACTTAAGCAAAATATAGAGCGGCCCCTAGGGCAAATGCCCGACCCCACAGATTGCCAGTCCGGGCCTGCTTGGCGGTACTGGAGTAGTGTTTGCTTTTTCCCTCAACTGTGATGTGTCTGAAAATTCCATACTTGGAAAAAATGACAGGTTATAAATTAACCATTAAGCCCATGTCAGTGTTTAACCACAAGTACATGTAGCTCATAGCACAAATCCTGCTGAGTAATGGCAGAGGGGAAACATTTGCAGTAATATAAGAAATGTCACCAGGTCTAGTAACCCGTAGCAACTAATCATTAGGGAAGATTCCCCTTTTTGAAAGCATATTTTGTTTGGTTGAATTACTAGACTAGATGCATGCACTCACAACCATGGTCAAACCTCAGATAGCTAAAAATGAATTGAGATACTGGCCAAGAGCTTGCAATCTTTAGATTAACTAGGGGCTGGAGTTTAACTATTCACAAATTTACAAACAGGAGTAGCGGTGCCAAGTTGATATGTTAGTCTGTTCTCCAGGCTGCTCCTAATTTTGTTCACTGACCGATTAGAGGATATCGGCAAATTGAATCATTATCTCTTATTTGTTCTGCAAGTTTAAAAATCACATCAGAGGGGCCCAACAGTCAGATCAACATAACTTGCTCCTGTCCAGAGGTGGCCAAATCAGTCAAATATCTGCTTGTGATCTTACCTGTGTATCACCAGCTTAGGACATACAGTTTATATTCTTCATGGCATGATGATAATTGCTGTACTTAAAGGAGACATATAGGATGAATGAAAAAATGTTGTCGCCAATTATAATTAAAATATGGTGTCGCTTTTACATGCTTCTAAAAATGAATATTATCTTTAAAAATGGCCCCTTTTATTGGAGCTCCCAATAGATGTTCACTGGTCCCTGTTTCGAATGAGTAGTGGGCGTGTCCTAACGGTCCCTGCCAGAAGCACAGTAGGAGGGGGACAGCCAATCAAAGCCCTGCAGTCACACAAGCAAAGATATGTTTCAGTTCCCTATCAGGTCCTGCTAGCTGCTGATTGGTTCTTGTCCTACAGTGCAGTGAGCTGAGTGCCACTCCCCTACACAGCCTCGGAATTCAGGGAACAGGAAGTGGAAGAGAGGCTGAAATATTCAATAAACCAGCCTGAAGCGCAATTCTTCTATATCTAAATAAGTATAACGCACTGGTACATTTACACGAAATGTTTCCTTTAAAGGGATACTGTCATGGGAAAAAAAAATTTTTCAAAATGAATCAGTTAATAGTGTTGTTCCAGCAGAATTCTGCACTGAAATTCATTTCTCAAAAGAGCAAATAGATTTTTTTATATTTAATTTTAAAATCTGACATGGGGCTAGGCATTTTGTCAATTTCCCAGCTGCCCCAAGTCATGTGACGTGTGCCTGCACTTCAGGAGAGAAATGCTTTCTGGCAGGCTGCTGTTTTCCCTTCTCAATGTAACTGAATGTGTCTCAGTGGGACATGGGTTTTTACTATTGAGTGCTGTTCTTAGATCTACCAGGCAGCTGTTATCTTGTGTTAGGGAGCTGTTATCTGGTTACCTTCCCATTGTTCTTTTGTTTGGCTGCTGGGGGGGAAAAGGGAGGGGGGTGATATCACTCTAACTTGCAGTACAGCAGTAAATAGTGATTGAAGTTTATCAGAGCACAAGTCACATGACTTGGGGCAGCTGGGAAATTGACAATATGTCTAGCCACATGTCAGATTTCAAAATTGAATGTAAAAAAATCTGTTTGCTATTTTGAGAAATGGATTTCAGTAAAGAATTATGCTGGAGCAGCACTATTAACTGATTCATTTTGAAAAAAAAAATGTTTCCCCATGACAGTATCCCTTTAAGGATTGATCACCCCAAGACAGCTGGAGAGACAAGGGTATTTACTTACAAGCTGTACAAGGTAGAATTTCACAGATTTATTCCCATAACATCAACTCTGTTCCACATAAAGCCCATGGGGATACATATTGCCATGTGTCCAGCCCTGGGAATGGAAAGAGGTTGCTTGCAATGACCCAAAATATTTCCATAGAACTCTAGTACATGATGTTTATTGTAAACTCAAATTTACTGTCCAACTGGTGGTTCCGTGTTCTGATGCCTGGGCCCCTTATCTCCCTGAGGGACTTGTTCTGCATAAAACATTTTTACTAAGATCCGGCCTATAAATGTGAATTTCTAACAGCATGGCAAATGGACAAATGTCAATGAACCAAATTTTTTTGACGAGTTACAATTACTACGTTTTTGAATTTTTGTTAATTGTAATCACTAGGTACCCATACTCAAAGAAAAAGAAGAAGAAGAAATTTATGTTAAATTACATCTTAGGCTCCCCTCTGTGATTATAATCACTAACCTCAAACCTGGAACTTTTCTTTGCTTGGGGTACCGGTACTTATGTAGTAAGTTTGCCTCCTATCCCAAGTGGCAGCCCTTGGCTCTGTCCATGCACAGTAGAGTAAAATCATAATTTAGATGGTAGAAGTCAATACTTTACTGCATGTGTGCAAAGACCGGGGCTGCTGCAAGGGATAGCTGGAATAAGAAATAAGAGGGCAAATTCACTAAAATAGTACCCAAGAGTGAAGACGAGTGCCAGACCGGGAGTTTAGTGATTATAATTAGTGATGGGTGAATATGAACTTTTTCGCTTGGCTTAAAAACTGCAAAAATTCCCGAAATGCATTCGATGGGCGACAACATTCTTTTGACGCACTACAAAGAGCAACATTTTTTTTCACCCATTGGAGTCTATCAGCGTCATTGTCGCAGCGAAACTTGTGAACAATTTCACTCATCTCTATTTATAATCATCAGCGAGGGGTGCCGAACAATTTGGCACTGCCCAGTGATTAAACCTTTCCTTGTCGTTTTACGCCCATGTGGGCAGGCCTGGACTGGGAGTCAAAATAGGCCCTGCCAATCCAAGTATACAGAGGCCCAAACAGCCCCCTACCAGCCCAAATAGCCCCCTACCAGCCCACTATATGGTAACTTTCTATGGAACCATACAGCAGCCCCTCTGGCATATGCCAGAACCCACAGATTGCCAGTCCAGGCCTGCATGTGGGTGGGACTTTGCTGAAATTGCCATAAATATTTTGGTTTGTTGAACCACTAGTTGTACTGTTTGCACCAGCTACACCGACATAGTGCTAAGTAGTTGTTTTGAGGAGATCACTGGGTGCCTGGTGCACTAGTACAGATTTGATGCCATAGCACAAGTCACCACCTTGAAAATATTCCTGACACAAAGCACAAAGTATGGCAGTTTTGTATACATAATAATCACATGAAGAATAGAACCGGGGAATGAGAAACTAAACCGCATTCTTTCCTTTTTTGTTTCCAGTTCAGCCATACCCTCCTACAAATGTGTCGCTTGCTGTTGAAAGTGGACACCATGACCTGTTATTGAAGTGGCTTCCACCTGCCATGGTTGATGTGCAATCAGGATGGTTAACCCTCAAGTACGAAGTGAGATATAAAGAAGAGAAAGAGCAGGAATGGGAGGTGAGGGCAATAGCACTTTATGATATGAAATGTTGTCCTCCTGTGGCTCTTGAGAACAAGTTTCTTCATCATCATTTATTTATATAGCACTGTCAAGATACGTTTCTTAGAATCTTCCTGAGGCTCCTGGAAGTATTTTGTTCACAACAGCTAAACTGCCACACAGATTCACGTATACCATGGCTGGTTCTTACACAGAATATCTACTTGTCCTTGATATGTAGGGCTGGCATTACCCCAAAATAGTGAGGGCATCAGTTTTTCTGCATGCAAAGTATTTCTCCGCTGCACATTGACATGTATACCTTTAAAAAGAAGCTACTATACAAACAACAGCTCTCTGTTGTTGTTTTTCCAAATGTGGTTTTGTAGATCATTTGAGGGATGTTACTATCAGGAACCCAAAACTGTAATCTCCTTCATTTGAGCAATGTCTTAGCTTTGTGCATGCCCCGTGTGATATTACACAATAAACTGTACCCTCATGCTTCATTGTGCATTCAAGGAAACATAAACTGACATTATAACATCAATAATAAAAATGCAGACATGGGATTTTCTTGCACTTACAACATATCTTGTTTCTGCTTGTCTTTTAGGCACATTTAGTTGGCAATCAGTTAAAACTCAAGCTGTTTGGTTTAACTCCAGGAGGGAACTATGTTGTCCAAGTCCGATGCAAACCAGATTCAGGGCATTGGAGTGAATGGAGCACAGAAAGTTATATACAGATCCCTGGTGGTATGTATCATTTCAAATAATACGGAGCAATATCTCAGCTGCCGACCTATGTTTGACATTTAGTTGTAGGGGGTTTGTGTGTGTAAAGGTTAGATATCCTTCCACTCTCTAGCCATTTTCCCATCTTGGTTGCTTTTCAGATAGCTGCCGGGTATTGGTGGAACGGGGTTATCCAACCTTGTTTGTTTGAAGCAACATTGCCCAATCTTCCAGCTGTTCTTCCATGTTGTTTTATGGTTATTGTTCTTTTATAGCAAGGTTAGGTAATTTTGAGACCTGCAACTGCTCTCCCAGTTGTTGGTCAGAAGCAAGGTAAGAGCCTCCACCACCATGTACTCTATAGATATTTCCCTGGCCTGCTTGTGCCTAAACTGGAGTTAATCCCCAATTGTAGTGTTGAACATGCCTGTCTCAGATGAAGAGTGAAATTCATTCAGTGACACAGCAAGAAAGGGGTCAGTTAGACTACTCTTGGGGGTAGATTTATCAAGGGTCGAAGTGAATTCGAGGGAATTTTCGAAGGAAAAAAAATTTGAAATTCAAAGTAATTTTTTGGATACTTCGACCATCGAATAGGATACTACTACTTCGTATTCGATTCGAAGTAAAATAGTTCAAATAATCGACCATTCAATAATCGAAGTACTGTCTCTTTAAAAAAACTTCGACTTCAATACTTTGCTAAATTAAACCTGCCGAAGTGCTACGTTAGTCTATGGGAACCTTCTACAGTTTTTTGAAGTCGAAGTAAAATTGTTCGATCGTACGATAAAATCGTTCGATTCGAAAGATTTAATTGTTCGATCGAACGATTTTACTTCGACCGCAGAATATCCAAATTCGATGAAAAAAGTTTGAATTCGATATTAGAATTCGAAGTATTTCAATGCGATGGTCGAATTTCGAAGTATTTTTTACGTTGAAATTCGACCCTTGATAAATCTGCCCCTTAAAATCAATTTGGAAAATTATTCTCCTTGTGTTTAAAGTATAAAATGTCATACAGAGGCCTGTGCATTTAGCCAGTGCATTTATCCTTCGGCCTCGTGTTTTTATATAGTTATCCTTATAATTTACAAGAGGGGGTACTTTATTCACTATATAACCTTTATGCAGTAGAAAATAAAGATAACATTTTTGGTTTCTTGGTGCTGTACCTCTACTGCTTCATAGTAAGATATCCAGAGGATATTCAAATTCGTTCCTATGTCTTCTCTGTCTGTTTGGAAGTTGTTTATTGCTCAAAGTTAAAAAACCCAAAACCTATTTCACATGGTAACCACAGAAAGCAATGTTTTAAATTATTAGAATTTAAGTGTGATCACAAATTATCTGTGAAATCACAGGCGTTTAAGCATTGCAGTTGGTTTCAGATTGCATAAAGGAAACAAAAGCTGGTGTTGTCTTTCTTTAAGATGCGTATAAAATGTTTACAACTCATGTATTAAGAAGGGTGTTGCTCAGCAATCTGTTAAAAGAAACACATCTACCTTGTTCACTATATCTCTCTAGGGTGTGAAAGGCAGTAGATACCTGTATTACAGCATTCCAGATGAGTAGGGATTAGGCTTCAGGCAGCTCCCATGATCATGGCATATTCTTTAATGCAAATGCTGATGAGAGTTATACAGATGGAGCAGACCTGATGTATCTGATGTGCTGAAAACACACAGCATATTGTTTATTTGCTTAGTACTTTGTAACATAGTTTTAAAAAAAAAGACACTTGTCCATCGAGTTCAACCTTTTATGTCTTAAGGTGGCCATACACAGGGAGATCCGCTTGTTTGGCAACTTCGCCAGATGAGGGGATCTCTCTGCTATATGCCCATATTGAGGTGGGCGATATCGGGCTGATCGGTCGGATCACGGGACTGCATCAGCAAACAGATGTGGACGCGTTCCAACAGGATTTTTTACCCTGCCCGATCGACATCTGGACGACTTTCTGCCAGATATCAATCGGGAAAGCCCGACGGAGGGCCCCACACACAGGCCAATAAGCTGCCGACTCGGCCTTAAAGGAGAAGGAAAGTGTTCTTGCACTTGGGGGCCAAATCTTAGCATTTAGTTGCCTGAAACCCCCGGCCAGTGCTCCTGGAGAAGGAAAGTCATCTTGCAGTTGGGGTGCCAAATGTTAGGCATCCCCAAGTGATGGTATTGACTTACCTGAAACCCTGGGCCAGTGCTCCTATCAGCAGAAAATTTCACCGGCCCGGGGTTCTTCCAGCGAGCACCATGGAGACATACTCTTTCTTTGCGCGGCTGCACATGCGCAGTTGAGCGAAAAGTCGAACTTTAAATAAAAAGTCGACTATTTCGTTTTACTGCCCATGCGTCTGCCCCAGGAATATGAAGAAAGAAGAAGCCGGAAGAGGATCGCTCCGTGGTGCTCACTGGTATAACCCCGGGCCGGTGCAGTTTTCTGCTGATAGGAGCACTGGCCCAGGGTTTCAGGTAAGTAAATACAATCACTTGGGGGTGCCTAACATTTGGCACCCCAAGTGCAAGATGACTTTCCTTCTCCTTTAAGTGAAACCTGCCAATCTGATCCAGAGGAAAGCAAATAAAACCTGTCTGTAGCCTCTCCAATTTGCTTCAGAGGGGGGGGGGATTATTTCTTTCTGATTCCAAGCTTACAATCGGACCAGTCCCTGTATCAGTTTTGTTCTAATCTATTTCAGCAACACTGTATTTCCTCATATGCTAAAAATGGCATCGGAACCTTCTTTCAACTAATCTAATGTTTCTGCCAGTACAACCAATTCAGGTTGATAATTCCTCAATTTAACTTCACTGTAAAAAAAACCCTTTACAAATATTAAGATGGAACCTCCTTTCATCTAATATGAATGAATTCCTTTGTGTCAGTTGGAAGAATTTACTAGTAAATAAAAGTGTCAGCTAGTTGATTGAACAACCCCAACTTAGCCAGTATTTCTTCATAACTGAAACTTTCCGTACCCTTTAACAGCCCTTATTTTGACTCTGTCTCTGATTCAATAATACCTGTTTGAGCACTGGAGACCATATTCTAGATGGGGCCTAACCATTACTTTGTAAAGTGGAAAAAGACCCTCTTCTCCCACAAATCTATGTCCCTTATAACACAGCTCAGAACCTTGTTGCCCATGCATCTGCTGATTGGCATTGCTTGTTACTTGTAAGTTTATTATCTACAAGAACCACAAGGTGTGAAGGGTGACCCTATATGCAGTGAAAGTTATAAGTTATGGCTTCTTACAGGTGCGTAACAATGGGGAAATAGATCCTAAGGTAGTTGGGGCACCGGTATATAGGGGCCAAGAAAAGTCATGCCCCAGAAGGAATTGGAGGTTCCCCAAAATTTTAACATGGGTTGAGTTTCACTGCTGGTTGTTTGTGCCAGATGTCTATCTTGCCCTGCTCTATTTAATGTCTAATCAAGACTCACAAAATATCCTTCTATGTGCTAATCATTGCACTGACACAAAATAAGTTTGTATCCCTCCATCTGTTTGTACAGGGGGAAAGAAAACTGACTTGACACTGTGGATATCAATTGGTGCATTATCAGCTGTGATTTGCTTGACAATGATCTGGACTATGGCATTAAAAAGATGCAGGTAAATTGAGAGTTTCTATATGGTAACCCATCTCTTGTGTATAGTGCCTGACCCTACAATACTAAAATCAGAAACGTTTTGGATCTACAGTCTGCTTTGGGCACAGACACGCCACCGTCTTTTCTAAAATGTACATCTCTTCTCTAAACCAACATACCATATCTATCAAACCAATCACGGCACATGACTTCCACCAGATTATTGAGACATTACCCAGTGTCTTGGAACTGGCTTTTCTAATGGAATAGCCTGGGTGACAGAACATGGCATGTTTCCATGCAGTGGAATTGCAGAGTGTTACCCACCAACCTCTGCTTCATAAATACTTTAATTCCCTTGCACTGCAGCTCTCCCTCTTTAACTTGGGGTTATATTTTTTATTTAATGATCTCCTTCCTCCCTCTGCTGCAACGGACTTCTTTTAAATATATTTGTTTTCTTTGATTCATCTAGTTTGATGTCTTGTATATTGCCACCTGTGCCTGGACCAAAAATTATGGGATTTGACACTCAGCTCCTGAAGGTAACTGTTTATTTTTGCAAAATGCTCTATTTAACTTCTACCAATCCCACCTTAGTTATTCATGTATAAGACACTTATTCAGCGCCGGATTTCTTTGCGGGCCGCCCCTAGGCCGCGCGGTCCGACCAGACGGCCGCACGGTCCTAGCGCCCACCTACACATCCCCTTCCCAGCGCGCCGGCGCAGCTGGTGTAATTGAATGGGGACGCACACGTCCCCATAATGTGGCTGGGCGGCATGCCGCCCCTATTTTTTGCCGCCCTAGGCCCGGGCCTATGCGGTCTTGCCGCAAATCCGGTCCTGCACTTATTTAATATAAAACAAAAACACTGTTTATTAAAAAGTCCAGAGAGTAGGGTGCTTTTGGGGACGCTGTTGCTATATTAATGAAAAATATCAAAAATATAAGTAACAGTATTTTTTATTTAACAGAGCGGGAAATCTGATGAGCTTTTGAGTGCTCTTGGCTGTCAAGGTTTTCCCCCAACCTCAGACTATGATGATCTTCTAGTGGAGTTCCTAGAAGTAGACGACAGCAAGCAGCATCTCATAGCGAGTCGCGATCAGAGTCAACAAAAGCAGAATATAAAAGTCTGCCCGGCCGATACAGACAATGACTCCGGAAGAGGAAGCTGTGACAGCCCCTTTTCCCATTCCGAAGGTTGTAAAGAACTTCGGAACCTTCAACCAGGTGTTGATAGTACAGACAGAGGAATCCATGACCATTGGCCACCTCAGAATACAGTGATGGATGGGTCCTTTACAAATTTTAGTGACAACAAGTCAAACATGTGGCCAGATGTTCCGTCGACTGGGAACCAAATTTCGAAGTCATCCTATCAGGATATAAAAGATATTACGAATCTGGCTATCAGTGCCATGACCGCCAGCCAGCATGAGCTTTTGATCCCATGCAATGACAAGAACCAGCTAAGATGCTTTAAAACCATAGAGATCATTGATGAAGAAAAAACCACAAAGCCTAGTGACTTTGAAGACTTGCGATCCAAAGGTGTTGAAGCAGACACAGTGCACTTGGTACCCAATGATAAGCCTCCCTTTCTGCCTGCTAGAACGATGGACTATGTGGAAGTCCACAAAGTCAGCCAAAACAATGCACTAGCACTCATACCAAAACACAATGAAAACAGCGTCAGGACTGACCAATATTCAGTTCTTGTCCCCAACAGGGAATATACAAAAGTGGAGAGGGTGGAGGGTAACAATGTGTTAGTGTTAATGCAAGAGATGGTCAATCAGGTCAATCCTGTAACCATCGAATCAACAAAACTGAAGTTCCAGCAAAGCCAATCGGCGAATCCTATGAACATGTTCTCTCTAGCGCAGAATGGGGAAAGTCGAACTCAAGCTGGTGGGATGGGTTACATGGATCCTTCAGCTTTTCTTTCTTAATCCAGTTGAGACTTTTTTGTACTATTCCCCCCCAATCAGGTAATCAAAACCGTTGGATTCCTAGCACTAAATACGACTTCAACGCTACTTGCACAGAGACCTCCGCTTCGTATTTAGAACTTCTCAGATATTTTAAGATCAAGACAGAACAAATGAATAATTTAATCTTATTTTTTTTTTTTTTTTTGGTTCTTTCATAGCTGCTTTTATTATTTTGTCACTTTATATAAATTTGATGGACTCTCTTCTGTTACTGGAGGTATAAAAGGGATTGTTGCAATCGCCAAAAACAAAAAAAAGCACTTAAAAAAACAAAAACAAAAAGAAATACGACTGTGTATAGCAATATATATGGTTTTATTTTTCTGTACAGCCAGGCGTGAAAATGTTACATATTTCAGTCGTTTTCTGCCCTAGAACTGTCACTCACACAATGAAAATGAATAACAGAATTTTAGAAATGTGAAACCCCGAAAGCCGAGAGGTTGTATCTTTATTTGCTATTCTTTCATGATTTTAGTGGCGTTGTTCCTTTCCTCTTCACGTGCAAATGAAAATTTTCATCTAAATCACTAACTCTAACTAAAGCACTTTATACGGCAAAATAACTGAAGTGCCATGTGGTAAGATACAGAAACCATTTTATTTGTTCATATTTAATATATATATATGCAGATTTGCTATTTTTCTTGGATTGGTTGCCTATGAAAGCTGCCAGGTATTTCATTTCAGCTGTATAGACTGAATGTCTTTCCATGGCTAAAGTATATGTTCCTCTTATATATATATACAGTATAAAGCTTTTACTTTTCAACAACAGAATATATTTGAAATCAATGTGCTTTTGCTTGGTCATTTTCGTTTACAAAAGCCTTATAACAGCAAAAGACAGGATCCTGTTCTTCTTAGAAGGAACATTCCTCAGGATAGAAGATCAGAATGGAGAGTAGATGACAAGTTCATGGTATTGTTTAATAAGAACCATATATTAAATACAATTATACCATTTTGTCTGCAGCTGTAACACTAAGGGGCAGACTTATCAAGGGTCGAATAGTCAATCGAATTTCTGAGTTTAAAAATTCACCCATTTGAATTGTAATCCCCCTATTCGAATATAAATCACACTTCGGCCATGGAACAGTCCTAATTCGAATATTCGGCACCTAAAACCTGCCGAGTTCATGTACAAGTCAATGGCAGAGGTCCGTTGAGCCATTTGGAGATGGTAATAGTAGGGATGCACCGAATCCAGGGTTTGGTTCGGTATTCGGCCAGGATTCAGCCTTTTTCAGCAGGATTCGGCCGTGAAAGATTCGGCCGAATCCGAATCCTACTTTGCATATGCAAATTAGAGGTGGGAAGGGAAATTGTGTGACTTTTTGACCCAAAACAAGGAAGTAAAAAATGTTTTCCCCTTCCCACCCCAAATTTGCATATGCAAATTCGGTTCGGTATTCGGCCTTTTCTTTCACAAAGGATTCAGGGGTTCGACCGAGTCCAAAATAGTGAATTCGGTGCATCCCTAGTTAAAAGCCTTCCTGACATTCAAGTTTTTATTTTAGGGAGAAAAATTAGATTCGTACGAATCGAATAAGATCCGTACACGATTCGAATGTTCGGGTCGGAACCATTCGATCGAATATTAGCCATTCTATTCTTTTCTTAAATAAACTCCCAGTCAAATTGTGAGTATATTCGAATTTAAAAAAAAATGCATGAATTCGAAATTCCACCTTTGATAAATGGGCCTCCCCAGCTACAATCCGAAGGCTGATTTAAGTGACAACCCAGGGAACAGTTAAATGGGTTTTGTTTTCTTAGGATCTTGAATTCAAATAAAACATCCCATCCAAGGATGAAGCCAATAATAGATTTACTACATAGCAAATATGAAAGCAAATATCTGATTGGTTGCGCTGTGTCACCAGGCATGAAGCAGACTTGCCTCCTGATATCACATAAACAACCCCCTGCCATGACTTGAAAATATAGGATTGTCGTTAGTTATGAATCCATAAAGTTAAATCTATTTATTTTTATTCTTGGAGTATAGCCTGCCAGGATTATTTTAACAAGAAATAATATTAAGAACTATTTTTTTATGATTATGAAATATACAGAATACTTCACAGACTCAAGGAAGGGTAACCTGGAAAGCCTCTTTAGTAGACCTTAAAAACTCATAGTTTGTGGTTACTGGACTCCCCAACACTGGTCAGAATTCAGTCCTACTTTCAGGGAGCATAATACCTTTTCCATTGTTCTGACTTTTACACTCTAAAAGAGAAACAAACGTTAGTCAATAACATAATGCCTTATTGTAAATCCAGTTTTAAGAAATTAGCCTCTCAAGGGGAACTAGAGACTATTTTTGTACAGCTAATACACTCACATATATATATATATATATATATATATATATATATATATATATATATATATATATATATATATATATATATATATTATTTTCTATTATGCTGAAATCAGGGCCTTTCTGGTTCATAATAATTTATGAACCAGATTTTTGGTGAGGAGCAGGTTGCCAACTTCTAGATATCAGGGAACTTATAGTTAATGCAAATGTTACTTGGTCAACTTGCATGCAACACGCATACAATATTTGTATTTCTGTGATTAATATGAGACACGCATATACCGTCTGGTGTTTTCAACTAGTCAAAAAAAGTGAATTGAAGTTTGAAGTGAAGCGCCGATACCCGTATCGTTCATTTCCCTGTTTTGCTACAGATGGAGCACTGTTTATACAAGGGTATTTGTACAGGGATGGGAACCGTTATCCGGAAACCCATTATACAGAAAAGCTGTGAATTACAGGAAGGCCGTCTCCCTTACACTCCATTTTAATCAAGTAATTAAAATTTTTGAAAATGATTTCCTTTTTCTCTGCCTAAAACAGTACTTTGTGCTTGATCTCAACTAAGATATAATTAATCAACCCTTTTTGGGTTTAAGAAATGTTTAAGGGTCAGGGCACACTGACAGATTCAGGGAGATTAGACGCCCAACGACAAATCTCTTCTTCTTCGGGGCGACTAATCTTCCTGAATTGACCTTCCCGAAGTGGAAACTTCAGGCGACTTCAGAAAACAAATCGCACTGAGTGCCCTCCCACTGGCAATTTACATTTTAGCCGGTGGAAAGGCAGGGGATGCAATTCAGTGAGATTAGTCGCCCGAAGAAGAGGAGAATTTGCCTGTGTGCCCTGACTCTAAGGGGCAGATTTATCAAGGGTCGAATTTCGAAGTAAAAAATACTTCGGATTTCGACCATCGAATTAAAATACTCTTAAAATATTTTTTTCATCGAATTTGGGTATTCTGCGGTCGAAGTAAAATCGTTCGGTCGATTTTAACGTACGATCGAACGATTTTACTTCGACTTCAAAAAACGTAGAAAAATGCTGTAGAAGGTCCCCATAGGCTAACATAGCACTTCAGCAGGTTTCATTTGGCAAAGTATTAAAGTTGAAGTTTTTTTAAAGAGACAGTACTTCGATTATCGAATGGTCGAATATTCTAACTATTTTACTTCGAATCAAAGTCTTAGTATCCTGTTCGATGGTCGAAGTATCCAAAAAGTTATTTCAAATTTTTTAACTTCGAAAATGCCCTCAAATTCACTTTGACTCTTGATAAATCTGCCCCTAAATGATTTTTAGTAGACTTAAGGCAAGAAGACTTAATTGCAATTAAGGAAAGACTCCTTATCCAGAAAACCCCAATAATTCTGGATAACAGGTCTCATGCCTGTACAATGTTTTATGAATGTCACAATCATGGTGTCCCTTGTGCACCGGTTATCACAGCTCCATCTATGCCTCTGTTTTTTGTTACTTCCTTGCTGTCACCCTCCTGCTGCCCCACTTGGTTTATTCTTCCTATTAAAGAATGTGAGCTTTATCCACTGTATTCCTCTAGTAGGAAACACTCAAGTTGTGTCTCTTCTCGGAAGCTCTTGGAAAGGTTCTATTTTGGAAGTCTATTACATAAATGTGAATTCAGGGACAAACAGAAGTAATGTTTGGATTCATAATATGAATTATAATATGCAGGCCACTTCTGGCTCGTACCTGTATGTTCTTCTGCACTTCTTTAGAATGTAAGTCCTTTAAGGACAGGGAACTCTCAGCATCTTATTGTAGTGTATGTTCCAAATTGCAGTTGTAAAGCACTTCAAACACAAAAAAAAAACGACAGGCAACTCCAAGTCTTAATGGTGTTTTTTTGTTGTTTTGTTATTGTAGTGCTTTATCTATCAGTAATTGGTATACTATTTAGATGTAGAAAGCTGTAACCCATCCATTAAAGGAATTGTTCAGTATAAACATAAAAACTGTGCAAAATAAAAAATGTTACCAATAAGAGGAATATAGTTAATTAGCCAAAAATGTAATGTATAAAGGCTGGAGTAACAGGATGTCTAACATAACAGAACACTACTTCCTGCTTTGCAGCTCTCTTGGTTTTCGTTGATTGGTTACCAGGCAGTAACCAATCAGAGACTTCAGGGGGGGGCACATGGGTCATAACTGTTGCTTTTGAATCTGAGCTGAATGCTGAGGATCAATTGCAAACTCACTGAACAGTTATGTCCTATCTGGCCCCCTTAGTAGGGATGGGCGAATTTGGCCCGTTTTGTTTCGCCAAAAATTTGTCGCCGACGGCCATTAAAGTCTATGGGCGTCAAAAAAATGTTGTTGCGCTGCGAAATGTTTTTGATGCCCGTTTTTTTATTTTGACGCACACTGCCATAAAAGTCTATGGGCGTAATTTTTTCGGCAAATCAAGGCGAAAAAATTCGCCTATCCCTACCCCTTAGTATGATGTAGAGATTGATATTCTAATACAAACGGCAACTAGTTATTATTTGTGGTTTTTGAGTTATTTATCTTTTTATTCAGCAGCTCTCCAGTTTGCAATGTCAGCAGCCTGGTTGCTAGGGTCCAAATTCCCCTAGCAACCATGCGTTGATTTGAATAAGAGACTGGAATAAGAATAAGAGAGGCCTGGATAGAAAGAGGAGTAATAAAAAATGGCAATAAAAATAAAGTTAAAGCCTTACAGAGCATTTGTTTTTTAGATGGGGTCAGTGACCCCCCATTTGAAAGCTGGAGTTAAAAGAAGAAGGCAAATCATTCAAAAACTGTAAAAAAGAAAAAAATGACCCAATATTGTAGCTTTTGCATCATTTGTAACAATGACCTCCCTGTGCTAGATTAGAGCATCTAAGTCTAATTCTTAATTCCCAGATAGATCCTGATATTCTGTTCCTTTATCATTTTATGCCATGCTGTTGTAGAGTTCTGCAAAGTAGAACTGAGATAAAAAGAAATGAGCCTATATTGGGAAAAAACATAGCAAGGGACGGATATGGGTTATGTGTAGCCCTATATTTCAAGATATGTTTTCATGCATTAAAGGAAATGTAAACACAAATCAAGGTAAAATTTCTCAAGTATGCATTTACATTATTCGAGTTTTCTTTAGGCATTTTCTCACAGCTGACAGAATGAATTTGAAACGACAGCACCGCCAGCTGTTTATTTCCGCCTAATGGATACAGTCAGTCGAAAATCAAGTTAGTGAGAAATTATAAGCCGCGTGATGTTGCTCTGCGTGGGAAATTAAGTTAGTGAGCAGAGAAGTGCAAAGCAATATCACATGACTTCCTCCCCTCGCTAACTTCATTTTCGTGCGGTCAGTCAAAATGAACAGCAGGTGGCACTGTTGATTCACATGCCTTCTATATTATAGTATAGACTGGATTGTTTTGTCGGAGTCCATTTGATTAAGTCACATTTTTGGAGCGTCAATTTGAAAAAGTCACATGTTTCGAATTGATGTCCGATTTTTGTTGCAATGTTCTTTCACAGGTCACTGATGAGGTCACTGACCCCAAAAATCAAATGTTCTGTAAGGCTACACATTTATTCTTAATGCTACTTTTTATTACTCATCTTTCTATTCAGGCCTCTCCTATTCATATTCCAGTCTCTTATTCAAATCAATGCATGGTTGCTAGGGTAATGTTGACCCTAGCAACCAGATGGCAGAAATTGTAAACTGGAGAGATGCTGAATAAAAAGCTAAATAACTCAAAAACCACAAATAGTAAAAAATGAAAACCAATTGCAAATTGTCTCAGAATATCCCTCTCTACATCATACTAACAGTTAATTTAAAGGTGAACAACCCCTTTAAATTTGTGGATGGGAGTTAGGTCGACTTTGTTCTAATAAAAAAAATGGGATAGATTTGAGTTTTAGTAAATACCTCCCTTAATGTCCTTTAATTATCCATTTATACTATGCTTTGGTATATATATATATATATACATACACAGCGTAGTGTATGTTTATTTCCTTTGTTAAGCTCACCCCGTAATGGCAGGCAAATTTCTCCCGTTCACTCCACCAAAAATTAATGAAACCGCAAAACTTTGCAAAACGTATTATAGTCAATGGGTGTTTTTTTGGGGGGAAATGTTTTTATTATTTTCCAATTAAACCAGCAGGATTTTAACAATAGATCAAAGATGTACAATGAGGCGCACCAATACAACTTGTTTTGGCTAAAATAAAATATAGATTTGAATGGGCGTTTTTTGACACAAATTTTCGAAACCACGCAACTAAATGCGAGTGAAATAGTTCGGCCTGATTCACCAAGAAAAAATGCCCAAAGACTATAACTGACAGTTAAAAAAAATGTTGTGTAGTTTGAAAAATAGTTGCATGAAAAAAACGCCCATTGACTTCAATGCATTTTGGCAACTTTTTTGCTGTTTCGCAAATTTTGGCAAATCGAAATGGGTCAGATTCGCCCGTCACTGCACGCAACTTTTTCTTTTTAATCATATATTAGAGTCTAGAGGTGTTTTTGAATCTGCAAAACCTGGCAAAAAAAAAATTCCGCCCATGACTAAACCCGTATCTGCACTTATGTAGAATATAAACGATGTTTGATTGCCACTCGTGCCTCGTGATCGTGCATTCATGCCTTTTATAAACACGAAAGTTCTAAGAGAAACTTAATACATTTATTCTGTATACAATCATAAATATTGGCTACAAATCATAAATATTGGCGACTTCGAAGGATTAAGGAAAATACTTAGGAACTGCTTGAATTCGTTACTGTCGTGTTAGAAGGATCAATATTTATATAACTGTGTGACTTTAGGGCTTCATAAAAGATCCTGCCCTCTTGTTATGACAATCCAAAGCTCAAAAAATGGTCAGTGATTTAATATTGTATAAAAAAAAAGCTGTGAAGATCTGATGTACAAAACCATAATTTATTCTATTTTTGAAATTCCTCTAAAACACCCCAGACAGTGGTGTAACTAGAGTGTGCCAGGCCTCCTTGCAAAGAAATTTCAGTGGGGCCAGGCACATTCTGATCCCCATCCTCCCGCCCACTTCCCGTTCTGTCCCGCCCATGTCCGGCCTCTGCCCCACCCATTCCCTGCCCGACTTGTTCCCCCCCTTCCTGCCACAAGTAAGACAGCGGCTGGGAATTTTTATTAGCTATAGAGGAAGCAGAACTCACAGTCTGGGGCCCTCCTGTTCCCCAGACCCCCCTGCAACTGTGGGGTCTGCTTCCTCTATAGTTACGCCCCTGACATGTCCTTTATCCTTTTTCAATTATTTTGGACAAATTATTTTGACAATATCGTTGCCAAGAGAGAGAGATTGGGGGGGGTCCCCTTTCAGGGGCAGAAGATTAGGGGCATATTTATCATATTTCGTATTGAAAAAACTTTGAAAAATTCGAATTCAAAAAGCCCAACCGAAATTAAGTCAAAGTTTTTTATGGTTGAATAGGTCCGTTTTCAATCATATAGGTCTGAATACGAATCGAAGGAATAGCGCATTCGATCGAATTCGATTCAAAGTTTTTCCCGAAAAAAACTTTGATTTTTCAAAGTCCACCAATTGACTCCAAATAGGTTCTAGGAGGTCCCCCATAGGCTAAAACAGCAATACGGCAGGTTTATGATGGCAAATGGTCGAATTCGAATTTTTAAAGAGACAGAAATTCAAATTTTTTAATTTTTTTCAAATTCAAATCAAATTTGGACTATTCCCTAGTCGAAGAACACAAAAAAAAAATTTTCATTCGAAAATTCACCTCGACCTTTGATAAATCTGCCCCTTAGTGTAGAGAAGATGCATTTCTACTGTAAATCGTGCAATTCGCAGTAAATTGAGCAATACAAGCTTTTCCATCCATTGCTTTTTTCTAAATGCAACATGCACAATTTTGAAATAATGCGACTGTGAGAGATTGAATAATGCATAAAGACGTATTGTCCAAATATTCATATAAAATACATATTTTACAAGCTTTGCCCTCCTGTTTTACAGTCCCTTTAAGAAAGAACGGCTAGATAAATCCTTCTTGCAAACCTAGATCATAATGTAAATCATGTCAGTGTTTTTCAGTTGAATTATCAATGAATTGCCATTGTACAGATATTAATGTAAAAATGTAAATATATAACCTTGATATGCTTTGAGCTTGTACCGACTGTCTGTTATCAGTAAGAAGGCACTTTACAACTGTTTGACCAGATGTCGTCCCTTCAATCTCCTCTTCAGAGAGTGTACAAGGTCGTTGTAATATAATATAAATATTCAGAATATAAAGTATAGTTTTCACATCATAAAATCCTGCATCTATGTAAAAAAAAAAAAAAGAACTTTATTGTGGCACTTTGGTGGCAAAGTATTATTTTCTGTAAATGTTAAAGCGCGTGGATGGTCTGATGAACGTAATGCCGAGACTGAATCGATGGCCGGGAGTATATGGTTGGATGAATGGCTTTAAACGGGGTGACAGGGGGTTCCACAAATGCAGGTTTTACATTGAAATGAGATTATTCTTTTTGTTGTAAAACAAAATAAAATCCTAATATAAGAAATAAATGCTGGCTTCTTGTTTTGTTTGGCTTGATTCGTTGTATTTCAATGAATTTTTAATTGCTCTGGAAATTTATGGGCAGATTTATCAAGGGTCGAATAATACATTTGAATTTTAGGGGCACATTTACTTGGCATGAGTGAAGAAATAGAATAAAAAATACTTAGAATTTCGAAGTATTTTTTTGGCTACTTCGACCATTGAATTGGCTACTTCGAATTTCGACTACGACTTCGAATCGAACGATTCAAACTAAAAATCGTTCGACTATTTGACCATTAGATAGTCGAAGTACTGTCTCTTTAAAAAAAACTTCAACCTCTTACTTCGCCACCTAAAACCTACCGAGCATCAATGTTAGCCTATGGGGAAGGTCCCCATAGGCTTTCTAGCAAATTTCTGATCGAAGGAAAATCGTTCAATTGATGGATTAAAATCCTTCGAATCGTTCGATTCGAAGGATTTAATCGTTCGATCAAACGATTATTCCTTTGATCGAACGAATAGCGCTAAATCCTTCGATATTCGAAGTCGAAGGATTTAACTTCCATAGTCGAATATTGAAGGTTAATTAACCCTCGATATTCAACCATTAGTAAATGTGCCCCTTAGAGTTTCTAAATTCACACATTCGAATTTTAATTCCACTATTCGAATGTAAATTCAAATGTAAATTCAAATGTGAGATGTATCACGCCTCGGCCATGGAAACAGTCCTAACTCGAATATTCTCCACCTAAAACCTGACGATTTCATTTACAAGTCAATGGCAGAGGTTCGTTGACTAGTGATGGTCGAACCTATCCTGAAAAATTTACGAAACAGCGAAAAAATTTGTGAAAAAGGCGAATAAATCCCCAAATGCATTGAAGTCAATGGGCATCAAAATTATTTTGACCCACGACACAAGCGACTGTTTTTATGCACGCAACTATTTTGTCCAAATGCATTAAAGTCAATGGGCGTCCGAATAATTGTAATTTTTATGAACATGACAATTTTGACATGCGGAAAAATTTTTGCAAACACTTTCGCGTGCGGCAAAATGTGAAGATTCGACCGCGAATCCATGGCGGGCAAATTAATTCACCCATCACTACCGCTGACCCATTTGGAGATGTTAATAGCCATACTGACATTCAAGTTTTTTTTTCAGGAGAAAACACGAATCGTATATGATTCGAATTTTCGGGTTGGAACCATTCGATCGAATATTAGCCATTAAAAAATTTTCTAAAATAACCTCCTAGTCGAATTGTGAGTATATTCAAATTTTAAAAAATTCACACAAATTCAACCTTTGATAAATTGGCCTCTCACTGTTACTTTGTAAATGTATGAAATGACAGACCTTCCAGAGGACATAAGGGCATCCCTTTAGGTTAGAAGAAAGACTGGTATATTCAGGATTGCCCCATATGTAACCTTGTGTACACCTGCTCACACTCCATCCTTCATGGGCGATATACTGACTGATCCTCTGATAGGAATCCTGTCCTTCCCCTCTCCCTCCCACTGGCTGCCCTGGGTATAAAAATGTTTATAAGCGTGGCTAGGGAGTGTATGTCCATCTAGACCAGGGGCCTCAAACCTTTCATACCACATTCATATGTAAAAAGAGTTGGGGAGCAACACAAACATGAAAAAGGTTCCTGGGGCTGTGATTGGCTATTTAGTAGTCTCTATATGGACTGGCAGCCAACAGGAGGCTCTGTTTGGCAGTACACCTGGTTTTAAAGGAGAAGGGAAGTTGTTAGCCTCTTGGGGGTGCCAAATGTTAGACACCCCCAAGTGCTCCAATCAGCAGAAAACTGCACCGGCCAGGGGTTATTCAAGCGAGCACCAAGGCGCAATCCTCTTCCGGCTTCTTCTTGCGGCTGCACATGCACATTAGAGTGAAACGCTGAACTTTAACTAAAAATTTGGCTTTTTCATTCTACTGCGCATGTGTCTGCCCAGGGAAATTTGAAGACAGAAGAACCTGAAAGAGAAGCGCTCCATTATGCTCACTGGAATAAACCCGGGCTGGAGAAGTTTTCTGCTGATAGTGATAGGAGCACCGGCCGGGGTTTCAGGTAAGTAAATACATTCACTATTGGGTGCCTAACAACCCCCAAGTGGTTAACGACTTTCCTTCTCCTTTAATTCAACCAAAACTTGCCTCCAAGCTTTGAGGCCTCTGGGAGCAACATCCAAGGGGTTGGGGAGCAACTTGTTTCTTATGAACCACTTGGTGGTGATCAAAAATACAGAAAAAGAGGGTCCCCTGTCTCATAAGTAATCTAGTCTCTATGCAATTGCATGTACAGTATTTACAAAAACAGGGTTTTTGAGTTACAAAGTTATGATTGATTGAAAATTGATAAGCCACCATACCACATCAAGGTAAATCCCATATAGTGGTCCCTAACTATTTACCTCTAGTCATAGTATTCAAATGCTGGCACCTCCCTGCATGGAAGCATGTCTAGGGATAAGTATCTCCTGAACTGGGCATTGGTTTTAGTCAAAGGGCTTAGTCCTCCCCCACCAGTAGCTTTTAGAAGAGGGATTGCCAAGACCACAGCAATGGTTCCACAGGCTTAATCCTCCCCCACTTGTGGCTTTTGAGAGAGAGAGAGAGACACTGCCCAGCCCAACGCCCATTTTTAAAGGCATGGGACCACCATTTAAAGGGACACGTGTGGGGGGTGCTACAACCACATAGAAGCTTGGCCTACAGTATAACTGCTAGTCTTCTGGCAGAATAACTCTGCTACAATACAAATATGGGTGGTCCCATGCCTTTAAAAATGGGTGTTGGTCTGGGCAGACTCTCTCTCTCTCTTAAAAGCCACAAGCTTTCTCAAGTTTCTCAAATTTAAAAAAAAAAAAAAAAGAATGAATGTACATTGCAAAAGTGCTTAGAATATCACCCTCGTTAATTTTACATTCACTTATTTTTAAGGTTTACTTATCCTTTAAGGTATAGTGATTAGTGATGGGCGAATCTGACCGTTTCTCAAAAATTAGAGTCTATGGAGGTCAAATGTTTTTGACTCGTGTCAAAAAAATGTTGACGCGCATCATTTTTTTTCTCTCCCATTGGAGTCTATGGGCGTCATTTTTGCACGAAATCTTGGCGAAAAATTTCACTCATCATTCAAATTATGGCAAAACCCTATATGTGGGAATCCTCAGTTCCCAAGTAATAAATCCCATACCTATATAAATCACCATACATTTTAACGGTAACAGTGTATTACTGTAAACCCAGTTCTATCCAGCAGAGGACACTAAAGCTCTATTAAGGAATGAGTTGCTGCAACAGAATCACAGGGAACCAGTTTGCTGAAGATTGCTGGTAGGAGCTTGTTGAGATGCTTAATTATGTAAAGGAAAACATTTTTTTTTATTATTATTATAATTATTAATAACATATTAACATATTGCATAGCGCTGTAAAATAAATGTGTTTATACAAAGAAATTGCATACATAGAACATAGAGAGTTACAAACATAGCCACCAGTACTGGTATAAAAAGTGAGGAAGGCCCTGTGCAAAAGAGCTCACAATCTAAAAATGGAAGTTAATGAGACACACAATCAGTCTACAATGGCAAGAAAGCTTTGTAGAAGGCTCTGCGGCATATTTGGAGCATACTTTGCAGGATGCTGGTGCTGTCAACTGGGCACAAGAAGGGTTAAAATGTTACACTTACTGGAGATATAACAATTACCCAACACAGGTATTCTTCTGCTTTGTCATTATATAGGGATAGTACCAGTAATAAAGAACCTTTTGGCAGTCACCCCCAGTGATAAGGGTTTGAGATTGTATTTTCATTTATAGGTAAAGGGAAAACATGTATCTTGCTACCAAAACAACAAAGCAGTGGTTTGTGTCCAGCAATGCAATTCAAGCTACCATTGCCTGGATTCCTTACGGGATGTAGTGTTTATAAATGATGGGATCTATCTGTGAATTCAGTTAAACATAGACTAAGCGGCAGATTTACTAAAGGGCGAAGTGACTAACGCTGACGAAGATTCGCCAGCGTTACTGTTTTCAGGGACTTCACAGATTTACTAAGGGGCGCAGGGGTAAATTCGCTATTGAAGGAGACAGACGCTAGCGGTGATTCACACTCTATCGCCAGACAAATTTTCACTCTGGCGAATGGACGTTACTCTGCAAGTTCATTAAGATGCGGATTTTACTGAACGTTACCTCTTTCACCGGACTTGCCTTCGCCAGCTCAGACCAGGAGAAGTGCATTGGAGTGCATAGATCTTCCTCAATCCTCTGTTACTTACATCATATTTTTTAGTGGAAAAGTCCAAAAAAACTCAGGCGTATTTTCCTTTTTTCAGAGTGATAGGCTGCAAAAGTCCTTAAATTTTTTTTGGGGTAACAGGGTTCCCCCCTACATTTTCTAACATATGGAACATAAACAATACATTGGGCTCATGTGTAGGGCAATATAACAACTCTATTTTCTTTATTAAGGTTCCCTGGACTTGTGTAATGTAATGTATTTGCTGCAACATATACGTCCATTCCGCTTTAAATTTCCCACGTATGCAAATTAGCCTGAGCGAATGACCTCTAACGAAGTTGCGCAAGGGAGAGTTGAACGCTAGCGCATCTTCGCTTTGATTTGCTCTCATTGCCGAAGTAACGCTAGCGAGAATTCGCCAGTGTTCAGCGCCCTGGACGCAACTTCGCATTTTAGTAAATTAGTGTTGCCTGAGCAAATTTTCGCCTAGCGAAGTGTTGTGATGGCTGCAAAGCCGTCACTGGCAAATTCTCACCGCTTAGTAAATTTACCCCTTAGATGCCCTAAACTAGAACAAGGAAGTCATTGCTATAATTTAAGCAAAAGCTGCAATATCAGGTCTAAACTGGGTGGTTCACCTTTAAGTTTGAAAATGATCAATTCTAAGCAAACTTTGTTTTCCTTCATTTTTTCTTTTTTTAAACTTTTTGAATTATTTGCCTTCATCTTCTGACTCTTTCCAGCTTTCAAATGAGAGTCACTGACCCCATCTAAAAAAACAAATGCTCTGTATTATCATTGCTACTTTTTATTCTTTGTCTTTCTATTCAGGCCTCTCCTATTCATATTCCTGTCTTATTCAATGCATTGCTAGGGTAATTTTGACCTCAGCAACCGGATTGCTGAAATTGCAAACTAGAGAGCTGCTGAATAAAAAGCTAAATAACTTAAAAAAAAACACACAAATAATAAAAAATTAACAAATTGCAAATTGTCTCAGAATATCATCCTAAAATTTAATTTAAAGGTGAGCAATCCCTTTAAAGGGCATGTAAAGTCTAAAATAGAATAAGGCTAGAAATGCTGTATTTTGTATATAAAATATAAACTTGAACTTACTGCACCCCAAGCCTAATCAAACAAATAATTTATGCTTTCAAAGTTGGCCACAGGGGGTCACCATCTTGTAACTTTGTTAAACATCTTTGCAAGAACAAGACTGTGCACATGCTCAGTGTGGTCTGGGCTGCTTAGGGATCGTCATAAACAAAGCAGCTTGAGTTCTGCATGGCTGGGAAGTAAGGCGGGGACTCCCCCTGCTGTTCATAATAAGTATGATTGTTTCCCTGCTCAGCAGTTAGGGACCGTCTAACAATTCCTTCCCACAGCAGTGAATGAAGGGAGAATTTCACTGCATACAATCAGGTTTCTTATAAAAACGGTACACATTTTTTAATTAAAGTATATTGGAGATAGGTTTCTTTTTCATTGAAGAAAGTAAAAATGGGATTTTTTTTGGCTTTACATGCCCTTTAAGCAGGTCACGCATACCCAGATGTGGTCAGCCAGTTTGGCCAATTTCAAACATTGTGCCCAACAATTTGGTCATGAATGGCCAGTTGGGTGCCTAATTGACCAAATAATTCTGCTGTCCTTGTGGATGGAGGATTATCGGTCCTGCTAGATTGTTTCCATTGGTTGTCTGAAAGCCAAGTTAATCCCCAATGAACAGAACAATAGAAAAGAGGTTTGATCTCTCAATACTGTGCTTGGTTGGCCCGTGTATGGGCACCTTTACATTTGTTATTTGAGCTGGAGCAATTTGAATCTCTTCATTCAATAGTGTATATGAGAAAGTAATTGGCTGGCACATTATTTGGACTAGGAGACCTTAAAGTATCAGCTGTGATTATGAAAGGTGTATTGGAAGAATGTAAATAAAATAATAGGAGAGACTATTATTTTATTTCTGTTACACAAATCGCTGTTGTGCTTATACAGAGGCTGGTGTAATGCGCTGTGGTTTCTCCCTTGACGTATTTACTCTGGTAAATCTGTGCAGTGGACAGTAAAATCCATCTTTCTGCAGCTTCAGTTCCAGGGAAATAAGTGATTTATTACATGTTGGTGGCAAAAATCCCTTTATGCTCCAGTAACCTTGAGGGGAGAGGGCCAGTAAAATGCAGCATTTAGCTACATCATCACATTTATACATTTTATTTTTCACATATTTGTTTGCATGAAAAACTGCCTTATTGCCGTGACCGTGAGTCAGGAAATTTAGTTAATCAGTGGCAATACTGGATTAACTGTAAGGGCATTCCAGGATGAGTTGTAAGAAAATACTTTAACATATTTCCACCTTGAAGTCAGTGCCTTTGTCAGTAATAAAATAATAAAGGGATATGTTTCCCTTCTTGGCAGAATCTTCTCCAGAATAGTAGACTAACGAGAACACTCAATGAAGAATTTTGCCCCAAATACAAGATGCTCATGGCAAACTGATCTGACTACGATTCAGTCTTACGCCTTGTACCGCGAAGACTTTGCTTTCTGGTTGTGCCCCTCTGCTTGTCCAGAACCCCTCGCCTTGCACCTCTCGTTATAAGACCTGGTGGCATCTGAGTAGCTGAGGGCTCCTCCCGAGGCCAAAGGCGGCTGCTACAGGCAGAAGCACGAGCCAAGACCAGGGTACTTGGCATCGGTTCTGGATTTAGGGTGCCGACAGTGACAGATGCACCACTCTCACATACTTCCTTAGGGTTGAAGTTGCAATAGACGTACTGACGTGCCATTACCGTAAACTAAAGAAGTATGTGAGAGCGGTGCGTCACTATGTGCCACTACGTGTCTATTGCTAACACCATCAGCACACAGGCAGCAGTATAGACCAAGTGGCAGATCATTTCACTAATCATGTGCCCAAATATTACTGCTACGGCTACGGAGGCACAGAGAATAAGTCCAAAAAGAATCCCCTTCTCCACTTCCTAAACGCTGTGTACGCGTCCATCTCAAGGAGTGAATGATCGCAACCTCGGAATGGATGTCAGGCTGAATGGTCGGCCCCCACACATTTTCACCTCTTAAATCTGGCCCTTGTTGCAAAAAGTTTGGACACCCCTAAGATGGAGCCTTGGCTGCTCACACTTACTAGGTCTCATTTATTAAGTCCCCTGAACACAAAAGGAGCGGTTCTTTCTGTGAAGTGAGTGGCATATGGGCTGTATTAAATATGGCAGGGGTC
Source organism: Xenopus laevis (assembly GCF_017654675.1). NCBI lineage: Eukaryota > Metazoa > Chordata > Amphibia > Anura > Pipidae > Xenopus > Xenopus laevis. The sequence goes on from NC_054371.1 coordinate 216,470,331, forward strand.
CCCAACCTTTTTTACCCATGAGGCACACTCACATGTAAAAAGAGTTAGGGTGCAACACAAGCATGAAAAAGTCCCTTGGGTGCCAAATAAGGGCTGTGATTGGCTATTTGGTAGCCCGTTGGTGGACTAGCAGCCGACAGGAGGCTCTACTTGGCACAATACTTAGTTTTTATGTGAATAAAACTTGCTTCCAAGCCTGAAATTCATAAATAACTACCTGCTTTGAGGACACTGAGAGCAACATCCAAGGGGTTGGAGAGCAACATGTTGCTCACGAGCTACTGGTTGTGGATCACTGAAATTTGGAATGTAATTGTGCATCGCCTGGTATTCAGCCAAGAATATCTGGGATTAGAGTAAAAAACCCAATATTCATGTATCAAAAATGAGAGGTTGGGGCAGTAAAAGTGAGTATTTTTTTCAATCAAATTTCCAATATTCAAATGTAGAAATAAAACAATAAAAATAATTATAGTAATTACTTTGGGGGTAGGGGAAGAGGGTAGAGACAAAAACAAAGAAAGGCAGGAATAAAGTGGGAGAATAATCAATAAAGAGTTAGAGGGCTCTTACCCATATAGGTACAAGGCCACCTGTTGTGATGTTAGGTATTTGCTTTAGGTCTCCTGCCTGCATCTGGAGACGTAATTGTAGATACACCAAAAAATTCAGAGGCACATTGTCAATTGCAGAACAAGTGAATCATTTATTCAGCCCTCAAAATAACACGCAGGCAATGTTTCCAGCCCCACTGGGCCCTTTTTCAAGCCTCAGTACAGAGCTTGGCCAGAAATTGATCTGACTGACAGTGTGGAGTTAATGAGGAATTTCTTTCCCCCTTCCAAAGGCAATTTGCACTTTATTTCTTATCACTCTTTCCTGTGCATTAAATATACATTATAAATCAATAACTTGTATATTGCACTTGTCACTGACCAGCATTATATTCTCTAATTCCCAAACTTGCATCACAGGACAGAATCTCTGTTAGTAGCTTCTCCGAAAGCTCTTGGCTCTCGACTATACATTAACCACGTGCAGATGGTGAAAGAAAATTCCATGAATTCTAAATCACAACTATGGAAATAGTAAGGAATGTATAGAAGGGGTGGGTAGGGGGGCCCGTCCTCTGTCGCTTCCCCTCCTCTTTTCCAGCCCCAGCTGAGTGGAAGTGAAAAACAGGGCTGATCTGCAGCTCTCCCAGCATTGCCCTCTCTGGATCTCAAGGAATGAACTTCCCTGCAGCCATGAAACGGTCCATATCCAGAGCCTACGCCAATCTCCTCAAATGTCACCAGCCGCTACCCCTCATTGGAGGTAAGTGAAGTCTGAAGGTAGCTGCCGTCCAATGGAAATGTCCCTCCTGCTATAACATTCATGCATCACAATGGGTGGATGATCACAAACGCACGCAAGGGGAATAATTATATTTGATTTTTAACCTTTTAAGCTATTTCATGGAAGCACTTTTCCTTCTACTGCACTATTCCAAACACTTGTGATCAGCATAGTGCCAGCTCTGGCTTCTAAAAACTACAATTCCCAGCATGCTCAGTTAGTGTGGGTGCACGCTAACGATCAACATATTAAGCTCAATATTTATAATTAGGATCAAAGTAATACTAAGACTCAAGGGCAAACGTATTCTTTGCAGCTATATATAGTTACTAGACACGTCGATCACACTAACACATGCACAGAGGCACAAACTAATAGAAGAGAATGACTATTCACATGACATGACTTAGTGGTTTCTTCCTTACATTCCATGCTTTCTTGTTAATATTGGATGGCAACAGGGCTTTTCAATAGCTCCCTGGCATCTGAATTTGAAGAAAGGAATTGTGTGTTGGGTGGGTTTGCTTTATGGATAAATCAAATCAGTCATTGGGCTAGTGCATTCCTAGGTCAACTGGCAAGCACTGCTGCTGGTTCTTTAACTTCTGATAAGTTCTTCTTAATTTACCTTCAGATCTGTCTGGATAATATAACACAGCCTGTATATACAAAAAAACATAAATTGTGCTACGTAGTTAAATAAATAAAGCAAGGATTGGGTAAACAGAAAACCAGTTGTTAGGCTGTCCCCCACCCCTGGTGGGTTTGGAGCAGTAGTAAAGTGGTTCAGTCCAGGTCCGGACTGGCAATCTGTGGGTTCTGGCAAATGCCAGAGGGGATGCTATAAGCTGCCATTGAAAGTCAGTATTTAGTGGGCTGGTGGGAGCTGTTTGGGCCTCTGTGTGGGCTTATTGGGCCTCTGTGTACCTGAAATACCAGGGTTATTATGATTCTCATTCCAGACCTGGCTTAGTCTGTTAGGTTGAGAACTGGGGAGAAATTTGTTCTCTTAGATTCACCTATAAGCCCAGCTTGAAGGTCATTTAGGGTAAGATTTGAGTCCTTGTTACTTGCTGTCCTATGTGCTCTTGGAACTATGGCTCAATGACAAATATACAATATACAAATTTTTTCATACAACTGTACCCAACTTATAAGCTATGGGGGGAGGTTTGACCAAAAGTTGGATCTACATGGGGACTGGAACCGAAAACTTTTGACAAACAACAGGGATCCCCAACCTTTTTTTACCCATGCGCAACATTCAGATGTAAAAAGAGTTGGGGAGCAACACAAGCATGAAAAATATTACTGGCTGATGCAAAATAAGGGCTGTGATTGCCTGTTTGGTAGCCCCTATGTGGACTGGCAGCCTACAAGAGGCTCTGTTTGGCAGTACCTCTGGTTTTTATGCAACCAAAACTTGTCTCCAAGTCTGGAATTCAAAAATAATCACCTGCTTTGAGGCCAATGGGAGCAACATCCAAGGGGTCAGAGAGCAACCTGTTACTCATGAGACACTTCACGTTGAATTCTATCTACCAAATCCCAGTGTCTGGTATGGACATAAATTAAGATTGGAGAAAACTTGATGCCAGTATGTTAGACATTACAATTTACAAACTTACAAGTCACCTTCTTATCATAGTGACCAGCAAACTTCTGGGGAGTATGGAAGGTGGAAACAGATTAAAAAGAGGTTAAATGACACAAAAGTGAATTATGAATTAAAGATGAAGTGATGAAATTATTCCATCAGGGACATCACAGAACTAGGGTCAGAACTCGACCGAACATGGATTATTATTATTATATACTGGTTACTAGTTGATCAGGATTAAATAAAGCGACATAGTGCGTGTCATAGATAGTTCTGAACCAAAAATATCTGTGGGCAATAGGAAAATAGGGCTACGGTGGAGATCAGATAAGATCAGGTAAGAGACAGAAAATCTCCAAACCTGTAATTTCTAGAGAATGGAAGAGAGTTGATATAGAAAGAGATCATCTATAATAATGACTTGTTTGCAGGATAGGGAACCTTGGCAAGTAGGGGGAATAGGGGGAATGCAGTATTGTGTTATAGGGAACACAAAAGGTGGTGTTGGGAGACCTCAGGGAGAAGGCACTGGAGCCTGCATTAATAGTGCATAAGTGTCTGCAGCACCTCCCAGTGACACAGCCCTGCTAGAATATTTCTCAAATAAACAGTTTATGCGTTTATGACTCAGCTCACAAGTAGCCAATAGCTGTGAGCAGATCCAGGGCATCAGCAGTGACATCGGAGGGGTCTCGTCTCCCATTCCACCCCATGCTCCCCCGTCCCCGCAGTAGCCCATTCCATAGTGCAGGGATCATCGACGTACCCTATTTTATAACATATCTTGTAACACAAACAAAATTGGAAAATTATTTCATAACTCAATTTTGACATATTAAAGGGTAATGAAATGAAAGGGAAAAACTTGCCCCAGCACTAGTAACCAATCAGCAGTTGGCATTTCTAGGTCTGCTATTTAAAAAAAAAAAAAAAGACTGTAGCCAGTGGAAGTGACAGATTCTAATTCTAAACACTGAGTGGGTGTTTTCCATTCTTACATTTTGATTGGCTGAACTGCGGCTGCTCCTACTCAACTCATACAGAGATATGACTTTTCCCATTCAGCTTACTGGTGAACGAGCAGCTTTTACTATATATGTATATATATATATATATATATATATATATATATATATATATATATATATATGCAGAAAGGATACAGAAAAACATTCTGGAATCCACTTACAGACTATGGGGGTTTTAAAGGATCCTCCAACCAAACTCTTTAGTTTGCAGTAGTTTTCAGCAGTTTGAAAGTTATTTAGATATGCAGCTTAGAATTACATTAAATTTCATTATGCAAAAAAATAATTTTGGGTGGAAATTCCCATTAAATGCTTTTGGGGCGATGATGTGTTAGGCTAGCCTTTTCAGTAGAGTCTATAGGGCTAGATAAAGGAGAAACAGTGCTACGCAATATGTTGGCGCTATATAAATACATGTTAATAATAATAATAATAAATAATAATAAACTCAAAACCGGGTTAGTAATGCCTATGTGACTGTATTTATTACAATAGACAAGAACTTGCCTGTGTAAATTTGATAGTTAGGGGAGTGTTTAAGGAAACTTAACAAAGCAGTAGGGTTAAAAGTCTGCGCAATTAGTGATGGGCGAATCTGTGCAGTTTTGCTTCGATGAATCTACCGCAAAATTAGTGAAACAACAAAAATTCCCGAAGTGCATAGAAGTCATTAAACGTCAAAATAAATTTTGACACACGTCAATTTTTATGCACACGCCAAGTTTGACGCAGTGGATTTTTCGCCAGTGAATTGTCACCGCAGTTTCGCAAATTAATTCGCTTGCGCCAATACTCTGAAATTCTCGACAAATTTGTGTATGTGCTGCTGTCACTTACTGAGCTTAGGGACCCACTCACAATATACTGTATATATATATACAGTATATTGTGAGTTTATTAAAACAGACATTTCGGTTCCACACAGGAACCTTTCTCAAGGACAAAACCAGTCAGTACCATGGAGAGACTGTTTGTAAAAATATTTCTACTGCAGCACCCAGGTAGTTGACTAGCTTCATGCTGTGCAGTCTGTACCTGCCGTATATATATATATATATATATATATATATATATATATATATACAGTATATATATACAGTATATATATACAGTATATATATATATATATATATATATATATATATATATATATATATATATATACACATATATATATATATATATATAACATTCATTTCACAATATGAGTCTGATAAGTAATTAATTTAGATTCACATTACATGGCAGTTTAGAAACCAGAGCACAATGAGCATGTGCAGTGCCACTGACACAACAAAATTCAAGATGGTGAATTTGCACATCTTTGAAGTCCTAGATCAGGGCTGTCCAACTGGCAGCCCGCCCTTCTGTGGCCCCCCACATGCTGTGTCTGTTTACCATATGTAAAATTTAAATGGTATCTCTACAGAGATTAACTGGCCCCTGCATTGTTTAAACCTCAAATTCAGACTCTAATCCCCTGATCCCCCTGTATTGTTCACACTTGTGACACGTCTATTGTTTATATTCTAAAACCTGTACTGTTCACACCTGAGACCCAGACTGAAACTGCCCACATTGTTCACCTGTTCACACTTTATTCAAAATGCTAATGGGGCACCAGCACTGTGTCACTGTATGTAGTACATATTAGACTGGTCCTGATTCCTGTCTCCTGCTCTGTTCTGCCTTCCCTCCCTGTGTGTGCCATTGTCTGCTTGCCCAGTGCTGCTTGTGTGTGACATTCTCTGCTTGCCCAGGGGCGTAACTACCGGGGGAGCAGGGGGTACAAATGGGCCAGGGCCCGCACCCCCGCAGGGCCCTCCCGGAACATCGTGCGCGCTGCAGCCGGCTGCAGGCGCAGAGAAAAAACGCGCAGACGAGGGTGGGGGCGAGCCCGTCTGCACGGCCCGCACCAGGGCCCGCCCCCACCAAGTTACGTTACTGTGCTTGCCCAGTGCTGCTTATGTGTGCCATTCTCTGCTTGCCCAGTGCTGCTTGTGTGTGCCACCGCACTCCCCAGCAAAGCTGCAGCTTCCTTATTTATAGGAGAGGTGCAATGAGGGGCACTTAATAACATTACTTGTCCTTTAAGCACTTTTCTACTCCTAAATATAAGTGTACAAGAGCTTGTCTACTGAAATAAGTGCAGTCACATGGTTGTATTTAATTCCCCCTAATACCAGCAGAGGGTTATGTTCTTTCACATTCCATGTTTAAAAGTGCTATCTGCACACCCTGCACTGCCAGAAGGAGAAATTCACTGTTGCTAGGAAAGGCCATTTAGGCATATTTCTAAGAATATCTAAGAAAACAAATATATATTTGCTCCCAAATTTCACCTTCAGTGACCATCAAGCTGGACTTTCAGGTGTATCTGGGAGCACAGTGGCCATTATCCCCAGATCTCACCCTAATTACACTTCAAGCTGGGCTTTCAAGTATATCTAGGAGTGCAACCCACCCCAAATCTCACCTTAAATTACCTTCAAGCTGGATTTTCATGGGAATCTATGAGAACTCATGACCATTGTCCCCATTGGGCGTTTAAGTGTATCTTGGAGAGCCAATGGCCTTCTCCTCATTGCTGCCCTAACTGAGGCCTTCCTGCCACTGCTCCAATTACACCCCACAGTTTTGGAACCACTGTACTTTGTTTTAGTTTTAGAGTTTCAGTGACTCCAAGTTACCTGTAATGTAACATTAACCAATGATATAATCTTGCAAAGCAAAAGGTGAAAAGGTTTTACTTCTTTGCACCAGAAGACATATCCCAGTCATAGAGATCTTTGGCGCCATCCACATTAACTTCTCATTAACTTTGCTGTCTCGATGACAGCTGAATGACTGCCAGCTGACCAGACTGCTTCACGTTCTGCTGTCTCATGTTCCCTTCCTATTATTTACTCTCCAGCCCTGGTAAAGTAGACTTTAGATATTTGTAGGACTGCGGAAAGTGTCCGAGAAGGGACACTCGTTTTAATCACATCTATAGACTTTAAGAATCCCGGATATTGTAGTTCAATAAAATGCAGCAAGGTGACCAAGAGATCCCTCTCTTTTTTTTAAAAAAAAAAAAGCACCTTTCAGTCTTTCCACAAAGGTAAAATACCCCTTCTCTCCTTATATATCACCAAATATAGCCATACATAGGTTTCTAAAACCTGACAACTTGGCCCCATAAAACCGAGCCTTATTGACCCAGTGATGCCCTCCCAATGGCCTTCCCAACTGATGTATGGCTGAAAACAGATCTAATGGCCAAGATAGACAATACAGTCTGGTAGGGACCACATCTGCACATTCATGGCCGCCATCAGAAATCGCAGGGCCCCATACAACAAAATTTCCTGGGTCTCCTGGGCTGCGCCCACCACAAGCCCCACCTACAGGTCCACCCCCCACCACACAGTAAAAAAAAAACATTGGTGGCTAGGGTTTCCACATGTTAATAAAAAGATATTGGTGGCCAGGGCCCCTCCCATAAAAAAAAAAACATTTGTGGTCAGGGCCCCCATTAAAAAAAACATTTGTGGTCAGGGAACCCCATTAAAAAATATTGGTGGCCATGACCCCACATGGGGGGGGGGAAATTAGTGGCCAGCCCCCCCCCCCCACACACACACACGTTATAAGAAAATTCATGGCCAGGGCCCGCTTAAACGTCCATGTAAAAAAACTTGCCCCCCCAGAAGTTTAAAAAAAAATTGGTGCCCAGGGCCCCATCACACAACAGGGACCACAAAGGGGTTACCTTTAGGGGGGCCCTGCCATGTTGTACTTACTTCATTAGTGTGGCCCACGTGCTGTAAGTGAGCTGCCAACTACAGAAGGGAGGAGGGGAGCACAGGTGGCTGCATCTTCTTTCACTGACAGCTTCTTCCCTTATTGGTCACAGAATTTCAAGTAAAGCTGCATGGTGATTGGATGAGCTGGAGGGGAAGTTCAAACCTCAGCCATACTATCCCTGAGCTGCTCAACCGGGACTTAAACTCTGTGACCAATAAGGGAATGTGACGGACAGAAGATACCTCCCCCTGTGCTCACGCCCTTCCTTCCCGAAGTCAGCAGCTCTCAGCAAGTAGGGGGGCCCGGCTAATCAAGTAAGTGCAGCGTGGCCGGGCCCCCTTACCCTCGGGCCCCCTACAACTCTCCCCCCTGTCCCCCCCTGATGGCGGCCCTGTGCACATTGATGTGATCCTCTCAATGGGCCTCCCTAGACCTCCATTCTAATCCAATTGTTGGCCTGGAGGTATATTCCCACCTTAACAGGCACACAGGAAACACAGCAAGTGGGTCTACAACAGCTGCCACAAGAGGGTGCATGCCTATTTACTTAAAAGGATACTGTAATGGGAAAAAATGTTTTTTTCAAAACACATCAGTTAATAGCAAAATTCTGCACTGAAATCTGTTTCTCAAAAAAGCAAACAGATTTTTTTATATTTAAATTTGCAATCTGACATGGGGCTAGACATATTGTCAGTTTCCCAGCTGTCCCCAGTCATGTGACTTGTGCTATGATAAACTTCAGTCACTCTTCACTGCTGTACTGCAAGTTGGAGTGATATCAGCCACACCCCCCTCCCCCCAGCAGCCTAAGGGCAGGGGCACACAGGCAGATTCGGGGAGATTTAGTCGCCTCCCCAAACTGCCTTCCCCCTGCCTCCCTTTAAGCACACTGATTATTTGTAATAGTTTCTTTCAGGCACTTCTCCAAAGATGAACATCCGGTTATGCCACCCTGTGATTTTGAACCAGAAAAGTATGAGGTAAGAGCTCCTTATGACTTTACAGCCAGGACTTCTAAGGGGCTAATGGTTTTTTGTGATGAGTTGCTGGATAGCAGTGATGGAGAAAATACTGTATGAACCCTAATTACTAAAACCTAAAAACCTGAACTGTGAAGAAGTCATGGTTTAAGGGAGAAGGAAAGGCTTTGTGCACTTGGGGGTGCCAAATGTTAGGCACCCCAAGTGATTGTATTGACTTATCGTAAACCCTGGGCCGGTGCTCCTATCAGCAGAAAACTGCACCGGCCTGGGGTTATCCCAGTGAGCACCACGGAGTGATCCTCTTCCGGCTTCTTCTTCTCGTGGTTACGCATGCGCAGTAGAGTGAAAAGCTGAACTTTAACTAAAAAGTCAACTATTTAGTTCTAATGCGCATGTGTCTGTCCCTGGAAATTTGAAGAAAGAAGAAGCTGGAAGAGGATCGATCTGTGGTGCTCACTGGTATAACCCCGGTGGTTTCAGGTAGGTAAATATAATCACTTGGGCGTGCCTAACATTTGGCACCCCCAAGTGCACGAAGCCTTTCATTCTCCTTTAAATCTTTACCTTTTCTTTCATAACCAACCTTTATCTTTTGCTTTTAGCCTTGCCTCCATCATATGGGCTTGCATTTAACCACCCTTCAGTCATTTGTTAACTCAGTTTTCCTTGCCCCTCATGCACCAAAGCAGGTTCAACCAGAAATTTTGGGGTTGGCATGAGTACAAATGAGCACAAGTAGGAGCAACCGCTTTGTTTATGACATTTCAATGGGTGCGAATCTGTCATAAAGAAAGTAAACATGCATTCAGCTCCTAATATTTTCACTTAGGGGATTATAACATACAGTAATAATGATATAGAAGCTTTACAATTATATAAATTTCATGTGAGTACAGTCAGGGTTAGTCTGGGTATAAGGGGTGTAGACAGAACCCATGTACTTACTATGAGCAGCTGGAAGCAAAATGTGGACACCGAAGGGAAAATCTAATGGTCCGTAATCTGCACTGGGAATTTTGGGCCATAGTCATTGAGAAAATGTATCTCCTAATTAAATTCCAAATTTCCCCATAGACTTCTATTGAGTTTTCATGATATAAACCATGTGATCATTTTTTTTTCGTGGCCCATTATGTTTATAAACATAGAGTATTCATTGTTATCTCGATAGTCCTATCCATATGAACACATCCAAGAGCTCCGTAAGGAAAGGATAGCTCCATCGCTCTACACAATATATAAGAAACCATTATTGCTGCATCAGGGACACAAGCAGTGGTTGTTTGACTCTGAAGGCCGTCGATACCTGGATCTTTTTGCTGGAATCGTCACTGTCAGTGTCGGCCATTGCCACCCGTGAGTAAATGTTTTACCCATGCAAAACTCTCCCTTATCAAAATGGTAAAGTAGGCGTTGAACCTTTAATAAAATGGTACTAAAAATCCTATGCAAGGGAATAAAGTGTGGCAGCATTTCACTGCATACTTTAGCTCTGATTGGATATGCCACTGTAAACTGATTGGCTGCTTTTCCTTTACTCCTCCTGTCCATGTTTGAGCAGTTCCATGAGCAGTTTAATGGGGTTGTTCACCTTTAAATTAACTTTCAATATGATGTGGAGAGTGATATTCTGAGACAACTTGCAATTGGTTTTTAGTTTTTATTATTTGTGGTTATTTTGCTTTTTATTCAGCAGCTCTCCGGTTTGCAATTTTAGCAATTTGGTTGCTAGGGTCCAATTTACCCTAGCAATCATGCATTGATTTGAAGAAGAGAGTGGAATATGAATAGGGGTGCACATGATTAGCAAGACTAGTAATAAAAAGTAGCAATAAATAACAATAGATTGTAGCCTATCAACGCATTTGTTTTTAGATGGGGTCAGTGACCCCCATTTGAAGACAGAAAAGAGTCAGAAAAAGAAGGCAAATAATGCAAAAACTATATAAAAAGAAAAATAATGAAGGCCAATTGAAAAGTTGCTTAGAATTAGCTTATCTATAACATACTAAAAGATAACTTAAAGGTGAAACACAACTTTCATGCATATACTATACTTCTCAATGTGCAGCTGTTGGGTCCCCAATAAAGGTAAGTAAGAGAATTTACTAAAACTTTCAGAAAAATTATTTCAGGAAAATGACTGCACATGTCAGGGCCCAATGGTCCCCCCTACAATCCTGGGCAAGGCAGCCACTGTATGTCATTTTTCTGAGGAGACTGCTACTTTATTTTGAGTCTAAACTCTTAGGGGCTTAGGAAAACAATTAGAAACCTTTCTCAAATCTTTCCTATGCAGAAGAACAGGCGCACCTTTTAGCTCACAGTTAGGCAGGACGTCTGATAGGGACTTTAATGGGAATACGCATCGGGAGGGTGTCTCATGAGGGTGAAGGGGTTGGATTTGGTTGAATGATCCGTGGGCCGTAGCTAATTGCAGGGACTAAGTGCCTAAGGAATACGGCATTACAAATGAAGGGCATTACAGAGCGGGTGGTGTACTATGAGGGTGAAGGGGTTGGAATTGGCAAAATGACCCGTGGGTTAGAATCTTGAGCTAATCACTTGAATTAAGTGCCTGAGGCACTCAGAATTCCAACCGATACTTCAACTGGTATCGACCAGTACGGCTAGGTAGCCATTTGTTAATTTGGTTTATAATTGATACCTAACACCCACTAGGATTAACCAATCACCACTGGTCAAACTGATGTTGAGCACCACTCATAACAACCCTCCTTTTACCCTGTCAATCAGCTCCCTGTTTCTAACTGTCTTTTTAATAATTTTCTGTTTGGGCATTTATTTTAAACGCTTATTAAAGGTTATGTTTTAACTTTAATACTTCTAATTTAATTTCGGAGTTTATGTATGCGAAGGTGCAACTGTGTGGACCAGCTCTTTCATTTTCTCTTTTCTATATAGTAGTTTTGTATATAGTTATTATCTGACCCTGCACACCATACACTGTGTTTGATGGTTGGTGCTCCCCAATACCACATTTTTTCACAAATTTTTTCCTAAGCAGAAGAACATCAGAGCAGCCTCTTTGTTTCTCCTGACAACTTCCTTGACTACTTGGTGGTCAGACTGGTGGGAAAATGACCAGCAGGTGGCGCTGTTGTAACAAAGTTCATTCATATTAACAGTACATGATTTAATATCTTGGAATTAAAAATAAATAAATAATGTACATTGCAAAAGAGCTTAGAATAGCACTCTCATTCATTTTACATTCAATTATTTTTAAGGTTTACTTATTCTTTAAAGAATGAGAGCCTCTATTTATTAATAGTATATTAGTAATATAAGGTAGTGGGTCATTTACTATAGCCCCATACATAGAGATATCTAAAACCCTGTTTTGCTCTTATGGAGATATATCATTTACATTGCAGGAAAATCACAGAAGCTGCTCACAAACAGTTTGGCCTCCTGTGTCACACATCCAACATCTTCCTGAATCCCCCAATCCATGAATATGCTGAGAAATTAACAAATCTTCTGCCTGGGAAACTAAAGGTAACGTCTGTACTTCATTCGATACAGAGTGTTATAGTGGCTAGCACCTTGACTTATACGGAAATCCATTATCCAGAAAGCTCTGAATTACAGAAGACCATGTCCCATATTTTATCCAAACAATCAAATTTTTTTAAAAATGATTTCCCTTTGCTCTGTAATAATAAAACAGTTCCTTGTACTTGATCCAAACTAAGATAGAATTAATCACTATTAAAGGCTAAACAATCCTATTGGGTTTTATTTATGTTTAATTTTTTTTTTGGTAGATTTAAGATATGCAGATCCAAATTATGGAAATATCCCTTATCCAGAAAACCACAGGTCCCAAGTATTCTGGATAAAAGGTCCCATAACTGTAATAGAATCACTGGGTGCAAAGCAATTATTTCATTAGGACCATATTTACTAAAGACAGTTTATTTATGATTATCACTCGCGTCTCAACTGACAACACAAATTAATGTATTTATAGATTTATTAAAGTCCGTATTTTTTTCTTTTCCATGAATTGAACTTTCTAGCGGTAGAAATCATGTCTTTAAACATTATCATGACATCAGCCTGCCTATACAATCATCAGCTTTATAGACTGCAACTGGGACTCCTCCCCAATTACATGGATTATTAGTATTATTATTATTATATGGATTATTATTATTATTATTATATGGATTATTATTATTATTATTATTATATGGATTATTATTATTATTACTACATGGACTGGCTGCTAGTTAACATAAACTATTTATATGTATACACTGCTACCAGACATAAGCTGCCACGGAGAGGAGTTTCTAGCTTGCAATAACAGTGTTCTATGTTCCTTTCCAGGTTGTCTACTTTACAAACAGCGGCTCAGAGGCAAATGATTTGGCATTACAAATGGCAAGAGTATATACTGGCAACTGTGACTTAATCAGCCTCAGGTAATTCTAATGGGTACCTGATCAATGTACTTACTTACTAACTAATCTACAGTAGGTACATATTTGCAATGGGGTAGCAACCAATCAGAAATCAGCTGTCATGATTCTAAATACAACAGACTGAACAAAGCTAGTTCCTGATTGGTTGCTATAAGTTACTGCACCAGTAAAGCTGTTAATAACTATGGCAATGAGTTTTATAGTAATAGATGTCCTCAAATATTTAGGGTGAACTCATTACCTATACCAGATTTTGTAGCTTTTGTACAAAACCATCTTATTTGTCCATTTCTACTACAACTTGGTACTTTATGTCCTTTTCCGTCTGGTTTTTGTCTGGTTCCATGTTCAGCCCACTGATCTTCACTTCTCACTAGTGATGAGCAAATCTGTCCCGTTTGCGAAACTGCAGAAAAAATCATGGAAGGCAAAAAATTTGATAAACGCCTTGAAGTCAAAGGCGTCCAAATTTTTTTATGCACAACAATTTTTTTAATCTCACTATTTTTTTCTCACTCCAAATACATTAAAGTCAAAAGGCATTTTTTTCTTATGGCGACTTTTTCCATGGCAAATTTTTGCTGCAGTTATGAGAACATTTTTTGCAGATGGCAAAATGCGAAATTTCCCCTCGAATCCACAGTTAGCGACAAAATGTACATTTTACTCTTGTCTTATGAACAAATTGAAAAGTACACCCATCACTCAAAGCTGATGCACTGGGAGTAGATAAGAGACCATGGGGCACTTTTACTTACGTGAGAATTTTCACATCGGAAGTCTCCGCCATACTTCGCACAACTACATCAGGCATTATCTTGTGACTAATACGCAAAATAAAGACAGAGATTCTCTATTGCCCTAGACACGAGCCCACCCTAAAACAAATGTGCTTCAAATTTTAAAAAAAAAGTGTAAATAAGATATTTTTTAGAAGTTACAACTTGTAAACATAATCCCACTTTAAATATGAAAAACGCCAGCGTTTTGACTTTTGCTTGGGACTTTTTTGGAATACAGGATATGATGTCACTGACATAATAATATTGAGGATGTAGCTACATTTTATTAATTTGCTATTCAGAACCCGGAGAAATCGTCTTTGGCGAAAAGAGTAACGAATAGAAACTGACACTTATAAATTAGCAGATTAACAATCAATCGCCTGAGCGAAAATTCACCTAGCGAAATGGCGCAAAACTTCTCCAGTGCTAAAGTTTTTTGCTAGCGAAGTGTGTTACTTGCCTTTTAGTGATGTGAATTGTCATTTTGACAAATTTTTGCTAAAAAAACCCGTGATTCTCTCTTTAGTAAATCTGCCCTCATGTATCACAAGCCCTGGATCAGATAGCAAGCACCCCATTAGTAAAGGGCCCAACAACTGAGCATTATAAAGGTGGTTTGCATAGTGGTTGGTTCATCAAATTTTATATTTATTTTCATATTTTGACTTATTACAGAGGAGGTTATCACGGAGCCAGTCCTTTAACCTTGTCTTTAACAGCAGTCGCTTCCTACAAACCTGGCATCACCCTCAGCACCAACTGCCACACGGTAAGAAGTTCGTCTCTGTGGGCAAAACCACCCATTAAAGGATAAGTAAAACCAAAATAAGTAAATGTAAAATTAATGAGGGTGCTATTGTAAGCACTTATGCAATGTACATTTATTATTTTTTTAAATTCCAAGATATTAAAGGATACATGTACTGTTAATATAAATGAATTGTGTTACAACAGCGCCACCTGCTGGTCATTTTCCCACCAGTCTGACCACCAAGTAGTCAAGGAAGTTGTCAGGAGAAAGAAAGAGGCTGCTCTGATGTTCTTCTGCTTAGGAAAAAAATTAGAAACCTTTCTCAAATCTTTCCTAAACAAAACATCAGAGCAGCCTCTTTCTTTCTTTCTCCTGACAACTTCCTTGGCTACTTGGTGGTCAGACTGGTGGGAAAATGACCAGCAGGTGGCGCTGTTGTAACAAAATACATTCATATTAACAGTACCTGTATCCTTTAATATCTTGGAATTAAAAATAAATAATGAATGTACATTGCAAAAGTGCTTACAATAGCACCCTCATTAATTTTAAATTTACTTATTTTAAAGGTTTACTTATCCTTAATAAGGATACATGTCCCGTTAACATGAATGAATTTTGTTACAACAGCGCCACCTGCTGATCGTTTTCCCACCAGTCTGACCACCAAGTAGTCAAGGAAGTTGTCAGGAGAAAGAAAGAGGCTGCTCTGATTTTCTTCTGATTAGGACATATTTGAGAAGGGTTTCTTTTTTTTTCCTAAGCAGAAGAACATCAAAGCATCATAATAAGAAATATGAATTATTTTCTTAAAGTTGAATCTATGGGAGATGGCCTTCCCGTAATTGAGAGCTTTCTAGATAACTGGTTTCCGGATAACACATTGTATACTTGTACACAATTGACAAATCTGGGTGGAATCAAGAAATCAAGTGGTGATTAGAGCATACTGTATCTATTTGAAGACCTAAAGAAGGGGAGCCCCGTTCAAAAAACGTGTTTCCTACACAAGAGCAATTGCTGAAGTATAAATGTTATAGATTTCAATGATGGCCCTCACTAGTTCAACAGCGGTTTCTTCTATCTTATCATGGGGAAAATATTCAATGTTTGGCCCAATTAAAGCATATATTTGTGCCAAATAAAGTTCTCAGCTATTGACCTTAGATAAAAGATTACACATATATAGAGTAATGATAAACCAGCAGACTAGGAATAAGGTCGGAGACCCAGAAGCTTTCCAGGATCAGCAGTGGAAGATGCCCAAGATAACAAAGAAAGGAAATAAACAGCAGTGGATGGTGATATCTAACTCCATAAATGTAAGAACAAATGTTAATGGGAGTCACATATAACTCAGGATTTAAATGCATGGGTCAAATGCAGTCCTGTCTAGTGATGGACGAATAAATTCGCCTGGCACGAATTTGCGGCGAATTTCCACATGAAAATTCGCTGGTGAAAATTTGCAGACGTCAATTTTCGGTTTTCGTTTTTTTTGTGAAAACATCCGATTTTCATGATTTTTTTGTGAAAACCTTCAAATTTCACGATTTTTTTTGAAAACCTTCATATTTCAAGATTTTTGAATGAAATCCTTCAAATTCCACGATTTTCGAGTGGAATTTCACGATTTTTTTCGCCGTTTCGTCGGTGAAGTGAAACGGGAGAAATTCGCCCATCACTAGTCCTGTCCAATGCAATGGAAATGTTATGGCAATCAAAAAAACTGTTATCCAGAAAGCTCCAAAATAGAGGAAAATGTTGGATTGATTTCTTTTTGATCTGTAACATCTGGACCATTGAATTTTCCACTTCAGGCCTCGCTTAGAGGTTCAGCCTTAAAGGGGTAGATTTGAGATAACTTTTAGTATGATGTAGAGAGCGATATTCTGAGACAATTGCAATTTGTTTTCATTTTTTATTATTGAAGGTTATTGAGTTATTTAGCTTTTTTATTCAGCAGCTCTTCAATTTGCATCTTAAGTAATCTGGTAACTAGGGTCCAAATTACCCTAGCAACCATGCATTGATTTGAATTAGAGACTGGAATATGAATAGGAGAGGCCTGAATAGAAGGATCAGTAATAAAAAGTACCAACAATACATTTGTAGCCTTACAGAGCGTTTGTTTTTTAGGGTCAGGCCACACAGGCAGATTGATGACATTAGTTGCCCGGTGACAAATCTCCTCTTCTTCGGGGCGACTAATCTCCAAGAACTGCCTCCCCTGCAGCTGGCTAAAATTTAAATCGGCAGGGGAGGCAGTTCTGGGAGATTAGTCGCCCCAAAGAAGACTAATCTCCCCAAATCTGCCCGTGTGCCCTGATCTTTAGAAGGGAGTCAGCGATGTCCATTTGAAAGCTGCAAAGAGTCCGAACAAAAAGGCAAATAACTATAAAACTAAAATAAATAAATAATGAAAACCAATTGAAAAGTAGCTTCGAATTGCCGGTCCTATACCATAATAAAAGTTACCTTAAAGGTGAACCACCTCTTTAAGTCAGAGCCTCCATAGCTCATAATAAGATTATAAATACTTTTTAAAAAGGGTTTGCCCCATATCTCACAGTAAACTTTAGCCCCCCCAAGTGGGCCATCCCAACAGTTTAGGAACCACTGAAATAGGCAGTACCTTGCAGCACTGCCCAACCTATTTATGTTATACTTAGACTGTAAGCTCTACAGGGCGGGGAGCTCCTTCCCACTACAGCTCTTACCACATAGCACTTAAACTCTTTGTTCTATGATTCTGTATATATTTATTACATAAAGTTATACATACATACATGTTCATTTGCTGTAATTTCCATTCATTTGTTGTAATTGTTTTTCAGACAATGTGTCCAGATGTATTCCGCGGTGTATGGGGCGGAAGTCACTGCAGAGACTCTCCTGTGCAGACCATAAGGAAATGCAGCTGCTCCCCAGGTATAATATTTCTGCTTCTCTGAAACTGGATCAGAATGAAGAGTAGGAGAAATGTTCAGTATGGTATTTAGCAGTGAAATAAATGTTCTAAATTCCGTTCTATGAGAAATTTTTGAGGTTTGGCTGAGACTCCTCACACAAGGGAAAATCATAGCTTTGAGTTCCAAATGTAGCCCAAAACACGTGAATCTTACTAGAAAGATCCATTAGTCATGTTTGTTCCAATATAAAGCTGAAGTAAAATATAGTTATCTCATATAGAAGAAGGAGGGTCTAATGGTAGAACTGTCTGTCCTGGTGGACCTGGCCAAATGCTTCCAAATAGCTTATTTTGGTTCCCTTTATAGAGATTCCACTGTTATGCTTTTCTTCCATGGCATTCGTTTTGATGAAGAATAGTGATGGGCGAATTTGCACCGTTTCGCTTCGCCGAAAAATCTGCGAATTTCGAGCGAAATTCGCAAAACGGCGAAAAATTCACGAAACGGTGCTGGCGTCTCGTTTTTGACACCGGCGCCCGTTTTTGAAGCCGGCGCCTGTTTTTGAAGCCGGCGCCCGTTTTTTTTTACGCCGGCGCCCGTTCTTGACGCCGGCACCCGTTTTAGATGCGAATTTTCACGGGCGTTTTGCGAATCACGCAAATTCACCGCGAATTCGCGCCTGGCGAATAAATTCGCCCATCACTAATGAAGAACATCAGGATAGCAGAGCAAGGACTTGATTTTTTCTGACTTGGCAATGGGAAGGCATTCATGGTCATGGGGTTGGCATTTTGTTGATAAATATTGAACTTACCTCATAGAGAAGTTTGAAAATGACATCTGATCTGAGATCCCCATTCCAAAAACACTGGTCTGCTTCTATAGTAAATATTGTTTTAATTGGTAGTCATGTAACTGCAATATCTTCTGGCCTTGCAAATGTGATCCCCAACCAATGGCTCATGAATAACAAGTTGCTCACTAACCCTTTGGATGTTGCTCCCAGTGGCCTCAAAGCAGGTGATTATTTTTGAATTCCAGGCTTGAAGACAAGTTTTGTGGCATAAAAACCAGATGTACTGCCAAACAGAGTCTCAATGTAGCTGCCAGTCCACATAGGGGGCGATCAAATAGCCAATCACAGCCCTCCTTTGGCACGCCAGAACTTTTGGTGTGTGTGTGTTGCTCCCCAACTTGTTTTACATTTGAACATTGCTCAAATGAAAAAAAAAGGTTGGGGGACCTCTGGTCTAGACAATGAGTGTGTGAAGCGTAAAATGAAAAATCAGAAGTTAAAGAAAAACCTAATTCTCCTTGGGGTAAATTTACTAAGCGTCAAAAATACGCCAGCAACAGTTTTGCAGCTATCGTAACACTTCGCCAGGTGAAAATTCGCTCAGACAGCGCTAATTTGCTAAAATGCAAAGTTGCGTCCAGGGCACCGAAAGCTGGCAAATTTTCTCTACCGTTATTTCGCCAATGCGAGCAAATCCTAGCGCTGCATACGGCAGGAAATTTAAAGTTGAATGGACATATATGTTGCAGCAAATACATTACATTACACAAGTCCAGAGAAGCTTAATAAATAAAAGAGTTGTTAAAATGCCCTACACATGAGCCCAGTGTATAGTTTATGTTCCATATGTTAGAAAATGTATGGGGACCTGGTTACCCCAAAAAAAATGTAAGGACTTTTGCAGGATATCACTCTGAAAAAAGGAAAAGACTCCAGTGTTTTTTGGACTTAGAAACTTTTTCCACTAAAAAATATGATGTAAGTGTAGCGCTAAAGTAAATTATGTGTTATTTACACCACTATTGAGCTCCACTCCCAATAAACGTGCACCGGATGAGACCTGTAATCTTAGGGAGTGAGCCCTCGCAACGGTGTGGAGGCAGGGTGTAGTGAAACTGTAACTGGATTCAGGGTATAATAATTGGGCGCCAGTGGTTCTTATAACTTAAACACGAACTGGTTTATTGAACATACACAATCCTCAGTGGAGTATACAATAGAGCATGACAGGATTTAGCATCACATTGAATAGGCAATACTCACAGCACCATATGGTCAGTAATAGTCCCCACAGGCAAGAGGACGTGCTCCGCAGCAATAAAGGTACACCCAGCTTTCAGCCTTTTCCCTAAGTGGAACCTGAGGGGAATCTATCTACCCTGTTCTTATACACTTAATAGCCCAGAAGTAGGGACTAGTACCCGGGATCTTAATCCCTCTGACTCTCCTCGTCGGAGCCTTGAGCTGCTCAGCTAAATAACCTGTCTATCTGTCACTCCTAGAGTGACCTATAATGGTGAGTAACCTATTCTTACTAGACCTGACCTGTCTAGGTTCCACAGAGATCTGCCTGCCTGTTCCGGTCAGAGCTAACACAAAATGGACAACTGAAAGCATGGCTTCAGAGCCTTTTATATCCTAGCACAGTGCCATCTGCTGGTCACTGTGAGAAGAAGCAGGGGCCTATCTTAGAGCAGAAAGAGCAAACAGTACCCCTCCCAACTGTATTTTAGGACCCAAATAGGTGTCCATAACATGGAGGGACTGCCTGCACATAATACTAGGGGTGGATATTTTACACATCCCTACATTAGTAACAGAGGATTGAGGAAGATCTATGCACTCCAGTGCACTTCTCCTGGTCTGAGCTGGCAAGTCTGGCAAAAGAGGTAACGTTCAGTAAAATCATCCATTCGCCAGAGCGAAAATTCGCCTGGCAATAGTGTGCGAATCAGCGCTAGCGTCTATCTCGTTTGTTATCGAAGTTACGCCTGCGCCCGTTAGTAAGTTGGCGAAGTGCCTAAAAATGGTAACGCTGGGGAATCGTCGCCAGTGTTAGTCACTGCCCCCTTGAGTTACAATGAACATAACTGACCTCAAAACCATAGTGAACATCCAATTCAGGATGATAGAGAATGTTATTCTGCCATTTCTTGCTTTGTCCCTGTGATCTTTGAGCAGATTTCATTAGTGATAGATATCATACTAGTCATAAAATTATATGCGATGGAAAACAGAAGGAAACTTCTGTCTAGAACAGGGGTCCCAAAACTTTTTTTTTATCACATTCAAATGTAAAAAAATTCGGAGAGCAGTACAAGCCTGTAAAAAGTTCCTGGGGAACCAATTATGGGTTGTGATTGGCTATTTGGTAGCCCCTGTGTGGACTGGCAGCCTATAGGAGACTCTGTTTGTACAACTGGTTTTTATACAACCAAAACTTGAATCCAAGCCTGGAATTGAAAAAAATAAGCACCAGTTTCAGACCAATGGGAGCAACATGGTGCTCACAAGCCACTGTCTGCGGATCACTGGTCTTGGGTGATAAGACATTCTATTTGCCTGGAGACTATATAAAATGGTTTTGGCATAGGTAGCCATGTAGTTTTTCCTTTTATTGACTGCATTTGCTCAGCCCTGTATGTGTTTGTACAGAAGTCATAGTGTGTCAATATTAATGGCCTTTGCTTTAATTAGGTTCTTGTGAAGCTAAAGACCAATATGTTGACCAGTTTAAGGAAACATTAAGCACCTGTGTGGGACAAAGGCTTGCTGCATTTATTGCTGAACCAATCCAGGTGAGTTTTATGAGTATCTAAATTCTCTATATGAAACCACTGGGGAAACAAGTTTGGAATTTTAGCAGCTATCTGGTGGCTATGGCCAAATTACCCTAGCCACCCGACTGAATGAGAGGTTGGAATATGAATAGAAGAGGGTCTAAATGGAAATATAATTAATAAAAGATAACAATAACAATATACAGGTATGGATCCATTATCAGGAAACCCGTTATCCACAATTCAGAATTACAGAAAGGCCATCTCCCTAAGACTCCATTTTATCCAAATATTCAAATTTTTTAAAAATAATTTCCTTTTTCTCTGTAATAATAAAACAGTAGCTTGTACTTGATCCCAACTAAGATATAATTAATCCTTATTGGAAGCAAAACCAGCCTATTGGGTTTATTTAATGTTTACATGATTTTCTAGTAGACTTAGGGGTATATTTATAGATAAGTTATAGATCACCACAGTCCTCTACAGGGAAATCCCACCTCTTTCCATTAATTTCTATGGGATTTTTAAGAGAGTATTAATCAATGGGTGAAAGTGAAAGTTCACCATTTGATAAATACACTTTAAAAAATCCCATAAAAATGAATGTAGAGAGGCGGAATTTCACTGTGGTGAACTATAACTTCCGTTGACCAGAAAAACCCAGGTCCCGAGCATTCTGGATAACAGGTCCCATACCTGTAATTGCAGTCACACAGAACAATAGTTTATGGACGGCCAAGTTCAGTGACCCCTACTATTTGAAAGCTGGAAAGAGTCAGAAGAAGGCAGATAATTCCAAAACTATAAGTAATTAAAGAATGAAGACCAGTTGAGAAGTTGCATATAATTAATTCTATAACATACTAAAAGATAACTGGAATGTGAACTACCCCTTTAAAGGAGAAGGAAAGCTACCAAGGCAGTTTATTGCCAATAGATTAGCACAACAGTGCAAGCTAGAATACAATTTTTATTCTTTAGAATGCTCTTCCATACCAGCTCTAGACACTGTCTCTGTTTGTTTAGGATAGTAGTTGCCATATTAGCTTGGTGTGACATCACTTTCTGCCTGAGTCTCTCCCTACTTGCTCATAGCTTTGAGCTCAGATTACAGCAGGGAGGGGGGAGGAGGGAGGTGGGAGGAGCAAACTGAGCATGCTCAAGCCCGTACCTTGGAGGTTTAAGATGAAACCAGGAAGTCTGATACAGAAGCCCATGAGTACACAATAGAAGTAAAGAAATGCTGTGTTTCTTTTGACAGGGGACTCAGAGCAGCATTACTTTGAGTGTTTACTGGTGTATTTATATAGACCTTTCTGATAAAGCTTACTTAACCTTTCCTTCTCCTTTAAGAAGGTACATGATCCAGACTGTAATTCTACTGGTGTAAGAAATGAACTTCAGAATGACTCATTAAATGCAATTTTCCCTTGGGTGGACATTTACCTGCTCTGTTCAATGTAGAGCAAAGTACCTACAGTATATGTGAGCTTTAGCCTCATTTAGTCTCCATATAAAACTGTTGAATCCTCCTTTGCCTTTACACAAAGGGAAAAGAAAAAGCATGGAACAATGCCATTAGTAACATTTTATACAAGTTCATCTTCTTGACTTGCAGGGAGTTGGAGGAGCTGTTCAATACCCCAAAGGATTTTTAAAAGAAGTATATGAGCTTGTCCGAGAGCGAGGAGGTCTATGCATCGCTGATGAAGTAAGTGCAAAAATGCTTGTGTCTATTGGGGTTATTTAATTATGGGCACTAAGTTTGCCCAGGTGCAATAACCAACAGAAACCAATCAATAGGTAGTATGTACTGGTCACCTGTTTAAAAGCAAACATCTTATTGGTTCCTAATGGTTACTGCTCCTGGGCAAACTAGTGATATATATATATATATATATATATATATATATATATATATATATATATATATATATATATATATATATATATATATATATATATATATATATATATATATATATATACTTCACCAGGAGGCCGCGCTTATTGTTATAGGAGATTTTAATAGAGTAAATCTCAAACGTACATTCCATAACCTTCACCAACATATTACCTGCCCCACCAGAGGCACTAAGACACTAGATCACTGCTACACCCCCTTCAAGGACTGCTACAAGGCACAGTCTCTGCCGGCATTTGGAAAATCGGATCACACCGCCATTTTCCTTATACCTGTTTACAAACAAAGGCTAAAGCAGGTAGCACCAGTCACAAGGGAGGTCATACGCTGGACGGACCAATCAGTGGACGTGCTGCAGGATGCGCTGGAGGATGCAGACTGGGACATGTTTCAGCACAGCTCAGTTGACATAGACATGTTTACAGACGTGGTTATGGGATTTATCAGTAAACTAATGGATGATACATTAGAAAGAAATACCATCCGGACATTTCCGAATCAGAAGCCGTGGGTGGATAAAAACATCCGCGATGTTCTGAGATCGCGCACCGTCGCCTACAAAGCAGGACTCATTTCTGGTAACATGGACCAATACAAAACTGCGTCTTACCATGTGCGCTGCGCAGTTAAAAAGGCAAAGCGGTGCTATGGAGAAAAATTAAGGTCACAGCGTGACTCTAGGAGCCTATGGAAGGGACTGCAGAAAATAACTGACTATAAACAATCAGCCTCTCTGATGATGAATGCTGATGCTTCACTGGCTGACGATCTAAACACGTTTTATGCTCGATTCGACGCCGCAGCAAAATACACAACAAACAGTTGCATGCGTACGGAGTGCACCAGTGAAGACAAAGTTTTTATCATCACAGAGCATGCTGTGAGGAATGCTTTCAAGAGGGTAAACACCAGGAAAGCAGCAGGACCAGACGCAATCCCAGGTCAAGTTCTGAGAGCCTGTGCTGACCAGCTGGCACCGGTGTTCACGAAGATTTTCAACCTCTCCCTTGCCCAAGCAGTTGTTCCCGCATGCTTCAAACAGTCTATTATTGTTCCTGTTCCGAAGAAACAACAGCCAGCTTGTCTCAATGATTACCGTCCAGTAGCACTGACTTCAGTAGTGATGAAGTGTTTTGAGCGACTAGTCAGAGACTTCATCACTTCCACACTTCCTGCCACCATCGACCCTTTACAGTTTGCATACCGTACAAATCGGTCAACATGTGATGCCATATCACACCTGCTACACACTTCCCTGAGTCACCTAGACTCTGGTAGAGGGAATTATGTTAGGATGCTGTTCATAGATTATAGTTCAGCATTCAACACAATAATTCCCTCTAACCTCTACAACAAGTTGATGGATCTAGGACTCAGCTCATCGCTGTGTCAGTGGATCCTCAACTTTCTCACAGACAGACCACAATCAGTGAGGGTGGGGGAACACGTTTCTTCCTCCATCTCGCTCAGTACTGGAGCACCTCAGGGCTGTGTTTTAAGCCCTCTTCTATACTCACTGTATACTTACGACTGTGTATCGACATCAGACACTTCCTCCATTGTCAAGTTTGCTGATGACACTGTGGTGATGGGCCTGATCTCCGACAACTCAGAGAAGACCTACCTGGAGGAGATAAGGAACCTGGAGAACTGGTGTCAGAAGAACAACCTTCTCCTAAACGTCAGCAAGACTAAGGAGATGATTGTGGACTTTAACACAAAACAGGTGAGGAATTACGAGCCCTTATACATCTGTGGAGTGCCAGTGGAGAGAGTTAGCAGTTTCCGGTATCTGGGTGTTCACATCACACAAGACCTGTCATGGTCCTGTCACATCGACACCCTGGCGAAGAAAGGCCGTCAACGACTCTTCTTCCTCAGAAGACTAAAAGATTTCCATCTGCCTCTGGGGGTGCTTAAGAATTTTTATACATGCACCATCGAGAGTATCCTTGCGGGTAATATCTGTACCTGGTATGGGAACAGCACTAAGCAAGACAGACGAGCTCTTCAAAGAGTGGTGCGCTCGGCTGAACGCATCATTCGCTCTGAGCTTCCTGACCTGCGGTCTATCTACACTAGGCAGTGCAAGACAAAAGCCAAGAAGATCGTGAAAGACCTCTCCCATCCTAATAATGGACTCTTCTCACTGATGAGGACAGGAAAGCACTTCCGCTCCCTTAAGGCTAAAACAGAGAGAATGAGGAGGAGCTTCTTCCCTCAAGCTATTCGGTCCCTGAACCAAGTGTAAAACTATAGGACTGGACTCTCTCTTATATATATATATCTCATATATCACATCAATGCACATGCACTTTAATAACTCATTAATATCTATCTACTATGTAACTCTTTCTTTTCTTTCTACTGTAATTCTTAATTCTTTATGGTCGGACGTTATTTGACTTTGCACAGCAACAAGCATTTCACTACATGTCGTACTTTGTATGTTGTGTATGTGACAAATAAATTTGAATTTGAATTTGAATTTGATATATATATATATATATATATATATATATATATATATATATATATATATATATATATATATATATATATATATATATATATATAGAGGTAGAGGTCTATGGGTGGCAGCCCCACATAGGGAGAAGATTAACATGAGCAAATCAGGTGTGTTTATAGAAAACATACACAGCTACTGAGTGCTACATGTAGAGTAGATGTTGCCTGCAAAAAATATCCAGAGAACAGGATGTTTTATGGCTATAAGAAGAAGAAAGCAGTGTAGAAATGAGTGAAGGAAAATAATGATTTCTCATAGAGGTTCCTTAAACCTACCCCTTATCCTGTAAGTATTGCACTTTTTGTGTTGGGCTGGGGTGCCATGAAACGTTAAACTATTGATGTCTATGAAGATTCTCATTTATCCAGGTCATGATATACAGTATCTGGTAGGTTACTACACATTTAGGAGCAGATTTATCAAGGGCAAATTGAAAAATCAAATTTTTAAATTAGAATTTCGAGCTAATTTTAGTGTACTTCGACTAGGGAATAGTCCAAATTTGATTTGAATTTGAAAAAAATGAGAATATCAAAATTTATCATGTACTGCCTCTTTAAAAATTCGACTTTGACTATTGACCATATAAAACCAGCTAAATTGCTGTTTTAGCCTATGGGGGGCTCCTAGAACCTATTTGGAGTTATTTGGTGGTCTAAATCGAAGTTTCGTTTTTGAAAAGACTTTTCGATCAAATACAATCCGAATTTGATTCAAACGATCAAATACAGCCTTGTTCACTCATATTTAAAAAAATTCAATTTTTAAAAAATATTTCGGTTGGCTTTTTTTTATTTGAATTTAAAAAAACTCCCATCACCTCGAAATTCGACCCTTGATAAATCTGTCCCTTAGAGTTTTCTCTTAAAAACTTTTCCCCAGTTAACCCGAGTGGCTTCTTAAATCATCTAAGGGGCAGATTTATCAAGGGTCGAAGTGAAAATTCGAATTTCTAAATTTTAATTTTCAAGTTTATTTTAGTGAAATTTGACTAGGGAATAGTTATAGTCCAGCGGAGTTCACTGGCACCATCTTCAGCCGCTTCGGTAATCTTCGGAATGAGATCGACGAAGCGACAATTTTCATGGGTTTCGGCGCATGCGCAGTTGTCGCGTAACAGAAAATTGCTCCAACTGCGCATGCTAAGATTCGCTGGTCTTATTCCGAAGATTTTTGTTTCTCCTTTAAGAATCCGGATTCTACTATTCGACACCTTAAACAAACAGCAGTTTTAGATTAATGGATTTGGAGTTGTTTGCAGCCTTCCGGAAAATCAAGTTTTTTTTCAGAGATCCAATTCAAATTCAATTCGTGTTTGCGGGTCGATCCCAATCACCCGAGTTTGAAAAATTCACATTTTTGAAAAATTCGGGGTTTTTTCTAATTTCGAGTTTATGGGAGTTTTTACAAACTTCTATGAACTCTAAATTTGACTCTTGATAAATCTGCCCCTAAATATCCAGTTGCCTTTGATTTAATTCTACTAGATTCTACTAGATTCACACACCAAAATTTTTCCAACCTTCTTTTTATCTTCTTCTCTTATCATTACATCCTTGTGTCTCTACGCCCTTCTACTTTTTTTGTAGGCCCTGGTGCAGGTATAGAAGGCCAAATGATTGTGTAAACTGGAAGACCCCCTTCCCTTGATCCTGTACATTCTATAAAATAACATTTTATTTCTGTGCTATAAGTATCTGAAAGTCTCTTACCTGCTGCAATCTTGTAGCTCAAATTTACATTCTCTCCTTTAGATTGAAGTGTTATGCCTTTGATAAACAATGGCAAATGTTAGTCTGGGAGACCTCTACACCCAAAATAAAAGCCCCAGCTTTCGGATAGTAGTCAGTGCTTATTGAGATTCCCAAGAGAATGCAAACAAACAGGGAGGCTGCAATCAATCAGCTGCGGTAAAAATTACTGCACCACTGGGTATCAGCTACCTTGATACTGGTTGGTAGTTTGCATTCTTCTAATCTGAAATATCCAAATCAGGGAAATCCTAGCAAAAACACCCAAACAATTGGAAAATATGTCAGCAGATGAATATCTCTCACCCCTTTCTTTTAAAGGTGCAGACGGGTTTTGGAAGAACTGGAAGCCACTTCTGGGGATTTCAGACTCATGATGTTGTGCCCGATATTGTCACAATGGCAAAGGGAATTGGCAACGGATTTCCAATGGGAGCTGTTATAACAACACAAGGTCAGTTGACATACAGAACTTAGTGGGCAGACTTATCAAAGGTTGAATTTCGAATTTATGTGAGTTTTTGAAAACTCTCCTAAACTCCCATGAATTCAAAATTCGACCAATCTAAATTTATGTTATTTGTAAAACACGGATTACTTAAATCGACCTGAAAACTCCAATTGAATCAGGAAGGCTGCAAACAACTCCAATTTGATCCATGGACATCTCTCGTTGACTTAAATAGCAATTCGGCAGGTTTAAGGTGGCGAATAGTTGAATTCGAGTTCTTACAAAGTATGATAAATCTCGAAAATTTAATTCAAAATTTTAAAAAAACTCGAATCTAATTTGAATAACTCCCTTGTCGAATTTGACAGCTTTGACAAATTTAGAATTCAAATTTTCAATTCGACCCTTGATAAATCTGCCCCTAGAAGTATTCATTGATAATGCAACGAGCTATAAGATTATAATATATATTAATCCAGGAGAAGTACTCCCTGGTGTTTGTTGTCATCTCATGATGTTTGTTGTCATCTTGAGCCATGTGTGAGAAAACAATTTTGCCACCTTTGGATGTAAAAGAGCACCACCAAAACGTCATCCAGGTAAAGTTCATCATGGTGCTCCAGGAGGCTCTATGAATAACAGTAACAAACAAGGAAAAGTTGTGCTCACCACTAATTTTTAAAAACATTAGGCGGGGGTGTAATGAGGCTGTGACCACAAAATACATATAGACAAATACAAGAGTCCTCTGCACTCAACCCATTATCAATATATTTAAGACAGAGACATTTTGTGCATACTGCTACTGAAAAATGCCTTACCCTTTAAACAAAACAGGGATTGTTTGTCCATATATTGCAATATATTTAAGCTGGTCAAAGTCATCCCATATCTGGCCAGTCCTATGCTTAGTTTTCATCTGATTCATTAAGAATTCTATTGCTTCATTATACATTTTACAAAGGGACTAAGTTTTACCTGCAACTTACTTGCTGCTTTCAAAGTAAACCTCCCAAACTTGGCTGCCCTTTTATTGGACACCAGTGGGATCACCTGACTATAGCTGGGAAGGGTGGGAGCTACAACATGGAGCTGGTCACTGCTCCTGTATAAACTATAACAAAGGGGTTTTCCCCCGACACGTTGCACTGCACTCCACTTTAAATAAACACTAGAAGTGTTCATACATTGGATTCTTCTTGCATTGTATTAGGAGGTGGCCGAGCCTCCTCCTGTGTGCACAATGCTTATCTACCCCATTTTACTTGTGGGGTGTGCGAGAACACACAACTTCTTCTGGTTACAAGATTCAGACAAAGACATAATTAAAGAATTATTCCACATTGATTAATTAAGAATGTTCTTCTTCTTCTAGAGATTGCCAAACCCTTTGCCAAATTTTTGCATTTCAATACATTCGGAGGAAATCCCGTGGCCTGTGTAGTGGGTTCTGCGGTGCTCGATGTAAGTATCCTCTGTACAGCGTGTGATGTTATCATGATTTAATATTGCTTATTGTGTTCCAGCATCTACGTCTATCTCTCTAAAACCTCCAAATTGTTTTAACATCCTGGGGCAGATTTATCAAGGGTCG
This sequence comes from Xenopus laevis, assembly GCF_017654675.1. Lineage (NCBI taxonomy): Eukaryota > Metazoa > Chordata > Amphibia > Anura > Pipidae > Xenopus > Xenopus laevis. The sequence continues at coordinate 216,499,803 of NC_054371.1, forward strand.
AATTGAAAAATCACATTTTTAAATTCGAATGTCGAGGTCATTTTAGGGTAGGTCGACTAGGGAATAGTCTAAATTCAATTTGAATGTAAAACAATATGAAAATTTGAATATCGAAATTTATCATGTAGGGGCAGATTTATCAAGGGTCGAATTTCGAATTTAAAAAACTTCTAAATTTGAATTCAAAAACACCAACCGAAATTGTTTTTTTTTTGGCCTAATAGGTCTATTTTCGATCGAATAGGTCAGTTTTTTCGTTCAAATCCCAAAAAAACCTTTGATTTTTCAAAGTCCCCAAATTGACTCCAAGTAAGTTCTAGGAGGTCCCCCATAGGCTAAAACAGCAATTCGGCAGGTTTAGATGGGGAATGGTCGAAGTAGAATTTTTAAAGAGACAGTACATGATAAATTTCAAATTTCGACCCTTGATATATCTGACCCTCTGTGTCAGAAAGGCATTCTCTGTAATCATTGGCTTCATCAGAGAAGGATCCATGCCAACCAGGAGGCTATATAACCCAATATACATTTATAACCATAAAAGCTGCTAAACTAAAGCAATCCATGTAGTAGGCCAAATATACCATAGGGGTAAATTAGAAATGAGCACAATGGAGAGTCCATAATGATACAATTCATGAAGGTATTAAGTCTAAACACACTCCTGCACTTCTGAAAGTTTGCAACTGATGCTGGGAAACCCTGAGGCTTCCACCACCCTGGACATGGCAGTAGTAACAGGGTCCCCACAGCAGGTTGCGACAGTAGCAGCAGCAGAAAACTGTCATGAATTTTTCCATTCCCTGAAAATGCTATATTACACCTAAATAGGTATGCTCCAGCCTCTGGCACTCACTTCTAGGACATCCTAATGTCAGGTCTTCCCAAGATATTGTCAATTGAGTGTGTGGATGCAGTGTTTTTTTCATATTCCATTACTTGACCCATATAAATGTGCTTTGTAACCAGATCATTGAAGAAGAAGGTTTGCAGAAAAACTGCGAAGTCATCGGAACACAAATGTTGCTGGAGTTCGCCAAACTTCGAGATATGTTTGAGATTGTTGGAGATGTTCGGGGAAAAGGACTTATGATTGGCATAGAAATGGTCAAAGATAAGGTTGGTGTCTATGTTTTATGTGTACAGGTATCGGATCTGTTAACTGGAACCCCATTATCCAGAAAGCTCAAAATTGCAGAAAGCCCGTCTCCCATTTTATCCAAAAAAATCCAAATTCCATAAAATGATTTCCTTTTTCTGTGTAATAATAAAACAGTAGCTTGTACTTGATCCCAACTATTATTATTATTATTATTATTAACATGTATTTATATAGCGCCAACATATTGTGTAGCACTGAAAAGTAAATGTGATTATACAACTAAATCACATGAATATATACGAATATATACGTAGAACATATGGAGTTACATACATCACAATCAATACCGGTACAAAAGGTGATGAAGGCCCTATGCAAAAGAGCTTACACTCTAAAAGGAAGGGAGTAATACACAAGGTGTGGGAGTGGGCAAGATTGAATTAAGTGGGTGAGAAATGTGGTACTGTATGTGGTGTTGCGTTTGGTATTCAAGCAGAGTGAGGGTAGGCTTCTCAAAAGAAGTCCATTCTAAGAGATTTCTTGAAAGCAAAAAAGTTGGGAGAAAGTCGGACAGATCGTGGGAGAGAGTTCCAGAGGAGGGGTGCAGCCCTTGCAAAGTCTTGAATGCGAGCATGTGAGGAGGTAATGAGAGAAGAGTTGAGTAGCAGGTCAGTAGAGGAGGTTAGTAAGCGGTTGGGTGAGTATAAAGAGATGAGTTCAGAGATGTAGGGTGGGGCAGAGTTATGAAGTGCTTTGAAAGTCAGTGTCATTAATTTTAATCTGAAAGGTAACGGAAGCCAGTGCAGGGATTGACAGAATGTGGTGGCAGAGGAGGAGCGGTTGCTGAGGTGTATCAGCCTCGCAGCAGTGTTCATTATGGACTCCAGAGGTGACAGTCTCTGGAGGGGAAGGACAATTATAAGAGAGCTACAGTAGTCTAGACGCGATATGATGAGAGAGCGAATAAGAATTTTGGCAGCATCTTGGGTGATAAATTATCGTATTTTGGATATGCTCCTCAGGTGGAAGTGACATGATTTAATAAGTGACTGGATATGAGGAGTGAATGACAGGGCAGAATCTAGGATAACCCCAAGGCACCGGGCCTGGGGAGAGGGGGTGATAGTGGAATTGTTAACTATGATGGATACTTCCGGGATGTTACTGGTGTTAGTTGGAGGAAAGAGAAGCATTTCAGTTTTAGAGAGGTTTAATTTAAGGTAGGGTTGCGACATCCAGGTAGATAAAGCAGACAGGCAGAAGGAGACGCGAATTAGGAGTTCTGGGTTGAGATCAGGAGATGAGAGATAGATCTGAGTATCGTCAGCATAGAGGTGGTAGTGGAAACCATACGAGTTGATTAATTTGCCGAGGGAGGAAGTATAGAGGGAGAATAATAATGGTCCCAGGACAGAGCCTTGAGGAACTCCAACAGAAAGAGGTAGGGGAGGAGATGCTACTCCGTTGTCGGAGACACTGAAGGAACGATTGGTGATGTAAGAAGAGAACCAGGACAGGGCTGTGTCACGAAGGCCAAGCGAATGGAGGGACTGGAGGAGGAGAGGGTGATCTACAGTGTCAAATGCAGCTGAGAGATCAAGCAGTATTAGTAGTGAGAAATGATTGTTGGCTTTAGCGGTTAAAAGGTCATTAGTTAATCGAGCAGGGCAGTTTCAGTGGAGTGTTGTGGTTTAAAACCAGATTGTAGGGGGTCCCTAAGATATAATTAATTCTTATTGGAAGCAAAACCAGCCTATTGGGTTTATTTAATGTTTAAATTATTTTCTAGTAGATTTAAGGTATAGAGCTCTAAATTACAGAAAGATCTGTTATTGGGAAAAACCCCAGGTTCTGAATATTTTAAGTAACAGATCTCATACCTGTATCAATGTAAAATCAATGGAATGACTGGTCTTAATACCTGCAGGAAGTAGGACAGTGAAACCTCAGAGAGGAGGCAAAGGTTTTATTTCTAGTAGATGCAAATACACTTGTCTACCCCACTACCCCATTATGATAGTGCTGCCAGCATTAGGCTAGGACCACACCATAAGCAGGAGAATCCTGAGGAGAAGCCGCTTCCTAGCTACTGCTCTGCCTGCACCCAGAAACACTACCTCCTCAAACACAGCGGATTTTGGTGTGAAGCACGTTTCTCCGCAGGCCAAGATCCATATGGTGTGGCCCTAGCCTTTAAAGGAGAAGCCAACACAAAAATTTAAAAAAAAACATCCCCTACCCTACATAGACCCCCCTCCCTCCACCCCCCAACCTAAGTGTTACCCCGGCAAATGCCCTTATGTCTTTACTTACCCCTCTTTTAAGACTCTGTCCAGTGGAGTTCACAGGCGCCATCTTCTTCTCTTCGGTAATATTTGTAGTGAGACCGGCGGAGCGGCGCATGCGCAGTTGGAGCAATATTCTGTTCTGCGACAACTGTGCATGCGCCCAGGCACGGATATGTGGAAAGGCCACCAAGGCCTGGGCCTAGGGCAGCAGGATTTTTGGGGGGCGGCATGCTGCCCTCCCACATTGGTTCAGAAAGATGCACAGGAGATACGTTTGATACTGTGCCCCACAAATGACTGCTTTCTAAACTAAGGTCTGTTGGGCTTAATGAAGTCGTATTGTAAGTAATGTATCAGTGTTTGCAGATGACACAAAACTATCCAGGATCTTCTATCAACAGGATCTTGACAAACTGGCAATCTGGGCAGCTAAGTGGCAAATGAAATTCAATGTTGATAAATGTAAAGTCATGCACCTGGGATGTAAAAATATCCACTTATACACTTAATGGGACTGCACTAGGCAAATCTATTATGGAAAAGGACCTTGGAGTCCTTGTAGATGATAAACTTGGCTGTAGCAAGCAATGCCAGTCAGCAGCATCAAGGGCAAATAGGGTCTAGAGTTGTATTAAATGGGGCAGAGATTCACGGGAGGAGGGGTCATTCTTCCACTGTATAGAGCACTTGTAAGGCCCCATCTAGAATATGCCGTACAGTTTTGGTCTCCATCACTCAAACAGGACATTATTGTATTAGAGAGGGTACAGAGAAGGGCAACTAAGCTGGTAAAAGGTATTGAAAATCTTAGCTATGAGGAAAGACTGGCCAAATTGGGGATGTTCACGCTGGAGAAGAGGCGCTTAAGCGGTGATATGATGACTATGTATAAATATATAAGGGGATCATATAATAATCTCTCTGCTTTATTTACCAGTAGGTCTTTCCAGGTGGTGCAATGTAACCCATTCCGTTTAGAAGAAAAGAGGTTCCGCCTAAATATTGGGAAGGGGTTTGTTACAGTGAGAGCTGTGAAGATGTGGAATTCTCTCCCTGAATCAGTGGTACAGGCTGATACATTAGATAGCTTTAAGAAGGGGTTGGATGGTGTTTAGCAAGTGAGGGAATACAGGGTTATGGGAGATAGCTCATAGTACAAGTTGATCCAGGGACTGGTCCCATTGCCATTTTGGAGTCAGGAAGGAATTTTTTTCCCCCTCTGAGGCAAATTGGAGAGGCTTCAGATGGGGTTTTTGCCTTCCTCTGGATCAACTGGCAGTTATGCAGATTAAAAAAAAAACTAAAAGGTTGAACTTGATGGATGTGTCTTTTTTCAACCTCTTTTACTATGTTACTATGATACGATAATTCTTTATATTCCCTGTGCGCCAATCCCCATTGCTTTGGTCCCAATGATGAAACTTTGCATGAATAAAGGGGAGGGGACGGGGCAATGAACGGCAGCGGGCCTAGGGGCACCCGCTATGCAAATCCGGCCCTGCATGCGCCGAAACTCGCGAAAATTTCCGAAGCGTCTGTCTCATTCCGAAGATTACCGAAGCGGCTGAAGATGGCACCTGTGAACTCCGATGCCTGAATCTGCACCGAGGGTTATGTAAAATGTTAGGGGCATTTACCCGGGGTAACACTTAGGCTGGGAGGAGGGGGTCTATGTAGGGTGGGGGGTAGGGTTTTTTTAACTTTTGGGTTTGCTACTCCTTTAATAGAAGACAGGGGGACGCACATAGATGTCTTCAGTAGTTCAAAAGTCAACCAAAACACTTTAGCACTTATTTACTAAGATGGGCAAACTGCACATACCCACAATGCACTACTTCCCCCAAAATGCCTCTTACCGGTGTGATATTGCTTATATCACTTCTCCACAACTGGCCAGGCTTTTTCTTTTATGGAGCATGTAGGCACAAATGCAAGGTGATTCATGTGTAAATGGGTGCAGTTTTGCACCTATAGTTGCAGTTGAGTCCTCTTATGTCACTGCTTCCCACTCGCACCCTCATATTGCTGTTCCGACCTCTGTTTTTTTTCTTCTTCTTAAAGGAATCACGAAAACCACTCCCTGCTGAAGAGATGAATCTCATATGGGAGGACTGTAAAGACATGGGCGTGCTCTTTGGAAAGGGAGGCATATACGGACAGGTAACACAAACAAGAATTGTATGAAAATAAAAATTAGATAAATAAATAGACTGTGCAAAATAAAAAATGTTTCTAATATAGTTAGTTAGCCAAAAATGTAATGTATAAAGGCTGGAGTGACAGGATGTCTAACATAATAGCCAGAAAGAACACTACTTCCTGCTCTCTTGGTTTCCTCGGATTGGCTACCAGGCAGTAACCAATCAGTGACTTAAGGGGGGGCACATGGGTCATAACTGTTGCTTTTGATCTGATCTGAATGCTGAGGATCAATTGCAAACTCACTGAATAGGTATGTCCCATGTGGCCCCTCTTAAAGGACATGTTAACCCCCCTACCCACAAATATGTAATCAGTGAAAAGGTTAACAGTAAGGCTGCAGCATCCCATTAATCACTTAGAATTCCTTCTCCTCCTCTAATCCACTCTGCCTCCTCCCTGAGTAATTTACTTTGGCTGTTGGCTCATGAGCATGCTCAGTTCTTTTCATCTCAGATTACTAAATACACCCTCCAGCCTAACAGCCAATGAAGAGATAATATTGTTGGTTCCCATAGAAACTCAGAAGATCTTTTTTATCAAAGTATGTTGTGTCTGTGTAAACCTGCATTCTGCATTGCATGTACTTTACAGCATACATGTCTCAATGTTACTGATGATGTGTCAGAGGGAAAATGGCCACTGGGCAAAAGCTACTACCCTACTTACCCAGTTTTTACTTTTACACTGAACTGTCCCATTAAAGGGCTTTAACAGCACCAGTGACTGAGATGAGGAAGCTTAGCAATGGCAAAGGAAACCACTCTAACTGAGTTTGATAAAAGTCCTGTTCTAAAACTGGATGTAAGAAACGAAAAACTGAACTGAAATACTATTTGTTTTCGTACTCAGACGTTTCGGATCAAACCTCCGATGTGCATCACGACGGAAGACGTCACCTTTGCTGCAGACGTTTTTCAACGAGCGCTGACCAGGCACATGGAAAGATCCCAAAAATGAGAAGTTTCTCGTGTCTTGTGACAAACGGGCAAACGTTTACACTTGAGAGTCAGATGTTCTAACTTTAGCCAATGTAAGCAATGAATCCCAGGGTTTTTTTTTTACCTTTAATGGTGAAAAAGTATTTTTTTAATTATATAAATCTCTATAATTGTTGCAATGTTTGCTAAGTTTTAACGGATAAGTAAACCTTTAAAATAAGTGAATGTAAAATTGATGAGGGGGCTATTCTAAGCACATTTGCAATGTACATTATTTAATTATTTTTAATTCCAAGATATTAAAGGATACATGTACTGTTAATATGAATTAATTATATTACAACAGCGCCACCTGCTGGTCATTTTCCCACCACTCTGACCACCAAGTAGTCAAGGAAGTTGTCAGGAGAAAGAAAGAGGCTGCTCTGATGTTCTTCTGCTTAGGAAAGATTTGAGAAAAGTTCCTTTTTTTTCCCTAAACAGAAGAACATCAGAGCAGCCTCTTTCTTTCTCCTGACAACTTCCTTGACTACTTGGTGGTCAGACTGGTGGGAAAATGACCAGCAGGTGGCGCTGTTGTAATATAATTAATTCATATTAATAGTACATGTATCCCTTAATAGCTTGGAATTAAAAATAATTAAATAATGTACATTGCAAATGTGCTTAGAATAGCACCCTCATTAAACATTCACTTATTTTTAATGTTTACTTATCCTTTAAGCATGCCCAACCAAAACAGTAAATGGACACACAACCGCAATACCTTGAGTGATAAATAAAATCAGTCTTTTATAACACACTCGTATGTTGCCTTTTTGCATGCTGTGCTGTGGGCAGGGTAGCCCCTATTTTTGCTCTTTTATAGTAAGATCTCATGCTCCACCATGAAAGGGGTGGTTCACCTAAGTTAACTTTTAATAAGTTATAGAATGGCTAATTCTAAGCAACTTTTCAATTGGTTATTTTTTTTATCGTTTTTGAATTATTTGCCTTCTTCTTTTGACTTTTTCCAGCTTTCAAATCAGGGTCGCTGACCCCATCTAGAAACAAATGCTCTGTAAGGCTGCAAATGTATTGTTATTGCTACTTTTTATGACTCATCTTTCTATTCAGGCCTCTCCTATTTATATTGGTGTCTTTATCAAATCAATGCATGGTTGCTAGGGTCATTTGGACCTTAGCTGCTGGAAATGCAAACTGGAGCGCTGCTGCAAAAAAGTTAAATAACTCAAAAAACACAAATAATAAACAATTCTCAGAATATCACCCTCTACATCATACTAAATCAAAGGTGAAAAAAACCCTTTAACAATATAATAAATGTCATATTGTTTTCACATGCAACCAATCAGAAGATATCATAAACAGTTTACCTGTAATAAAGCAAGCATCTGATTGGTCATTAGGGTTTACTAAACCAGGTGCACACCCGTGACTTCTGCTACAATAGCCACTTAGTGAGTGATACTAACCAGGCTAATGGCAAATCCCACTAAGTGACTGTTTGTCAAAGGGGAAGTCCTGATATATACCTGTCACAAGTATTCCAAGGGGGCAGGAGACCCTTTAACCAGAATAAAAATAGGTGTGCAGATCCCTGGGAGTTCCAATTTAAAGGATAAGTAAACTTTAAAGGGAAAGTAAAGTCTAAAATAGAACAATGCTAGAAATGCTGTATTTTGTATACTAAACATAAACATGAACTTACGGCACCATAAGCCTAATCAAACAAATACTTTATGCTTTCAAAGTTGGCTACAGGGGGTCACCATCTTGTAACTTTGTTATACATCTTTGCAAGACTAAGACTGTGCACATGCTCAGTGTGGTCTGGGCTGCTTAGGGATCGTCATAAATTATCAAAACAGCACAAGTCAAATAATATCTGCCAGAACCCGATACAGCAAGACTGATTAATAATCAGAATATACAGACTGCACTGGGTCCTGTGTTGTCATGTAATCTAATGTGGATTTTATACTTTTTGTATTGTTTAATACAAACTTTCTCCAACTCTGCAGAACCAGTGGCTGCAGCAAAATAATCCTCCAAATAGAATCCCAGTTTATCTGTTTAAATCTGGCTCCATGGTCTTTGTCCCTGCAGCTGGAGTTGGAAACAGTAAAGGGAATGTAAAGGCAAAAAATAAAATCCAATACAAATCTCTATACAGTCGCCGACTGCTCTACAGGGAAACAAACAAAGCTGCTTGAGTCCTGCATGGCTGAGAAGCTGTTCATAAGTATGACTGTTTCCCTGCTCAGCAGTTAGGGACCGTCTGACAATTCTTATCCACAGCAGTAAATTAAGGGGGAATTTCACTGCATACAGTCAGGGTACACATTTTTTAATTAAAGTATATTGGAGATAGGTTTCTTTTTCTTTAAAGAAAGTAAAAATGGAATTAAATTTTTTTGCCTTTACATGCCCTTTAAAATAAGTGAATATAAAATTAATGAGGGTGCTATTCTTAGAACTTTTGCAATGCACATTCATTATTTATTTATTTATTTAATTTCAAGATATTAAATAGGGATGCACCGAATCCACTATTTTGGATTCGGCCGAACCCCTGAATCATTCGTGAAAGATTCGGCCGAATACCGAAGTGAATCCTAATTTGCATATGCAAAGTAGGATTCGGAATCGTTTGGGCCTGGCGGAAGGATTCGGCTGAATTAGAATCCTGCTGAAAAAGGCCCAATCCCGAACCGAACCCTGGATTCGGTGCATCCCTAATATTAAAGGATACATGTACTGTTAATATGAATGACTTGTGTTACAACAGCACCACCTGCTGGTCATTTTCTGGCCTGTCAGCAAAACATGCTGTTCTGACAATGCTATTGTGTCTTTTCCATGTTGTACTGTGACACAAACAAACCTCCCAATTACAACTGATTCAGGGGTACAGAATCACCACACAGGAACATGGTAGCAAAATAATTTATTTGTTATGATATATGCACTGTGATTGGCCAGACAGGGTCCCCCATGTCCCGGCTGCTGAATCTGACTTTGCTTCTTCTGAAAAATGATTTGTATCATTGTTGGAATTGGACTTCATTAGGGAGGACTTGTAGCAATACCCACACCATAAACTGTATTTATTATTCACTACATTAACCCTGATGGGTGACACTGCAGTCAAAGAGCAACTAAACAGCACTAACACTTATATATGCTCTGGAGATTAAACGCTAACATTCATTTTACATAGGGGAAGTTCAACTTTAATATGTTATAGAATTCTTCATTTTTAGAGTTTCTTTTTAATTTTCCTCTTCTGACACTTTCCAGCTATCCAATGGGGGTCACTGCCCCCAAAAACTTGTGGCTCTCTGATATTTTTATGTTATTTATACTTATTACTTCTCTTTCTATCTAGGCGTCTCCTGTTCACCTTTCAGTCTCTCATTCAAACCACTGTCCAGTTGCTAGAATAAATTGGACCCTAGCAACCAGACAGCTGCTGACATTCCAAGCTGGAAAGCTGTCAATAATAATTAAAGGAGTGGTTCACCTTTACATAAGCTTTTAGTAAGTTATATAATGGTTCATTCTAAGCAACTTTTCCATTGGCCTTCATGTTTTCTTTTTATAAAGGTTTTGAATGATTTGACTTCTTCTTCTGACTCTTTCCAGCTTTTCTGGAAAATAACTTTCCAGGAAAGATCGTTCGTTTCAACACAGACGTGTAGAGCTGAATAGTCGGATATACAGACAGAAACAATAGAATTCTACCTGTATCTGACAATTCAGCACTAACAATGGCCGATGTTTGGGTGCCTTCAAAAGGCGCCTGATCAAAATTTTCCACCCAGCCCGATCGATGAGGCGACCGATATCCAAGTCTTCTGCCGATATCAGTCGACTCTTCTCCCACCATACACGCACTGAATATTGTACCAAATTTTTTTCATATGATATTATCTGTAAGTCTATGGCCACCTTAAAGGAAAACTATACCCCCAATATGAATACTTAAGCAACAGATAGTATATATCATATTAAAGGGCACCAATCATAACTAAAATCATTTCCTGAGTACAAACACTATGTGAAAGTTCAAGAAATCTGATTTTTAAAACAGTTAGAATTGTTTGTATAATGTAAATGATCAGCTCACTATTCCTTCTGCAAGATCTCCCCTATCTCCCCTGCAGTTCTAGCTGAGGCAGCCATCTTGGATTTCTCTAGCTCCTCCTACCTATATCTTCCCAGCCAACTGCAGCTCTGAAAATCTCGCACATGCTCAGTTGAAATTCCTTGCTTGCTTATCAACCCTTCTAAGCTATTTTCAAATCAGCCAAACCTCTGTGTTAGCTGCTGTTCAGTAGTGCTGCCACCTGCTGGAAGTTAGTGTGTGCCCTTCATTTGCATAATAACATCACCAGCAGGGGACAAGATAGGGAAATCTCCTGATACTTCTATTGGAGGAGTTTACTAAAGCTAGGCATTCTGGGTAGAATACTCAAAGCAGTACTACAATCTGAGCATGCTCCTGAAATTTGCATATTATAGTCTCAGTATGGCCTCCCTCAGTGAAAGAACCTATATGACTAAGTAAGGGATTTTTTTAAAACCTGCAGTTTCTTTTCAAAAAACTATATATGTAGTTTGATTAAATGTGTTTATGTTGTGCTGGTCAGATTGTTAATATGGGTTTGATTTTGGCTGTGATAGGTGCCCTTTAAGTGACATTTTTACATCTCTTGCCTTGAGCCACCATTTTGTGATGTCCGTGTGCTGCCTCAGAGATCATCTGACCAGAAATACTGCAGCTCTAACTGTAACAGGAAGAAGTGTGGAAGCAAAAGACACAACTCTGTCTGTTAATTGGCTCATGTGACCTAAAATATATGGTTGTTTGTGTGCACCATAAATCATATGATCCCAGGAGGCGGCCCAAATTGTTTAAAATAGCAGTTTTCTATTTAACCCAATGGCACATACTACTAAAAAAGTAGATTATTATGAAAATGGTTTATTTACATGAAGCAGGGTTTTACATATGAGCTGTTTTACTCAGTATCTTTTAATGGAGACCTACATTGTTTGGGGGTATAGTTTTCCTTTACAATAGCACATGTGCGGTGTCCTGTGCCCTTATATTCCCACCTGTCTCACGCTTTAGTTTGCAAATGGGAAACAGATTATACATTTAGTAACAAATTCGTACAAATGGTGATTAGAAGAGGGAGACACCCTGACAATTTTATGTTCTCTCAGTCCTGGCCGACTCCCCGTCCGTTCCTGCCAATGCCTGGAATAGACATTATGCTCCCTTTAAACATCCACTCGGTTACATTAATGCTTTGCGGCTACAAATGAGAATTATTCAGAAGAGCCTGTACCTTTCTGTTCTGACATTCTGGGGCCAGGCAATCAACCAAACAGATGGGTAGAGCAGAAAGTCCGTCTGTAGTGCTGAAAACAAAGATTTCTTGCATAAAAATGTCTCATCTGGAAGCTCCCAGAAGAAAATAGCATCAAGCACCTTGATTAGAAGTATATGTAGCACATTTGGAATTTCCATGGTTTTACCACAACAATATTTCTTTGAATCACTCATTTCCGGCTTGGATATCCACTCTGGAATTCTACTTCCAGCTCCAGCAGCTTTGCAAGTCAGTAGCAAATGAGGAACAGCGGAGACCACTCTGCATCTTCCAATCACATCAGCTTGTTTTTTTTTTTTTACCCAGAGTTTTATTTGTTTTTACGTTTGTCTTTTTTGCTCCTGCTGTTTGGAGCTGTATTAGTAGCCGCAGAGTTATGGGTTGCCAGCGCATGGCCGGTAGTCTTTAGGTGATTGAACAATTTGTTTCGAGTTGAAAATTCTGAGGAACACGTGTTGCATCGCATGGGGGGCTCATCCTGCTGCAAAAAAAAACAAAACGTAAATGAAATCAAGTCACATGATGGTTTTTTGACTAGGACAGGAAGGTCCACAACTACAATCAATGCCCATTATAAAACACTCCTCATACCTCGTCTTGCACAGGGGCCGCTGATTGCTTGGCTGCTTTTTTCATCTCTTTTGCTTTTTTACCCTTCAGTTTGGGTGCTCTAAGTAGAAGAAAACAATCAACATTTAGTGGCACAGGAATAATAATTCCACTGGTGTACCCGGTATCGGGTCGGCCTATCATTAAGTGCCCATATGGCACGAAATGCGTAAGGCTACATCATTGGAGATGTTTTTTGCTTAATAAAATATACTTTAAATCGTATCAAGCATTGGAGTGAAGTCCAGTTTATGCCAGTCCTACAATGAATATCTATTGCCTTCCAAAAGCTGAAGGACCCCCCATACTTATTAGTAAGTTAACCCTGTTATTATACTACAATCAACATTGGACTTTTATTGATCTGGATCTGTTTAGTATTTCTCTGTGCTGAACCTCTGAGCCTTAAGGTGGCCATACACGGGGCGATAAAAGCTGCTGACAGACCGAGTTGGCAGCTTATTGGCCCGTGTATGGAGCCCCCCGGATGGGCTTCCCCGATCGAGATCTGGCCGACATTCGGCCTCATCTCGATCGGGGAAGCCAATTCGGGGGGCCCCATACACGGGCCAATGGGATGGGACTAAAAATCCCGTCGGATCGCGGCCGCATCTGTTCGTTGATGCAGTCCCATGATCCGACCGCCCGTTACTATTCCTTAGGATCCGATCGCTGGGCCCTAAGGCCCACGATCGGATCAGCCCGATATTGCCCACCTCAAGGTGGGCATATTGGGGAGAGATCCGCTGGTTTGGCGACATCGCCAAAAGAGCGTATCGCTCCGTGTATGGCCACCTTTAGACTGTGAAAGAGCAGTACCTGCAGTATGAAATAAAGAGGCCTTTATCCCAGCAGTTCTTTCTCATTCAGAAGGGAGAAATAAAGTTCTTACAATTAAAACACCAATCCCCATATGTAATAAAAGGCACTAGAGCAGTAACCAAAAACCACCAATAAGACGTTAACTTTTAGGTGACCGGTAACTGCTACCAGCCAATTGGTTGCTATGGGTTACTGCACCTGGGCAAACTTGGCTCCTTTTTCTACATAATCCCACAAGTGTTTTACTGCCCCAGGCAGCCCATGATAGGGTCATAGCAAAGCTATATCGATATGACAAAATTGAGAAAATGAAGTGGGCACACCGCCCCTTAAAAGGATACTGTCATGGGAAAAAAAAATTTTTTTCAAAATGAATCCGTTAATAGTGCTGCTCCAGCAGAATTCTGCACTGAAATCCATTTCTCAAAAGAGCAAACAGATTTTTTTATATTCAATTTTGAAATCTGACATGGGGCTAGACATTTTGTCAATTTCCCAGCTGCCCCCAGTCATGTGACTTGTGCCTGCACTTTAGGAGAGAAATGCTTTCTGGCAGGCTGCTGTTTTTCCTTTTCAATGTCACTGAATGGGTCTCAGTGGGACATGGGTTTTTACTATTGAGTGTTGTTCTTAGATCTACCAGGCAGCTGTTATCTTGTGTTAGGGAGCTGCTATCTGGTTACCTTCCCATTGTTCTTTTGTTTGGCTGCTGGGGGGGAAAACGGAGGGGGTTGATATCGCTCCAACTTGCAGTACAGCAGTAAAGAGTGATTGAAGTTTATCAGAGCACAAGTCACATGACTTGGGGCAGCTGGGCAATTGACAATATGTCTAGCCCCATGTCAGATTTCAAAATTGGATATAAAAAATCTGTTTGCTCTTTTGAGAAATGGATTTCAGTGCAGAATTCTGCTGGAGCAGCACTATTAACTGATTCATTTTGAAAATCTTTTTTTTTCCCCATGACAGTATCCAAATACTATTCATTGAGTCATTGGAAAAGTTATTTACCTGGAGTATATGAGACACCTAACGCGTTTTGGGAATACCACTTAATCATAGGCTAAACGAGATGGCGGTGAATCACTCTTTTATACATACAACAGAATCAAGAATACATATAGATTAAAATTTAAATAACTAGTATCCTAAAACCAATCAAAAGAATGAGTGACAGAAGGAACCCCCAACAGGGTAACCAGTAAAAGTAAATAGTTAATTTTAACGCATAATAAATAAGGCAAAGACAATCAGCCACTGGGGAAAAATGGATAATAGGGAGGCAATGTTTAAAAATGCAAATCATGGACATAGATAAAAGGCCCCAATATAAAGAACAAATAAATATAGATCAGATTATATATGAGATATCCCAATATTGACACAGTAGATACATACGGTTTTGCGTCTTCGATCTGTGTCTCAGCCTCATTGGTAGTAGAGTCTGGGTCTGGGGCAACTCCATTCTGCTGTTCACTTGCACTAACCAATTCTGGGCTATTTTCCTCTCTGTGTATGTTCAGCTTGTCATCATGAGTCTGCTCCTCCTCAGCGCTGTCATTACACATCTAGAAACAAAATCATTTGTTTTGATCATTAAAAAAAGGTACATGCCAGTTAATTAAATGATTTGAAGAAGAAAAAAAAAAAAAAGCACATTACTCCTTGCAGAACATTCCTTTTCATCTTATAAGACACAAGCAACATGGAAGCTCCTACCTATAAATTATACCAATACCAAGGAAAAACAAGCCAATTATCCAAGACATCACAGTGTCCCGATTTCAATACAGGTATGGAGTTATCATGTTATCAGAAGCCCGTTATACAGAAAGATCCGAATTACGGAAAGCCGTCTGCCAAAGACTCCATTTTATCCAAATCAAATTTTTTTTTTTAAATGACTTCCCTTTTCTCTGTAATAATAAAACAGTAACTTGTACTTGATCCCAACTAAGATATAATTAATTCTTATTGGAGGCAAAACCAGCCTATTGGGTTTATTTAATGTTTACATGAGTATTCTGGATAACAGGTCCCGTACATGTACAGAAGCTAAATATAAGAATATTGCCATAACCACTGCCTAGCTATAGTATTTGTAGTAATAAAAGCCAAATAATAAATGTGTTTCTATGCATAAAATATAATATACTGCTACCCTGCACTGGGCATTTGCTTCAGAAACACAACTACAGTTTATAGAACAAGCTGCTGTTTAGGATTATGGCTCACAGGCTGTTTTGTCTCACACGGTCATCCAATGACAGGGCGGCCATTAGAAATCACAGGTCCCCGTACAACAACATTTTCAGGCCCCCTTGGCCCCGTCCACCACAGCCTCCAAGCCCCACCCCAGATCCCGCCCACTACACATCACAGTTAAAAGACCACACAGACATCAGCGCTAAAAAAGTTAAACCCCCCACACTCTATAAAAAGCTATTGGGGACCAAGGCCCCCTATAAGTTAAAAAAAAAAAAACATTTGTCGCCAGGGCCCGGGGGCCCCCCCCATAAAGCATTGGTGCCAAGGGCCCCCATACAAGTAAAAAAAAGAACATTTTATTTTTTTTTTTTAAAAAAATACTATAGAGTATAAAAAAAAACAGATTGGTGTTCAGAGGAATTGAACTCGTGGCTTCAGGACTTCAACTTCGCCTCCTTTCATGACTTTGGGTCCTTTCGCCACTTCGGGACTTAGATTTTGGCTGTTTTAGTGGCTTCCGTTCTTTTCGCCGCCTTGGGATTTCGGCTGTTTTCGTGGCTTCAATTTTGGCTGTTTTCATGGCTTTGGGTGTTTGGCTGTTCGGCACTTCTGCATTTTGGCTGTTCGGGACTTCAGAAAGAGGCGGCACGGCTTCAGGCCCCAGCCCGGTACTCTTGTACCCCCTGTGCCCCCCTGATGGTGGCCCTGTCCAATGGACTAAATGCCGCCGCTTCACCTCCCAAAGATTTAATACTAGTAAATGGAAAGAACCCCATCTGGCGTACACACACCATTGACAGGCACCAAAATGCTCACTTGAGGGTTGACTGAGGGTGACAGTTTCGTGGGCTTCAACTGAGCACTTTTCGGCGCTTCAGGACTTAAATTTCGACTGTTTTCGTGGCTTCGGTTCTTTTCGGCGCTTTGGGAGTTCGGCTGTTTTCGTGGCTTCGAGTCTTTTCGGCGCTTCAGGACTTCAATTTTGGCAGTTTTCGAGGCTTTGGGTCTTTGGCTGTTCAGCACTTCTACATTTTGGCTGTTCAGGGCTTCGGAACGAGACGGCATTGCTTCGGCGCTGTCAAGGGGGGCCTAGCTCTTTCAAAAAAGTTCAGCACTGCCGGGCCCCCCTTCAGGCCCCAGCCCGGTACTCTTGTACCCCCTGTGCCCCTCTGATGGTGGCCCTGTCCAATGGACTATATGCCGCCGCTTCACCTCCCAAAGATTTAATACTAGTAAATGGAAAGAACCCCATCTGGCGTACACAAACCATTGACAGGCACCAAAATGCTCACTTGAGGGTTGACTGAGGGTGACAGTTTCGTGGGCTTCAACTGAGCACTTTCCATTCACTAATATTAGGAGAGATAAATAAGAAAATCCAGCAGCTCACTGAAAAGTGGCTGGACAAAAAAAGTGATTTCATTGTTTATCCCACATACATAAAGAGCAATGTTTACATGCAATGATCAATTACAATTTTCAAGCTTACCTTTGTTTTTTGCTGTTTTTTCTTTTTTTGCTTTTTGGAAAGCCTGAAAGAACAAAAAGTTAAAATAAATTCAAGAAAAAAAAAGCTCTAGATCTTTCTATATTATACGTATAGGATAAATTCAAACTTGATTCAAAACGTATGACGTTGATGGAGGACGATAGTTAGAATAATTATTATTCGCAATAACCATAAGCAGACTACTATTACTTAATAAGAATCATGAAAATAATAATAAATACATGTATGGGACCTGTTAGACAGAATTCTTAGGACATCGAGTTTTCCAGATTACGTTTTTTTCCATAATTTGGATCTCCATAAAAAATAATTTAAACATTAACTAAACCCAAAAGGCTGGTTTTGCTTCCAATAAGGATTAATTATATCTTAGTTGGGATCAAGTACAAGCTACTGTTTTATATATACACAACAGCGCCAACTATAGAACAAAATCAAGAATACATATATCGTATATACTCGAGTATAAGCCGAGTTTTTCAGCACCCAAAATGTGCTGAAAAAGTCTACCTCGGCTTGTACTCGAGTCAATGGGCTTCCGCCTATAGTTAACTGCCTGCTGCCAGTACCTTTGGTTGGAGTCGAGGCTGCTGAGGACCCTGCTATGCATTCCCGCTGGTGATTGGCTGCACTGCTCCTGCACTAAAAATTCTACGTTGATGGCAGGAAGCAGGTAGGAAGCAGCAAACGTAATGCTGTCCGCGCATGCGCATTCTATTACGCGAGGCTATTACGATGGATCGCAATCTGGACTGGTACTTTCCATGTCTGTACCGCCTCAGGACCGCACCACTGGGGCCCCAGGTCCTAAAGGGCCCCACCGTTGCTGCTGGCCAGACGAGTCCGGTACCTGCCTGGAGCTGAGCAGATCCAGGAGCTACAAATTTGCTCCTGACTCCCAGCGTCCGGTAAGTGCGACTTGTGAAGGTTTTTCTATCCGGGCACATTTTCGTTGCATGTACTTGCGCCGGGTGGCGCTTTCTCTTGTCCCACTCGGGTGGTGTGGGGCTTGGGGTGACAGAAAAGGGGGGCAGGCTGGAGCACTGCTAGAAAAGTGTCGTGCCAGCAGCTGTGTGTTAAGGAGCACTAAAGGGGAAGTACTGACCCTGTGCACCTAGGCTCCCCTGTCACACACCAGCACAGTGTGCCCACTCACACTCCTATCCATAGGAGGCCGGCGCTCTCACTTGCACAGGCGGTCCAAAGCCCAGTCCATAGCAGCAGCGCCCTCACTTACACGAGAGCCCTTAGGGGTGGGATAGTGAAGGAGAGGGAGGAAGCCAACAGAAAACCAGGAAACGCTAGCATGGCTAGTATGGTGCAGCACTGGTCCGACCCTTGCTGTATGTTTGTATGTATGTACATGTAATGTTTGTATGTATGTTATGTATGTATACCCCTACAACAGCAAGTGTGGGCAGTACAGAACTGTGACTGCAGCCTCTTCAGATCAGTAGCAGAGTGCACACAGGAGCATGTGTTCTGCCGAAGATGTCCTAAAATGCATTTCTCACGCCTAGGCTTATACTCGAGTCAATAGGTTTTTGTAGGTAAATTTAGGTACCTCGCCTTATACTCGGGTCGGCTTATACTCGAGTATATACGGTAGATTACATTTTAAAGAACTAGTATCTTAAAACCAATCAAAAGAATGAGTGACAGAAGGAACCCCAAACAGGGTAACCCGTAAAAGTAAATAGTTAATTTTAATTTTAGGGAGGCAATGTTTAAAAATGCAAATCATGGACATAGATAAAAGGCCCCAATATAAAGAACAAATAAATATAGATCAGATTATATATGAGATATCCCAATATTGACACAGTAGATACATACGGTTTTGCGTCTTCGATCTGTGTCTCAGCCTCATTGGTAGTAGAGTCTGGGTCTGGGGCAACTCCATTCTGCTGTTCACTTGCACTAACCAATTCTGGGTTATTCTCCTCTCTGTGTATGTTCAGCTTGTCATCATGAGTCTGCTCCTCCTCAGCGCTGTCATTACACATCTAGAAACAAAATTATTTGTTTTGATCATTAAAAAAAGGTACATGCCAGTTAAATGAATTGAAGAAAAAAAAAAAAACACATTACTCCTTGCAGAACATTCCTTTTCATCTTATTAAACACAAGCAACATGGAAGTTCCTACCTATAATCATACCAATAGCCCCACCCCAGATCCCGCCCACTACACATCAAAGTTAAAAGACCACACAGACATCAGCGCTAAAAAAGTTAACCCCCTCCCCCACACGAGTTATAAAAAGCTATTGGGGACCAGTGCCCCCTAAGTTAAAGGGGACATTTCATATAACCTTCATATTCAGATATATTACCCATCCTTCCTCAAAACATGTAATGATGCAGAAAGAAAAATGTTTTGAAAGCATTTTACCTCCTAGAACTGTTATTATATCAGAGCTGCAGAGAGAACCGCTCTGCTCGGTGTCTAGGCTGAAATGAACAGCAGCTGTAGGTTTGTTTTCCTTCATATTGATATATGATCAGGTGCAGGGAGTTGCAAGGGAATACATGCAGCAGTTCTGGTACAAATTATATTTAATTGCAGGGAATTGCATGGGAATAAATGCAGCTGTTCTGGAATAATTTATGATCAGGTCCAGGGAGTTGCAAGGTAAAATTCAGTTGTTCTGGAACAATCTATAATCCAGTGCAGGGAGTTGCCAGGGGAAATGCAGCTGTTGTGGAACAATTTATGATCAGGTGCAGGGAGTTGTGAGGTAAAATGCAGCTGTTATGGAACAATTTATAATCAGATGCAGGGAGTTGCAAGGTAAAATGCAGCTGTTGTAGAAAAATGTATGGGAGTTGCAAGAGGAAAAGCAGGTGTTGTGGTACAATTTATAGGGAGGTGCAAGGAGTTGTCATAGGGAAATGCAGCTGTTGTGTAACAATTTATGATCAGGTGCAGGGAGTTGCAAGGGGAGCTGCAGCTGTTATGGAACAATTTATAGGGAGGTGCAGGGAGTTGCAAGGGAATAAATGCAGCTGATGTTCTGGAATTGTATAACATATAATAACTGATGCAGGGAGTTACAAAGAAAAACCCAAAAGACATTAATTGCTGTTTGTATACAACATAATACTGTGTAGAAAATGACTATGGTACTTACACTAACTGCTCATACACATTGCCCCCAGAAAAGAATAAAATACATTTAGCAGCAGATTATGTATTATTTATACAGATGTTTGCTTTTCTTTCTTTTCCACAATTATTGCAGGGCAAGGAACAAGCAGTGAAGGGAGGGGGAGGAAAACAAACAGGGCAGAGAGGGGGTTAAATAAATAGGACAGAGAGGGAGAGAAAGGAGCAGGGAAGGGAAAACCAGCAGTAAGGGTTAACAGATGTCTGCAGGGAAGGACTGAGAGAGACATCACAGACACGCCCACTCCTCCCTCATTGGCTGCTGCTCTATAGCTTATACAGAAAGAGCCCTCGGCTGCAGCTCAGATACTGAAGAGTCTGAGACAGGAAGTTGCAAAGGGGGAGGGCTGAGAACAGTCTTCAAGCTAATACAGACGTTTTTTGATCCAAAAGGTATTAAAATAAAAACGAATTCTTCTATTTTACAGTATTTGACATGGTTTGATGCATTGTGAAAATGTATGCTATATGCCCCTTTAAAAAAAACAAAAAACAAAAAAAAAACATTGGCCTTCAATTTCATAACTTTGGATCTTTTTGGCACTTCAGGCCTTCAATTTTGGCTGTTTTCGTGGCTTCGGGTCTTTTCGCCGCCTTGGGACTTCGGCTGTTTTCGTGGCTTCTGGTCTTTTCGGCGCTTCAGGACTTCAATTTTGGCAGTTTTCGTGGCTTTGGGTGTTTGGCTGTTCGGCACTTCTGCATTTTGGCTGTTCGGGACTTCGGAAGGAGGCGGCACGGCTTCAGGCCCCAGCCCGGTACTCTTGTACCCCCTGTGCCCCCCTGATGGTGGCCCTGTCCAATGGACTAAATGCCGCTGCTTCACCTCCCAAAGATTTAATACTAGTAAATGGAAAGAACCCCATCTGGCGTACACACACCATTGACAGGCGCCAAAATGCTCACTTGAGGGTTGACTGAGGGTGACAGTTTCGTGGGCTTCAACTGAGCACTTTCCATTCATTAATATTAGGAGAGATAAATAAGAAAATCCAGCAGCTCACTGAAAAGTGGCTGGAAAAAAAAGTGATTTCATTATTTATCCCACACACATAAAGAGCAATGTTTACATGCAATGATCAATTACAATTTTCAAGCTTACCTTTGTTTTTTGCCGTTTTTTCTTTTTTTGCTTTTTGGAAAGCCTGAAGGAATGAACAGTTAAAATAAATGAAAAAAAAAAAAAAATGCTCTAGATCTTTCAATATTATACGTATAGGATAAATTCAAACTTGATTCAAAACCTATGACGTTGATGGAGGACGAAAGTTAGAATAATTTTTCAAATTATTATTCGCAATAACCATAAGCAGACTACTATTACTTAATAAGAATCATAAAAATAATAATAAATACACGTATGGGACCTGTTAGACAGAATTCTTAGGACATCGAGTTTTCCAGATTAAGGTTTTTCCATAATTTGGATCTCCATACATTAAGGGGATTATTTACTAAACTCTGAATGCAAAAATCATGACAAATTATTTTGGATGAAAAATCAAAAAAAAAAAAAACGCGAAAATCTGATTTTCTCCCGCAAAGCAGATTTTCAGGAAAATGTAATAATAAATAAGCGTAAAAAACCCGAGCGGATTTGATCGAGTTTGTAGCAGAAAATATTGAGAAATTCGGACTTTGATAAATAACCCCCTAAGTCTACTAAAAAAATCATATAACTTTAACTAAACCCAATAGGCTGGTTTTGCTTCCAATAAGGATTAATTTTCATCTGAGCTGGGATTAAGTACAAGCTACTGTTTTAATATTATAGAGAAAAGGGAATCATTTTTAAAAATGTTGTATAAAATAGATGGGAGACTGCCTTCCCGTAATTTTGTGCTTTCTGGATAACGGGATTCCAGACAATAGATCCCATAATAATAATCAGAGTAAGAATACTACCAATATAGGAAAAAGTATGTACAGTTATGGGATCCGTTATCTGGAAACCCGTTATCCAGAAAGCTCCAAATTACGGGAAGGGCATCTCCCATAGACTCCATTTTATCCAACATTTTTAAGATGATCTCCTTTTTATGTGTAATAATAATAAAACAGTAGCTTGTACTTGATCCCACCTAAGATATAATTAATCCTTATTGGAGGCAAAACCAGCCTATTGGGTTTAGTTAATATTTACATGATTTTCTAGTAGCCTTAAGGTATGAAGATCCAAATTACAGAAAGATCTGTTATCCGGAAAAACTAAGGTCCTAAGCATTCTGGAAAACAGGTCCCATACTTTTAATTAGTAATACAGGAAGAGATTGGACTCTAATAACAGGGATCTACTCTAAGCATTAAAGGGGTTGTTTGAGAACTTTTAGTATGATGTAGAGAGTGATATTCTGAGACAATTTACAGTTGGTTTTCATTTTTTATTTCTGAAGGTTTTAGAGTTATTTAGCTTTTTATTCAGCAGCTCTTCAATCTGCATTTTAAGCAATCTGGTAACTAGGGCCCAAATCACCCTAGCAACCATGCACTGAATTGAATAAGAGACTGGACTATGAATAGGAGAGGCCTGAATAGAAGAATCAGTAAAAAAAGAAAAAAAAAGCAACAATACATTTGTAGCCTTACAGAGCATTTGTTTTTTTAGAAGGGGTCAGTGACCCCCATTTGAAAGAAGCAAAGAATCAGAAGAAAAAGACAAATAATTAAAAAGTTACCTTAAGGTGAACCACCCCTTTAATGGACATGTAAACTCCTTAAACAAAAATGTAATCACTGAAGAGCCTCTTTGAAATCTCTAAATACCTGCCACTCTGGTTGTTCAAAGGTTAACAGTAAGGCTACAGCACCCCCTTAATCACCTAGGATTCCTTCTGCTCCTCTAACCCACTCAGCCCCCTCCCTCGGGAATTTCCTTTGGCTGTTGGCTCATGAGCATGCTCAGTTCTTCTCAACTCAGATTAATAAAACACCCTCAAGTCTAGCAGCCAATGAAGAGGCAGCATTGCTGGTTCCCATAGAAACTCTGTTCTAGCTCTCTGTTCCTATTTTTAAATCCTAACCCCCTCTTCTGAGCTTGGCTTAACCATTACAGTGCTCAATTCAAGCAGGATTTATCATCATAGTAAATCTGCATTCTTCAATTGCATGCACTTTACATCATGTGCATCATGTGCTGCTTGCAGATATAAATGCACTGATGATGTGTCAGAGGGAAAATGGCCCCCGGGTGAAAGCTGCTATTTGTTTTAGGGAATGGCGCTGGCAAACGGAGGGGGAATGTGCAGTACAAATAATTCCATTTGGGTGGGGGAGATGTGCCCAACTTATATACATGGTAGGAAAATGTAGGCTTTACATGTCCTTTAAGGGTCCCAACCACTAGGTTCCAAATCCCTAATTTAGGGCAGCAAGTGAGATCTTGGCACAATATTTTGTTACAGGGATTAGGAAAGCAACAAAGAGGCAGAATGTAGCAAACAGCTTCCCATTACATGGGAATAGTGGAGTTCCAGTATTGAGGGATGTTACTGTTAGACTAAAGATACAGTAAAGGAATGAACTTCTCCCTCTGTGAGGCAAAGAGGGTTGGCACCTTTTCTGGAAAAAAATACCGTCCTTCCTATATTTTTATCTTTTTTCCCTATTAATAACATTGGGACTAACCATCATTTTACCGGACAAGCTAGTAAAATACCGGCCAGGTGGCAACCTTAGAGGGAAAGAGGGGGCAAACTCTCATGGATTTGTTTTTACTTTTCAAAATGAACTACTACGTTACCTTGCTAAGATTCCCTATGAGGTCCTGCCCTGAGCATGTGCTAGTCAATTCCATCCCCAGCAGTATACATCAACAAACTCTTGCGACCAAGGAGCACCAGCTAGTTTAAAACATCCATTCATTTGGAAATCATTAAAAGGTGAAAACAGAGCGTGATGAGCCCAATAGCTCCATAGCGTTGACGCGTTTCGTGGAGCAACCACTTCCTCAAAAAGTTAACTTGTGTCAAGAACAACGGACATTGGATCATGTGGTTTATCCACGATAGGGTTAATGTTTTTAGAAGGGGTGTGGCTTTTGCGGTTTTAAATGCTTCCAGAAGTTGATACAAGTTAGCTTTTTGAGGAAGAGGTTGGTCCACGAAACGCGTCAAAGCTATGGAGCTATTGGGCTCATCACGAATAAATGGATGTTCTAAACCTGCTGGTGCTCCGTGGTAGCAAGAGTTTGTTGATGGACATACGCTTCGGGATCGTTTTTCACGTTGTAGCACAGCGGCTGCACATCGACGGGTCTGTGAGTGCTCCCTCCCCTTTTCTATCTCCCAGCAGTATACATGTATTTCATTGTACACACATGAACCAGCCACACTGCTGGCACTCGGTGCTTACTTTGGCGTTTCCTCTATTTCTTCATCTCCATTCTGGGCCTGACTGTCTTCTTCCACCGAGCCACTAAACTCCTCTTCCTCTGCTTCCAGCTGCTGCCGCAGGAGGGCCACCATCTCCCGATGCTTCTTTGATTTCTCATGATTCTTCATTCTGTTTGCAACCAATGAAAACACTCCATATGAAGCCCAGAGTGCTGCATATATTCAGCTCAGTTAATAGAGAGACTTGTGCAGGAAGTTAGAACGTAGAAAAAGAGTGATTTTATATGTTATGCAGCTTTAAATGTGCAATTGCTATTGCAGGACCCATACGTCTGGCAGTCTATATCCTCTGCACTTCTGGTTCTGACTCCTGACACAATATAGCAGAAGAGAGCTGATTAACAGCCCTAGTAAAGAGTATAATGTTCGAAAATTAGAAGTTTTGCAGCCCCTTTAAAGGGGTCATTCATCTTTTTCAATTCAGTTGTTTTCAGATTGTTCCCCAGAAATAAAGAATCTTTTCAGTTACTTTACATTAATTATTTTTTAAAGTTTTTCCAAAATCTAAGTTTAAAGTTCAATGTAATTGTCTCAGTCTGACAGCTCAGTAATTCAGGTGCAGACTCTGAACTGTTACAATTTTGCTCCATTATTTGATACATTTCTCAGCAGCATCTCTGGTGTATTAGCAACTATTGTATCAATTCTAACAGCTGCCTGTAATGAAACCCAGAGATTCTGCTCAGCAGGGACAAAGATAAGAAATGTATCAGTTTACAGGGTCGGCGACCAGCCCTCTCAGAACTGCTTCAGAAGGTGAAAAATTACACTTTACACTTCATTATTAGAATAACGGTCACACATAGAAAATGGAAAGTCATTGGATAAAGTCGTTATTTCTAGTGATCTATCTGAAAACAATTAGTAGTTTGAAGGTAAACAACCCCGTTTATCTCACTGTACTATTGTCTATCACTGTTCTACCACAGGCAGAGAACAGTTAGTTTTTTTAGTCATATTGTCGGTTTCCCAGCTGCCCCCAGTCATGTGACTTGTGCTCTGATAAACTTCAATCACTCTTTACTGCAAGTTGGAGTGATATAGGGAACTATATAAAGCGATGTAATGATGGGATAGAAATATTATAGAAGGCAAAGGGAAACTCACGCTTTGTCAGTCTTGAAAACTTTGTCACAAGCAGGACAATAAAGGTCGTCATACAGCACCTCTTCTTCCCCTTCTTCACTTGCTTTACCTGTGTAGGCAATCAGAACCGGCATTACATTTTCTAGATAAATAAGAGGGAGCAGTCTATGCAAGTAACCTACTAAGAAGGCAGTGATTAGCAAGGCATGTGTTTCATACATGGGAATCACCCATAGGGTAAGAAACTCCTCTCTGTTCCAGGGCTTATCTCCTGCGTTAGGCATATTCCTCCTGCTTAATTTATGTATTTTATGCCTAACCATATTAAAAGGGGTAGTTTGCCTTTAAATTAACTTTTAGTATGTTATAGAATGTCCAGTTTTAAGCAATTGGTCTTAATTTAGGTTTTTAATTATTTGCCGCCCTCTTCCC
Source organism: Xenopus laevis (assembly GCF_017654675.1). Taxonomy (NCBI): domain Eukaryota; kingdom Metazoa; phylum Chordata; class Amphibia; order Anura; family Pipidae; genus Xenopus; species Xenopus laevis. The sequence continues at coordinate 216,525,961 of NC_054371.1, forward strand.
ACTCATTAGCTTTCAGATCGGGCTCACTGACTCCATCTAAGAACCAATGCCCTGTAAGGCTACAAATATATTGTTATTCTCCTCATCTTCTCCCTCTGCTATTTATATTCCAGTCTCTTATTCCAATCAATGCATGGTTGCTAGGGTAATTTGGACCCTAGCAACCAGATGGCTGAAATTGCAAACAGGAGAGCTGCTGAATAAAAAGCTAAATAACTCAAAAACCACAAATAAAAAATGAAAACCAATTGCAAATCATGTCAGAATATCACTCTCTATGTCAACTCAAAGGTGAACAACCCCTTTAATCAGCTGACCCTCTGCCACTGTACAGAACTCAATATACAAAGTATTTACCATTCTGACCATCTTTTTGCTCTTCAGCATCTTCAGAGTCATCATCAGATCTGTCCCCGAACTGCTCCCCATACTGAGCTTCCATTTGCTGCAGCTCTCTCTCCAGTTCAGACATGGCCATCCAGCTCTGCTCTTTGTACTGCTCTGCAAGCCTGTCAGTCAGAGAAATGATTCTTGATTAATCACATACTATTCAAAAGCCATTAAGGCAGGGACTAAACAAGCAGCACTCTAAACGCTGAACTACAACTCCCAGAAAACCTAGACTAGGCTGTAGTTTGGAAACATCTGGAGAGATAAAAGGCTGACCATTAGAGTATGCACATATATAGGATTAAAAATTGTTAAGTGTATATTAGTTAGGGATGCACCGAATCCAGGATTCGGCCTTTTTCAGCAGGATTTGGATTCGGCCAAATCCTTCTGCCCGGAAGAACTAAATCCAAACCCTAATTTTCATATGCCCCAGGAATCCAAACTAGTGGATCCCTAATATTAGTAGAGTAATAAGGAACACCCTAAGAACCCATTAATATGCTGAGCTACAAGTGAAAATCTTTCTCCCATTTGAATTGGTAAGGGATGCTGGAACTTGGCATTCTAACCACTTCCCCTATTAGTCTGGGTGTTTCTCACTTACAGCACTTGCATCCTACATTTTAGCTCATATGTTGCCCCAACCGATCATACTAAACTGACTAAGTCTATAGTTGCTTACACCACTCCCATGAGTCTGTTCCAATGATTATAGCAGAGATTTGCTCACTTTGCCTGCTGCCGTTTCTGCTGCCTGCGCAGCTCCTCCACCTTCTTGGCTTTCTCTGCGTTCTGCTCTTCCACCAGTTTGCGATGGGCCTGGACCCGTTTGTCCCTTTTCCTGACAAAGGCCACCAGCTCCCGGACCAGCTCATTCCTCTCCTTGCGAGCTTTATCTCTGACCTTCTTGTTCTCCTTCTCCATGGCCCGTTTCTCCCACCTATTGGACCCCTGCCGGGTGTCATACTCCTCTTTCCAAGCAAAGTTCTTAACTGTGCAGAAGCTCTGCCAATAAGCGTAGAAAAGGTGCACTACCTGTGGGAGGGGAGAAATAATCCTTAACACATGTCAAATAACTGCACCTACAATATCTATATCCCCAAAATTAATACTTAAAGGGATACTGTCATGGGAAAAAAAATTTTTTTCAAAATGAATCAGTTAATAGTGCTGCTCCAGCAGAATTCTGCACTGAAATCCATTTCTCAAAAGAGCAAACCGATTTTTTTATATTGACATGGGGCTAGACATATTGTCAATTTCCCAGCTGCCCCAAGTCATGTGACTTGTGCTCTGATAAACTTCAATCACTCTTTACTGCTGTACGGCAAGTTGGAGTGATATCACCCCCCTCCCTTTCCCCCCCCCCAGCAGCCAAACAAAAGAACAATGGGAAGGTAACCAGATAGCAGCTCCAAGAATTCTGCTGGAGCAGCACTATTAACTGATGCGTTTTGAAAAAAACATGTTTTCCGATGACAGGATCCCTTTAAGCAACAGATAGTTTATAACATATTAAGTGACATATTAAAGAATCATATCAAACTGGAACATATATTTAAGTAAATATTGGCCTTTTACATCTCTTGCCTTGACCTTGTGATGGTCTGTGTGCTGTCTCAGAGATCACCTGACCAGAAATACTGCAACTCTAACTGTAACAGGAAGAAGTGTGGAAGCAAAAGACACAGCTCTGTCTGTTAATTGGCTCATGTGACCTAACAAGTATAGTTTGTTTGGTATGTTTGTATGCACCGTGAATCATATGATCCCAGGGGGCGGCCCTTATTTTAAAACGACAATTTTCTAATTAGGATTACCCAATGGCATATAATACTAAAAAAGTATATTATTATGAAAATGGTTTATTTACATGAAGCAGGGTTTTACATATGAGCTGTTTTATGTAATATCTTTTTATAGAGACCTACATTGTTTCAGGGGTATAGTTTTCCTTTAACAGAAAGCTAAATTATTCAAAAACCACAAAAGAATAAAAAAAAATGAAAGCCAACTGTAAACTGTCAACATCAATGTATACATAACGCTAGAAGTTAAATGAAAAGGGAACGAACTCTCAGATAGGGTGCATAAAAGAAAACAAAGTTTGTACCGTGTCATAGTCACTCTGTGAGTCTCCAAAGGGTGGATGTTCCTCCATTTCCCCATCAATTTTATTATCCAATTCTTCTTTCACGATCAGTTCAAAGATACGCCGATAAACCGAATAGAATCCCTGAAAGTTACAGTGAAGATTATTGAAATCTCTTCCTTTACATTGCACAAGAGAGTCTACAATGTTTGAGGCCATATCATGTATTATCTACTCATATGTATCAGTATATAATACACAAAAGCCATGAATATCCTGTAAATTATATCCTTATAAACGGTGAGTTCTGATGTCATCAGTTATAAACGGTGAGTTCTGATGTCATTTCTGTCACATGACTCACTGAAATTTGTGTATTATAATAAATAAAGTACCCCCAGTTGCAAAATATGAGGATATTATAAGTTACCTCGGAGTTCCATGACCTGTATAAAAACACTCGGCCTTCGGCCTCGTGTTTTTATATGGTCATGAAACTCCTCGGTAACTTATAATATCCTTATATTTTACAAGAGGGGGTACTTTATTCACTATATAATGTACAACATATCGGTCATTGGAGATTTCCTTACCTCTTCATCATCTCCGTAGCCAGAGTAACAAGTTACAGTAAAATACTGGAGCAGGTCCAGGCTGTCATCTTGGAAATCCCCATCCACCCCTCCTTTCAGCAGGGCTTCTCTGTGATTATCATACCTTAAAGGAGAAGGAAAGGTTAAAACTAAGTAAGCCTTATCAGAAAGGCCCACCTACACATACCAGTAAACCCTCAAAGTAATGCTGCTCTGAGTTCTCTGTCTAAAGAAACACAGCAATTCTTTCCTTTTTTTGTGTACTCATGGGCTTCTGTATCAGACTTCCTGTTTTCATCTTAAACCTCCTTGCCCTGGGCGTGAGCATGCTCAGTTTGCTCCTCTTCCCCTCCCCCCTCCATTCTCTGATGGAATCTGAGCCCAGAGCAATAAGTGAGCAGGGAAAGACTCAGACAGGAAGTGATGTGACACCAAGCTAATACTGCAGCTGCTATCAGAAACATACAGAACTTCTAGAGCTGTTTACTCAGGTATGGTAAAACATTCTGCAGAATAAATATAGCATTCTAGCTTGCACTATTGCAGCTAATCTATTGGCAATAAAATGCCTCCATAGCTTTCCTTCTCCTTTAATATCGAGGAAAAAAAAACACACACAGCATATAGCCATAAATCATACACAGACCTGACTCAAGCTGAAGGGACAGCATGTGTCTGTTTCCCTCTTATTCTCTGTCTTTACCATAATTATTAAAGCAATTTATTTAGACTGTTTAGCGTTGCTACTACTCTGTATTATATTGTCAGGTATTCTAAATGTTCAGTAGTCGTTTGTATGGGGGGGGTCACACTGTAGCTCTTCAAACGGACCTTGTGTCCTGCCCATGCCTTTAGCTTAACAGTCACCTCTAGCAGCCAAATTCTCATAAAAAGCAGCTGCTTAGCTTTTTAAACAGGAGTTTGATGGTTTTATAACATATTCTGCATAAAATGTAAATTTGTTTTATCCTGAATGAATTGGAATAAGGGCCCTTTCTGCCATGTAGAAATAATAGAACATATAAGCGGATAACTCACCAAGCTCGCTCCTGAGGATCAAAAATGACATCATAGGCCGCCTGGATTAATTTAAACTGCTCGGCAGCTTCCTCTGCATTGTCCAAGTTCTTATCTGAAAATACAACGGATGGATTTAGGAATATCTGCCATGTTTTTTATATCTTATACATTGTCGGCTAGTAATTTATTTTACCTTTTATCAGAAACCTGCACATACTTGACTAAGAAGACCCACAAATAACCCCACTTGCGAATACACCCAGCAGGAGATGTAGCCACCGCTATACAAGTTTTCCAGACTAGCAGCCCTCAATCCAAACAAATCTCAAAGCAGGGCCCAGACTGGAAATCTGTGGGTTCTGGCAAATGCAAACGCTGCAAGATGCCATAGACAGTTGATATTTTCTGGGCTGGTGGGGGCTGTTTTGGCCTCTATTCACTTGGAATGCCAAAGCCTATTTTAAATTCAAGTCCAGGGCTGCTCAAAGCTCAGACCACAGTGACTACCCAGTAAATGTAGCACAGCCTTTTTACCATGTCATTAAATGATCACATAACCTTTGCATTGTAGTGAACATGAACCCTTCTCATTAAAGGGGTTGTTCACCTTTGAGATAACTTTTAGTATGACGTAGAGAGTGATATTTTGAGAATTTGAAATTGGTTTTTGAGTTATTTAGCTTTTTATTCAGCAGCTCTCCAGTTTGCAATTTCAGAAGTCTGGTTGCTAGGGTTCTAATTAGTCTAGCAACAATGTACTGATTTGAATAACAGACTGGAATATGAATAGGAGAGGCCTATCACAGTAACAACACATCTGTAAATTCAGATGTCACCTCTTTGAAGAGTTACAATGTGCCATTGTGATTGGATTAGTGGAAGAGTTTATATGAGAACTTCCCACACCAGTCAGTTGTACTGAAGAAGCTGCTCGGATGAGTAGTGAAACGTCTTCAATGATTACTCAGCAAGTCCAGTTGTTTTATAATTACTTATATGAGATATGAGTAATACAAAGTAGCAATACATTTGTACAGAGCATTTGTTTTTAGTTGGGGTCAGTGACCCCCATTTGAAAGCTGGTAAGAGTGAGAAGAAGAAAGCAAATAATTCAAAAACTATAAAAAAAAACAACAACAATGAAGACCAATTGAAAAGTTGCTTAGAATTAGCCATTCTAACAATACTAAAAGTTAATTTAAAGGTGAGCCATCCCTTTAAAGAAGGTAAGCAAGAGCTTCATTATAAAACAGAGCAAGCATATTCCAAAGCCTCTTCCAACGTGATACTCTTTGATGCACTCTGCACAGAATTAGCACCTCACTTTTATCTCTCTCTAAACTGGGACTACAGGGTATTAAATAGTCCTGTACTCAGCCATCTCTAAACTACGGAACCCACCACATTTATAGAATGAAATGGAATTCTATGAACTGGGCAATTGCTGGGTGCATAGACTTTGCAGAGGATCTCGTGTATTTGTCTGGGTGCATAGACTTTGCAGAGGACCTCTGTATTTCATAGACTTGGGCTGATGGAAACTCAACCCCAAAGTGAGAGTGGGGGTGACACCTGAAATGAGTGGGGGGGGGTTGTTTTGCCCAGTGTGTAAGTGTAATGGGGAAATGAGAAGGAAACTGCACCAGTGGGAGGGGTGATGCTAAAGAAAAGCTGCACAACATGGACATTTTATAAGAAACACCAATATGTTTTTTATATGTAAATCTCCCAGCATCCCCTGCACACACAATAGAACAACAACCGCAGGATCCGTGCCCTAAGCAGCTTCAGTAGCTCCATCCCCGGAACAGACATGGCCCAGCCACTATAACCCCATCCCCCCAGCATCTCACCCGGGTGCCAGCGTAGGGCCAGCTTCCGGTAGGCCTTCTTCAGATCCTCATCCGTGCAGTCCCTGCGGACCCCGAGAACTTCGTAGTGGCACCTCATAGCCGGCTCTGTCAGTTTACACGTGCGGGCCGGAACCGGAAAAAGGAGCTGGGGAAGGGGGTGACCGAGGAAGCAGTTCGGACGACTTCCGGCGCGGGATGACGTACTTCGTTTGAGCCAATACTCACTGCTCTGGTCCCGCCAGCAGGTAACAGCAGGTAACAGGAGGGGATAGGAAGGCCGGTATTTTTTTCCAGAAAAGGTGGTAACCCTAGTAACGGGATTATTACTTACTTGGGGACAATGTTGGGAAAGTGAGCAGCTGATACAGCTCTTGCTCCCCTCCTGCTGTTGCTCCCCTTTTTGCCCTCCGGCTCTTGCTGCCCTCCGGCTCTTGCTGCCCTCCTGCTCTTGCTGCCCTCCTCTTAGTGTTCAGCTTAAGGATTTTTCCTTCTGTTTCTGAACTTGGTTTGCCAGCTGTTGTTGGAGGACAACTCCCATTGTGCTCTCACTGTTGACCCTTATTATATCATGAAAACTGGAGGGAGTTGTAGTCCAGAAACATCCAGGGGCCTAGAATTCAGAACTTGGCTGAATATAAAGGTTTGGACATGATTGCGGTTGCTTATTCTCACTTGCTAGCCATATCATGGGGTATATTTACTTATTATATTATTTACTTATCATGGTGTAGATTTTATTTATTAAGAGTGAAGTTAACAATCACTGCAGTCCTTTAGAGTGGAATTCTGCCTCTCTCCATTCATTTCTATGGGATTTTTAAAATAGTATTTATCAATGGGTGAAAGTGAAAGTTCATCCTTTGATAAATGGGCCTTTCAAAATCCCATAGAAATGAATGGAGAGTGGCGGAAATTCACTCTAGCAGACTATGACAATCATTAACTTCATTATACCCCCATGTGTTTGTCTGGGAGACTCATCCCTCTTTTGTCCCCGCGTACATTCAAAGGCATATTGTTATTATTGTCGCCATTAAAAATTACAGGTATAGGATCCATTATCTGGATTCTTTGGGACCTGGGGTTCTCCAGATTAGGGGTTTTCATGGTGCGGATCTTTAAAGCCACAACAAATCCTTTAAGCATAAAATAAACCCAATAGGAGTGTTTAGTCACCAGTTTGGATTCAAGCATTGCCTTATTATTACAGGTTTGTGCGTTCCCTTGCAGCGGTGCATGAATATGCCTTTCCTGACGCAGCCCGAAGCGGATGACGATCAGTACGTGCTCACCTGCAGCCTGGATAATGTCAGGAACCTGTCCAACATTCTGAAAGCCATTCACTTCAAAGACCACGCGTCCTGCTTTGCTACTAACAATGGCCTTAAAGTCACAGTGGAAAATGCAAAGTGTCTCCAGGCCAACGCCTTCATTCAGGTAGCAGGGCTTGTTTATTCTCTGTCCCGGGAATGGGGCAAACTGAGGGAGATCATACTCAAGTGATACTGACATGTTCCTGTGAAAAGCCATGGGAATGTGGCAATAGTTATAAAAAGAATAGGCTTTTTTTTCTTTCAAAATAACCCCCTAAACCTGCCCAGCCTAGCAGTACTTACTGCAGCTTTCACTCTGACACTGAGACTGCTTATTGTCACCAGTAGTAGAGACTCGGCTGCATCAATCACTCTAGGCTGGGCATTGCTTCAACTGAGTATTGTTTCATTTATACTCTCATATTGCTCGTCAACACTCTGCTCATCTTCCTTTGTTTCCGTTCATTCATAGGCCGGAATCTTTCAAGAATTCAACATCCGAGAGGAGTCTGTTGTGTTTCGGGTCAATCTGACTGTCCTGCTGGATTGTCTTACGATATTTGGTGCTAGTGCTGGGCCAGGTATAAATTTCATATCTTTTGTTTGCTTTAACTTAGTCTAAAGCAATGTAGATATTTAACAAAAGCATGAAAAGAAAGGAGAAATAGGGGTACAGAAATAAATTGAACTCTTAAGTGATTTTAGACTGAGCAATAAGCTCCAGGCACCTGCTTCTATCCACAGTTCTGTTAAAGGATTACATGTGTGAAAACGTCTGTATTAGCTTAAAAAATTTGCTCAGCCCTCCTCCCTTCCTGTTCATGACTTTCCAGTGTCAGGCTCTGTAGCCACCAGCTCTTTCTGCCTAAGCTACACAGCAGCAGCCAGTGAGGGAGGAGTGGGCGTGTTTGTGATGTCACACTCAGTACTTCCCTGCAGACATCTGTTAACCCTTACTGAACTGCTCCTTTCTGTCTCTCTCTGACCTGTTCCTTTCTCCTCCCCTCCCTGCACTGTTCATTTCTCTGTCGTCTAAAGGGGGACACAGGGACTCTTGGGGTTTAAGCTCCACCCTCCAGGAGGCAGGACACTATTAATAAAATTAAAATTAAGGGGGCGTGCCCATATAGTGGCTTAACCCCACATGCTGTAGCATTCCTTCAGTTTTTAAAGTGTCCTGCTTCAAGGAGGATGGATACCAGCTTCAAGACAGAAGCATATCTATGGGGTGTCACCAGGGCAGGACTGCCTGTCCCTTGAGTGTACCCCCCCCTCGAGGGATCTCTCACCGGGGTCATATTCTAGCCCTCTAGGCTATAACCGACCTGCACAGAAAAATCCCTGCAACCCACTGGGGCCAGCAGATGTTCTGACCGGTGAAGAGCCAGCAGTGAGTATGATATAATATTCTACTCGTGTTCTGGCGTGCTCTCCCCCCCCCCCTCACCCCAGCCCAGACCTAGCTGCACTAAGCGATGTATTCGCTGCTCCCTCCGACGGTCTCCCACACAGGCAGGCTGTTGGTGAAGTTGCGCGCCTTTCTCCTGCGCGCAGTGGAACGCATCGCGCTGATGCGTTCCAGGCGCCATTTTGTTTTTTTCGGCGCGAAGCGTAGAGGAGGCTTCAGAAGGCGCGGAACTTCCTCCCGCCACTTCCCGCAGTCACAGTAAGCTGCCGCTTACTGTATCCTCCTCTCCTGCTTCCACTCTGCCAGCAGCCCTCCTCCTCCTGACCCGGAGCCACGGGAGCCACTTGCTCTTGGGGATTAGGCTTCTACCTTCAGGCAGCAGTCTTGGGTTACCTCTAGGCACCCTTTTACCAAGCACATTCCTGACGGCCATTACTTCAGCAGGTACCTCAGCCACTGTTCACATGGCAGAAGGTAAGTCAGGGGGACTTTTCCCCAGGGCTGGGGGGAGAGCACCAGCAGCACAGGTGACTTACTTTACCTGCAAAAACTGCCACCTAAAAATCCCTGGGGGCCAGGCTGACCCGCTCTGCAGATCTTGTTCAAAGGGGCAGGGTCCAGTGCCCACCCAGGGGTCCATCCCAACGGTCCCTGAATCTGGGGAAACCGCACAGGATTTGGATGCAATGGATGGGGTAGCGGGCACTTCCTCAGAACCCCCTGCCCCCCTATGGGCCATTCAACTTTCCCAATCCCTGGCATCCCTGCAGGGCCTTCCTTCCATTGCCACCAATTTGGGCAAAGCCCTAGCCAAACTAGGTCACAAAGCCAGTGGAAAGCGTAAAAGGCTTCCCAGTTCCAGGGGTGACACCGACACCCATACCCCCTCTGACGTCTCGTCAGCTGGAGAGGATTTTTCTCATTCAGAGGGGGAACTCCCACCTTCTGATGCTTCCTCAGAAGCAGAGGAGGATAATGCGGAAGATTCCAAAAGCAAGGAACTCCCTCACGACGTAGAGGGCATTATCAAGGGGGTGATGGACGTGCTAAAAATCACACAGACACCTGAACAACAGGCTTCATCTTCTAACCTGTTTAAAAGAAAACACAAAGCTTCTGCATGTTTTCCTTCGCATGACCAACTCCTTAACATAATACAAGAGGAATGGAATTCGCCGGAGCGCAAGTTCCAAGCTACTCGGAAATTTTCGAAATCCTATCCATTCCCCAAGGACTTGGTAGAGAAATGGTCACTGCCTCCAACTGTGGACGCACCAGTTTCGAGATTATCTAAATCCACAGCGTTACCAGTCACGGACGCCGCAGCCTTCAAGGACCCATCTGACAGACGTCTGGAAGGTTTCCTCAGGGCAGTCTACTCATCCGCTGGCTCAACCCTTCGTCCAGCTCTCGCCTCAGCCTGGGTAGCGAGAGCCATTCAGGCATGGGCAGAATCCCTCGTTGCTGATATTCAAGATGGCATCCCCAGAGCTGACATCCTGCCTTCCGCACAGTCCCTCGCGGAGGCAGCAGCTTACTTGTGCGACGCTTCCCTGGATACAGCACAGATTACTGCCCGCACATCAGCGCTCTCCGTCGCAGCACGCAGAACGCTCTGGCTGAAGAACTGGTCTGCGGATGTCAGTTCCAAGAAGTCCCTTACCTCACTACCCTTCAAGGGACAGCGACTTTTTGGTGAGGAGCTCGAAAAGATAATCTCACAGGCCACGGGAGGGAAGAGCACCTTCCTCCCCCAAAGCAAGTCAAGACCCACGACTTCCTCCAGGCGCGGTCGGTCCTTTCGCGGCCACACTGGACGTTTTTCCAGACGGCACAGTCATCCCCAACGTTCTCAGTTTCGCTCTAAACCAAACGACAAGGGACGGCCATCGTGGAAGAACAACAAATTCCACAACAAGTCTCCAGCCGACAAGGCCACTTCAGGATGACGGGTCACCCCCTCCGGGGTCACTGCAACGCTAGGGGGACGATTGCTGAGATTCCGGGAGGTGTGGATACGATACTCGTCAGACGCTTGGGTAACCGAAATCGTTTCCGAGGGCTACCACCTGGACTTCGCTTCTCTTCCTCCCCGAAAATTTCTCATGTCCAGAGTCCCCTCAAACCCAGCCAAGGGCCGAGCCTTCTTGGACTGCATTACGAGCATGGAACAGAATGGAGTGATCATTCCAGTTCCCCCGTCAGAAACATTTTGCGGATTTTACTCCAATCTGTTCCTGGTTCCAAAGAAGGACGGGTCCTTCCGACCAGTATTGGACCTGAAATTCCTCAACAAACACATACGGTCAGTCCGGTTCAAAATGGAAACTCTCAGGTCAGTCATCCGAGGAATGGAACCAGGTCAACTGATGATGTCCCTCGACATCAAGGACGCGTATCTCCACGTTCCAATCTGGCCTCCTCACCATCGTTTTCTCAGATTCGCATTCCGAAATCTCCATTACCAATTTGTGGCACTCCCATTCGGCCTCTCCTCTGCCCCCAGAGTGTTCACCAAACTCATGTCAGTGACGGCAGCAACCCTACGACTCCACGGAATATCGATCACACCTTACCTGGACGACCTTCTCCTGAAGGCTCCAACACTAGAGAAGAGCAGAAGGGACATGCAACAAGCGATATCGCTGCTTCAGAGCTTCGGGTGGACCATCAACTGGAACAAATCCAGCATGACACCCAGTCACCAAATGCTATTCCTGGGTCTCCCAATTCGATACACTGACTCAACGTGTCTCGCTGCCCCTGGACAAGCAGAGGAAGATCAGAGCGCAAGTCAATCTCCTCCTTCAAGACCGGCACCCCACAGTCCACCTCGCAATGAAGGTACTCGGTCTGATGGTCTCGTCCATCGAAGCGGTTCCCTTTGCTCAAATCCATTTGAGACCTCTACAGGCCAACGTTCTGTCGGGATGGAAAGGGGGTCCCCTGTCCCAACGGATTCTTCTACAGCGGACAACACGGGAGTCACTCCTCTGGTGGCTGAACCACCACAATCTGACGACGGGCCAGTCCTGGGCAACTCCGGACTGGACCGTGATAACGACAGACGCAAGTCTCCTCGGGTGGGGCGCCACGTGGAACAACTCGTCGGTACAAGGCCGTTGGTCTCCCACAGAAACGAGGCTACACATCAACGTCCTGGAGCTTCGGGCAGTCAAGCTTGCCCTAAGACATTGGTCTCCCCTACTCCAAACAAAGTCTGTCCGCGTCCAAAGCGACAACTCCACAACCGTCGCTTACATCAACAGACAAGGAGGTACCCGCAGCAAAGCATCCCTAGCGGAGGTGGTACAAATCCTAGCCTGGGCAGAGCTCAGCTCAGTCAGGATATCTGCCATACACATTCCGGGAGTGGACAACACGCAAGCAGACTTTCTCAGTCGGAACCAGCTGGATCCGGGAGAATGGGAACTTCATCCCGCGGTGTTCACAGACCTAGTGAAAAGGTGGGGACGTCCTCAAGTCGACCTCATGGCATCCAGAGCCAACCGCAAAGTTCCAGCCTTTTACGCCCGTTTTCGGGATCCGACGGCGCTGGGGTGGACGCCATGACACAAGTCTGGAGTTTCAACCTGGCTTATGTCTTCCTCCGTTTCCAATGCTTCCTCGGGTTCTGAAGAAAATCAAGCAATCCTGTGCGACGGTCATAGTGATAGCTCCGTATTGGCCCAGGAGAACGTGGTTTACGGATCTTCAGGACATGTCCATAGCTCAACCAGTTCGCTCCCTCCCAGGAGCGATCTTCTCCAGCAGGGTCCCATATTTCACCACAATCCGGGACTGTTCGCTTTGACGGGATGGCTGTTGAGGCGGCCATCTGGAGACGTAAGGGTATAGCGGACGATGTGATTGCCACTATGCTGAAGTCACGCAAAGCTACGTCTTCTAAAGCCTACCACAGGGTCTGGCGCAGCTACTGGAACTGGTGCGAGGAATCAAAGTTTTCCTTCCATGAATGCAATATTCCCAGGATCTTATCCTTTCTACAGCGAGGTTTTCGACTCGGTCTGAAACTCAGTTCCTTGAAGGTCCAAGTATCTGCCCTCTCTGTCCTTTTCCAGTCTCGTCTAGCCCTAGACGATTCAGTCCGCACCTTCCTACAGGGAGTACAACATATCGTTCCACCTTATCGATCACCAGTCCCTGGATGGGATCTCAACCTCGTTTTGGAGGCTCTCCTTGACCCTCCCTTCGAACCTCTGGGTGTCGTCCCTGAACAGTGGCTTACCTGGAAAACTGCCTTCCTTGTTGCCATTTCATCTGCTCGCAGGGTATCGGAAATAGGTGCCTTATCTTGTGATCCGTCTCTGCTGGTTTTCCATAGGGACAAGGCAGTCCTGAGGACTGTGCCTTCCTTCCTGCCTAAGGTCGTGTCCTCGTTTCACGTCAACCAGGAGATTGTGGTTCCATCTCTCTGTCCGGAACCCAAGAATGACAAGGAACGGAGATTTCACAGTCTGGATGTGGTCAGAGCACTTCGCTGGTACCTTGACCGTTCTAAATCATATCGGCGCTCTCAAGCCCTTTTTGTCATTCCGTCCGGGCCTCGGAGGGGCCTGTCAGCTTCCAAGACTACCATCGCACGTTGGATCAGAGAAACCATCAGACAAGCCTACCTAGCTAAGGGCAGAACTCCTCCTGCCAATGTTCGAGCTCACTCCACACGATCCTTGGGTGCTTCCTGGGCTTGGCGCAACTCGGCCTCCTTGGACCAGATCTGCAGAGCAGCCACCTGGTCTTCGGTTCATACATTCACTAAATTCTACAGACTGGACACGTTCTCATCAGCGGAAGCCGTTTTTGGCCGCAAAGTACTACACACTGTGGTACAGTAACGTGTCTTTGCCTTTTCTGTATTCGCTCCCACCCTGCTGTCTGGGGCTGCTTTGTTAAGTCCCCAAGAGTCCCTGTGTCCCCTTTAGACGACAGAGAAAACAGGATTTTTTGATACTCACCGTTAAATCCTTTTCTCTGTAGTCGATAGGGGGACACAGGGCTTCCCAACCCTGAGCGAAATGTTGACCACTTGGTCTTATGGAAACGTTTTCCTGATTTACTGGTTTGCTAGTTGAGTATTGATACAGTTTATCTTTCAGCAGTCTCTTTGGTACCAACTGAAGGAATGCTACAGCATGTGGGGTTAAGCCACTATATGGGCACGCCCCCTTAATTTTAATTTTATTAATAGTGTCCTGCCTCCTGGAGGGTGGAGCTTAAACCCCAAGAGTCCCTGTGTCCCCCTATCGACTACAGAGAAAAGGATTTAACGGTGAGTATCAAAAAATCCTGTTTTCTCTCCCTCTCTGCCCTGTTCATTTAACTCCTCCCTGCAGTGTTTGTTTCTCTCCTTCTCTGCCTGTTCATTTAACCCCTCTGTGCCCTGTTCATTTTACCCCTCTCTGCCTTGTTCATTTAACTCCCTCCTCCCTTCACTGCTTGTTCCTTTCCCTTGCCCTTGCCCTGCAATAATTGGGGGGAAATAGAAAAGCAAACTTCTGTATAAATAAAACATAATCTGCTACTAAAGGTATTTTATTCTTTTGTGGGGGCAATGTGCATCAGCAGTTAGTGTAAATACCATAGTCATTTTCTACAAAGTATTATGTTGTATACAAAAAGCAATCAACATGTTTTCAGTTTTCCTTTGTAACTCCCTACATATGTTATACAATTCCAGAACATCAGCTGCATTTATTCCCTTGCAACCCCCTGCACCTAAACATAAATGATTCCAAAACATCTGCATTTTTACTTTGTAACTCCCTGCACCTGATCATAAATTGTTCCAGAATAGCTGCATTTATTCCCTTGCAACTCCCAGCACCTGACCATAAACTGTTCCAGAACAGCTGGATTTCCCTTTGCAACTCCCTGCACCTGATCATAAATTGTTGCTGAACAGCTGGATTTTACCTTGCAACTCCCTGCACCTGATTATAAATTGTTCCAGAACAGCTGCATTTCCCCTTGCCACTCCCTCTATCTGATCATAAACTGTTCCACAACAGCTGCATTTTTCCCTTGCAACGCTCAGCACCTGGTCATAAATTGTTTTAGGAGGAAAAATTCTTTCAAAAATGTTTCTTTCTGCATCATTATGCTTTGAGAAAGGGTGAGTAATATATCTAAATATGAATATGTCTTAAAAGAAATAAAAAAACACTTTCATTCTGTACAAATCACAAGCAAATCTTGGTGAGATTAAAGATGAGACTTTGAAGTCTTGCATTGTGTCATTTCAAAGAATTGTGGATGGGAGCATTGTGCAAAGGTTTAAGGGAAAAGTAAAACCACAAAACTCCTTATGATGTTGCTCTGTTTAGAAAATGAAGCGAGGGAGACAAGCAGAGTCATCTCCTGGTCAGTTCTGAGCAGAACATCATCACAAGATTTTCCTTTCCTCTCTAAGTATTTTTTTATTGTTTTTCAGATTCATTATATCAGGAGAAAGCAATAACCACACTCCGATCCATTTTTCAAAAAATTGGTTAAAGGCTTTACATTTTCTTTCCTGTACAGGGATTTACATATATCAGTTTTGCTCTTTATTCTGCCAATGTATTTTTGTGGACCTTTACTTTAACGGTGATAGGACCATCAAAAAGTGTTGACTTGTACCATAAAAGCCCCTATTAGGACACCCCTAATGGCAGCGCAGAAAGAGACCATTCAGGATCAGAAAATAATGCTTTTACTGTATTCCATTTAGCAGCCAGTGCCCCAGTGACTGCCATGAAAGCATTTGCAGATTATAGCAGTCTAATTAATTTTGTTTTGTGTGCTCTTCCCCTTGCAGTTGCTGTATTTCACATCCACTGTGTGCTTTATACTGCGTCTCTTCATAGGTACACCTACAGCTTTAAAAATGTGTTACCAAGGATACGGCCATCCCCTCATCCTGTTTCTGGAAGAAAGTGGGGTGGTCACAGTGTGCAAAATCAACACCCAGGAACCTGAGGAGACTCTGGACTTTGATTTCTGCAGCACCAATGTCCTTAATAAAATCATCCTCCAATCAGAGGGACTCAGGGAGGCGTTTGCTGAACTGGACATGACCAGCGAGTTCCTGCAGATCATCATGTCTCCAGATAAGCCGTATTTTAGGTACTTCTGGTCACTTGTTTTTAAAGTGTGGCTTGCAAAGAGCGACTGGTGCTGTGGGCAAGTAGAATTTGTAGCAACTGTAAAGATGTTGCTGTGTGTGTGTAGTAGGGATGCACCAAATCCTGGATTTGGTTTGGGATTCGGGTAGGATTCGGCCTTTTTCAGCAGGATTCTGCCGAATCCTTCTGCCTGGCTGAACTGAATCCGAATCCTAATTTGCATATGCAAATTAGGGGCGGGGAGGGAAATCTCGTGACTTTTGTCACAGAACAAGGAAGTAAAAAATGTTTTCCCCTTCCCACCCCTAATTCGCATGAGCAAATTCGGTTCGGTATTCGGCCAAATCTTTCGCAAAGGATTCGGGGGTTCGGCTGAATCCACAATAGTGTATTTGGTGCATCCCTAGTGTGTAGCGTACAAGAACATTGCCTGTTAGCATAAATGAATGAATGTCTCTTGACTAAGATACATCAGTGTTGTCCTGTTTGAGGCTGGAAATGGGGATATAGCTCTCCATGCTGCTCAAGTGCTGCACAGAGTTCAACGTCCTCAGTTTACTTTACTATATATAACATACATCATCATTTTATTACCATTTGACTTGCTCTGTAGGTTGTCCACATTTGGCAATGCTGGAAGCGCACACCTAGACTATCCCAAAGATTCGGATCTGATAGAAGCTTTCCACTGCACTCAAACTCAAACTAACAGGTAATGGAGGATCCCTTTCGCCCAACGCAGGGAAATCATTTGTATATGTATCTGCACTACACTTTGCTCTTCTTTCTTGCCCAGAATATTTTCCTTCTGCCTTAAAGGAACAGTAACACGACTATAGTTTATATAAACAAGCTGCTGTGTAGCCATGGGGCAGCCATTCAAGCACAGGATACACAATGGACAACAGATACATTCTGAAGAATCCCATTGTATACTACAGAGCTTATCTGTTATCTACTGTGTATCCTGTGCCTGAATGGCTGCCCCCATGGCTACACAGCAGCTTGTTTATATAAACTATAGTAGAACTTATCTGTTATCTACTGTGTATCCTGTGCTTGAATGGCTGCTCCCATGGCTACACAGCAGCTTGTTTATATAAACTATAGTAGTACTTATCTGTTATCTACTGTGTATACTGTGCTTGAATGGCTGCCCCTATTGCTACACAGCAGCTTGTTTATATAAACTATAGTAGTACTTATCTGTTATCTACTGTGTATCCTATGCTTGAATGGCTGCCCCTATTGCTACACAGCAGCTTGTTTATATAAACTATAGTAGTACTTATCTGTTATCTACTGTGTATCCTGTGCTTGAATGGCTGCTCCCATGGCTACACAGCAGCTTGTTTATATAAACTATAGTAGTACTTATCTGTTATCTACTGTGTATACTGTGCTTGAATGGCTGCCCCTATTGCTACACAGCAGCTTGTTTATATAAATTATAGTAGTGTTTCTGAAGCAAACACACCAGTTTTAACAGTGCAGCATAACAGTACAATATATTTGCATTACTTTAAAAGACTTTGCATTCCTCTCCTTCCTATTACTCGCAGCTGGAGACATTTCATCCAGCCCTGTTCTGTCACAACCAAGTTTTCCAAGCCCACCATGTTGCTCTCTACATTACAGACCCCGTATCCAATGCCACGGTTCATATATCCTGTGCCCTCTGGAAATTGCCACTCCGTCTACAACATGCATGACCTTTTCATCACCAATTCCTTCACCTTATTTGTTATAACTGAAACCTGCTGCCATGTCCTATGGGGGGTCTACAGTTTACTCACTCAATCTCTCTCTCCCCACACTGTACATTTAAAGTTCTTCTACCTGCTCCTTCTCTGTACTAGTCCTTATTTGTGGTTCATTCTATTAGTATCACTTTGTTTCACTGTCATATACGACCTCCTGGACTAGGGATGCACAGAATCCACTATTTTCGATTCAGCCGAACCCCCAGAATCCTTTGTGAAAGATTCGGCTGAATACCGAACCGAATCCTAATTTGCATATGCAGATTAGCGGTGGGAAGGGGAAAACATTTTTTACTTCCTTGTTTTGTGACAAAAAGTCACACGATTTCCCTCCCTCCCCCCAGTTTGCATATGCAAATTAGGGTTAGGCTGGGCAGAAGGATTCAGCCCAATCCTGGATTCAGTGCATCTGTATTCTGGACCAACCAAATTTTTTTACGACATTGCTTTGCTTTCTTATTTCTAGGGATGCACCAAATCCAGGATTCGGTTTGGGATTTGCCCTTTTTCAGCAGGATTCAGATTCGGCTGAATCCTTGTGGCTGGACGAACCAAATCCAATTTATAATTTGAATATGTAAATTAGGGGCAGGAAGGGAAATCCCGTGACTTTTCATCACAAAACAAGGAAGTAAAACATTTTTTCACACTTTTTTCTTTCCCGTCCCTGAATTGCATATACAAATTTGGTTCGGTATTTTGCTGAATCTTTCACTTGAATCCCAAGTAGTGGCTTTGGTGTATCCCTATTTATTTCCTTTCATCTGATGCCCTGTACATCTTACCAGGTGACTGTAACATACCTGTTACCAGTCCTAATGCTCCTGCTGTCTCTAACCTCCTTTCACTAACCTCCTCTGTACTCGGGTTCCTCCTCTCTCACCCCAATGGTAACTCATTTGATTTTATATTTCCCACAAACTTCACTAACTCCCCCTTTCTCCCCCTCTGATCACAATCGGATCACATTTCAACTCTTGCTAACTCCTTCCACATCCTCTGCAGTTTCCCAAACACACATTAAGGGGCATATATATTATGCTGTGTAAAACAAAATTTGCAGAAAAAACGGTATAAAAAGCTGGCAAATTTATCAAGCCGCTTGTTTTTCTACACCATGCGACGACCAGGTTTTCTGCCGTTATTTTATACTGCTTCAGACCTTTGTAAGTAAGTTCTGGGGGAAGTTACGCCATTTGTATGCAGTTTTTTTACACGGCGATGCCTTGCCTTACTGTAATCTGCAAACACTGGACATGTCACATGTCTTCCTTTGACTTCACTTTAATATCTCAACCATGTCCTGTCCCAGACTGACTACCCTGTCTACTCACATAAAGTGTGCCAGCATTTTATCACAGACTTCCCTGTGTGGTCTGTATGTGCCTTAAAGGGATACTGTCATGGGAAAAAAAAAAAATTTTTCAAAATGAATCAGTTAATAGTGCTGCTCCAGCAGAATTCTGCGCTGAAATTCATTTCTCAAAAGAACAAACAGATTTTTTTATATTGAATTTTGAAATCTGACATGGGGCTAGACATTTTGTCAATTTCCCAGCTGCCCCAAGTCATGTGACTTGTGCTCTGATAAACTCCAATCACTCTTTACTGCTGTACTGCAAGTTGGAGTGCTATCTCCCCCTCCGGTTCCCCCCCCAGCAGCCAAACAAAAGAACAATGGGAAGGTAACCAGATAACAGCTCCCTAACACAAGATAACAGTTGACTTGTAGATCTAAGAACAACACTCAATAGTAAAAACCCATGTCCCACTGAGACACATTCAGTTACATTGAGAAGGAAAAACAGCAGCCTGCCAGAAAGCATTTGTCTCCTAAAGTGCAGGCACAAGTCACATGACCAGGGGCAGCTGGGAAATTGACAAAATGTCTAGCCCCTTGTCAAAATTGAATATAAAAAAATCTGTTTGCTCTTTTGAGAAATGGATTTCAGTGCAGAATTCTGCTGGAGCAGCACTATTAACTGATTCATTTTGAAAAAAAAATGTTTTTCCCATGACAGTATCCCTTTAAAGAGTTGAAGTAGTAGATAAGGTTGTTCTGTATGTTTGATCTCCTATTGATCCCTTTTTTTTTTTTACTGTTTTTGGATGACCATAAATTTCCTTCTGCCCTACAGATATAAAATCTCTTTGCTGAAACCATCCACAAAGGCGTTGGCTTTATCCTGTAAAGTTTCCATCAGGACAGACAACAGAGGCTTTCTCTCCCTACAGTACATGATCCGCAATGAGGACGGGCAGATCTGCTTTGTGGAGTATTACTGCTGCCCAGATGAGGAAGTCGGAGAGGCCGATGTATAGACTGAGGCACAGTCATCTCTATAGACTCATCCAGTTTGCTGTCTCTCATGGTGAGACCTACGGAAGAGGAGAGGCGTGATATTGAGTACACCATATACATTCCTCTTTTATACAATGCCAACTCCCATTGTTTCATAAGTCCTTGTCAGGGTCTGAGGTTCTCTCTAAGGGATGGTCCTACAGGGACTACTGGAAGGTGAACTTGAGGGGACTATGTTGAACAGATGTGTCCTGCTCCATCCCATGAATGGATGATACCAGCTCAGGCAGGGGGTTCACATATCTCCAGTTAAACTACTCTCTGCTTAGCTTGAGCCTTGACCCCTTCATACCTATATTGTGCTGGAGGGACAAAGCTTCCCCTCCAGCATCTCTGTATATAGTTCTGCAAACCCGCTTGATCAGTGTCTAACGACTGACTACAAGAGAGGTGGAAAAATGGCAGAAGTATGAGTAATATAGGGCATATAATGCAAAAGACTGTGTATATTGTACTATACTGGGGGTTTGGGGGCTGAACCTGAAATATCAGTCAGGTAGATATCACCACATATCACATACCTGTACGTCCCCAGGTACTCACACCATTTATTTCACCAAATGAAACCAAGTAGGATGTAGATTTCCTGACTGGTTCTAGATAGGCCCCAGGTATAATCGTTCACCTCAAAATAGGGATGAACCAAATCCAGGATTCTGCCTTTTTCAGTCGGATTAGGGCCGAGTCCTTCTCCAAGGCCGAACCGATTCCTAATTTTCATATGCAAATTCAGGCTGGGAGGGAAATCGCATGACTTTTTGTCACAAAACAAGGAAGTAAAAAATGTTTCCCCTTCCCACCCCTAATTTGCATATGCAAATTAGGATCCGGTTCGGTATTCGGCTGAATCTTTCGCAAAGGGTCCGGCCGAATCCAAAATAGGGGATCAGGTGCATCCCTATCTCAAAATGATTGTGAAGTATTTTCCAAGGCAAAGTATCACAACTGGGGCCGGGTATCTACATCCTACATGGATTCATTCAACCCGACTTCACCATATTATTTAAATGATATTATATACATTTTATTTCTTTTGGTGAGTGTAATGAAAAGGTGTGATTTTTGTTTGCACTTATTTATACAGTATGTGCTCTGGCTAAAGAGTTGACACATAGGAAAGCTTGTTTTCTTTAATGTGCCCTTAATTAGGCAATACTTTGCTACAATTGCCAGTCCTAGAGCGTTCAATAGGGGATTTGTCATCATTAGTAGCAATCTATTCCTTACATTACAACCTCCCCGGGTTCCTTCAGTGCAGCCCTCCTTCTGTTACACACGTGATTTGCACTTGCACCAAGGACCCCCTCCGCTGTGAATAATGTATTTTTAGAATAAAATATTATACAAATGCCGAGTCCTGGTTATTGTAATAATGCTAAGGGCACTGCTGGGCAAGATCTGGCCCTACAGATGGTGTTGAACTGCATCTTCTGACTGCCTGGGGTTATTGGGTGGTTTTCAATATCCGCAGGGGTGAGAAGCAGTTTCAGGGATGTAGGTTGTGACTGACAGAGTGGTGAGGATTCCTCTGTGTAGATCTGTTTGTGCTGTGCTTAATACATGTGCAGAACATGCTTCTCCAGCAGGGTTGTGGCCTGAACTGCAGAAACACACGTGTGCTAAGGAAAGCGATTTTATTTCTGGGTCTTTGGCTCAGTGTAAAAGGGAAATAAGAGCCTGTAGTGGTACATCACTAACAATCCTATGAGTCATTCTGCTTTCAAACCCACAGATAGAACTCAGTACATTAAAGGGATACTGTCATGGAAAAAAATGTTTTTTTTTAAAACGCATCAGTTAATCGTGCTGCTCCAGCAGAATTCTGCACTGAAATCCATTTCTCAAAAGAGCAAACAGATTTTTTTTATATTCTTTCATTTTGAAATCTGACATGGGGCTAGACATATTGTCAGTTTCGCAGTTACCCCCAGTCATGTGACTTGTGCTCTGATAAACTTTAGTCACTCTTTACTGCTGTACTGCAAGTTGGAGTGATATCACCCCCCTCCCTTTCCCCCCCCAGCGGCCAAACAAAATAACAATGGGAAGGTAACCAGATAGCAGCTCCCTAACACAAGATAACAGCTGCCTGGTAGATCTAAGAACAGCACTCAATAGTAAAATCCAGGTCCCACTGCGACACATACAGTTACATTGAGTAAGAGAAACAGCAGCCTGCCAGAAAACAGTTCCATCCTAAAGTGCTGGCTCTTTCTGAAAGCACATGACCAGGCAAAATGACCTGAAATGCACCTACACACCAATATTACAACTAAAAAATACACTTATTCAGGAATTACATTTTCTATGTTAGAGTGAATTATTTGCAGTGAAATTTAGAAATAAAAATTACATAAAAAAAAAACCATGACACAATCCCTTTAATTAATATGAATGAATTGTGTTACAACAGCACCACCTGCTGGTCATTTTCACACCAGTCTGACCACCAAGTAGTCAAGGAAGTTGTCAGGAGAAAGAAAGAGGCTGCTCTGATGTTCTTCTGCTTAGGAAAAAAATTAGAAACCTTTCTCAAATCTTTCCTAAGCAGAAGAACATCAGAGCAGCCTCTTTCTTTCTCCTGACAACTTCCTTGACTACTTGGTGGTCAGACTGGTGGGAAAATGACCAGCAGATGGCGCTGTTGTATGTATACTTTAATATCTCTGAACTAACAAATTTTATTTATTAATTTTACATTAAAGGGTGGTTTAGCTTCAAATAACTAGTTGTTTTCAGATAGATCACCAGAAATAACATCTGTTTCCAATGACTTTCTATTTTATATGTGATGTTTTTCTAATATTGAAGTGTAAAGTGTCATTTTTCACCTTCTGGAGCAGCCCTGGGAGGGGGTTCGCCGACCCTATTAACTAATTTAAATTGATACATTTTGTTCATACATTTCTTATCCTTGTCCCTGCTGAGCAGAATCCCTGAGTTTTATTAAAGGAACAGTTCAGTGTGAAAATAAAAACTGGGTAAATAGATAGGCTGTGCAAAATAAAAAAAATGTTTCTAATATAGTTAGTTAGCCAAAAATGTAATGTATAAAGGCTGGAGTGACTGGATGTGTAACATATTAGCCAGAACACTACTTCCTGCTTTGCAGCTCTCTAACTCTGAGTTAGTCAGCGACTTGAAGGGAGGCCACATGGGACATAACTGTTCAGTGAGTTTGTAATTGACCCTCAGCATTCAGCTCAGATTCAAAAGCAACAGAAATGACCCATGTGACCCCCCCTCAAGTCACTGATTGGTTACTGCCTGGTAACCAGTCAGTGAAAACCAAGAGAGCTGAAAAGCAGGAAGTAGTGTTCTGGCTATTATGTTACACTTCCAGTCACTCCAGCCTTTATACATTACATTTTGCCTAACTGATTATATTAGAAACATTTTTTATTTTGCACAGAGTGTCTATTTTACCCAGTTTTTATTTTTACACTGAACGATTCCTTTAAAGGCAGCTGTTAGAATTGATACAATAGTTACTAATACTCCGAGATGCTGCTGAGAAATGAATCAACTCAATGTTGAAAAATTGTAACAGTTCAGAGTCTGCCCCTGAATTACTGAGCCGCCAGACTCAAACACCTGAGACACCAACATTCAACTTTAAACTTAGATTTTGGAAAAACAGTAAAAATTAAATAATAGAAAGTAATTGAAAAAAAAAGTCTTTATCACTGGGGAACAATCTAAAAACAACTGAATTTAAAAAAAGTGTTTTGAAGGTGAACAACAGCTTTAACAAGAAAAAAATGAAGACCAACTGAAAAGTTGTTCAGAATTGGCCATTCTATAACATACTAAAAATTAAACGTAAACCACTCCTTTACATACATGACACAGTGATTGTGTACAGCAGCTGGACAGGAGCATTACAACAGCACTTGCCTATGCTTTACCTTTACCATCATTTTAAGACTATCACAGCGACACCTAATGTTTGCAGGTGGTAATGCATCTGCGCCGTGACGCCTATTTCCTCTTTACGAGCAGCAGAGGGCGCTGGAACCTTGCGTGCGTGCACGTTACCAGGGAATTCACCCAAGGCGTAGAGAGTTTCTTCGCTTCCTGCTGCACAACAGCATGGCCGCCTACAAGAGGAAACGTGGTTCACTGCCTGAACCGGCTATAAGCACCAAAAAGGCAAAAAAGCAGGCGGCCGGGAGCGAGCAGGAAGCGGCAGCTGGAGAGGAGTTTATTGTCCCCCCGCCTGTATCAGAGGTGAGAGGCCTTGGCCCGCGCTAAACATGAAGTCTGTGTCGGCTCCTTATCTCCCACTGTAACTCTGAGTGTGTCTGTTATCAGAGCTCTGGGGCGGCCCAGGAAAGACTGTGACTGCAGCATTACAGGGGCAATTATAGGTTGGGGGATGGGAGATAAGAGCTGTATACAATATAATTACTCCTCTTAATACTCCTGGGCCCCTGATCTCTCAGACATGAGTGTATGTAGTTCTGCAGCTGGTGCTTCTGGTACGTGCAGTGTTTCATGGGTTAATAGGTTAATCAGCAGCCTGTGCTCCTCATGTTGGGAGTTGTAGTTTAATACAGGTTCATGGTACAACTGTTCTTCTATAGGCATTTTAGTTATAGAGAGGAGGGAGCTAATAATGTAGGATCTGTAATCTCTGTATAGTTCATACCCTGGGGGAGAGGTCAGAGTGGGGCTTTGGGAGCATAGGCGGATTTTAATGAAGGCTGGGGAAGGCTAAGCCTCCCCAAACATAAGCATTATGCTACACAAGTAACTAACTAAAAAACTCAGGGAGTCAGCAGGTGAAAAACTTACATTATCGTGGCACTGTCAACTTCAATAAGCAGCGTTAACATGTGAACAGATGCAAGGGTTAGACTGTAATAATCTATCCATAATGTACTCCACCTTGCTGGTAGATGAGTTAAATCCTTACTCTCAGACTCTGCTGCTCTTGCCTGCCCTGCTTCCCAGTGTAAGTTTAGACCAGCCAGCGGTGGGCTGAGCTACACGGAGAAATCACTGAACTGGGGATCCCATGAAGAGAAGTGAAGGTGTGTAAAAAGTCTGGGATCAAGATCCTTTGGGGCTGTATGGGTTTATATTACCAGGGAATGATAGTTTGTGTTTATTGTGTAAGAGATATAATTCTGCTGGGAAGTAAGGGAACTGCCTTGCTGGAGAGGTTTTTTCTGGGGGCTAATGCTGCCAAGGGCTGGGCATGCTGGCATGTAATAGAAAAAAAAAAAAAAACAAAAGTGTGGGGACAAAAAAATACATATTGGGAGTTGAATGTAAGATAAGATATGGGATCCATCTAACATGACTGAATAGAGTGGAAAAAAAATTCAACCTTAAAAGACCACATAATTTGTTTTAAAAAATTGTTTTTTTCTGTTACCCTGCACTGAGTTATCAACATGTGTGTGACAAAAAAACATTGTTGGTAAGTCTATTGTATTGATGGTCATTGCAGATACAGTCATATGAAAACGTTTGGGAGTTTTGTTTGTCATTTTTTTGTTTTGTCATAGCAACTTCCTTTTAATATATAACATGCCTTATGGAAACAGTAGTATTTCAGCAGTGACATAAAGTTTATTGGATTAACAGAAAATATGCATTATAACAAAATGAGACAGGTGCATAAATTTGGGCACCCCAACAGAGATATTACATCAATACTTATTACAAATATAACAGCCTCTAGACACCTCCTATAGACTTTGATGATTGTCTGGATTCTGGATGGGGGTATTTTTGACCATTGGTCCATACAAAATCTCTCCAGTTCAGTTAAATTTGATGGCTGCCGAGCATGGACAGTCTGCTTCAAATCATCCCATAGATTTTCCATGATATTCAAGTCGGGGGACTCCAGAATATTGTACTTGTCCCTCTGCATAAATGTCTTTGTAGATTTCCCAGTGTGTTTAGGGTCATTGTCTCGTTGGAATATCCAACCCCTGTGTAACTTCAACTTTGTGACTGATGCTTGAACATTATCCTGAAGAATTTGTTGATATTGGGTTGAATTCTTCCGACCCTGGACTTTAACATGGGCCCCAGTAGTCCCTGAACTAGCCACACAGCCCCACAGCATGATGGGACCTCCACCAAATGTGACAGTAGGTAGCAGGTGTTTTTCGTGGAATGCCGTGTTCTTCTTCCGCCATGCAAAGCTCTTTTTGTTATAGCCAAATAACTACATTGTTGTCTCAGCAGTCCAAAGCACTTTCCTTTCCTGATTACATTCCTTACAGTTGAAACTGACAGTTTAAACCTCTGAGATAGCTTTTTGTAGCCTTCCCCTAAACCATGATACTGAACAATCTTTGTTTTCAGATCTTTTGAGAGTTGCTTTGAGGATCCCATGCTGTCACTCTTCAGAGGAGAGTCAAACAGAAGCACAACTTGAAGTTGGTCACTTTTCTTTTGATTGGACACTCCTGCCTATGAAGTTCAAAGCTTAAAGGAATAGTAACATCAAAAAATAAAAGTGTTTTAAAGTAATGAAAATATAATGCAATATTATGTGTTGCCCTGCACTGGTAAAACTGTTGTGTTTGCTTAAGAAACACTACTTTTGTTTATATAAATAAGCTGCTGTGTAGCAATGGGGGCAGCCATTCAAAGGAGAAAAGGCTCAGGTCACACAGCATATAGCAAATAAGCTCTGTTTGCCTAATGGTGTTATCTGTTATCCATTAGTTTAAAATGTACCATATAGCCGTTTTTCAATTTCCGCCATTGCTCCACAGCAGCTTGTTTATATGAACTATAGTAGTGCTTCTGAAGCAAACAGATCAGTTTTACCAGTGCAGGGCAACAGTACGTGATATTTGCATTACTTTGAAACACTTACTGTTACTGTTCCTTTAAGGAGCTAACCCAACCAATTTGGTGTTGCCAGTAATCAGAATTGAGCAGTTACATGCATTCAAATTAGCAAAATTACAATGGTACCCACATTTTTGCAGAGCCAGTTTTTCACATTTGATTTAATTTCAAACAACTGAATACTGCTTCACTAAAGAAAACACCCCAGTTTCTGGGAAATGAAAGACATACCTCTGTTATCTTTTTCGTTGAAAGTGGAGTAAATTATTATGCAGGCTAATAGGGGTTCCAAAACTTTTTCATATGGCTGTAGATACTTACCATTTTTTAGCCTACCCAAACAAAAAAATCACCATCCGCCTATGTTTGGGAGCCCAGTTAGGTTGCCACCTGGCCGCTATTTGTCTGGTCGGTAAAAATAATGGTTGATCCCAATGTTATTAATACGGAAAAGAGATAAATATATAGGAAGGCCGGTATTTTTTCCAGAAAAGGTGGCAACGCTAGGCCCAGTCAGTGAGATCTAAAGAAGGACCCTGAGTTGCTCACAAACATTATAAATTAAGGGGACCCGGAATAAACGTTGCACCACAGAGAAGAGCTGGAATGGAAAGGGCAAGTGACTGACCAGCCATTCTAATAATCCCTCCTGGATCAGGGGGTCAGAACATTTGGCTTTGTGAAAGTAAAGAAATCTAAGTGGAAATGTGTGTGTGATATATATATGTGGCTGGGCTCACTGACTCTGTGTCTGAAGGGCTCTTGGCCGTGTGCACTTGCCTCCTGTATTTGGGCAATAAATCCAGTTTGGGCTGTAAGGGGGAGGCCAGACGCAGCGTTTTTACGTTGCATTTTTTAAAAAAGAACAGCCAGGCATAAAATATGCCACTGAAACCACATGCAACCGTCAACATTCGTTTTTCAGCACGTAGGATTCTTTTCCCAACATGCAGTTCTCATTGTTCTCATTGAATTTGAACGCCATATTTAAAATACGCTGCGTATTTACGCAAAGTGTGGTTTCAAACGTGCAGATCCCATAGAGTCTATTGATCTGGTAGTTTCCTGACGTATTGGCGTTTCTGCTAAAAAACGCCAATACTGGCGTCCTGTGGCGGATTTAAGCTGGCAAGCGCCCTGTGTGAATTGCCATCGTGCGTTTTCCATTCGTTTCAGTGGTAGTGCAGTTTATGCGGATTTAAGCCTTGCTGTTCTTTTTTAAAAACGCGGCAAAAAGCCATGTCTGGTCTTGCCCTTAGGTTTGTGGTTGTTTGTGGCACAGAGCTGAATGCAGGAGGTGGTAGGACAGTGGGCAGAGTTGTGTGGGTTGGTACGAGTTGTTTATTTAACAACACAATGATGTGTGTAAGGGCCATTGCAATCATCAGACTAGTCACTAGGGGGTGACCCGTATGTCCCCTCTATATCCTCATGTAATCAGCAACACCATACTCTGTGTTCCCTCAGTCTGTTCCATGTTGGGAATGTTGGCGGGTACAGTAGTGAGTAAATCAGTGTATTGTAACTTCAGTGCAAGTGGCATGTGTTGGTATCACAGGAAGTGCAAGGAAAAAGCTTTCCCCAACCTCAGAGAGAGAGAGAGGCTGAAGAACATTTGCTTTTTCTTTCTTTCCTCTCAGGGCAAATGGAAGAACAAGGAGAGAGTTCTCGTTTTCTCTTCCCGTGGCATCAATTTCCGAACCAGACATTTAATGCAGGACCTCAAGACTTTAATGCCTCACTCAAAAGCAGGTGAGAGACCCTCAGCCCCATCTCTGTATCCTTAATGGTTATTTAGCAACAAGCAAGCATTTTCCCTGCCCAATAACACCACCCAATGAGAGGCTAGCTTTCCTTCTACCAACTGCTTTACATCAATAAAATGTTCATTAGATGATCATATTGCTAATTTTGCTGTTTGATGTTCCCTCCCCACCTGCAGAAACGAAAATGGATCGTAAGGACAAGCTGTTTGTGGTGAATGAGGTGAGTAACCCACCAGGTGTTCTCTCCCTACTATACCTGCTATCCCACAGTCACACTCCCTTCCCAGAGACTATTATCCACTGTTACTATAGGCACCATCTCTCCCTACTATACCTGCTATCCCACAGTCACACTCCCTTCCCAGAGACTATTATCCACTGTTACTATAGGCACCATCTCTCCCTACTATACCTGCTATCCCACAGTCACACTCCCTTCCCAGAGACTATTATCCACTGTTACTATAGGCACCATCTCTCCCTACTATACCTGCTATCCCACAGTCACACTCCCTTCCCAGAGACTATTATCCCACTGTTACTATAGGCACCATCTCTCCCTACTATACCTGCTATCCCACAGTCACACTCCCTTCCCAGAGACTATTATACCACTGTTACTATAGACACCATCTCTCCCTACTATACCTGCTATCCCACAGTCACACTCCCTTCCCAGAGACTATTATCCCACTGTTACTATAGGCACCATCTCTCCCTACTATACCTGCTATCCCACAGTCACACTCCCTTCCCAGAGACTATTATCCACTGTTACTATAGGCACCATCTCTCCCTACTATACCTGCTATCCCACAGTCACACTCCCTTCCCAGAGACTATTATCACACTGTTACTATAGGCACCATCTCTCCCTACTATACCTGCTATCCCACAGTCACACTCCCTTCCCAGAGACTATTATCCACTGTTACTATAGGCACCATCTCTCCCTACTATACCTGCTATCCCACAGTCACACTCCCTTCCCAGTGACTATTATCCCACTGTTACTATAGGCACCATCTCTCCCTACTATACCTGCTATCCCACAGTCACACTCCCTTCCCAGAGACTATTATCCCCACTGTTACTATAGACACCATCTCTCCCTACTATACCTGCTATCCCACAGTCACACTCCCTTCCCAGAGACTATTATACCACTGTTACTATAGACACCATCTCTCCCTACTATACCTGCTATCCCACAGTCACACTCCCTTCCCAGAGACTATTATACCACTGTTACTATAGACACCATCTCTCCCTACTATACCTGCTATCCCACAGTCACACTCCCTTCCCAGAGACTATTATACCACTGTTACTATAGACACCATCTCTCCCTACTATACCTGCTATCCCACAGTCACACTCCCTTCCCAGAGACTATTATCCCACTGTTACTATAGGCACCATCTCTCCCTACTATACCTGCTATCCCACAGTCACACTCCCTTCCCAGAGACTATTATCCACTGTTACTATAGGCACCATCTCTCCCTACTATACCTGCTATCCCACAGTCACACTCCCTTCCCAGAGACTATTATCCCACTGTTACTATAGGCACCATCTCTCCCTACTATACCTGCTATCCCACAGTCACACTCCCTTCCCAGAGACTATTATCCACTGTTACTATAGGCACCATCTCTCCCTACTATACCTGCTATCCCACAGTCACACTCCCTTCCCAGTGACTATTATCCCACTGTTACTATAGGCACCATCTCTCCCTACTATACCTGCTATCCCACAGTCACACTCCCTTCCCAGAGACTATTATCCCCACTGTTACTATAGACACCATCTCTCCCTACTATACCTGCTATCCCACAGTCACACTCCCTTCCCAGAGACTATTATACCACTGTTACTATAGACACCATCTCTCCCTACTATACCTGCTATCCCACAGTCACACTCCCTTCCCAGAGACTATTATACCACTGTTACTATAGGCACCATCTCTCCCTACTATACCTGCTATCCCACAGTCACACTCCCTTCCCAGTGACTATTATCCACTGTTACTATAGGCACCATCTCTCCCTACTATACCTGCTATCCCACAGTCACACTCCCTTCCCAGAGACTATTATCCCACTGTTACTATAGGCACCATCTCTCCCTACTATACCTGCTATCCCACAGTCACACTCCCTTCCCAGAGACTATTATCCACTGTTACTATAGGCACCATCTCTCCCTACTATACCTGCTATCCCACAGTCACACTCCCTTCCCAGTGACTATTATCCCACTGTTACTATAGGCACCATCTCTCCCTACTATACCTGCTATCCCACAGTCACACTCCCTTCCCAGAGACTATTATCCCCACTGTTACTATAGACACCATCTCTCCCTACTATACCTGCTATCCCACAGTCACACTCCCTTCCCAGAGACTATTATACCACTGTTACTATAGACACCATCTCTCCCTACTATACCTGCTATCCCACAGTCACACTCCCTTCCCAGAGACTATTATACCACTGTTACTATAGACACCATCTCTCCCTACTATACCTGCTATCCCACAGTCACACTCCCTTCCCAGAGACTATTATACCACTGTTACTATAGACACCATCTCTCCCTACTATACCTGCTATCCCACAGTCACACTCCCTTCCCAGAGACTATTATCCCACTGTTACTATAGGCACCATCGTCCCTACTATACCTGTTATCCCACAGTCACACTCCCTTCCCAGAGACTATTATCCCACTGTTACTATAGCACCATCTCCCTACTATACCTGTTATCCCACAGTCACACTCCCTTCCCAGAGACTATTATACCACTGTTACTATAGACACCATCTCTCCCTACTATACCTGCTATCCCACAGTCACACTCCCTTCCCAGAGACTATTATCCCACTGTTACTATAGGCACCATCTCCCTACTATACCTGTTATCCCACAGTCACACTCCCTTCCCAGAGACTATTATCCCACTGTTACTATAGGCACCATCTCCCTACTATACCTGCTATCCCACAGTCACACTCCCTTCCCAGAGACTATTATCCACTGTTACTATAGGCACCATCTCTCCTTACTATACCTGCCATCCCACAGTCACACTCCCTTCCCAGAGACTATTATCCACTGTTACTATAGGCACCATCTCTCCTTACTATACCTGCTATACCACAGTCACACTCCCTTCCCAGATTCTAGATTTGCATGAGAAGAACTTGCAGGTGTTGGTGGGGCAGTTTACAGAGATTTGGTGACATAATTGGGCAACTATATAGCAGAGCATTTAAATAGCCTAATATATAAATTCAGATTGGGGATAAATCAGGCAGCTGGCCTAGGATTATTAAGGGTTTTGCGCTGTCTTTAATGCCGTCATTGCTGTATTTGACTTCTCCTTGTGTGTAGGTGTGTGAAATGAAGAACTGCAATAAGTGCATCTATTTTGAAGCCAAGAAGAAGCAGGATCTGTATATGTGGTGAGCAACAAGCTGATTCACTTTTGAGCTCCCAGGTTTCTAGTTCTATAGCACATGTATAGCCTCATTGTATTACTGGGCCCTACTGCTTCCTTATAGAGAAACAGCAGAAGGTTTATATGTCATTGTTTGGGGCTGATGTATGTACAACAGTGTGTAGCTTTATGTACAAACACATAGTGATCTTTATGGCTTAAGAAAGCTGCAAATTTATTCAAACAGATCCGCATACATACAATTGTTTGCATTCGGGGAGCTTACCCCTTTTATTTTGCTACCAACAGTATCACCCTGATGAAGGGAAGGGTTCCCCCCCCCCAAACGTTGATACTGTTGGTAGCAAAATAAAAGGGGTAAGCTCCCCGACTGCAAACAATTGTATGTATGCGGATCTGTTTGAATAAGTTTGCTGTTGCTTAGGTCAACGGAGGACCAACACAGGTGTGAGGTTGAATTATTACATGAATCTGAAGTAGCACAACTGCACCAGTAATGATAGTGACCTAGAATGAGTAACTGTCCGTTAAGTAATGATAGTAACCTAGAATGAGTAACTGCCTGTTAAGTAATGATAGTAACCTAGAATACAGTGCTATGCAATATGTTGGAGCTATATAAATACATGTTAATAATAATAATAATAATAATAGAATGAGTAACTGTCTGTTAAGTAATGACAGTAACGTAGAATGAGTAACTGTCTTCTAAGTAATGATAGTGCTATGCAATATGTTGGAGCTATATAAATACATGTTAATAATAATAATAGAATGAGTAACTGTCTGTTAAGTAATGATAGTAACCTATAGTGATGTGTGGGCCGACCCGAGGCCCGCGGGTTCGGGCCGACCCCTGGACAAAATGCGCGACTTAGTACTTCCGGCACCGGAATTTATAGACTTCCGCCTGCCCCTTTTGTGATGCCACTGCGGGGCTGGTTGGGCGCGGGTCTTTAAATAAAGGGGAGCAGTGGGCCCTGGTCGGATGCGGGTAGGGAGCAGGCTGGTTAGAGAACTTCTCGACCCGCACATCGCTAGTAACCTAGAATGAGTAACTGTCAAGTAATGATAGTAACGTAGAATGAGTAACTGTCAAGTAATGATCGTAACCTAGAATGAGTAACTGTCAAGTAATGAAAGTAATGATAGTAACGTAGAATGAGTAACTTAAAACGAGTCTCTTTACTTTCAGGTTATCCAACTCCCCCGAGGGACCCTCTGCTAAGTTCTTGGTTCAGAATAGTAAGTTGCTGCTATAATTACTGCTCTGTGCACTTGATAAAGATCTCTGAGTTCTCCTGAATTACACAAGACTTTTGAAGCCTGTGATTTTTGACTGTTGGTGAATGCTGTGAGCTGTAGTTCAGTGGCACTTCTGAGTTCTTTGTTGAGTGTTGCACTAACCTGGGATGCATTTCATTACTGCAGTTCACACGCTGGCGGAGCTGAAGATGTCTGGGAACTGCCTAAAAGGCTCTCGGCCGATTCTCTCCTTTGATCCGGTTAGTAGATTGATTTAAATGTATCACATAGTACTGGCCCTGCTCTTTATTTCTTCTTCATGCTGGGCCTGTCTGTGACTCTCGTCTTCCTCTTTAATCCCCAGCAGCTCAGTAAAGTTATTTTTGTATTTCAGGCATTTGACAGGGACCCTCAATACGCTGTGCTAAAAGAGCTGCTTACACAGGTACTTTTATATTACGCCCTTCTATTTACTGTATAAAGAATTAGTAAAGCTTAAAAATAAGTGAATGTAAAATTACTGAGGGCTATTCGAATCATTTTGCAATGTACATTCATTATTTATTTCAATTTTTTATTTCAATTTTTTGTTACAACAGCGCCACCTGCTGGTCATTTTCCCACCAGTCTGACCACCAAGTAGTCAAGGAAGTTGTCAGGAGAAAGAAAGAGGCTGCTCTGATGTTCTTCTGCTTAGGAAAGATTTGAGAAAGGTTTCTAGTTTTTTTTTCTAAGCAGAAGAACATCAGAGCAGCCTCTTTCTTTCTCCTGACAACTTCCTTGACTACTTGGTGGTCAGACTGGTGGGAAAATGACCAGCAGGTGGCACTGTTGTAACAAAATTCATTCATGTTAACAGTACATTTAATATCTTGGAATTAAAAATAAATAAATAAATAATGAATGTACATTACAAAAGTGCTTAGAATAGCACCCTCATCAATTTTACATTCACTTATTTTTAAGGTTTACTTATCCTGTAAGTCTGTAGTCTGTCTTTAGGGTCTATAGTCTGTCCCCTAAATATGCTTGTGCTCGTCTCATTCAGATTTTTGGAACACCGAGATATCACCCTAGGAGCCAACCGTTTGTGGACCATATATTCACTTTCTCCATAGCAGACAACCGCATCTGGTTTAGGAATTATCAGGTGGGTAATGGGATCCATTATTGCACGAGGCTAAAGTTTCAGCTTGTCAATAGCAGCAATGATCCAGGACTTCAAACTTGTCACAGGGGGTCACCATCTTGGAAAGTGTCTGTGACACTCACATGCTCAGTGGGCTCTGATTGGCTGTTGAGAAGCTAAGCTTAGGGGTCGTCACTAATTATCCAGCAGAAAATGAGTTTCCCCTGTAATATAAGCTAATGCTACAGGTTTGCTGATTATTAAATTCTGATGCTAATTGCACTGGTTTCTGTGCTGCCATGTAGTAATTATCTGTATTAATTACTAATCAGCCTTATATTGAGACATTTCTATTCTATGTGTACTGTATTTCTCTGTCATCATAGGGGGGACACAGGAACCATGGGGTTAAGCTTCACCCTCCAGGAGGCAGGACACTTACTAATTAATTTGTGGGTTAACCCCACACTCTGACCTTATACAATCAGTTTTTTAAGTGTCCTGCTACCTGGAGGTTGTACTCCGCAGATATCTCAGTCAAGTCGTGACTGATCAACTAATTCTACTTACAAGCAGGAATTGTCTATGACCTTTGTAGCATATACCTGACTAATCGCAGCACCGGGGTCATTCTCTAGCCTATCAGGCTATAACGACCACCCAGATGTTCCTGTGAAGTTAGTCAAGGGCAGATGACCTGGCCGGTGCGCACAAGGTGAGTAACTGCTGTTAAGCATAACAGCTCACCTCGCTCCATTGGTTGGCAGCTCTCCTCCCCTTTGGTCCTTCCTAATGCCACACTGCATGTTCCTCCACCTTGGGCGTTCTATCTAGGCTATAGCGACGTCCACTTAGTTACACTGCTCTCCCCCGACTCTTCTTAACACAAGAGAATTTTTTTGTTACCTGGACAGCCTCTCTTTTTCACTCAGCGCATTGGTGCTTACACGGCGGCATTCAAAAGTAGGAGAGGGGGAGACTTAGTGCACGCCGCAGTGGAACACAGCGCACTTTCATGTTCCGGCGGCCATCTTGCACGCCCTTCTCATTGCGGCGCACTGGCAACAGCTCACATCACCACTCCAGTACACGGAAGCAGAGATAGGAGCCCTGACTAGAGCCTTCCGGCTGAAAGCTCCTGTGGCCACCCCTCACTCTCTCCTTCTATAAGCACATGGCAGAAGGTAGACCAGCGGGTTATTCACCAGGGCAGGGGGGCTTCTAGAACAGCGTAGGCTATGTTTTTTTTTTATCTGCACTACATGCCAAATTAAGCTGCCCGTCGGACAGGGGGAGCCTCTTTGCAAGTCTTGCTCAGAGGGGCAGGGATAGCTGTTATCACAAGCCCAGCAGCAGCTTTAACCGAGAACTCTGCTATGGAAGGTACTTCCCAGGAACAAGGGCCCAGTACTATTTCTGACATACCAGCCCCAATGTGGGCCATTCAGCTATCTCAGTCACTAGCTTCCCTGCAGGGACTTCCCTCCATGGCTGACAATCTGGGTAGGGTGTTGGCCAAGCTAGACCACAAAAATAGTGGAAAACGCAAGCAGGCAGATAGTGCCAAAGCTGACACTGCTACCCACACACTGAGGAATCATCCGCTGATCAGACCTCTTGTAACTCGGAAGGAGAGCTACCACCATCTCACCTCTCGTCAGGTGAAGAGGAGGAAAATTTAGAGCACTGCAGAAACCGTGATACTCAACATGACGTGGAGAGTATTAAGGGTGTTCTAGAAGTGTTAAATATCTCTCAAACAGCTAACTCACAGGAGGATTCTGGCTTGTTCAAGAGTTAGCATAAGTCTGAAACCTGTTTGCCCTCTCACAAACATCTCCTTAACATAATTCAAGAGGAGTGGAGCTCTCCAGAACGAAAATTTCAGACGACTAGGAAATTTTCCAAATCCTATTCCTTTCTGAAGGAATTGGTGGACAAGTGGGCTAATCCCCCAGCAGTGGACACACCAGTGTCCAAACTGGCCAAGTCCACTACTTTGCCGGTCACAGATGTGACGGCCTTCAAAGATCCGTCTGACAGGCGAATGGAGGGATTCCTAAGGTCAATTTATTCTTCATCTGGCTCAGCATTACGCCCATGTCTGGCCTCGGCCTGGTGGCCAGAGCCATACAAGCTTGGTCAGAATCCCTTATCAAAGATATTCAAGAGGGAGTCCCTAGAACTGACCTTTTATCTTCAGCACAAGTAATAGGGTAAGCATCGGCCTACCTGTGCGACACTGCACTAGACCCATCACAAATTACGGCTCGGACTTCAGCCCTTTCCATTCCATTGCAGCACGCAGAACATTGTGGCTAAAAAATTGATCTGCAGACCTTAGTTCCAAGAAGTCCTTGACATCCCTGCCTTTCAAAGGACAACCCCTTTTTTGGAGAGGCGCTTGAAAAAGATTTTCCCAGGCCACTGGAGGAAAAAGCACGTTTCTTCCACAAGCCAAGACCAGAGCTAATAAATCCGCCAGACGTGGAAACATTTTTTCGAGGCTCAAGTGGCCGTTGCACACAAGAAACAACGCACCACAGCGTTCACATTTTTGAGACAAAACAAATTACAAAAATCGCACACACAGGAAGTCCAACCGTCCCAATAACAAGCCCACTACAGACAAGTCTACGTCGGCCTGATGGCCACCCCCTCCGGAGTCGGGGGGGCGTATTGGGTGCAGGTTGCTTCGATTCTGGGAGGTGTGGAACAGCCACTGCTCAAATGCGTGGGTAAAAAAGATCATATCAGAGGGATACCACCAGAACTAGTAAACCAATGAGGACAGCCGCAGATCGATCTAATGGCATCCAGAGACCATGAAAAGGCCCCTCGATTCTTTGCTCGTTACCGAGAAATGTTAGTGGAAGGGGTGGATGCCATGACACGGCACTGGCAATTCAGTCTAGCTTACATATTTCCACCACTTACCATGTTACTGTGAGTACTCAAAAAGATCAGACAATCCAACATCACAGTAATAGTGGCCTCTGAGAACCTGGTTTTACGACCTTCAGGAAATGTCAATAGCACAACCGATATGTCTTCATTACAGACCGGATCTGCTGTTGCAGGGACCCATCGCACATCATAACCCAAGTCTGTTCGCTTTGACGGGATGGCTGTTGAAACGGCCATCATGTTCTGTCATGCAGCGGGGCCTCAGATTGGGACTAAAGCTCAGTTCTCTGAAGGTACAAGTGTCCGCTCTGTCGGTCTTATTCCAGTCCCGATTAGCACTAGATGACACAGTTCGTACATTTCTACAGGGAGTGGAGCATGTGGTACCCCCATATCATCATCCGATACCAGGCTGGGCTTAAAATGTTGTACTTGAAGCTCTACTTGATCCTCCGTTTGAACCGCTTGGATCTGTGTCAGACACGTGGCTCACCTGGAAAGTTTGTTTCTAGTGGCAATAGCATCAACCAGAAGGGTGTCTGAACTAAGTGCACTGTCATCTGATCCTTCTTTCCTAATATTCCACAAAGATAATTCAGTTCTACGTACAGTTCCTTCCTTCCCAAGGTGGTGTCATCCTTCCACATCAACCAAGAGATTGTAGTTCCTTCTCTCTGTCCGGATCTGAAGAATGACAAAGAACGACGACTACACAATATAGATGGAGTTAGAGCATTACGATGGTACCTGGAAAGGTCAAAGTCTTTTCGACTATCTCAATCACTATTCGTACTACCAAGTGGTCCCCACCGGGGTCAGGCTGCATCAAAAGCCACCATCGCAAGATGGATCAAGGAGACCATATGTCAAGCCTATCTATCCAAAGGAAAGACCCCACCCGAAGGTGTTTGGGCTCATTCTTCGAGAGCAGTTGGCGCAACTCTGCTTCACTGGACCAGATCTGCAGAGCGGCGACCTGGTTCTCCGTGCTCACCTGTACAAAATTCTATAGAGTTGATACGTTTTCTTCAGCTGAAGCATCACTTGGGCGCAAGGTGCTTCATTCAGTTTTGAAGTAATGGTCAATTCTACATTCATTCCCTCCCTACTGTTTTTGAGGCTGCTTTAAGTCCCCCATGGTCCCTGAGTAAACAACATTTTTTTTTTATACTCACCGTTAAAATTGTTTCTCTGTGATCAATAGGGGGACATAGGGCTTCCTGCCCTGAAGTTATTGTTAAGGGATATTCCCCTGATTTACCTTCTACCTGTTATGTTAACTACTTATATATATTTTTTTTCATGTTAGAGCACTCTTTGTGACCAAACTGATTGTATAAGGTCAGAGTGTGGGGTTAAGCCCACAAATTAAGTAGTAAGTGTCCTGCCTCCTGGAGGGTGGAGCTT
Source organism: Xenopus laevis (assembly GCF_017654675.1). Classification (NCBI taxonomy): domain Eukaryota; kingdom Metazoa; phylum Chordata; class Amphibia; order Anura; family Pipidae; genus Xenopus; species Xenopus laevis. The sequence goes on from NC_054371.1 coordinate 216,564,633, forward strand.
AACCCCATGGTCCCTGTGTCCCCCTATTGATCACAGAGAAACAATTTTAACGGTGAGTATAAAAAATGTTATTGTGAAGGGGTCCCTAAGCTCAGTAAGTGACAGCAGCACAGAGCATGTGCAGTGAATCAGCAGAAAAGAAGATAGGGAGCTACTGGGGCATCTTTGGAGACACAGATCTTTACTGCTAAAGGGCTGTGGTTGCCTTGGGCTGGTACAGAAGCACAAAACATAATGTACAATATTTCTAGCTACTTCTTTAGTTCTCCTTTAAAGGGATATATCATCCCCCTATTGTATATATTTTAGTGTGTATGTCGTATCATACAGCTTAGTTCTGTTTGTATATAAAGTTTTAGATCTTCAGTGGAGTTGTTTTCTCTGACTTTCTAAGCTCTCTTATCTCCGTGAATGCGCGGGTGCAAAGACGACCGCAATAGAAACATCAATGTTAGGAAATGCGATGGCTAGAGTCTCGGCTTTAAAGTAAGGCAGGAGAAGCCGTCCTATGAATGATGAGAATAAACCATTTCCCCATTGCTGCTCACTAAATATTACACATTTGTTTTCAGTCTTAATATACAAGCCTTTTATTTTATGTTTCGGATCATGTTCATTTTATCTTTCACCCACATGTTCTGGGTAAGAAGGTGCGTCACACAGAATTAGGTTCTGTACGTCTGTCGCCTTGTTTTACCTCCATTTTTAATACCTTAATGTTTTGTTCTGCAAATCAGATTATGGAAGAGGATGCGGCTCTGGTGGAAATTGGACCTCGTTTTGTCCTAAATCTCATTAAGATTTTCAAGGGAAGCTTTGGAGGACCAACACTGTATGAAAACCCTCACTACCAGTCTCCAAACATGGTACAGTATCCATTGCTATCGGGGGGATATGAATGAATGACAGAGCCCTAATTACGCTGCTTGCTGGGACCTTATTAGATTTGCCTGTTCTATAATATAATAAGCTTTAGCATTCTTGCTCAGCTCTATCTAGGGATGCACCGAATCCAGGGTTTGGTTTGGGATTCGGTCAGGATTCAACATTTTTCAGCAGGATTCAGCCGAATCCTTCTGCCCGGCCGAACCGAATCCAACCCCTAATTTACATATGCAAATTAGGATTCGGTTCAGTATTCGGCCGAATCTTTTGAAAAGGATTCAGGGGTTCGGCCAAATCCAAAATAGTGGATTCGGTGCATCCCTAGCTCTATCCCATAAGAGGGAAATTGCAATTAGGGATGTACCAAATCCACTATTGGGGATTCGGCCGAATGCTTCATGAAAGATTCATAGGAAATCGAATTTGCATATGCAGCTTAGTTGTTTGCATATGCAAATTAGGTGCAGGAAAGTAAAAAGTGGGAAAAAAATGTTTTTCATTTCTTGTTTTGTGACAAAGTCTCTTGATTTCCCTTCCCACCCTTTAAGGGCATGTAAAGGCAAAAAAATAAAATCCGATTTTTTTACTTTCTTTAATGAAAAATAAATCCATCTCCAATATACTTTAATTAAAAAATGTCTACTGTTTTTATAAGAAACCTGACTGTATGCAGTGAAATTCCCCCTTCGTTTTACTTGCTCTGACTGCTGCGGATAGAAAACTTCAGACGGTCCCTAACTGCTCTGCAGGGTAACGATCATACTTTCAAAAGGCAGGAGGAGCCCCCCTTCCACCTTTCTTCCCAGAACTCGAGCAGCTTTGTTGGTTTCCCTATAAAGCAGCCGGCGGCTGTGTAGAGATTTATATTCACAGACCCAGTCTGTATATTCTGATTATTAATCAGTCTTGCTGTATCGGCTTCTATGGCAGATATTATTTGACTTGTGCTGTTTGGATAATTTATGATGATCCCTAACCTAAGCCTCCCAACTGAAGCCCAGACCACACTGAGCATGTGTGTAGTCTTGGTCTTGCCAAGAAGATTACAAGATGACGGCCTCCTTCGGCCAACTTTGAAAGCATAAATCATTTGTTTTATTAGACTTCTGCTGCAGTTAATTAATGTTTATATTTAGTATACAAAATACAGCATTCCTAGCATTATTCTATTTTAGACTCTAGTTCCCCTTTAATTTACATATGTGGATCCCGTTAAGCTAGGCACAAGGATTTGGCCGAATACCAAACTGAATCCTTGATTCAGTGCATCCCTAATTGCAATATGATCAGCTAAATACAGGTATGGGATCCATTATTGGGAAACCTGTTATCCAGAAAGCTCCAAATTACAGAAACGTTGTCTACCATAGACTCCATTTTATACAAATAGAAATTTTAAAAAAAATATTTCCTATTTCTCTGTAGTAATAAAACAGTAACTTGTACTTGATCCTAACTAAGATATAATTAATCCTTATTGGAAGCAAAACCAGCCTATTGGGTTTGTTTAATGTTTAAATGATTTTCTAGTAGAGTTAAGGTATGGAGATCCAAATTACAGAACGATCCATTATCCAGAAATCTCAAGGTCCTATGCATTAATGAAGCTGTTTAATAACAGAAAAGCTTATGCTGTCCTACTGAAGTGCAAATGACTTGATTTGTGATAATAAAAAGAATGTGTCCTGCAAGTCCCAGTAGAGTAGGGGGGATTCATGCTGCAGGGTTCTCATCTTTCATCACCACCTGGAGCCCATTTTAAAGATGGCTCCACCGCTTGTAGGCAGTTTTGTCCACAACAGGGACAAGATGGAGATTAGATATATAGAAATCAGTTTTCATGTATGCCCGACCCTACTGTTAGAGCCTTAGTAGAATGTTCTGTTAAATACAAATGCTGCTGAGATGAAATTGCCCCAACCCACAGATGACCCCTCCGTTATGGAGCAAGAAGGTTTGTGGAGTTCAGCTAAGAGGGCACAAGGGTGGCAATACACGGGCAGATTAAAGCTGCCGATATTTAGACCAATTGAGTAATTTATCTGCACGTGTGGGGGTTTCCGACGGATCTCCCCGATCAATATCAGGCCAAAAATTGCCAGATATAAATTGGGCAGATTTAATTTTTCCTTCAATCAAAGACAGAATCAGCTAGTTGATGCAGTCCTACAACCTGTCGTGCCCATTTCCGTTTTATAACCCAATTGTTTGGCCCTAAGGCCAAACAATTGGGTTATAATTAATCCGATATTGCCCCGCCGTTGGGCATTTTGGGGAAAGATCCGCTGGTTTGGCGACCTCACAAGACGAGTGGATCTTATAGTGTATGGCCACCTTAACTGATTAATGGAAGGCCTAGTTAGAAGGGGAGGATCACCATTAAAGGAGAAACAACCTGTAGTTTAAAACCCCCCTTAACCTGGGTAGAAAAAAAAATTAGGGGCATTTGGCCTGGGGGGGGGTCTACCCAGGGTAGGGTTTTTTTTATTACGGGTTGAATTCTCCTTTAAGAACATTTTTTTTTTTTTTAGTACGTTCTAGAATGGCTAATTCTAAGCAACTTTTCAACTGGCGTTCCTGTTTTTATTTTAAGTTTTTGAATTATTTGCCTTCTTCCGACTCATTCCAGCTTTCAACTAAAAAACAAATCCTTTGTAAGGCCACAAATGTATTGTTATTGTTACTTTTTATTACTCATCTTTCTATTCAGGCCTCTCCTATTCATATTCCAGTCAAATCATTGCATGGTTACTTGGGTAATTTGGACCATAGCAACCAGATTGCTGAAATTGCAAACTGGAGAGCTGCTGAATAAAAAGCTAAATAACTGAAAAACCACAAATAATAAAAAATGAAAACCAATTGCAAATATCTCAGAATATCCCTCTCTACATCATACTAACAGTTAATTTAAAGGTAAACAACCCCGTCTAGTTTCCCCATTGTGTTAGATTCTCGCTAATGAAAATCTCATGTTCCATTTGAAGCACCGGCGTATGATCCGATTGGCCACGGCCGCTAAGGTGAAAGAGAAGCAGCAGGTGAAAGAGGTGCAGAAGATGAAGAAGGAGGAAGACAGACCTGTTATCCCTGTTGATCCCACAGAAGCCGTGTTCTACACTCCAGCTGAAGAGAAGCCTCAGCTCATTGAAACAGAGCCACCAGCACCCAAGCCCAAGGCTAAGAGGAAAGATAAGCAGTTCAAAAGGCAGAGAATGGCTAAGAAACGGATGTGATGTCTGTGGGACGGGTATGGGGGGGGGGTTAGCACAGGGTTTGGCTGTTTTGTATATTAAACCTTATCCTAAAAACTATTCTTCTGCTCTATGGGACATTCCTTTCTATTCTATTGTTAATATAGGTGATAAACAGGTGACTGGGATATACAGAAAGCACTTTAAGTTCCCACATATTGGCACTGGCTCCTGCATGTCACACCCACAAAGCAGACATTGACGCCCTTGGCCAAAAAATACACAGTTCTGTTTTTATAGTGAAATAAATACAAAATCTCAACACATGTATACTTGTATGGACACACTGTCACAATCTAGTGTAAAAGGTAGAGCTGGGGCTCAGGCGTAGAAAAGACTAAACTGATATTTGCACTGACTGGATTCCCTGGCTATTTGTTGCCTTTCTTTTTGCCACAGACCTAGACAGATGATCCCACATTATTCCCAGTAGGAGCATTCCTTGCTTTTCTCAGTCTCCAACCACTCCAGACCTGTAAAAGACAATTCATTAATCAACATTTTCCCCCGCAGGCCTATCTATTTATCTATCTATTTATCTATCATCTATCTAGCTATCTATTTATCTATTTAGAGAGGAACAAAATAACCATGCCGTACATAAATTATATTTTTGTGTGAATTACACGTGTAAATACAATATATTTATATTCCAGTCGGTGATATGTTAATGGGACCAGTATATAGAACTTACCTCTTCAACGTGGTGAGGAGATGTTGTGTTCCTTTGGTTTTACTGTGCTGGGATCCATACACTGCAGCCTGAATGTCCAGGCACTGGAAGAACAAATGGAAGCCAAGGTGTGAGTGAATAATATTGCCGCTCTACTGTATGTATAAAGTGCTAATATAATATAATATAATGCTATTGTGGCTGCAGCATGGAACATTTCTCCTATGCATTACAGTATAGATGGGGGGAAAAGTGAAGGAAATCACTAAATAAATTGTGCTCAGTGATGTATCTGAGTTATTGACTATTGCCTTTATATGGTCACAGAACAACCCCTCAGTGACTTCTAATATCCTTATCATTTACAGTAGGGGGTACATTATTCCTTATAATACATGAGTGATACTCAGAGTTCCCTGTATAACTCAGCCTGCAGCCTTGTGCCTTTATATGGTCACGGAACCTCTCAGTGACTTCTAATATCCTTATTATATACAGTAGGGGCTACATTATCCCTTATAATACATGAGTGATACTCAGAGTTCCCTGTATAACTCCCCTTGTAGCTTAGTGCCTTTATGTGGTCACCCCATAGAATGATGCTAGCCGAGATGTACAGAAGGGCTTGGAGCAGGAAAACCATGGAATTACATGTGAGCCCCCTCAGCATCAACTGCTCCCGCTATCAGTCTGGAACTCACATTGAAAAGGGGCTGTTCAGGCATCATTAAAGGAAAAGGAAATTCATTAAGAACAGTAAATTTCTTAAAGGGCATGTAAAGGCAAAAAAATAAAATCCCATTTTTACTTTCTTTAATGAAAAAGAAACCTATCTCCAATATACTTTAATTAAAAAATGTCTACTGTTTTTATAAGAAACCTGACTGTATGCAGTGAAACTCTCCCTTCATTTACTGCTGTGGATAGGAATTGTCAGATGGTCCCTAACTGCTCTGCAGGGAAACAATCATACTTATGAACAGCAGGGGGAGCCCCCGCCTTACTTCCCAGCCATGCAGAACTCAAGCAGCTTTGTTTATGACGATCCCTAAGCAGCCCAGACCACACTGAGCATGTGCACAGTCTTAGTCTTGCAAAGATGTATAACAAAGTTACAAGATGGTGACCCCCTGTAGCCAACTTTGAAAGCATAAATTATTTGTTTGATTAGGCTTGTGGTGCAGTAAGTTCATGTTTATATTTAGTATACAAAATACAGCATTTCTAGCCTTATGCTATGTTAGACTTTACATGCCCTTTAAAAGTTATATTAAACCTGTGTAGAGTGTCCCTAGCACACGTCACACGCAAAACTAGTTTTTTAAAAAATGCAGGGTGCTTTACTTTTATCAGAACTGCACTGTGTTGGAAATGGTCGCTGCTTTCTGATTTAAAGGGCATGTAAAGGCAAAAAAATAAAATCCCATTTTTACTTTCTTTAATGAAAAAGAAAAAGAAACCTATCTCCAATATACTTAAATTAAAAATGTGTACCGTTTTTATAAGAAACCTGACTGTATGCAGTGAAATTCTCCCTTCATTTACTGCTGTGGATAGGAATTGTCAGATGGTCCCTAACTGCTGAGCAGGGAAACAATCATACTTATGAACAGCAGGGGGAGTCCCCGCCTTACTTCCCAGCCATGCAGAACTCAAGCAGCTTTGTTTATGATGATCCCTAAGCAGCCCAGACCACCCTGAGCATGTGCACAGTCTTAAGGTGGCCATACACGGGCCGATAAAAGCTGCCGACAGACCGTGTCGGCAGCTTATTGGCCCGTGTATGGGGCTCCACGATGGGCTTCACCGATCGAGATCTGGCCGAAAGTCGGCCAGATCTCGATCGGATGGGACGAAAAATCCCTTCGGATCGCAGCCGCATCTGTTCGTTGATGCGGTCCTGCGATCCAACCGCCCGTTACTCTTCGTTAGGATCCGATCGATGGGCCCTAGGGCCCACGATCGGATCAGCCCGATATTGCCCACCTCAAGGTGGGCATATCGGAGAGAGATCTGCTCGTTTGGCGACATCGCCAAACGAGCGGATCTCTCCGTGTATGGCCACCTTTAGTCTTGCAAAGATGTTTAAAGTTACAAGATGGTGACCCCCTGTAGCCAACTTTGAAAGCATAAATTAGATTAGGCTTGTGGTGCAGTAAGTTCATGTTTATATTTAGTATACAAAATACAGCATTTCTAGCCTTATTCTATTTTAGACTTTACATGCCCTTTAAAGACTATTGATTTAGCCTGCTAAAAGCTGACTTGTTGCTATGGGTTTGTAACATCTTTTTGGCACACCTTGGATATTTTGACGTGTACCTGTACAAAAAGGATTTGGCAAATGATATGGCTCTGGCAATCTGCTATGGAATGTATGGAGAAATCTAGCTGCTGGTGGCACTGACTGACCATAGAGTGGCTACCAACCTGTGCTGCTGCTGCCAGTACAAAGAATTGATCAGACTCCTCACACAAGAAATTACCCTTTTCAGCAGTTTGTAGCCCTTTTGTATCTTCCCATCTGCTAAGCATATGCTTCCCATTATACTTAGAATCTCAGCCAGCTCTTCATTAAATTCAGTGTCCGTCCCGACGGCCCCTTGTAGCAGCTTGTACGCTTCCTGCAGCCGGAGACAAATGAACATACAGCAAGTCATACGTTTCAGGGGAGGAATAAACAGTGTCATAGACATAATGGGCCATTCCAGGTGTTTGGGCTACAGCTGGGGGGTAACTGAGTATGTAGCAGTCAACTTATCTCAATATTATATGAGCTAAACGGCAGCAGTGTTGGACTGGGCCCCCGAGGCTCAATAAGAGTGACTGGAATTCAGGACCCCGTCTTTCTGTTCCAATTATTTTTATTGATATTTCAAAATAAACAGTAGGAGCAAAATCAACAAATTATTGACTTACAATGAAGCCCAACAGTTTACAAAATAAAAGGATTATTACACATCAATCCATTGAGAATAAAGTAACAAATGTTGACTTTAAACAAAGATTCACCAAGAAACATAAATGAATATAAAATAGAAATAAAAATAAATCCTCCTCTCTACCAATCAGACAAATAAAGCATTTGCTAAATTGATGCACAAAAGATTTACATACCATCAATCTATCTTGGAACAGTAAAAAGAATCTTCATCAGAACTATATCTACTAGGGATGCACAGAATCCAGGATTCGGCCTTTTTCAGCAGGATTCGGCCGAATCCTTCTGCCCAGCCAAACCGAATCCTGATTTGCATACGCCAATTAGGGGTGCGGAGGGAAATCGCGTGACTTTTCGTCACAAAACAAGGAAGTAAAATTTTTCCCCTTCCCACCCCTAATTTGCATATGCAAATTAGGGTTTGGTTCAGTATTCGGCCGAATCTTTCACAAAGGATTCGGGGGTTCAGCCGAATCCAAAATAATATCTATATTTCCTAATGATAACTTTATCATCAGATTTCAGAATGTCAAAATTTTCAAAGAATTTTCCCTGAAACCAACCCTACCATATCTAAAATCTATTGCTTCATCTAAGCATAAAGACCTTAGATAAGACAAAACAACTTTGAGATCTGGGGAGTTTTCCTGAATCCAATGCAAAAAAATTGATTTACGTGTATTTGCAATGACCAAATGTATAAAATGTTTATATTTATTCCAATATTTCCTCATAGGAGTACAATTGGCAAAAGGAGTCAAGCCTATGACTAATTGCCCCCAAGGCGCGAAACGTGTAAGGCTTTTGCTGTGATGTTTTTGCCACAATAAAAATCTTTTTTAAAAAATACATTCGTGGAGTGTGGTCTGGTATGTGCCAGCCCTTTACTATTTTCTAATTTGCAACAAATTGCCTCCCCGAGCTGAAGGTCTGGGGCTTGAGCACCTGGACCCCCCTTTTTTCTGGGTAAGTTAACCCCAACTATTACTGTATTCGACACTGAACATCTTTTCTATAAGTTTATTTTTTTCAGCTGATAGTCAAGCAGTGCAAATTCAGGAGGTAACTTAATATCAATGGTTAGTTTTTCCAGGACCCCATCTGACAGTAATAAAGTGCAGAGACCACTTAGTGACATCATAGCTGCTAATTACCCCCTGCCTGATGGAAACTATACTAAGGTACTAAACTGGGACAATCATCTGACATTCAAGCCCTTCAGACTGACCCAAAGCAGCAGATTTATTTTCCTATTCCACCAAGCTAATAAAATAGTCAAAGGGAATTGTTTATGGAGCCCCCCCCCCCCAGTCAGGTCTCTGCTAATTTAGCATTATGGCTCACCCAGCTGAGGTGCAATTAGCCCTCACATATGAAGGATCAAGGTGCACTTATTCTGCTGTCAGTAAATTAGCGGATGTCAAGGGACGTAGGCCCAACAAATCAGTTCCATGCTGGCCAGTGAAAAGAGAGGGGTTAAAGGATTGTTCAGTATAAAATTATAAACTGGGTAAATAGATAAGCTGTGCAAAATAAAAAATATTTCTAATATAGTTAGTTATCCAAAAATGTAATGTATAAAGGCTGGAGTGACTGGATGTCTAACATAATAGTCAGGCAGTTACCAATGCCTGACTATAAGGGGGCCACATGGGACATAACTGTTCAGTGAGTTTGCAATTGATCCTCAGCATTCAGCTCAGATTCAAAAGCAACAGTTAAGCTGGCCATAGACTCAAAGATTCGCTCGTTTGGCGACATCGCCGATATGCCACTAACGGCATGGCTATATCGGGGGTAATTCAAACGTTCGGCCGTATGGCCGAACGATCGAATTACTATGCGCCAAGGGGCTCCGACGGGAAAAAATCAAACCTTCCCGATCGAAATCGTGGCCAGATATCGATCGGGAAGACCAGTCGGAAGCCCCCATACATGGGCAGATAAGCTGTCAAATTGGTCCAAATGACCGATATCGGCAGCTTTATCTGCACTTGTGTGGCCACCTTTATGGCCCATGTGCCCCCCCGCCCTCAAGTCACTGATTTTTATTTTTATACTGAACAATTCTTTTAACTGTCAGCCATGTCGATTTTGGTCTGGCTGCACCACAGTTTGAATGAGCAGATCCATTATTAGGGGGCATAGAAACACGCTGGCACACAGAATCCTGTTATTTTTAATGTGTAAGTGCGGTGCAATGTTTCGGGGCCACAAGCATTGAGGAAGGGGCGTGGCCCCGAAACGTTGCACCGCACTTACGCATTAAAAATTTGTGCATGGTTTAACCAGCAACAGGATTCTTGTGTGCCAGCGTGTTTCTATTCCTACCATTCACTGGAGGTTGCCTCTATCGCTGGGCACCGAGTTACCTGTTTCTCTGTTGGCACGGGTGTGCGAGTACTCTTCCTTTTCCATTATTAGGGGGCCCCACACATGGACTGATGGACATATGAAACAATGAAGCAAGTCCCCTGGGAGTCTGGCCACCTACCATAGTAAAATAGATAAAGGGGTGTTGTGCTTTCCTACCTGTTTCTTCCCGATCTGAACAAGCCATTTGCTGAATTCCACACAGGCACTCAATGTCCGGGGGTCATCAGGACCTGCCACTGATTGGTAAGCGCTGAGACTCTCTGTGAAGTACCTGTGAGCTGCCTCTAATAACGGAACAGAAATCCATCCGATCAGTCAAGGCTACCCAAGCCTGAGCCACTTACACTGCAGGATATTATTATTTGTCTCTCACTACAGATATCACTGCTCTCAGACCTACACACCACTAATCTATCACTTGTTCTTGTATAACTACACCTTGCAGTGTTCATGCTGTGTAAAGAACGCTGGTTAATCCATATAAATTGAGTATTGCCCATTGGTTCTGCTGTTGTGTACACGTTAGGGCTCGCTGTTGCCCTTTAAGAGCTGCCGTTTTACTAAAATCAGAATTTCATGAGTTTGTTCCTACTCACCGTGATAATCAGACGCAGCATAAGCTTTAGCCAACTGCAACCCGCTCTGTGCCGCCTCCGTGCTGTTACTTCTATAGTTGGCTTGAGAAATTGAATGTGCCTGTTGAATAATAATAAACAGACTGCGTGTCAGAAAACAGGGACACGTGTATCGCCATTATAACATAGTAACAAGGTTCAACCTTTCATGTCTATATAAAATCTGCCTAACTGCTAGTTTATCCAGAGGAAAGCAAAAAAACCCTCCTAGAGCCAATTTGCCTCAGAGGGGAAAAATCCAAGATGTCAATGGGACCAGTTCCTGGATCAACTTGTACTATGAGCTATTTCCCATAACCCTGTATTCCCTCACTTGCTAAACACCATCCAACCCCTTCTTATACCTATCTAATGTATCAGCCTGTACCACTGATTCAGGGAGAGAATTCCACATCTTCACAGCTCTCACTGTAACAAACCCCTTCACAATATTTAGGCAGAACCTCTTTTCTTCTAATCGAAATGGGTGACCTCGTGTCAGCTGGAAAGAACTACTGGTAAATAAAGCATTAGAGAGATTATTATATGATCCCCTTATATATTTATACATAGTTATCATATCTCCCCTTAAGCGTCTCTTCTCCAGCTTATACCTTTCAATACCTTTTACCAGCTTAGTTGCCCTTCTCTGTACCCTCTCTAATACAATAATGTCCTGTTTGAGTGATGGAGACCAAAACTGTACGGCATATTCTAGATGGGGCCTTACCAGTGCTCTATACAGTGGAAGAATGACCCCCTCCTCCCGTGAATCTCTGCCCCTTTTAATACAGCTCAAGACCTTATTTGCCCTTGATGCTGCTGACTGGCATTGCTTGCTACAGACAAGTTTATCATCTACAAGGACTCCAATGTCCTTTTCCATAATGGATTTGCCTAGTGCAGTCCCATTAAAGGAGAATTCAACCCTAAAGTTAAAAAACCCTACCCCCCTACCCTACATAGACCCCCTCCCTCCTTTCTCCAGCCTAAGTGTTCCCCCAGACAAATGCCCCTAAAGTTTTACTAACCCCTCTGTGCAGATTCAGGCATCGGAGTTCATGGGCACCATCTTCAGTAATCATTCGAATTAGACCGGCGAGTTTTTGCGCAGTTGTCGCGAATCAGAAAATTGCACATGTGCCAACACACTGGTCTCATTCTGAAGATTTCCAAAGAGAAGATTGCGCCCATGAACTCCAATGCCTGAATCTGCACTGAGGGTTAAGTAAAACATTAGGATTGAATTCTCCTTTAAGGGTATGACTTTACATTTATCAACATTGAATCTCATTTGCCACTTAGCTGCCCAGATTGCCAGTTTGTCAAGATCATGTTGCAAGGATGCCACATCCTGGATGGAATTAATTGGGCTGGATAATTTTGTGTCATCTGCAAACACTGATATATTACTTACAATACCCTCCCCAGTAGAAGTAAATACAGGGAATATCCTCCCCAGTACAGATAAAACATCTGTACTGTATTTGTGGCCTGACAACGTTATGCAATGTCAGAGAAAGCAGGAAAGAGCTGTAGAAGAGATGCTTAAGTAAATAGGGGGCCAAACCAAGTGCAGGCTGGGGATGGGGGATGCTAGAGGGCAGCACTATTAGGGATGCTATTATTGCAGTTTTGTGCTCTGTACCCCGGCTCATACAGTATATGAAGATTATGGAGAAGTTCCAGACTGGTGTGTTAGTGTATTACAACTATGCCTGAATCTTGTTTACAGCAAGGTAAATACTTCTCATCCCTGTGTACCAGTGTAGCAGCTTTCTTCTAGACAAGACTCCAATTCCCACAATGCCTTGCACACGTCTATAATTCTATATTTCCTAATGAAAGGTCTGTTAATGACAGAACATGCCAGGCATTATGGGAATTGACGTCTTGGCCAGAAAGTATTTAGAGTCAGACAAAGGAGCGGATTTGTTATTCAGTACAGTGAGAGAAACTGCAACTGTTCTCAATGTAAATGTCCTTGCAAGGCCACTGTACCTGCAGCAGGTGCTCAATGGCACCGTTTGGTTTCTTCCTCATAAACTCGGCCCTGGCCATATCCTGATACAGACCGATCAGTTCTGAGGCGCTGTCCCCTTTGGAGGAGATGATGAAATCCGCAGCTTGTTCAAAATAGTTAATGGCAGAACTTGGTTTATTTTGCAGCAGGCAGGCCCTTTAGAGAAAGGGAAAGATCTTGTTGTGTTAAGGCCAATCTAAGCATAGCAATCCTTTTCTATATGAGTGCTAGTAATCTAACTAATGTGTGAGGCGAGCAATATGGCACCTCCCACTCAAAGAACTTGTGACAGACACCCCAGCTATCATTATGGTGTGTGGATCATGTTTCCATACATACATTCCAGCATTGAGCATCCACTTATCTCCAAAGTGTGAATAATAACGGCTAAAGGGGCCCCATTACCCTTATGCAATGACCTAAAACAAAGGCAAGAGTCTGGTAACAGCAACTTGTGACAAGGACAAAAACTTCCCCTTTAAAGCAGAACTAAAGTCTAACTAAAGAAGAAGCTAGAAATGTTGTACATTATGTTTTGTGCTTCTGTACCAGCCCAAGGCAACCACAGCCCTTTAGCAGTAAAGATCTGAGTCTCCAAAGATGCCCCAGTAGCTCCCCATCTTCTTTTCTGCTGATTCACTGCACATGCTCTGTGCTGCTGTCACTTACTGAGCTTAGGGACCCACTCACAATATACAGTACACATAGAATAGAAATGTCACAATATAAGGCTGATTAGTAATTAATACAGATAATTACTACATGGCAGCTAGGGTTGCCACCTTGGTAAAAAAAAATTTACCGGCCAGCGGGGAGTTGGGAACCAAAGGGGCGGGGCATGACGCAAAAAGTGGCGGAGCCGCGACGCAAAAGGGTTGTGCCACACCGCAAGAGGGGAAGACGACAGGCTGTGATGCAAAAAGGGGCGGGCCACTCCACTAAAGGGGCGGGACCACACCGCGTGAGGGGAAGATGACAGGTCGTGATGCAAAAAGGGGCAGGCCACTCCACTAAAGGGGCGGGACCACACCGCGTGAGGGGAAGATGACAGGTTGTGATGCAAAAGGGGCGGGCCACTCCACTAAAGGGGTGGGGCCACACCGCGTGAGGGGAAGATGAAGAAGTAATGTTAAGTTTCCACCCAAGGGCAAGGCCTTTTGTTAAGCATATTACAAATTACCGACAGCTACATTTCAGGTAAATTTGTAATACCGGCCCCGGCCCTGGCAGGTGTTTAACCGACTAGTCTGGTAAAATACCGGCTAGGTGGGAACCCTGATGGCAGCACAGAAACCAGTGCAATTAACATCAGAATTTAATAATCAGCCCTGTAGCATCATCTTATATTACAGGGGAAGCTCATTTTCTGCTGGATAATTAGTGACGAGCCCTAAGCTTAGCTTCTCAACAGCTGCTCAGAGCCCACTGAGCATGTGAGTGTCACAGACACTTTCCAAGATGGTGACCCCCTGTGACAAGTTTGAAGTCCTGGATCATTGCTGCTATTGACAAGCTCAAACTTTAGGCTGGTGCAATAAGGTCACTATATAAAATATGCCATTTTTAGCCACATACATTTTTATGGTTTAGTTCTCCTTTAAAACACTTAAATCACTTTTTGGTGTTACTGTTCCTTTAAACTTGAAAATGCTCACATTTTAGACCCTCCTCCACATTTACATATAAACCGCGGCCCACATTCTGGTCAGCCTATTTGTTATCTCATTGCTGAGCATATTCAGGACAGTTGGTTAATATGATAAAGGGTATGCGATTTACAAAGAGTCATCACAAGATGCCGGGGGTTTTAGATATAGCCCTCAATCAATTAAAAGGGCCACACATAGGGTTGCCACCTCATCCCTTTAATACCAGTCTCATAACTACTATTAATTCAGTCAAATAGAAAAAAATGAGGCATGAAAGAAACAATTACACTTACTGCCCCAGAGCCAGTGAAATGTCTTTCTCGGATACTTTTAATGTAATTGCTTTCCGCTCCTGTATATCCTCCAGTTCATCGATAATCTTCTCCACCTTCTGCAGGCTGAGGTACGACTCCTTTCCAGTGGGGCAAATTAAGGAAATCCATCCAGTTAATTCACTCTTTATGGTGCCCATAACATCTATTCCTTTCTTTCCTTGCCCTTTCATTGCTGAAACTCACTGCTTATCCAGTTTTACTTCATTGTCCCATGATCCCCTACTGTCCATTTGTTCAATTCTTGACAGTAGTTGGCACTTGCTATTATTTTCTGCTTGACATCTGATCTGACTGCTCCTTTATTTCTACCTGTCACACTGCAAGCTACAGGGGCCAAACTGCAATGACAAGGCAATACATAAACCAGCCTCAGTTCATCAAAAATCCCCATCCCCTTCCATCCATCGGCCCCCCTCAATGCTTTTTCCCTCCTTAGTAACTCAGGGGAAAAAGTATCCCTGTTATGTACCTTGGTATAATTATGAAAAGTAGCGCAGTGGAGCTCTTCGGCACCATCTTCTGTATCTTCGGATACTCTCCTTTTCGTTCGGCAATCTTTGGAGCTTTCCGCGCATGCGCAGTAGGCACGAATACCAGAATGGTCCCAACTGCACATGTGCGAAAAAGCTCCGTGCCGGCGCTCACTTCCGTGAGCAACCAGAAGATACAGAAGATGGCGCCGGAGAGCTCCGCTACTCTGCATGAATATTCCAAAGTACATGACAGGGACAATTTTTCCACTGAGTTACTAAGGAGCGAGAAAGCAGAGAGGGGGGGCAATGAACAGAAGGGGATGGGGATTTTTGATTCACGGGGGGTTTAGTTCTCCTTTAAAGGAACAGTTCAGTGTAAAAATAAAATCTGGGTAAATAGAATGTGCAAAATAAAAAATGTTTCTTATATAGTTAGTTAGCCAAATGTGTAATGTATAAAGGCTGGAGTGACTGGATGTGTAACATAATAGCCAGAAGTTAGTCAGTGACTATAAGGAGGCCCACATAGGACATAACTCTTCAAAGAGTTTGCAAGTGATCCTCAGCATGCAGGTCAGATTCAAAAGCAACAGTTATGACCCATGTGTCCTCTTCCAAGTCTTTGATTACATTTTTGGCTAACTAACTATATTAAAAAATATATATTTTGCACAGCCCATCTATTTACCCAGTTTTTATTTTTATACTGAACAATTCCTTTAACACAAGCTCCTCTGCACCAAAATGTACAAGGGTGCCAAGGAACCAGTAAATCTATTTCAGATTATCAAATCCAGCACCAAACATGGCTGATTTTAACCAACAAATGATACCTCTTGGGCATCTTACAATATGACCAGATCAATTACTGTCCCAACTGGCAAGTTGTTTTTTGTGCCTAGTGATTGTGAATGACTACCCTTTCAGCACAATAGTAATCCCCTACCCCCAGTCCATACCTAATGTCACCATGAGCTGCACTGAAAGGATATTTATTCTGCATGACGTGTGCCATGCCCAGGGTGTAGTAGATAGTCACAAGGGTTCCCATGATTTCTCTTTTTTCTTCTGCAGACTTCGACATGTCGACCCCTCGGAGCAGGATATTTTTAGCGGACTCAGCATGCGCTCTGGCCTGGGCTGGCAATGCTACGGCACACAAAATACACATCAAATTAAAGGAACAGTTACATAAAAAATAAGTGTTTTTAAGTAATAAAAATATAATGCAGTGTTGCCCTGCACTGGTAAAACTGCTGTGTTTGCTTCAGAAACACTACTATAGTTTATATAAATAAGCTGCTGTGTAGCAATGGGGGCAGCTATTCAAAGGAGAAAAGGCTCAGGTTACACAGCAGATAACAGATAAGCTCTGTAGAACATAATGGTGTTATCTGTTATCCACTATTTAACCTGTGCCATATAGAATTTTTTCAATTTCCGCTATTCCTACACAGCAGCTTGTTTATATGAACTGTAGTAGTGTTTTTGAAGCAAACAGATCAGGTAGTAGTGTAGGGCATTAAATCACTTTAATTTTTTGGTGTTACTTTTCCTTGCCCCATGTCATTGTTTTTTTTTGTAAGAATATGGGGTGTGTTTTGCCATCCTACTCCTGTCCCTGCCACTGAGTTACCCCAGGGCCGGATTTAACGAAGCGACACCCCAAGGCCGCACGATCCATACCCTTGCTGCTTCCGGTCGCGCCGCCCTGTGTCCACAGGCTGTGGTGCTCGCTGAGGCAGAAGCGCTGGGGAGCGTTAAGTCCCCAGTGTTTCAAAAATGCGGCTGGGCGTCGTGCCGCCCCAAAAATTTCGCCGCCCTAGGCCCAGGCCTATGTGGCCTAGCCACAAATCCGGGCCTGAGTTAACCACCAGCTCCCATTTTTTCCAGTCATTGGAATAGTAACTGATACTATAGGCCGGCTGCAACCTTTTTTACCCAACACAAGCATGAGATCTGTTCCTGGGGGGTGCCAAATAAGGGCTGTGATTGGCCATTTGGTAGCCCCTATGTGAACTGGCAGCCTACAGGAGACTCTTTGACAGTACACCTAGTTTTTATGCAACCAAAACTTGCCTCCAAGCATGGAATTCAAAAATAAGGTCTCTGGGAGCAACATCAATGAGGTTGGGGAGCAACATGTTACTAACAAGCTGCTACTGGTTCCGGATCACTGCTATAGACAATAAAGCTACTACTGTATAAGGCAAAAATAGCACCAGACATCCTCACTGGAGAGAGACTCTATGGTGCAACTACTAGATGATTCTTATTTATTTATACATAGTCCCACATATCTGGTTACATATCTTGAACTTGTGAATATGTAAGATGAGGACTGACAGAAAGTATCATTAAAGAAGATTATTATATAATACACAAAAGCCATGAATATCCTGTAAATTATATCCTTATAAACGGTGAGTACTGATGTAATCAGTTATAAATGGTGAGTTCTGATGTCATTTCAGTCACCTGACTTACTGAAACTTGTGTATTATAATAAATAAAGTACCCCCTGTAGCAAAATATAAGGATATTAGAAGTTACCTCGGAGTTCCATGGCCTGTATAAAAACACTCGGCCAAATCCTTGGTAACTTATAATATCCTTATAATTTACAACTGGGGGTACTTTATTCACTATATTATTATTAGATTATTATTGGTGTCTAGGCTCTCTGTGTTGCACTGCACTGGGGGTTTACAGATGGCCCCTATTATAAGCTATGCTTGTACCTCTGAGGGTCAGATAACTGTAAGCAAGGTTGGCAAATGCCTGGGCGAGTCTCCAGTGTCCGTCCCCGTAGACTATTCGACTTAAGGCCACACACTGAATCAGTTCACAGTTTGCTTTACGGCCCTGTTGGAAACAAAGAGAAGAGGTGCCTTAGTCTACAAATATTTCCTGATCATAGGCAGAAATGACTGACAAGGCTCACAATGGTAATCCTCCCTTTTGGCTCTGAACCTGTGAATACTAAATGAAATACAACGCTGGGCTTTGTTGTTGATACTGACAACCCCAGAGACATCTGCAACAGCAGGTCTAAAAAAGTGACCCATTTAAATCTGACTGGCACATGGCTGCCTCACTGCATACACCCTTCACTTTGCTTTGAATAAGGAATAAAGATAAATAGGAAAAAAGAAAGTGTCATGCCAAACTCTGTGACTTCCAGACACAGCGGCTGTGGGAGTTCAACAGCTCCATTTCAACCATTTTCTGTTGGGCAGAGGAATGGTAAAAGCACAATGGCACACAGCAATTTCTGAAGGGTTCTGCACAAAACAAAAACTGTGGTACTGTGTTAGCCAGTAGCAAAAATAACAAATAAAAAACCAAACAAATAAAAAAAGTATTGTAGTGCAAGCTTGCAAAGTATTTTTATTGTTAGCCAATATAGGTTTCACTTCATTTGTTTTTGTTTTGAAGGGTTCTGGGAAATCTCATGGGAATTAGAAAGTGATGACTGCATGACAGAGGCATGGGTATTGTGACCACAGAGCTGACATAAGGGAAATGTATAAAATATTCATTGTGTAGAGCGGCTGTGATGTGGAAAGAGCAGTGTAACACATTGGTGCTGTGGATGACTTGTTTTACTATGGAGAATTCCCTAAGCAACCAATGCTGCTTCTTAAACTGTAAAGCCAGTCTGCAGTTCATCTCTCACCTTATTCTCCTTCATGAAATGCTCGGCCATTATTTGAGCTTTGGCTAATTTCTCAGCTGGAGGGGAATCTGGATCAGAATACCGAGAGAACTTCTTGATTCCTGCATAAGATTCTCCACTGCGGCTTGAAATATTCTCATCCAACTTCGAGGGGACAGACAGAACACTGGCGGGTCTAGCAGTTCTGTTGGACAGCAATTACACTTACTATGAACCAATCCTCATCCGCTGATCACAGTTCCCCCAGAGATTCATCCAACTGAAACATCACTTCCCAAATTACAAATCCATCCTTTTATATCCACACCGGTGTTCTCTATGCCGAGTGATGATATGGATATGGCTTTCTACCCACTTCATTAATGACCTTCTATTGTCCAACCATTGCCAATTATCGGCCAGTGGAAAACTCTTGCCTTAAGGGAACAGTAACACCAAAAAATAAAAGCATTTTAAACTAATTAAAATATAATGTACTAGTGCCCTGCATTGGTAAAGGTTATGTATTTGCTTCAGAAAGACTACTATAGTTTATATAAATAGGCTGTTGTGTAGCTATGGGGGCAGCCATTTAGGCTGAATAAGGAGAAATCTAGGGGGGACGGTGGAAGCACTCTTAAGGCCAATTTAAGTATAATGGAAGTGCCACTTACAATGCACTTCCCTGGGCCCCTGTCTCATAAGTAATTCAATATAAATGCAAATGCATATGTTTACAAAACAGGGGTTTTTAGTTACAAAGTTATGATCATAAAGTTGAAAAGCCACCATACCACATCAAGGTAAACCCCATATGGCGGTCCCTAACTTACTTAACTCAGGTCACAATATAAAAAGATACTTCTCTGCATAAAAGCATTACCTGTACACAATGTGTGTTGTGCATTGGTTTCAATCTGAAAGCTAAATCCTCCCCCGCCTGCAAGGGCTTTTAAGAGAGAGCGATTGCTTAAACCAACGCCCATATTTAAAAGCATAGGACCACCATTAGTATAAAGGGGTGGGTATGGGGTGCTATTAAAAAACCACACTGAGCTGAGCCACAGCTTCAGGCGAACATACAAAAATCTAGGGGGGACGGTGGAAGCACTCTTAAGGCCACCTTGACGTGGTATGGTGGCTTTTCAACTTTATGATCATAACTTTGTAACTAAAAACCCCTGTTTTGTAAACATATGCACTTGCATTTATATTGAATTACTTATGAGACAGGGGCCCAGGGAAGTGCATTGTAAGTGGCACTTCCATTATACTTAAATTGGCCTTAAGAGTGCTTCCACCGCCCCCCCTAGATTTTTGAATAAGGAGAAAGCTTGGCACAGTTTATGTAGCAGATAACAGATAAGCTCTCTGATAGAATACAATGATATTCTGCAGAATGCATATGTTATCTTCTATGTAACCTGAGCCTTGAACGGCTGCCCCCATAGCTACACAGCAGCTTGTTTATATAAACTATAGTAGTACTTATCGGTTATCTACTGTGTATCCTGTGCTTGAATGGCTGCCCCCATGGCTACACAGCAGCTTGTTTATATAAACTATAGTAGTACTTATCGGTTATCTACTGTGTATCCTGTGCTTGAATGGCTGCCCCCATGGCTACACAGCAGCTTGTTTATATAAACTATAGTCGTACGTATCTGTTATCTACTGTGTATCCTGTGCTTGAATGGCTGCCCCCATGGCTACACAGCAGCTTGTTTATTTAAACTATAGTAGTACTTATCTGTTATCTACTGTGTATCCTGTGCTTGAATGGCTGCCCCCATGGCCTCACAGCAGCTTGTTTATATAAACTATAGTAGTACTTATCTACTATCTACTGTGTATCCTGTGCTTGAATGGCTGCCCCCATGGCTACACAGCAGCTTGTTTATATAAACTATAGTAGTACTTATCTGTTATCTACTGTGTATCCTGTGCTTGAATGGCTGCCCCCATGGCTACACAGCAGCTTGTTTATTTAAACTATAGTAGTACTTATCTGTTATCTACTGTGTATCCTGTGCTTGAATGGCTGCCCCCATGGCTACACAGCACCATGCTTATGTTAACTATAGTAGTCTTTCTGAAGCAAACACGCACGTTTTACTAATGCAGGAAAACAGTAAAGCACTTTCATATTTTGATGTTACTGTTCCTTTAAATATCAGTGGTAACTTAGTATATTTACTTACGAGCACCGTGAGCCAGTATCAGCCGTGTAGGATGAATCAGTTGGTATGTAGATTGGTTTCATATTTAAAGGCACGCTTGCTAATCTGAAAAGCTGAAGAGAGAGAGAACGAATTAGTATTGTAAGGAATGTTTCAGTTATGATATATGCAAAGCGCAAAGGTAACTTCTAATATCCTCATATTTTGCAACAGGGGGTACTTTATTTATTATAATACACAAGTTTCAGTGAGTTATGTGACAGAAATGACATCAGAACTCACCGTTTATAATTGCTGACATCAGAACTCACCGTTTATAAGGATATCATTTACAAGATATTCATGGCTTTTGTGTATTATATATATATATATATATATATATATATAGTCAAGGCCTGATTCTTAAAGGGGTGGTTGACCTTTAAGTTAACTGTTAGTATGTTGTAGAATGGCTAATTCTAAGCAAGTTTTCAATTGGCCTTCATTATTTACTTTTATTTATTTTTTTGTAACTCAAAAAACACAAATGATAAAAAATGAAAACCAGTTGCAAACTGTCACAGAATCTCACTCTCTACATCCTACTAAAGGTTAATTTAAAGGTGAGCAGCCACATTCCTGTAAATGCGTGTATATAGGCCAGATACACATATAGAGCAGCAGCAGTACAACTTATACACCTGCCACCCACTAAATATCCTCATCTTATCCTCTCTATCAGTCTAACCCTCCGGACATACCCTCCGGACATGCCCTCCTGCCAGTACCCAGCATGCTTTGCCCCCCTCAGCCCTGATCTTACTCACCTTTTGGAGTCACAGTTGCTCAGATGGAGCCCTCCGAGACGCCGATCCCCCTCTTGGTTTTTAGATTTTCTCATCCGCTGAAGTTTCCCCAAAGCATCTCGTTCCCATGGAGACGGCCCACGTGCCCTGGAGAGTGGACGCGCTGACGTCACGATCTCGGGAGCGCGGGGCGCCCATGTCTAGTAAGGGCA
Source organism: Xenopus laevis (assembly GCF_017654675.1). Classification (NCBI taxonomy): domain Eukaryota; kingdom Metazoa; phylum Chordata; class Amphibia; order Anura; family Pipidae; genus Xenopus; species Xenopus laevis. The sequence continues at coordinate 216,586,691 of NC_054371.1, forward strand.
AATGAAGTCAATGGGGGTTTATGATGGGCACAGTAGATGTGGAATGATAAGGGTAACATTGAGGTGTCTGTTAGTGGGGTTGACAAAGCAATGATAGATATAATGATGATATAATTGAGGGGGTGCCAAGGATAAGTGCTTGGAATGATGGCACAGAACAGTATGTGGAACAACAAGTGGTTGGGAGGAATGCAGTTATATGTGCAGGAGAGTGGCAAGAAGGAAGGACTGGTGTAATGGAATCTTGTAGTATGACAAATTGATTGAGATTAAAGGGCAACTGAGGCTTCATGAAATGTGTTCTCTTACGTCTCATTTGTGAAACAGGGTTGTTGCTGCTGTATTGTGTATTTCCTGCTATTTCTGTAGCACGTGTGTGCAGGACCTGTACCGTGGAGCTTACAATCTAAGGTTCATCTCAGGGTCAGACTGGGGGGCCCGGGTAGGGTTGCCACCTTTTCCGGAAAAAAAATACCGGCCTTCCTATATATTTATCATTTTTCCCTATTAATAACATTGGGATCAACCATCATTTTTACCGGCCAGGTGGCAAACCTAGGCCCGGGGTCCCCCCTGCTGTACTGCCACACACATGAGTACTATGTTTTTTGGGTGGTAGCGGCAGGAAGAAGCCTGCAAATAGCGCATTTGGGCCGGCCCAGTTCAACCCTGGTCCCTCTCACTTTCACATGCTCTAGGGTCAGTTTTATCAGGAGCCCATAACTTACACCTCAGTAAAAAGGCCACACAGGCATCAGTGCTAAAATGGTAAAAACACCCCCCCCCCCAACACAAGTTATAAAAAGCCATTGGGGGTCAGCCCCCCCCAAAAGTTCAAAAAAAAACATTGGTGGCCAGAGTCCCCCATAAAAGTAAGAAAAAAATGGTGGCCAGGGAGGAAAAAAAAGACCATTAGTGTTCAGCAGAACTTACCTTCTTTATTCTCCTCTTCTTTGGCTCAATTTGGCGACTTTTCCTCTTCTTCGGAGGCTTTCAGCTCCTTGCAGTAGCTGGGCCCCCTTAAATTTTAAAAACCACCAGGCCCGGTACTATTATCCCTCTGCTGATCTGTATGTTTATAGAGTGTGGGAGGAAACCAGAGTACCTGGAGCCTGGAGGAAAAAACCATACTGATATGGGAAGAACATCCGAACTGCGACAGATAGTGTCCTGACTGGAATCAAACTCAGGTCCCAGGGCTGCAAGGTAAAAGTGCTACTTTACGGTAGTGGTTGGCCAGGCACCTTAGGCACTTTGGCCCGACCAACTTCCCCCCCCCACTGCAACCTATGTGGCACCCGACTCATGGTACTAGTGGCCCTACGTGTGTGTGGTGATTTTACTGATGTTGCATTCAGGCTGAACCTTGCTTCTTTTCATCCGACCAACAGAGATTTTTCTTCAGAACAGATAATAATGGTCAGTCCCCTCAATTGTAGGATTATCTGACAAATGCCCTCCTGACATACATACATCCCTGGGGAACAGATTTGGTCGAATACCAAACCAAATCAGGAAACTCCCAATGTGTGGTCACAAAAGGGCTGTTGTGCAGACACAAAGCAAATTTTACCATTGTATAGAATTCCATTCGGCCAACCTCTTGGATTCAATCAAAACCTGCTAAAAAAAGGTTCAGATTCAACTGAATCCCGAATTGAAACCAAGATTTATTGTATCCCTACAACAGACCGTTTAATCGGCAAACATGGCACCGGCACATTGCTGACCCGTCTGATATCCATAGAACATATATAGTCTTTGGTGCAGTTGTTGTCTGGTTTTCCAGGCTCAGAGAGCAAGTACTGAAATGAACCCAGTGAACCTGTATAGAGATTATGTGGTTCTAGTTACTGGATAGTTTAAGCTTTGGGAAGGGCCCAGGACTCCTTATAATTGAAAGAAAATGCCATATTTCCATTTTTTTCCTCTGGGTGGCAGTAAATGACTCTGTATTATTTATACAAGTAGTAATGTTCCCTGAAATGTGTGTTTTTGGGTGTGATTATTATCCTCTTCTCCCCTTTAGAATCAACATAGAAGTGTATTGCCCTCTCTCTATTTAGAGCTGTAACCTTTTGCATAAAAATTTAACTGGAATCTGAATGTCCGTGCAACTATAAATTGTCTTTATTTTCTCTCTCTCACAGGAGATAATTTACCACTCGGACCCCTGAGATTTGGCTCCCTGCGGCTCCCTGCCTGGGGGTAGATACAATTTATATTCTTTACTCTGTTGCTTTCTGTGTCCATGGAACCTTTGCTTTGCTTTCTGCATAAGCTGAAAAATGCTGCAGGAGATTTAAAGGAGAAGGAAAGGTTAAATTACCGGAGGAGGGGAGGTGCCAAATTAGTAGACATTAATATACAGAAGACTTTAATGAGAGATGAGAGCTTTGAAGGGAATTCTCTCACTGAAGCAGTTGTATTAGCAGATACATTCAATAGCTTCAAGGAAGGGTCAGATGCTTTTTTTCTAGCATGCAAAGAAAATACAAGGCTAGTGTTTTAATTGCTCACATTACACATTATATTCAAGGGGAACTATCGCAAAAATTTTAATTTAATATAAGCTTCCTCATACTCAAGTAAAAACTTTCTAAATGCAATCAATTCAAAATTCTGCTTTGTTTCTGAAATAATCAAGTTTATGTTCACTTTTCCTCTCTTTCACTATTCCCTCTGTTTCTCGTCATTCTTTCATTCAGGAGTTGGGTGTCAGATGAATGATCCAATATATCTTAAAGGGGGGCTTCCTTTCCTAGAAGATGAATTAGAGCTCACTCAAATAACCGATTCCAGTACAAACAAAATAACTGCCTTTTGCACAAATCCTGCATGTAGAGAGACAGAATGTCTGGTGACTTTAATAGAGTGAGCTCCTGAATGAAGACAGAATGAAGTTGCTAAGAGAGGAATAGTGAAGATAAACTTGATTGTATTTAGAAAGTTTATTATTTCAGTATGATAAATCTTAAATTAATTTCTCATTTTCCTGATAGTTCCCCTTTAATTACAGAAACTGGTCTAATTACAGTTTTGCAGTGAGAAGGCAAAACACAGACAGCATTAGCAGGTCTTTATTATTTCTTGGGGTTCAGCTAAGAGCTTGGCATTAATAATTTGAGCAGAGGCCTAAAAACTGACGGAGAAGAGTCATTTATCAGCCTCAACTACTTTACAAGCCAGAGACTGGCAGCCACAGCACTCTGCTGTTAAACAACTCCCAGCACCCTTCCAACAGAATCTGTCTCACCTCTTGTGTGTTTGGGCAGGAATTTAACCCTTTCTTTCCCTTCAAGCTCCTCTGTTTATGCCATTTTATCTCCTGCCAATTTTGCTAATGTTTTGGAATTGCTCTGCAGTCCCAATAATGGAATGTTATTATTCAGACAGGGCACACAGCACGACATATTAGAACAATATAAGCACAACCCTTTGCGTGCTTGGGTCTGTGTGTGTTTATGCTGGTGCCCCTCCGGCTTGGGGTAATTTAGAGAGGGTCTCTGGCACTTCAAAAGCTTCAGTTTATTTACAGAGAGCATTCCTTTAAGGGATTTCTGCCCTCACAATGGAGCTTTGTTATTTGCCTGTATGGGAGAGGCCTAGGCCTGGGAAATATCTTATAACAATTAGTATATAGCAGCCTGTACATAGCATTGGATGTCAAGTATACCAGATAGCCAATAGGATGTGGCCATGCTACATATTAGCCCCATTGTAGCTTCTGTTGTCAGACAACAAGCTCATTATGATGTAAATTAGTCAGATGCACAAAGGGGTCCCCATCTGCTGGGCTGTCTGTTAGGGCACCCATAGGATTTCCATGCTGAGGATGGACTGATGGGATCATCCGATTCAGGGTCACAATATGCAATGTCCTAGTTCTTCAGAGCAGGTTCCATGTTCTATGTCAATAAGATCTTGGCAGTCTCCTAGAAAATGACATGAAATGCGTGGCTGCTGGGGTAGTGGGCCTACATCAGAGGCATAACTACAGAGGAAGCAGACCCACTGACCCCGGGATATATATATATTTCTCCCTATATATTATCCATAAGCAACTTAATACAGGTATCTGACCTGTTATCCAGAATGCTTGGGACCTGGGGGTTTTCGGATAACAGATCTTTCCGTAATTTAGATCTCCACACCTTAAGTCTTCTATAAAATCATATGAACATTAAAGACTGTTTTTGCTTCCAATAAGGATTAATTATATCTTAGTTGGGATCAAGTACAGGGTACTGTTTTATTATTATACAGGAAAAGGAAATGATTTTTGAAATGTGGATTATGTGGATATAATGGAATCTATAGGAGACGGTCTTTCTGTAATTCAGAGCTCTCTGGATAACAGGTTTTCCGTATAACAATACCTGTATTGCTCTTGGTGTGATATCAATACACTGCCACCCAATACATCACTCTTAAAGGTGTTGTTTTCCTGATGAACATATTCCATTACAGAACCGATGCTTTACATAAAGTTATCACACGGCAATATAAAAATCTTACATCAACAGTTTATTTAAAAATTTGCTTTATAAAACACAGATATATGTCAAACATATTCCATTTCTTGGGTATTAAAAAATACAAAATGATATATTTAGGCAAAATAATTGAGGCGCTTGGGATTCAGTTAATAGGGATGTCAGGGTGCATGGCAGAGAATGTATGGAGCGCTTGTCTGAACTGTACGAGTAAGGGCAGAGACACGCTGCGATTTGGGGAGATTAGTCGCCCGGGCGACAAATCTCTTCTTCTTTGGCGCGACTAATCTTCCAGAACTGCCTCCCTTGCCCTTCCGCCGGCTAGAATGTAAATCACCGACGGGATGGCACTTGGAACGCTTTGTTTTCCGAAGTTGCCTTACGAGTATACTTGAAACGAAGCACTCCGAGTGCCATCTGGCCGGTGATTTACATTTTAGCCGGCGGGAAGGCAGTTTGGGGAGATTAGTTGCCCTGAATAGGAGATTTGTCGCCGGGCGACTAATCTTCCCGAATCGCTGTCCTAAATGGAAGGATAAGAGAAGTGATTAGAAGAGGCACAAGTGTGTGTAGATAAGGGTCACCTTCCTCCCTGCTGAGTTACAGCACAATTTCAATTGGGGAAAGAGTGGAGCCGTCAGGAAACGTTGGAATAGACACCCAACATTCTGCTTCATTTCCCACGTAGGGAAACAGACTCTGACAGCAGATAAGAGCCGCATCTACTCCTGCCTGTGTTCAGGGATATGATATGAGTAGCAGGAGTGTAGCTGATGTGTCCTATACCGGATAATAACCCAGTGAAAGATCTAACAGCAGATGGCACAGTCATGGGGCTTACACCGAAATTCCTACTGTTTCAGGGTCTTTGATCATCAGTTTGTACTCTCACTCACTTTTCTTGCACCTCATTATTTCTGTACAATGTTTTTTATGTTTGTAAAAAGGCATCCATGTTACAGACAGTGGTTACATTCTGACCACTAGCATAGGTTCTCAGCAGTAGAGTACATTTTACTGGGCCCCACAGAAAATGTCTAGAGGTTGACCTGTTTTACCAATAAAGAAAAACTATACCCCCCCAGAATAATGTAGGTCTCTATAAAAAGATATTGCATAAAAGAGCTCATATGTAAAACCCTGCTTCATGTAAATAAACCATTTTCATAATAATATACTTTTTTAGTAGTATGTGCCATTGGGTAATCCTAAATAGAAAATTGCCATTTTAAAAAATTAAAGGCCGCCCTCTGGGATCCTATGATTCACGGTGCACACAAACAAACCATACATGTTAGGTCACATGAGTCAATTAACAGACAGAGTTGTGTCTTTTGCTTCCACACTTCTTCCTGTTACAGTTAGAGTTGTAGTATTTCTGGTCAGGTGATCTCTGAGACAGCACACAGACCATCACAAAATGGGGGTTCGAGGCAAGAGATGTAAAAGGGCAATATTTACTTAAATATATGTTCCAGCAAGATTGTTTAATATGTCACTTAATATGAGGGGGTAAAATTTTCCTTTAACACTGTATATGAATCAGGACCTTGTTAGGCCCCTATACCTCCTGGGCCCCCTGCAGCCGCAGGGTCTGCTTCCTCTGTAGTTACGCCCCTGCTTCTCAGTCTTGCACCGAGGCACCAGGGATCCCACAACAGACAACACTGATTGCCCTAAACTGTCTCACTCTCCCAAACTCTCTTCCGTTTCCTTAGTCGAGGGATGATAATTGCAAGGAGAAGACTCTGGGGGGATTTTGTACGTCTTTCTTGCCCCAAGCTGATAAAAGCAATCCTAGCATAAGATCTATATCTGGCTACATTCTTTGTGCAGTTTTATTTAGCCTTAAAAGGAACAGTAACACCAAAAAACTGACCTGTTTGCTTCAGAAACACTACTATAGTTCATATAAACAAGCTGCTGTGTAACAATGGCGGAAATTGAAAAAAGTCTATATGGCACAGGTTAAATAGTGGATAACAGATAACACCATTGTGTTCTACAGAGTTTATCTGCTGTGTAAACTGAGCCCTTTCTCCTTTGAATGGCTGCCCCCATTGCTACACAGCAGCTTATTTATATAAACTATAGTAGTGTTTCTGAAGCAAACACATCAATTTTACCAGTGCAGGACAACACTGCATTATTATTACTTTAAAACACTTTTTTGATGTTACTGTTCCATTAACAGTAATAGGAAGCGCAGCACTTTCCGTTTCCTCATTTCCAAAAACTACTTTCCCATCTCTTGCCTTTATTTATATGCCACTTGTTCCACCTGGATTCTTTCTGTACCCCCCCTTCTCTTGTCTATAGTGTACGCTACTACTTAAAGGGGTTGTTCACCTCTGAGTTAACTTTTAGTATGATGTAGAGAGTGATATTCGGAGACAATTTGTAATCGGTTTTCATTTTTTATTATTTTGTTATTTATCTTTTTATTCAGCCGCTCTCCAGATTGTAATTTCTGCAATCTGGTTGCTAAAGTCCCAATTGCCCTAGCAACCATGCACTGATTTCAATAAGAGACTGGAATAAAATTAGGGTAAGGGTCTAAATAGTAATATGAGTAATAAAAAGTCACAATAACAATACACTTGTAGCCTTACAGAGCATCTGGAAAGAGTCAGAAGAAGGTAAAATAATTAAAAAAACTATTAAAAAATAAACAGTTTTCGGTTGCAGGGAAGGCAATATTGGAACAAAAAGAGTTTCACTTCATCATAGATAGATAGCAAAGTATGAATAATATGTTTTGATATTGCTTGATGTTAAAAAAAAAGACTACTGTTTTGTATATTCGATCCACCAAGTTTATACTTTGCTCCATCCATTAACAATCTCTTTTCTCTGTCTATTTGAAAATTAATAAAAATTTTGAATTATAAAAAAAAAAAAATAAACAATTAAGACAAAGAAAAAATTTTCTCCGATTGGCCATTCCATAACATACTAAAAGATGACTTAAAGGTGAACAAATGCTTTTATATCACTTTCCATCTATCATCTGTCTTTTCCTTAGTGTCTCAAACCTGAAATTCTTCTCTTTTTCTGCCTCATTTTCCTTTTCCTCCTCACTTTCTAAAACTTCCTATGTAATTTCCTACCTATTGACGTCTTTATATCCTCCCATTCACCCTCTCTTTCTCATCCACTAATAACAATCTGTCATTTTGTTAAAGCGGTTGTTCACCTTTGGGATAACTTTTAGTATGATGTAGAGTATGATATTCTGAGACAATTTATAATTGTTTTTCATTTGTAATTATTTAAGGTTTTTGAGTTACTCTCTTAAGTTTGCATTTTAAGCAAATTACCCCAGTGATCATGCATTGATTTGAATAAGCAGCGCCGGATTTCTTTTCCGGCCGCCCCGGTCCTAGCGCCCGCCTTCCCAGCGCGCCGGGGAAAAAACGCCGGCGCAGCTGGTGTAGTTGAACGGGGACGTGAACGTCCCCATAATGCGGCTGTGCGGCATGCCACCTATATTTTTTGCCGCCCTAGGCCCAGGCCTATGCGGCCTTGCCGCAAATCCGGGCCTGTGAATAAGAGACTGGAATATGAATAGGAGAGGCCTGAATAGAAAGATGAGTAATAAAAAGTAGCAATAACAATACATTTGTAGCCTTACAGAGCGTTTGCTTTATAGAAGAGGTCAGCGACGCCCATTTGAAAGCTACAAATAGTCAGAAGAAAAATGGCAAATAACTATAAAACATAAATAATGAAGACCAATTGAAAAGTTGTTTAGAAGTGGCCGTTCTATAACATACTAAAAGTTACCTTAAAGGTGAACCACCCCCTTTAACCTAACATTACCTATTTATTTCATTTTTTTCTCTCTTCTATACTGCCCTTGCTGCTGCACCTAGTAATCGGAAGAGAGCAAAATTGAACTCAGTTTTGGCAGGCCCAATCACATTCTGGGGTGTACTACTGAAGGGAAGGACCACAATGTAAGAAAATGCCAATGAATAAGGTGCAAGGAGCAACCCCAATGTACTGCCTGGGGGGCCTGAACCCCTTAGTCCAGTGGTCCCCAACCACCGGGCTGCGGCCCAGAACCGGGCCGTGGACAGTCCTGAACTGGGCCGTTGAGCCTAGCCCGCAATTAACACCTGCGCACCCAATTGGACCCTGGCGTGCCGAATTGGATCCGCAGTTGCCGCAGCCCCCCCCCCTTGCAAAGCATTTTTCCTTTACACCGGTCCCTGGGCCACAAAAGGTTGGGGACCACTGCCCTAGTCTGCCCTGGCCTCAGACATTCTGTCAGGTACACCTTTGCCCAAAACAGATCCATATTAACTCAGGTTTGGCTGAGCATCAAGAACCAACTCATATTCCATAAATAATGGTGTCCTGCTCTTTGATTTGCTCTACAGCCCAATTAAATGTTCAGCTCATTCAACACACCGCAAAAATGGAATGTATCATCATCACAAATACGGAGGACCTTTATGGAATATATTAAGGCAATAGTATATTTGGAAATCCGTGTGGATGTCACTATTTGTTTTTTTTTTTTACCCAAAACGAAATAAGGCTAAATTTACAATAATAAGACACAATTCTGAAAAATAAAATTATAAAAAGCTAACATTTAGGATTAATTGTAATTCAAGGTACTAAACAGCTACTCCATAACTAGCGTTGCTTCTGAAAACTGAGCCATGGGCTACAGGCTACGTAATGCATTAATAGCATTTCATGTGACGCTAACTAACGATAGGGTTCAAGCAGCGTTTCTCCATGTTCCTACGTGAAGACATTACTGTTAAGTCAGCATTGGGGACCGTATATGGGCTCCCGTGTACAATTCTCACTGGAAACTAGGGTTTCTTATTAAAAAAAAAATATATAAAAATACACAGTTTTCTGATACAGAAGAACTCAAAAGTTTTGATATCCAGCATAATTTGACGTTTCCTGGAAGGACAATCTAGTTTAATACTAAGAGGCAGTGCTGAAGTAGGTGTCTGTCTGTCCCAGTGAGACACCGATCACATTTTCTGCGGCTGACTTTTACACATCATCAGGATCTGCTTAAGGACTTTCTGCACGTCTTCATCCATCTGCCCCTGAGCAGGAGAAAGAAGGAAAACACAAATACAGAATTAATTGTATAGCTGAAAAAAACCTCAAAGTTAAAACACTAGAGGACTGATTTATCAAAGGTCGAGTGTTAGAGTTTATTTTACCTTGAAAGAACTCGAAAGGTATCTTACTCTTATTGATCGCAACCCGAAAACGAAAAAGAGATAAAAAAACTCTAATCGCTCCAATCATTTGTTTTTGGCAAAACCCCTTACGAAAAAAACTGGTACATCAAACAGGCTGTTAACCTCTTCAAATGGTTCAAGGGACCTCTGCCATTGACTTCTACAGGACCACGACATGTTTTAGATGGTGTATTTTAGGATTCAAGCTATTTCCAGGGTCCGGGAATAATAAATCTCGAATATTTTAGTTTTTCTTTTAAAGAAAATTCGATCGATTACATTTTTTTTACCTGAAAATGTGTGTTTTGATCAAAAAATACAACTCAAAAATGCGAATTTTCGTGGAAGAAAACAACTCGAACCTTAATAAATCTGCCCCTAATTGTGGAAAAGTGGAACGAGTCACTAAGGGGCACATTTACTAAGGGTCGAATATCGAGGGTTAATTAACCCTCGATATTCGACCAGGAACTAAAATCGTTCGACTTCGAATATCGAAGTCGAACAATTTAGCGCTAATACTTCGATCGAACGATTATTCGTTCGATCGAACGATTAAATCCTTCGAATCAAACGATTCGAAGGATTTTAATTCATCGATCGAACGAATATCCTTCGATCCAAAAAAACATAGGCAAGCCTATGGGGACCTTCCCCATAGGCTAACATTGAGTTCGGTAGCTTTTAGCTGCTGAACTAGGGGGTCGAAGTTTTTCTTAAAGAGACAGTACTTCGATTATCGAACGATCGAATAGTCGAACGATTTTTAGTTCGAATCGTTCGATTCGTAGTCGAAGTCGAAGGTCGAACTAGCCCATTCGATTTTGAGTCGAAGTAGCCAAAAAAACACTTCGAAATTCGAATTTTTTTTTATTCGAATCCTTCACTCGAGCTTTGTAAATGTGCCCCTAAGAGTTTGCCAAAATGCAGTTTTTGCAATATATTTCCTCATATTAATCATATCCCACTGTTCTCGGACACAAATACAAAATCAGTTTTATTCCCTGTAATAGAATTAAAAATAAATTGAGAAGACTTAAGCTGGCTGTAGTAATATATGCAGACCTATGTATATATGAATACACATTTCTTAAGTTCCCGTCTACTTCAAAGGATTGTAATTAAGCCCCATTTAGCTAGTATATGTCCTGAGTTTTTATGACCCATCCTGTCTTGTAATAAAATGCAAAAGTTAGATAGGATGCTTTGTTAGATAGGTGGGACACATCCCAAGAGACCATCTGGAGAGGGTCTTTTACATTTCAACGAGGAACTGTTTGTACAGTTGTTATTGGTAAAAGGGACATCTAAAGAAATTAGCTGGTTTTCCTGTTTAACTTGTCATCAGCCAATCAGAACCATTACCCATTTGGGTCAATGGCATAGAAACAGTATAACAATGGAATTGGTTTTTGGCTGAAAGATGAGGAAGCAGAGGAGAAGAGGAAGGGAAGAAGAGGGAGAAAGAGAGAAGGAAGTATAACCTTTGGGCACATTCTGAAAATCTGTATCATTTGCTGTCTCTGGGCTGGATAATCTGAATACATCGTTTCATCTCTGGGAACCTTGGTTGCATCATTTTACCTGGCTGAAGTAAATTGCAGATTCTACATTTCACATCTAACTACACACTATACGGATACAACACTGGCCATACACTGAAAGATCCGTTTGGTGAGGTTCTTTCCCTGAAATGCCCACCTTGAAGTGGGTGATATTGGGCTGATCGTTAGGGTCTAACGATCAAATCACAATGACGGATACAGGCCATCAGGGCAATGACCACTGATTTTTAAACCAGTCCGATTTTCAGCCAGATATCTGTTGGGTAGGCCCACTGGAGTGCCCCATACACAGGCAGTTAAAGGAGAACTAAACCCTAAAAATGAATATGGCTAAAAATGCCATGCTTTATATAGTGAGCATATTGCATCAGCCTAAAGTTTCAGCTTGTCAATAGCAGCAATGATCCAGGACTTCAAACTTGTCACAGGGGGTCACCATCTTGGAAAGTGTCTGTGACACTCACATGCTCAGTGGGCTCTGAGCAGCTGTTGAGAAGCTAAGCTTAGGGCTCGTCACTAATTATCCAGCAGAAAATGAGCTTCCCCTGTAATATAAGCTGATGCTACAGGGCTGATTATTATATTAAATTCTGATGCTAATTGCACTGGTTTCTGTGCTGCCATGTAGTAATTATCTTTATTAATTACTAATCAGTCTTATATTGTGACATTTCTATTCTATGTGTACTGTATATTGTGAGTGGGTCCCTAAGCTCAGTAAGTGACAGCAGCACAGAGCATGTGCAGTGAATCAGCAGAAAAGAAGATGGGGAGCTACTGGGGCATCTTTGGAGACACAGATCTTTACTGCTAAAGTGCTGTGGTTGCCTTGGCCGGGTACAGAAGCTCAAAACATAATGTAACATTTCTACCTACTTCTTTAGTTTAAATTTCCTTGTCCTTTAAGCTGCCAACTTTAGGTGCAGGAGCTGATTCGGCAGCAAAAATGTGCCCATTTATGGCCACCTTAAAGGTGTAAATGTTTAGTATGTTATAGAATGGCTAATTCTAAGCAACTTTTCAATTGGCCTTCATTATTTATTTTTGTATTGTTTTTGAATTATTTGCCTTCTTCTTCTGGCTCTTTCCAGCTTTCAAATGGGGGTCACTGACCCCATTTAAAAAACAAATGCTCTGTAAGGCTACAAATGTATTGTTATTGCTACTTTTTATTACTCATTTTTCTATTCAGCCCTCTCCTATTCATATTCCAGTCTCTTATTCAAATCAATGTATGGTTGCTAGGGCAATTTGAACCCTAGCCACCTGATTGCTGAAACTGCAAACTGAAGAGCTGCTGAATAAAAAGCTAAATAACTCAAAAAACAGAAATAATAAAAAATGAAAACCAATTGCAAATTGTCTCAGAATATCACTTTATACATCATACTAAAAGTTAATTTAACCGTTAATTTTCCCCTTTTAGATGGGAAACCACAGTCAGTTTGACGTTTACGGGTAGGTAACACAAAATCTATACAAGCCTGGATAGCAGGAAATAAATACTAAAACAAGTTGTGGGCCTGAACATTATTTCAGAAAAAGATGCATTTTTCTGCACAGCAGATTATATATGAGAGCCCTGGATGCAAGTGCTACAGCAGTAAGTTTGGCAAAATGGCACCCATCTCTCCTCCGAGCACAGCTACACTCATCACTTTGCACCACAACCAGGCAGTAACTATAGGGTTGTGCCTCTTCCATCAGTTTTGTGAGATTTACACTTAAGTGAGGAGTTATATGTCTCTGTTCTGACCCCACAATATCTCCGTGGTCATTTCCCTGTATGTAACTTTGTTAGTTTGGTACGTGTAGTCTGTCTGGATGATCACAACTGATATCTACAATGTATGTATTATGTATATATTATATATGTATTATGTATATCAGTCAATGCATCAGTAGTATCAGTAGCTGATACAGTGTATGGTAGGTTGGCGGAAAAGGACATGAAGAGATGCTGAAGCTCCTTTTCACTTACTGCTCTTCCAAATGTTTGGGCTTCGGCCTAAGCCAATGGAACCATAGAACGATGACCATAAGATGTAAAACACTGCCTACGATATCCATGTACCCTGTACATACAGGGTGTCCAGTGTATAGCTTTTCAGAAGCAGAATCTCCACTACCCTTATTCATAGTTACATAGTTAAATCGGTTAAACAAGTCCATCAAGTTCAACCCCTCCAAAAGAAAACCCAGCATCCATACACACACCCCTCCATACTTTCACATAAATTCTATATACCCATATCTATACTAACTATAGAGCTTAGTATCACAATAGCCTTTGATATTATGTCTGTCCAAAAAATCATCCAAGCCATTCTTAAAGGCATTAACTGAATCAGCATCACAACATCACCCGGCAGTGCATTCCACAACCTCACTGTCCTGACTGTGAAGAACCCCCTACGTTGCTTCAAATGAAAGTTCTTTTCTTCTAGTCTAAAGGGGTGGCCTCTGGTACGTGATCCACTTTATGGGTAAAAAGGTCCCCTGCTATTTGTCTATAATGTCCTCTAATGTACTTGTAAAGTCTAATCATGTCCCCTCGCAAGCGCCTTTTTTCCAGAGAAAACAACCCCAACCTTGACAGTCTCGTAAATTAAATCTTCCATCCCTCTAACCACACTCATGTGTGTCTTCCAGCTCCCAACTTACATAATGGCTGCTTCTTCTAAGCACTTACACACCCTGCACTCCTACTAATGTCTGCCAATGCCATTCCCTTTCTACTAATTCACAGGCTTCTTTCACCCACTGCCATAACAGCTACACACGGATTTATGAACCCATAACGGCAAGTGCTTTCAGCCCAGAGAAAATGATCTTAAAAAAAAGCGACTCTATTCATTCAAATTAAAGACCATCCCAAAAACTCCCCACCCATTGTGGTCACGCAGTGCTGACAGTTGGAGCGTTCTGCATTAAATTACATACATATTTTCCGTTATCATTTACCTGCACGGCATAAAGTAGATGCATCCTGTAAACAGATACAATCTCCTGATGCTGTTTCTTGGTCTCCTGCAGGGAAATAACACAGTCAGATCAACAGGCTTATATTTAGCATATTCTTCCCTGCTTCCCTTTTTTTTAGGAATATGAACTTTATGTTAATTTCCCGGGTTCTGGTATAACATCACCAGGTCTTGTAGCCAAACACATTTTGAATTGGTGCATGAAAAGCCCCTTTATACTTAACGATGGGAACTCAGCTTGAGTCAGAGGGCATTCTGCAGATTTTGTGCATGTTATAATAAAATAATGTGTTAGATTGATGTAATATGTGTAGAGAACTTAAATAAATCCATATGAAATCATTGGGCATGGCACACAGCTGGCTCACATCTGGCCTGTCTATGAGAATATTCTTGCAGTGCTACAAGAAGTTGTAATGAAAGACAGGCTTATATCCTAATGGCTATGGGACATTTTTTCCACTAACGGAGAAGCAAATGAATGTTCCCCTTCCTCTTATTATTCAGTTTATTGGGAACCTCTGGCAGCACTAGTGGTGGCAATTTTTAGCCTGAAACAGCTCTTGTGCTTCCTACTGCTAAATTTATAGAATGCTCGGGACCTGGGGTTTTCCAGATAATGGATCTTTCCATAATTTGAATCTTCATACCTTTGAGTCTACAAGAATATCATGTAAATATTAACTACACCCGATAGGCTATTTGTGCTTCCAATAAGGACTGATTATATCTTAGTTGGGATCAAGTACAAGCTACTGTTTTATTATTACAGAGAAAAAGGAAATAATTTTTAACATTTCGGGTTATTTGGATAAAATGGAAGTCTATGGGAGACGGACTTTCCGTAATTCTGAGCTTTCTGGATAATGGGTTTCCGGATAGCAAATCTCATACCTGTACTATAGATGAGTAAGCACCAACTCCTGAGTGAATAAGGGTCAATCAGCACACAGGAAACAATAATTAGGATATCTGTTAAATACAAATACAAGTATGGAATTTGTTATCCGGAAACCAGTTATCCAGAAAGCTCCGTATTACGGAAAGGCCATCTCCTATAGACTCTATTTTATCCAAATAATCCAATTTTTTAATTTTAACCCTTTTTCTCTGTAATAATAAAACAGTAGCTTGTACTTGATCCCAACTAAGATATCATTAATCCTTATTGGAAGCAAACCAGTCTATGGGCTTTAGTTAATGTTTATATGGTTATCTAGTAGACTTAAGGGAGCAAAGTCCCTAACCGGCGAAAATTCGCCAGAGACATCTTCGCAGCCATCGCAACACTTCGCCAGGCGAAAATTCGCCAATTCACTAAAGTGCGAAGTTGCGTCCAGGGCGCCAAACGCTGGCAAATTATCATACCGTTACTTCGGCAATCAAAGCAAAGATGTGCTAGCGTTGCCTAATTTGCATACAGTGGGAAATGATAAAGTTGAATGGACGGATATGTTGCAGCAAATACATTACATTACACAAGTCCAGGGAACCTTAATAAATAAAATAGAGTTTATTTATAATAAAGTCCTATGCACTCCATTGCACTTCGCCTGGTCTAAGCTGGCAAAGGCAAGTCTGGCGAATGAGGTAACGTTCAGTAAAATCCGCATCTTAGTGAATTTGTGGAGTTACGTCCGTTCGCCAGAGTGGAAATTCGCCTGGAGTTAGAGCGCGAAGCAACGCTAGCGTCTATCTCCTTCGCTAGCGAAATGACGCCCATTATGAAGTCATCGAAGTTCCGAAATGACGTCACTCTGGCGAATTTTCGCTAGCGTTAGTCACTTCGCCCTTTAGGGAATCTACCCCATGGTATAAAGATCCAAAGTACAGAACAATCCGTTATCCGGAAAACCCCTGGTCCCAAGCATTTTGGATAACAGGTCCTTTATATGTATAAACATAGCAGCGGCATACTTACTATGAGCTGGCTCTGCAGCTGTTTCACTTGTTGCTGCAGGGCTTCCAGTTGCTGGCTCTGTCTCTTGGGTGTGCTTGTTGATAAGGACAGTTGCGAGAGGCTGTTCAAGGCTTCCTTCAGTTTGCTCACTTCCTTGGAGAGCTCATTTATCTGAAAGTAAATGCTCGTGTTGTTAATGAATTCAGAAATATCGGTGGTGAGCCTGTGCTTGCAGTGGTAAAAATGTACTGAATTCTTTCTTCTTCTACTTTAAATGAGACACCCAAAGAAAAGAATTTTTAGGATGATGAAGGTTGATCAGCAAAGCAGTTACAGTGGGGGTCATTTATAAACTTCGCGCAGGGCAGATTGGTTCACAAAGTGAATATATTTGCCCTGCGCATGGTTATATTTATAAAGCTGAATAAGAGGGTGCATACAGAATTGCGAATTTTTTATTCACAATGCGAATGTCTAAAGGGGCTTTATAAATATGTCACAATTCGCAAATTGCGAATCTTTATGCGCACACTCTGCGACTCAATTACGCCACAACTTTGGTGGCGGATAAAATATTCGCAAAACAGTTTTGCAAACTGCGAATTTAAGTTACTCTCAACGCTATTTTCGCGCACAACAACCTCGCACATTGGGTGCGCTCGCGCAAACTCCTGTCTCATTTGCGGGCCATTTGCGAAAATTTATTCACACTGCGAATTCGCAAAAACCGGAAAGACGGGCAGAGCAGTGCAATATATTAGCGCTCAGCAAAAAACATGCGCAATACAACCATTTGCGAAAAATATGCGCTGCGCGAACTTTATAAATGACCCCCAGTGTGTTATAGGCAGCAAGGCAGACTGGTGGTTCACCTTTAGGGTCGAATTTCGAATTCATGTGAATTTCTTTTTACTCTCATAACTTCGAATATACTCGAAATTCGAATGGGAGTCTATTTAAGAAAAAATGGGAAAGTCTAAAACTCGAATGAATATTACTGACTCGAAAACTCGAATCAAGTTTGTTCTCCGAAAAAAGCTTGAATGCCAAAAAGGCTATTAACATCTTCAAATGGGTCACTGGACCTCTGCCATTGACTTCTACATGAACTCGGCAGGTTTTAGGTGGTGAATAGTCAAATGCGAATTGTTCATAGGGTCAAGGTTTGATAAATCTCGAAATTTGAATTGAGTTTGTATTATTTCCAATTCGAAATTTGCGAGTTTTGACCAAAAATACAATTCAAAAATTCTAATTCTAATTTCCTATTCGACCCTGAATAAATCTGCCCCGTAATGTTTTAATATGATGTAGAGAGTGATATTCTGAGACAGTTTGCAATTGGTTTTAATTTTTTTATTATTTGTGCTTTTTGGGTTATTTGGCGTTTTATCCAGCAGCTCTCCAGTTTGAAGTTTCGGCAATCTGGTTGCTAGGGTCCAAATTATCCTAGCAACCATGCAATGATTTGAATAAGAGTCTGGAATATGAATAGTGTCTGCACTGTAAGCTGCCTGTCTATGCACATGGATTTTGGGCATGGAAGGGAGCAGATCTTTGTTTTCTCCCCTAAGATAAGCCAAAAGAAGAAATGGAAAAATGGGGTTCAACAAAATCTGTCTTTATATATATATACAGTATATCCCTATGTTCTCAAATTAAATGCTTCACCCTTTCATGTCTCCCACCATCTACTTCTTGATTGCAAACCTGTGGCCCTCAAGCTTCCAAAATCCTCCGATGCCTAGATTCCTTCCAGGACTACATTCAACTGCCTTCCATTAAATGTACTAACCTTTTTGTCTTTGTCTTCTTCTATCTTGGAAGTATTTTCGGAGAATCTCTTCAGCTCCAGCAAATCTTCCTGTGCTTTCTCATGCCTGATGCGATAATCATCGATTTCAAGTTCCCTGGTGTTTAGTTGTGACAGAATCAGATCTTTGTCTCCTTTGACCTGTGTGAGTTCCAGTTTCACTTGGGCACTCTCATTAGACAGCTTTTCTTTCTCCTTCAGCAAGTTTCGTATTTCAGAAGAGAGAGCGCCAATTTCCTCCTCCAGAGATGCCTGCAGTTCTTCAAAAACTTTCCTTGTGACCATTGTTTCTTGGACCACAGTCTTCTCATGCAGCACATCTTCCTCTAAAGCCCTGAGCTTAGATTCTTGGGAAGAAAGGCCCACTCTCAACTCCTCTCTTTCAGCTTCTAGACTACAGATGTTGTCTCTCAAAGTTGCAATGACCTGCATGTACTCTGCAACTACTGGTGAATCCCTCAGTTCTTCCTGTAACCGTTGCTTCAGTTCACATGCTTCTTCCAATGCTTTTGCATGCTGGGAAGCCATACTAGCCAAATCATTTTCAACTTGCTGTTTGCCATCTATGACCTCTTGCAGAAGTTTCACATGCTCCTCTTTCTGAATGAAGTCACACGAGACTTCCTGTGCATTCTCTCTTGCTTTTCCAAGTTCAGCTTGGGCTTCCCTGTAAGCCAAAGTCAATTCACTCACTTGCTTATTCAGTTCCTCTATTGTGTTAATCACGGCTTCCTTGTCCTGCTTATCTTCATCAGACGATGCCTTCTCCATTCGACTTTCTAATTCTTTCTGAAGTTTCTTCATACCTTTCAGTTCCTTTTCATATGTATCTCTTAGTTGGGTTTTCTCTTGGTTGACCTGTTCCTTAAGGGAGATGTAAGATTTTTCCACCTCCTCCAATTTTTCCAGTGTCACCATGTTGGCCATGTTGGCTGTCATTAAGTCAACTTGATATTGTAATTCCTTCATCTCATTGTCCTTTCTATCGCTTTCTGATAGAATATTTTTGTAATTTCTCCTTAATGTCTCCAACTCTTCAAGCATCAACATTGTTTTCTGATGAGACTCTTCCGACATGCCTTTAGGCTCTTCCTGTTCAACATTCGACATTCGTTGCAAACTGGCCTTCTGTTTTTTATCCTGTCTCTCATCTTCTGCTCCATAAGGCTGGACCTCCAGATCTGAACCATCCTCTACAGACTCCTCGTTAATCGACTGCTGAAGCCTTGACGACGTAGACTGAATCTGAGCTTCTAACTTTTCTCTTTCTGCTTCAGACTCGTTTAACTTAAGTTGCATGTCGTCAATCGTTTTCTCAAGTTGTCTTAGTTTGTGTTCACTGATAGAGGCTTCGGGCTGGGATTCAAATGAAATATCTGTGTTCTCGGAAATAATTGTGGGTGATGTTGATTCTTGAGTGCTTACGTTGGATAGGTTTAAATCGGTCTGTGTAGAATGGTATGAATCACAGCTAATGTCACTGTTCAGCTTTGCCTGTGGAAAGACAAACTTTATTTAGATAATTCATTGCATGGCAGTAGTTATATTTTCGCAGAACATGAATAGCATTCATCAACATTCTGTTCTTTCCTTATAGCTTTTATTATCACATCTATAGGACAGTGACATTGGCTATTGTACATTGCTGTTGACAGTTCTAATTAGGTGATACCATGTGCCAAATTATACACATTTACACATTCTATCTTCTACAATCTGTCTAGACCAGTGGTTTTCAGTTGTTCAGGTTCCCCTTAAAGGCCCAACATTTGACCAGTAAGAGGCCTCAGTTCATAGTACATGAAATATATATGAAAATATTGCTTTATGAGACTTTTAGCCATAGTTCCCTTGATATATAGGACATTGAAAACCTTCAAGATAGGCTTCCAGGATACTCTAGGCAAAAAAAAGCATCCTAAAAAAATATATCCTTAACTGGTCTTCACGCTGGGCCTGCCAGACATGGCTCTGAACCCCCTAGAAAGGGCAGGATGACAGTTTGGGAACCTCAGTTCTACATGGTCTTTTCTCTAGAAAAGACAGATTTAATATCTGTAGTATGCTTCTACAATTCATACATTACTATTACATCCGCCAACTCATGTATTGCTGAGGCCAAAGCGTGCAATATAAAGTTCTAGCAGAGGTGGTGTTGTTGCATCAAGATAAGCCAACCATTATGTCGGCCCAGTATGGGCTGTGATAATAAAGGCACTAATCATGTCAATTTATGCATATAAGGCTGGTTTACAAAGGTAAATATCTTTGTATCCAACCATTACATTAATAGCAAATACTGTAAAAACTGCTGGAGTTTAAGGGTCAGGGCACACAGGCAGATTCAGGGAGATTAGTTGCCCGGTGACAAATCTCCTCTTCTTCGGGGCGACTAATCTCCCTGAACCGCCTCCCCTGCCTTCCAGCCGGCTAAAATGTAAATCGCCAGCGGGGTGGCACTTGGCGCAATTTGTTTTCCGAAGTAGCCCGAGGAAACTTTGGGAGATTAGTCGCCCCGAAGAACCTACAGTACCATGACAGCATTTACCTTTTATAGAAATTATGACAAATTCTACAATCTTTCCAATTCTAAAAGAAAAGCTGGACTACTTTTTTTTGACTGGATCACCAAATGGAGGACCAGTAGGGCAGATCCAAACACTTGATTCTTGGGCTCAAAATTGGATCGGCCTATTTGTTCGTAGTTTAGATATTTAAAATTTTTGGCACATACATAGGTGGTCTAAGTGCCAAATATCATTGGCCTGTTGGCCATATTGCTGTGTGGGTCAATGAAGACAGACCACTGCAGTTATTGGTTGGCCTGTTTTTTTTTTATTTTGGCCAAGAAGCAACACTGGTGCAATCAGTTTAATTTGTGTTAACATCCATCTCATCTCACCATGTTGCATTATTAAAATGTCACTATAATCAGAACATTTTCGAGTGATTGGCTGAACCTACTCCAAACACAAATGGAGCATCTTACCAGAAATGGAAGAATCATACCCATCCTTACTGAATATATATTACAACTGCAGGTTTTTCATTTATGTCTCAGAATGACAAATCTCTTTGCCCCTTGGGTATTTCTGCACCCACCTGTAACTTTTCTTGTAATTCCTTGTTCTGGGATGTGAGTGAAACAATCTTTGCTTGCAGCAATGCAATGGCTTCCTGGTGTTCAGCTTCGGAACTTTCATCCAATAGGCTGTCAGCTCCTGATGGTGAATACACAGCAGGTAAATACATTGGGGTTATTAAAACTAAAAACAGTAACTGGGATACAAACCTAGACAATCCAACGGTTTAAGGGCATAACAATAAGTAAATTTGCTCTGTAGCAATTGAGAAGGACACACCAACGTGCAGAACTGTAACCCGCAGTTTGAAGCTACAGGTCAGACCCCCAGTACAGAGACTAAATCCCATTTACAAAACAAATACAGAAAGATGAATCAATGTGCTTAAGGCTAATATCAGATATTGAAATTTCACCTCCATATTTTTTACCTTGGTCAAAATTGAAAAGGCCATTACTCACTGAACCTAAATAGGAATCTCATAGGGGCAATGGGCAAGGTGCGCTGGAAAGTTGTGGAGTATATATATATATATATATATATCTGCAGTGTTGACATCTGACAACGTGTCATACTGTTAGTTATATTCCTTTTATCATTTAACTGGCACATGGCCTTGCTATCAACACTGTCTGGAAGCACCTCCATGTTATTCCTGTCTGCTATCAGCCGTGTGCTTTTATATGGTCATCGGAGTCCTAAGTGACTTTGAATAGCCTTATAAATTATAGAGGGTGCCTCTTTCTCTCTATACAGTATATATTAGGATATAGTATATATTAGGGATGCACCGAATCCTGGATTCGGTTAGGGTTCTGCCTTTTTCAGCAGGATTCGGCCAAATCCTTCTGCCTTGCTGAAGCGAATCCTAATTTACATATGCAAATTAGGGACGGGGTAGGAAATTGCATGACTTTTTGTCACAAAAATGTTTTCCCCTTCCCACCCCTAATTTGCGATGGATTCGTGGGTTCGGCCAAATCCAAAATAGTGGATTTGTATACATTGCCAAAAAAAAAAACCGCACTCCAAGGACGTCCTGATGACGGGCCAAGTAATGGAGCCGAAACGTTGAAATAAAATCACTTCATTTTTTTTCACTAACAAGTCCTTGGAGTGCAGTTTTTTGGCAATGTATGTATACTGTTCTTTCACCAGCACCCAGGCAGCTGTCTCTATGGGTTGTGAGTGCACCAGGTTCGACATACATATATATATATATATATATATATATATATATATATATACATATATATACGAAAGCAGATAGTGGCAGCACTCCAAGGAATTTTATAGCCCATATATATAGTACAGCAGGTTGGCGCGCACACCTTAAGCCAATGCCCATAACCTGCGTGTTAATCCATATAGAAATATATATGAAAGCAAATAGTGGCAGCACTCCAAGGAATTTTATAGCCAGGCACAAGTTTGTCAAAAAAAGGCAGGTTTATTTGTCCAACGTTTCAGTTCCTCATGGAACCTTCATTTTTTTTTTTTTTCCTTGATGAAAGTTTCATGAGGAACTGAAACGTTGGACAAATAAACCTGCCTTTTTTTGACAAACTTGTGCCTGGCTATAAAATTCCTTGGAGTGCTGCCACTATTTGCTTTCATATATATTTCTATATGGATTAACACCCAGGTTATGGACATTGGCTTAAGGTGTGCGTGCCTACCTGCTGTACTATATATATATATATATACTAGGGATGCACCGAATCCACTATTTTGGATACGGCCGAACCCCCGAATCCTTTGTGAAAGATGGCCGAATACTGAACCGAATCCGAACCCTAATTTGAATATGCAAATTAGGGGTGGGAAGGGGAAAACATTTTTTCTTCCTTGTTTTGTGACAAAAAGTCACGCGATTCCCTCCCCGCCCATAATTTGCATATGCAAATTAGGATTCGGTTCGGCCGGGCAGAAGGATTGGGCTGAATCCGAATCCTGCTGAGAAAGGCCCAATCCCGAACTGAACCCTGGATTCGGTGCATCCCTAATATATACATACATATATATACATACATACATCTTTATACATATACAGGTATATGATCTATCTTATTTGATTACAATGGAGTCTATGGGGTATATTTATCAAAGAGTGAAGTTAGAGATCTCCACAGTCCTCTAGAGTGAAATTCAACAACTCTTCATTCATTTCTATGGGATTTCTAAAAAAGTATTTATCAATGGTTGAAAGTAGGGATGCACCGAATCCAGGATTCAGCCTTTTCAGCAGGATTCGGATTCGACCGAATACTTCTGCCCGGCCGGGAAATCGTGTGAATTTTTGTCACAAAACAAGGAAGTAAAAAATGTTTTCCCCTTCCCACCCCTAATTTGCATGATTCAGATTCGGTTCCGTATTCGGCTGAATCTTTCACAAAGGTTTCGGGGTTTCGACCAAATCTAAAATAGTAGATTCGGTGCATCCCTAGTTGAAAGTGAAAGTTCACCGTTTGATAAATACTCCTTTTAACATGCCATAGGAATGAATAGAGAGTGGTGGAATTTCACTCTAGAGGACTGTGGTGATCTCTAACTTCACTCTTTGATAAATATACCCCTCTCAGAGAAGGCCTTCACGTAATTGGAGCTTTCTGGATAACAGGTTTCCAGATAAGGGATCCCACACCTATACATAAATGTCTGCATGCATATCTTATTATCTATACTCCATACTCCATACCTATGCTGTCACTCAGTCTGTCTCTATACTCCCGACGGCTGGATGTAATCTCATCCTGAAAATAAAAGCAAAATGTTGAATTAATAAGAATATGACCAAACTAAATACTTTACTCAACCTGAACTTGACTAAAGGGCTTTCACAGTTTCTTATTAGAAGAAACATTAGAGGCGAATACTTTAATTATTTTCCCGTTTTGCATTTTTATTCCCCCAAGGTTCTATAAAGGTGTTACTTCTTGCAGTGTTAGACCTGCTCCTGGCTGCCATTGTCTCTCAGACTGGCCAAATCCCTGCTTATAACCAATCAAAACCCTACTGTTGTGTTATAATCCCCTTACAAGCAGCCTCTGGAGCTTGCTGAACAGGGGGAAGGGTCTAGCAAAACTGTGGCAGAGGTAATTGAGGGGTAACCCCTTATAGCAGGGGTCCCCAACCTTTTTTTAACTGTGAGCCACATTCAAATGTAAAAAGAGTTGGGAGCAGCATAAGCATGGAAAAGTCCCTTGGGGTGCCAAATAAGGGCTGTGATTTGCTATTTGGTAAACCTTATGTGGACTGGCAGCCTACAAGAGGCTCTATTTGAGATTATACTTATGCAATTAAAACTTGCTTTGAAGCTTGGAATTCAAAAATAAGAACTTGCTTTGAGGACCCTGAGAGCAACATCCAAGGGGTTGGAGAGCAACATGTTGCTCACGAGCTACTGGTTGGGGATCACTGCCTTATAGCATTACTAAAGTCAACGTCATTAATCTTATTGATTATAAGATTATGTTAGGAACTAACGACATTTGTCCTGGGAGACTTTCCCTGGACGGATAGGGGGAAATGTAATAAAAGCACTGCGTATCTTGACAGCGCTATATAAATAAATGATGATGATGATGAAAAGTCTCAAATGTTCTCTTATCGCTATGTAATATTCTTCACAAGACTGCAAATTTTAATTGCACATTTCACACTTTTAAAGGGGTTGGTTCGCCTTTAAGTTAACTTTTAGTATGTTATAGAATGGCCAGTTCTCAGCAACTTTTCAGTAAAGAGTGACTGAAGTTTATCAGAGCACATGTCACATGACTGGGGGCACCTGAGAAACTGACAATATGTCTAGCCCTATGTCACATTTCAAAATTAAATATAAAAAAAATCAGTTTGCTCTTTTGAAAAATGGATTTTAGTGCAGAAGTCTGCTGGAGCAGCACTATTGACGGATGCGTTTTGAAAAAAAACATATTTTCCCATCAGAATGGCTGAGTAACTAAGTAACTTTCCAGCTGCTCTTCATTATTTCTTTTTTTATATAGTTTTTTATAGTTTTTGAATTATTTCTCTTCTTCTTCTGACTCTTTCCAGGTTTCAAATGGGGGTCACTGACCCCATCTAAAAAACAAATGCTCTGTAAGGCTACAAATGTATTATTATTGCTACTTTTTATTACTCGTCTTTCTATTCAGGCCTCTCCTATTCATATTCCAGTCTCTTATTCAAATCAGTGCATGTTTGATAGGGTAAATTCATGCAAAGGTAAACAGTTTTACATTGCGAATATTTTCCCAGTTACTGACTTTTATTATTAGCCTCTTACCTTGCCGCCTTGATCAGGAAAGAAAACCTGCCCTTGTGCAGACATTGGTGTAGATATTGAAGACCGGGGAGAAGACACGTCACTCTGCTTTAAGAAAAAAGTGACACGATTACATATCTTCAGACATATGATATAAATAAGACTTAATCTGTTTTTTTTTTTGCAAGTTGCAAGTGTTCCAGTCTAAAGGTGGCCTCTGTTGAGATGCTAAGCTAAAGGGGTTATGGCAAATCATCAAGCCAAAAATGATGCTTGCCTGCTATAGAAGTCGATGCCATGGGGCTGATTATTAAATTTAGATGCAGACTGCACTGATCTGTGAGCTACCATGTAACGAGAATCTGAATTAATTACTATTAGCTTTGTATTGAGACTTTTATATTCTAAATAAACAGTATATTGTGAGTCCCTAAGCTTAGGTAAGTGACAGCAGCACAGAGCATGAAAAGAATATGGGGAGCTACTGGGGGCATTTTTGGAGGAAGGAGGGGGTCTATGTGGGGTAGGGTTTTTTTTTAATAAGGGGTTTGTTTCTCCTTTAAGGTAAATTGCCCCCGCGTTCTCAACATGTAGCTCTCTATATCTTATTGCACTACATGGCCACAGGGAAGCAGAGGCTTCAGATATGAGCAAAAGCATGTGCTCAAATTAAAGGTTTCTCGTTCACTGTTTGGCACATTTTATTCACATCAAGAGGGAAGTGTCA
The DNA here is from genome assembly GCF_017654675.1 of Xenopus laevis. Taxonomy (NCBI): domain Eukaryota; kingdom Metazoa; phylum Chordata; class Amphibia; order Anura; family Pipidae; genus Xenopus; species Xenopus laevis. Next base: position 216,612,745 of record NC_054371.1, read on the forward strand.
GGATGATTATATGCAGATGTGGAAATGCATAAAATTCTTCATTCTGTACAAAGCCACTCACTTTCTGGACTGTAAAATAACCTATTTCCATGCAGTCCATACAGAGCATTTCCAGAGGACTTTTTACATGACGTACAGTATATCATGTCAACTCATCCGGCTTGAAACCCTAACACACTGCTGCCCCCCCCCCAAAATAAAGGCAAATTATGTGTTTCCTATTACAACGTACATGCACTGAGCTGCCTGGGAGTTTTTATTGCCCACCTGCTTACTAGGGCTGGGATATGCTCAATTCAGAACCAACTCCTGGGTTCAGTGCATAACTAATACAATCCAACCTGATCAATTCAATCAAGCCCAAATTCATGTTAAAGTAACAGTAACACCAAAAAATGAAAGTGTTTTAAAGTAATGAAAATATCATTTACTGTTGCCCTGCACTGGTAAAACTGATGTGTTTGCTACACAGCCGCTTGGTTATATAAAATACAGTAGTGTTTCTGAAGCAATGGCGGAAATTAAAAAAAGGCTGCCCCCATTGCTACACAGCAGCTTATTTATATAAACTATAGTAGTGTTTCTAAAGAAAACACACCAGTATTACCAGTGCAGGGCACCACTGCATTATATTTTTATTACTTTAAAACATTTAAATTTTTTATGTTACTGTTCCCTTAAATGACCAGAACCATCATTGACCCATTTATCATCCTATTTCATGGTGTGCATAGGCATTTCCGTAGTGTCACAGCATTTAATGGAACAATAATGTAATAAGGCAACTAGGGATGCACCAAAATCGAATTTGAATTAAAAAAAATTCAGATTCGAATTAAAAAAAAATCACGTGACTTTTCATCACACAAACAAGAAAGTCAAAAATGTTTTACAGCATGCGGTTCTCTTTCCCCCTTGTTTCCCTAATTTACATATATAAATTAGAGTTCAGATTCAGTCCGGTATTCGCCCCAAATCTTTTACAAAGGATTCGGCCGAATACTAAGGGCAGAGACACACGGTCAGATTTGGGGAGATTAGTCGCCCGGCGACAAATCTCCTCTTCTTTGGAAGACTAATCTCCCGGAAAAGCCTGCTAGAATGTAAATCGGCGGGATGGCACTCAGTTTTCCAAAGTCGTAAATTTTAGCCGGCTTTTCAGGGAGATTAGTCGTCTGAAGAAGAGATTTGTCGCCGGGCGACTAATCTCCCCAAATCTGACCGTGTGTTTCTGCCCTAAAATAGTGGAGTCAGTGGCGTAACTAGTTGTTACTGGGCCCCATAGCAAATTAAATTTAGGGCCCCAAAATATTTATAAGTTGGCCTATTTTACCAAGATATATTAAAATTGCTAATTAATTAGGGTCTCACTGGGCCCCCTATACCTCCTGGGTCCCCCTGCAACCGCAGGGTCTGCTTCCTCTATAGTTACGCCCCTGGATTGAGTGCATCCCTAAAGACAACTGTGGTTACACAAATAACATTGACATGCAAAACCCCCATGTAATAAGGCCAAAGTAGATGCTATGCAAGTAGATAATTATAAGCCTTTATTCACCTATGAGGAAAACACATATAAGATGTTAAACGATCATTTACCTGTAACGGTGTGATAGGAGGAGGTGGAGCTTTGCGCTTTTTGGGAGTCCCACTTCTCTCTGTACTTAATTTAGTGACTTGATCATGCTGGAATTTTTACAGGCCAAAGAAAGGGAGCTTGTTAGTTGGGTTAGTGAAGGTCGAACAAGATCATATCTAAACAGTTCTACTGATCCAACAGGTGGGCTGAGTTACACATACTGCATTGCTAGGGTACAAAGTCATGCTGAGGCTGCTGGGTAGTCCTGGTTAGCAGTAGGAAGACCAGGCAGCACTATATTATGCTAAGCATGCAGCTATATACATCATATATACATCATAAACAGCAGTGATAGCACAGGGCATGAGGGTTTTGACAACAGGCTACAGTACAGGTACACTTATTAAAAGAAAAATCTAAACTCACATTAACAATAAGAAATGGGTATAAATATAATTACCTGGACAGGCTTGGTTGGAGACACTATTCCTGCAGAGAGATAAAACAATTTATACTCACTATACTAAAACAGATTAAGGCCGTTCTTTGCACAAAACTGCAATACATTTTGTTAAGTGATCTGCATGTAATGAATTAAAATTGAATATAATGACTGCAGCAAGCAGAGTAAAGGTGGCCATACACGGGCAGATTAAAGCTGCCGATATCAGTCCTTTAGACCGATTCGGCAGCTTATCTGCCTATGTGTGGGGGCTCTCGAAGGTTCCTCCCGATCGATATCAGGCCAAAAATCGGGTAGATATCGATCGGTCAAGTTTGATTTTTTTCTACGATCCAGGACCAAATCAGTTAGTTGATACGGTCCTGTGACCCATCGGCGCCCATTTGTAGCATTGTACTCCGATCATTCGGATTCACCTGATATCGATAAAGTCCTCACCCCACCAGTCTCCACAGATGTCTCCATAGACTGCAGAATGATTCAATGACAAATCAGCCTGCTTTGACCCTGCACACGAGTGTCCAAGGAACTGCTCACTTTGCAACCTGAACAAAAAGGAGATCTTCCCATATATGCTCTGCTTAAAGGAAAACTAAACCCTAAAAATAAGAAAAGACTTATCTACTACCCTGGATAGTCCCCCCTCCTTGCTTCCTACCCGCATAGTGCATTATTCCAGAAGTGCCCCTGGACAGCATGCTCCCTTATTTATGCAGCAGAGTAGTGCAGCACAGCTCATGGGCGCCATCTTCTGGGTCTTCGGTAAGGGAACGCCGTATTTAGCGCATGCGCAGTTGGAGCAGTCCGGCATTCGTAACCAACTGTGCATGCGCCAAAGAGTCCAGTGAATTGGTGAAGGGAAGAACATCCAAAGAAGACCGAAGATCCAGAAGATGGCGGCCATAAGATCCACTACGCTACTCTGCTGCATAAATAAGTGAGCATGCTGTCCAGGGGCACTTCCTGGAAATAATGCACTAAGCGGGTAGGAAGCAGGGAGGGGGAACTATCTAAGGTAGTAGATGGAGCTTTTCTTATTGGAGGAGGGGTTTAGTTCTCCTTGAAATCATCTGACTTGAGGTCATAGCTCTGTAGCTTAAATATTACTTTCACACGTCAGAATGTCTGCACTTTCTGGGGAAAATAAAAGTTGTGACGATCCTTCTTCTGTAAATTATTTGGTGGTGGGACCTAAAGAATAAGTAACAGTGTTATTGGGCCAGATGCCTGCTGCCAACATTCCCTTTCTGGAAGCTGTGATTAAGGAGAAGCTTTGGAGTCACGCCAACGGTTAACTTCTGAAGACAAATACGGCACCTGGTGCCCGTTTCAGGTTCACATGAAAAAACGCGGATGGGCTTTTAATTGCTACTGTCATTTATGCACATGGAGATAATAAGGACCAATTAGAGTAAGTAAGAACCATGTCACTGTGAAATAGGCTTGGCAGAACCTACCAGGCTCTTGGCTCATTTTGGATACAAGGAGATTGATGATCTGCGAATTTCCTGACAATCTGGAAAAATGAAGAGCGTCATGCCCCAAGGAATCCGTGAGCCTGAGATCAGCCCCGTTGCGCACGAACATATCCACCATGTTAAAGTTACTGGATTCACAAGCCAACATTAAAGGTGTCCTGGTGACAGAGAGAAGACACATTAGTATCAGAGCTATGAACATTCTTTAGGATTAACCTCTCATAGAACGATCACAGCTCTACTTACACATTACACTCCCCTAGTAATAACGTGTCTTTCCAGTGCTGCCTCTTATCTCTTGAGATAAAATCCTGTCTTTATGAAAGCTTATAGTAAAACTTTTTTTTAGAAGATTAAGGGGATTTGTGGTGCATTCCAGGCTGGTCCTGGTATTTGCTTTCCCCCAGTGCTGCAGATAAAGGGATCCTGACCACATGCAGATAGAAATGAGAGAAATCTAAAATCAGGGCCGTCCCATTTCATATGCAGCGTGGGTTGTAGGAATGTACATTTCTAGAGATGCTATGGATATTTACTGTAGCCCTATGGAAATATTCTAATTGGCTACACACAGGCCAGCGCTGCACAACTGGAGGCCAGCAGGATGAATATGGTCCTCCAGGAGATTTTATGGCCCCCAGACTGCTCAAGAGCTCCACTGGCCTTTTTGGATGATATAATTTTATTATAATTGGGTCCTCAATCATAAACTATAGTGAATCGATGGCCCGCTAGATGGAAACACTATTATAAGCAATCACCCACCCAGTCAAAGCTGAACAGTTGGATTTTCTGCTAACTGTCCATCATTAAGAATGGCACTTAGGGCAGAGACAGACGAGAAGATTCAGGGAGATTTAGTCGCCCGGCGACAAATCGCCTTTTCTTCGTGTGACTAATCTCTCCGAACTGCCTCCCCGCAGGCTAGAATCTAAATCGACAGTGGGATCGCTTTGTTTTTCGAAGTCGCCTGAAGTTGCCTCACGAGGAAAGTTTGGAAAACGAAAAGTTCCGAGTGCCATCCCAACTTAGATTCTAGCCTGCAGGGAGGCAGTTCGGGGAGATTAGTCACATGAAGAAAAAGGCGATTTGTTGACGGGCGACTAAATCTCCCTGAATCTTCTCGTCTGTCTCTGCCCTAAGTGCTATTCTTAATGATGGACAGTTAGCAGAAAATCCAACTGTTCAGCTTTGACTTGGGTGGGATTCTAGCCGGCAGGGAGGCAGTTCGGGGAGATTAGTCGCCCGAAGTAGATGCGATTTGTCGCTGAGTGACTAATCTCCCCGAATCTTCTCGTCTGTCTCTGCCTTTAAACTGCTAAAGTTTGTTCGCTGTTCTACCTATTTTATGATTCTTCCCCTCCATTGTGTATGGGGAACTACATAGAAAACCTGGTTTTTGCTCAAAGGGGAACTATAACGAAAATTAAAATGTAATATAAGCTTCATCATACTGAAATAAGAAACTTTCTTAATACAATCAATTAAATATTCTGCATCATTTCTTAAATCATTAAGTTTATATTCAGTATCCCTTTCTCAGCATCTATTTCTCATCATTCTGTCTTCATGCAGCAGTTGGGTGTCAGATATTCATTGACAGTTAGATCCAATATATCTTATAGGGGGCTCCTTTCCTAGCAGATGAATTAGAGCTCATTCAAATAACTGATTCTAGTACAAACAAAATCTAACAAAATAACTGCCTTTTGCACAAATTCTGCATGTAGAGAGACATGATGTCTGGTGATTTTAATAGAAATAGCTCTAATACATCTTCTAGGTAAAAGGAGCCCCCCTATAAGATATATTGGATCTAACTGTCAATGAAAATCTGACACCCAACTGCTGCATGAAGAGAGAATAAGGAGAAACAGATGCTCCTGAGAGAGGAATAGTGAACATACACTTGATTTTCGTTTTCGTGATAGTTCCCTTTTAAGGAAAGCAGTAGCTGAATACAAACCTGGTGGAGACCTGACTCCTGCTACATTGCTTCAAGTGTAAGAACCAGAAAATGGAAATGAATGAACAAAGAACAATTCTGCATTGCATGAATTTTACAGTATACATGTCACAATGTTACGGATGATATGTCAGATGGAAAATGGCCGCCGGGAGAAAGCTGCTATTTGTTTTAGGAAAATGTGATGGCGTTTGCAAATAGAGGGGGAATATGCAGTATAAATAATGTGGCTTGGGTGGGGAAGATATGCCCAACTTATATACACGGTAAGAAAATATAGGCTTTACATGTCTATTAAAAACTATTAGAAATTAATAATGAAGACCAACTGAAAAGGCCATTCTATAACATACTAAACATAACTTAAAGGTGAACCGCTGCTTTAATATACACAGTAGATAAGCCTGCAGCATTGTGGTTTTATATGATGAGGGTACTCCTTTGTAAAAGCCTTATATATTCATCCTCTTTCTCTCTCTTATATATTCATCCTCTCTCTCTCTCTCTCTCTCTCTCTCTCTCTCTCTCTCTCTCTCTCTCTCTCTCTATATACAGGTATGGGACCTGTTATCCAGAATGCTCAGGACTTGGGGTTTTCGGGATAACAGATCTTTACGTGATTTGGATCTTCATACCTTAAGTCTACTAGGAAACATTAAATAAACCCAAGAGGCTGGTTTTGCTTCCAATAAGGATTAATTAATTATATCTTAGTTGGGATCAAGTACAAGCAACTGTTTTATTATTACAGACAAAAAGAAAATCATTTTTTAAAAATTTGGATTATTTGGATAAAATGGAGTCTATGGGAGATGGCCTTTCCGTAATTCGGAGATTTCTGGATAATGAGTTTCTGGATATGGATCAAATGCCTGTTTATATATATATATTAGGGATTCGGCCAGGATTCTGCCTTTTTCAGCAGGATTCAGATTCGGCCGAATCCTTCTGCCTGGCTGAACCAAATCCTAATTTGCATATGCAAATTAGGGGTGGAGAGGGAAATTGCATGACTTTTTGTCACAAAACAAAGAAGTGAAAATGTTTTCCCCTTGCCACCCCTAATTTGCATATGCAAATTAGGATTTGGAGTCGGTTCGGTATTCGCCCGAATCTGTCGTGAAGGATTCAGGGGTTTGGCCGAATCCAAAATAGTGGATTCTGTGCATCCCTAATATTTATATATATAGAGTGAGAGAGGACAATTTGAACACTATCATATTCTTTGTTTCAGGCAAAATAAACCCTTGCTTGTGAGGGAACAAAGAAAGTATTTTTTACCTTTGCAGCTCTCACCCATCTGCAGTCTGTAACCATTTTTTACAAGTGAAATAAAACCAACTTTTGCAGAGTCAAATATATCAGGTTACAGCCAAAGCAAACGGAATTCCTATTAACAAACCTAAAAATACTTTGCATTTCAATAAATCGGCAGCCGGGGAGATAACATGAAATTTACTGCTTCAATATGGCAGTTCCTCCGTAGGCAGAGAACATGAATCAGCGCCTATTTGTTGACATGTAAATAGATTATTGGAGACCTGCATTCTCCGGGGATACATTTAGTAGCCTAAATAGAATGTCTGGCTGTGTCTGTGTTATTCTCACACTAAATTCCTTTTTTTTTTTATAGTTTGCCTCAAGAAATGGGTCCAATGAATGTTTAAAAAATATTTTCAAGCCGTTTGCCCTCTGAAAATGGGCAGAAAAATGGATCTTTAGAACAGGTATGGGATCTGATATCCAGAAAGCTTTGGACCTGGGGTTTTCTGTTTAAGTTTTTCTATTATTTGGAACACCATAGCTTTCTTGAAAGCCTTTGAGTTCACTTTTAGTATGATGTAGAGAGGGATATACTGAGATAATTTACAATTGGTTTTCATTTTTTATTATTTGTGGTTTTTGAGTTATTTATCTTTTTATTCAGCGGCTCTCCAGTTTGTAATTTCAGCAATCTGGTTGATAGGGGCCACGTTACCCTAGCAACCATGCACTGATTTGAATAAGAGACCGGAATATGAATAGGAGAGGCCTGAATAGAAAGATCAGTAATAAAAAGTAGCAAAGACAATACATTTGTGGCCTTACAGAACATTTGTTTCTTAAATCAGGCCAGTGACCCCTATGTGAAAGCTCAAAAGAGTCAGAAGAAAAAGGCAAATAATTAAAAACTCTAAAAAATAAATAATGAAGACCAAGTGAAAAGTTGCTTAGAATTAGCCATTCTATAACATACTAAACCACCCCTTTAAAACATTTAAATAGAAATATATATATATATATATATATATATATATATATATATATATATATATATATATATATATATATATATATATATATATATATATACAGGATATTTCTGCCATCAGTTTGTACAGTCTATGGGAGGATTTCTACTTCCCCCAGCCCAGAGTGTCCTACAGAAGCTGCTCTCTCCTCATATTGCTGCCTTAGTATCAGTCTTAGCCAGAAAGCCATTATCCAGAAAGTTCCAAACTACGGTTAGGCCATCCCCCAAAGGGGCAGATTCACTAAAGGACGAAATGGCTAACGCTAGCGACAATCCGCCAGCGTTGGCACCCGCAGGGACATCGGCAATTCACTAACAGGCGCAGGCGACAATTCGCTAGTGAAAGACACCGTTGCCAGCGATCGTTCACACTCTATCGTCAGGCGACTACTCTGCAAATTCACTAAAGTGCGGATTTTACTGAACATTACCTCTTTCGTCAGAGTTGACTTTGCCATCTCAGACCAGGCAAAGTGCTAAAAAGCAGCTACATCTTCCTCAATCTTCTGTCACTTACATCATATCCTGTGTGCCGAAAATGCATTAAAGTTCCAAAAACGCTGGCGACTTTTCCTTTTTTGAAGCGGGATTGGCTGCAAAAGTCCTGACTAACTTTTTTTGGGTAACTGGTTTTCTCCAGACATTTCATAACATATGGAACATTCATTTTACAATGGGCTCATGTGTAGGGCTTTATATTAACTCTCTTGTCTTTATTAAGGTTCCCTGGACATTTGTAATAAAAAGTGGTAACTTCAAACATTTGCACCAACATTTATAATAAAGACGTCCATACAACTTTAAAGTGCTCGTCCTATGCAAATTGACCTAAGCGCGAGATCACAAGCGAACACTACCGAATCTTCGTAATTAAATGCTCGCACAGCCGAAAAGTCACCAGCGTTCGATGCTCAGGACGAAACGTCGCATATTAGTGAATTACCGTATTCGTAACTCATTTGCGACTGGCAAAGTGGTGCAAAGCTGACGCTGGTGAAAATTCGCCCGTTAGTGAATCGGTCCCATAGACTCAAGTAAGCCAATAATTCTAAATCTTTAAATAATTATTTCCTTTTGTCATTTAGCTGTGGTGTGGGTGGGATCTGGGGTGGGCCCAGAAACTTTTTTTGTACGGGGGCCCGTGATTTCTAATGGCGACCCTTAAAGTGTTAATCCCATGTATGTTCTTTCCAAACAAAATAAAGAGCTCCTTGTTTTGATGACTGTCCCTTTAAAAGGCAAATAAGTGGAAAGAGTCACCCAAATGTAACAACCTCCGCCTCCCATTGGTGAGAATGAATAGCAACTCTCATTGGGTCTGTACTGTTATTACTGTCTCTTGTCCCAGAAATATATTTGCCTGTGTATATATTTTCCATGCAGTTATTTTCTTAATAAAGATGAATATTTTTCTAATCTCTGGGAATACATTGGTCATGTTACAAATATGCAATCACTGCAAACTCCACGAGCCACTAAATTACACAAGCACCCAGACTAAGGCATCTATCCAGAACCCTTGTGAATTCATTCCTGCGCATATATATACTGTATATTTATATATATATTCCTGCTCAATCTGATTGCTCAAATGCCTCCCTGAGAAAGCAGACAAACTGAATTCTTACTCCATGACACAATGGGAATCAGCGGCTGCCATTATCTCGGGCTTATCAGTAGGTGGGTGCAAATCTATTGAAATAAATGAGATAACAGGGACCTTCAATGAGGGTTTATTATGTAACCTGAAGCGACAGGTGCTCTGACTCATTTTGAGCAATTATTTGCTGTTTATTTTTTAAGGTTAAAGGTTTGCTGCATGCAAATATTTTTCAGCTGTATTGGGTTTAAAATTTTTTTTTTTTTTGAATTAAGCTTATGGCAGTCAGGAGTTTTTGTCTCTCTGGCAAGGAGGAATACATAAGCAGATCCACTCAGATTTTTGACTAATTTAGCTGTGGGCCAAATTGGTCAGCAGGCCAATGATATGACTTACATGACCCAGGAAGATTAGTAGCTGCCACCAATAGCTGCAGAGTAGTGATGTGCGGGTCAGGGTTTTCCTGAACCGCATCCGTTCTTAACCCGCCCTGCTCCAGCCCGCGCCTCCGGGGTCCTTTTATAGACCCGCGGCGCCGATGATGTCACAAAAGGGGCGGGCGAGCAGACGCAAGACTATAAAACCGAAACCCGGAAGTCGGCATTTGAAGGTGGCGAGCGGGGAGAGCAGGAGAAGAGCTCAACCCGCACCCGCCCGCAAGGAGCAGTGCGAGGTCGAACCGCCCGACCGGGGGGTCCCGCGGGTATCGGGTCGGCCTTCACAGATATAGCCTAGTTTGCTACGGTTGAATAATGGAACAATGGCTTCACTGAAAGGAAAAAGCTTTGCTCAGTAGTGATGTGTGGGACGGCCCCACACCTGCAGGACCCACGGGTTCCGGCCGACTTCTGCAAGAGATTTCTGGGTCGTGGGCGGGTTTGAATTGTGCTTTTCATAGAACGTTCTAAAGGTGCTATTCTAAGCACTTTTGCAATGTACAATCATTATTTATTTATTTTTAATTCCAAGATATCAAAAGATACATGTACTGTTAACATGAATGAATTTTGTTACAACAGCGCCACCTGCTGGTCATTTTCCCACCAGTCTGACCACCAAGTAGTCAAGGAAGTTGTCAGGAGAAAGAAAGAGGCTGCTCTGATGTTCTTCTGCTTAGGAAAAAACTTTCTTTCTCCTGACAACTTCCTTGACTACTTGGTGGTCAGACTGGTGGGAAAATGACCAGTAGGTGGCGCTGTTGTAACAATTCATGTTAACAGTACATGTATCCTTTAATATCTTGGAATAAAAAAAATAAATAATGAATGTACATTGTTAAAGTGCTTAGAATAGCACCCTCATCAATTTTGCATTCACTTATTTTTAAGGTTTACTAATCCTATAAATAGAGTTGACTTGCCTGGTGGGGGTGGGCTGGGGTTGTGAGTGGGAGGGTTAGGGTCAGGTCCGGTTTGATTTTTTGTCAGTATAGATATGGGACCTGTTATCCAGAACACTCAGGACCTGTTTTTTTTTCCGGATAATGGATCTTTCTGTTGTTTTGTACTGTTTTGCTTCCAATAATGATTAATTATATCTCAGTTTGGATCAAGTACAAGCTACTGTTTTATTATTACAGAGAAAAAGGAAATCATCGTTTTTAAAAATTGGATTATTTAGATAAAATGCAGTCTATGGGAGACAGCGTTTCGGAGCTTTCTGGAAAATGGGTTTCCGGATAAAGGATCCCATACCTGTACTGTGCACCATTTATTTCATTCCTTTCCATAAATAAGCATTTTTTTTAAAGGAGAGGGAAAGGAAAAATCAGTAGGGGTCCCTAAATTGTTGGACATCCCCATTTCTTAAAAAAACGCATCAGCCCAGTCTACTGTTTGCTGAGCGCTGCGCTACCATTTTCTCTTGATGTCCAAGGTCCTGCTCCAATCCTAGTAAGGTTAATGCTACATACAGAAATCTTGGGGAAAAAAATCTGTATTGCGCATGCTCTCACCCATGCAAGATGGATGGCACTAGGAAGATCGTAAAGTGATGGTGGCGTAACACTTAGGATTTATCAAGGGTCAAATTAAAAATTCGAATGCGAAATTCGATTTTCCTATTTTTTTTTATGGTCGAAACTGTCAAATTGTTGATGAGGGCCGCCAGACTGGGGGTTGTCTGAAAACCTTTGCTTGAGCAATGAAACTTGTTGAGTTATTGGTCTCTTGCATTGTATGGATCCACCACTGGATAAGCAGTCCCTTTTCAAAAGTAATTTAAATGTCACTGGGAGAAATATTACCTCATCGGCTGTGCACTACTTTCACGTCTCTCATAAAACTGATAGCTTTTCCTGCGTACATAAGGGCACTACAAGAGCAAACACTAATAGAACTAACAACAAATGTAGAACTTATGAGTTGGTTATCAAAAATGAACCATCACAGCAATACAAAAACAATACATTACATTGCATGTTTACCTTCCATTGGCATCTTTAACATTAACGTCCGCCCTATGGTCCAAGAGATACTTGCACACTTCAATGTGGCCATGCAGAACTGCGACTAAAAGTGGGGTATTTCCTTCCTGTTATAAAACACACAAAAAAGCATACTGTTTAATATGATTAATTAATAAATATAAAAGTTCCATGCATTTTAGTATTTTTTGGCCAAAAAATAACCTTGAATTTTCGTGGAAAAAAACAACTCAATCCTTAAAGGAGAAGAAAAGTCGTTTACCACTTGGGGCTGCCAAATGTTAGAAGCAAGAAGAAGCCGGAAGAGAATCGCTCCATGGTGCTCACTGGAATAACCCCGGGCTGATGCAGTTTTCTGCTGATAGGAGCACAGGCCCGGGGTTTCAGGTAAGTAAATACATTCACTTGGGGGTGCCTAACATTTGGCAGCCCCAAGTGGTAAACGACTTCCTTCTCCTTTAATAAATAACCCCTTAATGTTTAGCTATAAATATATAAGGGGATTGTACAATAATCTCTCTAATGCTTTATTTACCAGTAGGTCCTTCCAGCTGACACGAGGGGGCACATTTACTCAGGTAGCGGTGAAGGATTAGAATGAAAAAAAGTTTGAATTTCGAATGATTTTTTTGGTTACTTCGACCATCGAATTGGCTACTTCGACTCGAACTAAAAATCGTTCGACCATTCGATAGTCGAAGTACTGTCTCGTGAAAAAAAACTTTGACCCCCTACTTCGCCATCTAAAACCTACCAAACCTCAATGTTAGCCTATGGGGAAGGTCCCCATAGGCTTTGTAAGGTTTTTGTGGTCAAAGAATAATCGTTCGATCGATGGATTAAAATCCTTTGAATCGAACGATTCGAAGGATTTAATCGATCGAACGAATTGCGGTAAATCCTTTGACTTCAATATTCAAAGTCGAAGGATTAAACTTCGGTAGTCGAATATCGAGGGTTAATTAACCCTCGATATTCGACCCTATGTAAATCTGCCCCGAGGTCACCCATTCCGATTAGAAGAAAAGTTCCTCCTAAATATTGGGAAGGGGTTTGTTACAGTGAGAGCTGTGAAGATGTGGAATTGTCTCCTTGAATCAGTGGTACAGGCTGATACATTAGATAGGTATAAGAAGGGGTTGGATGGTGTTTAGCAAGTGAGGGAATACAGGGATATGGGAGATAGCTCATAGTACAAGTTGATCCAGGGACTGGTCCCATTGTCATCTTGGAGTCAGGAAGAATTTTTTTCCCCTTCTGAGGCAAATTGGAGAGGCTTCAAATGGATTTTGCCTTCCTCTGGATCAACTGGCAGTTAGGCCGGATAGATAGATAGATATATATATACTTAAAAGCTTGAACTGTTTTCAACCTAACAAACTATGTTACTATGTTAGCTATTAGGTAATGGTGATCATAATGTGTGAGTCACTCTAAGTTGAAGATCCAGTCTCTAAATTCAGTTGAGAAATCAGACATAAAGCACGTGCTATTTCTTTCAGTACATGTAAGCTCAGTGGTGTCACATAGCCTTTACAGAAATGAAATATGGTGTTCTGGAAAGTAAAAAGGAGCAGGACCTACAATGGTAATCTTATATCTCCAGATTAGTGTCGATGATGCAGAAAGTATTTTGCAATGGTTCTAAACATAGTGACATGGAGGAGGGTGTAATGGGTAATAATATATTTTCCTCTATTTTTAGTGTTAGTTAGGACCAGAGAGTTTTGTCAAAAATACGGATTTATTTAGCATGAGTCCTTAGAGAGGTACCAGAGAAACATAGAGACAAGGGCCAGGATACATGGACGTTGGCTCCTCTGCTCTCAGACTGCGTTTTTTTTTTCTCAATGGTTTTACTTTGATCCTGACAAGCAGCATTGTCCTTAATAGAAGAAGGGCCTGGGGCAAAATACCCTGTATTAATGTTATTAACCCACACACTCTAGAGTCTTAGTTTGATAACATACAGAGATCTGCGGGTTCTTATAATGTTATTTAAAAGAACAGTAACACCAAAAAATGAAAGTCTTTTAAAGTAATGGAAATATAATGTCCTGTTTTCCTGCACTGGTAAAACTGTGTGTTTGATTCAGAAACATAGCCATTCAAAGCTGAGAAAGGAGAAAAGGCACAGGCTACACAGATGATAACAGATAAGCTCTGTAGCATACAATGAGATTCTTCAGAACTTATATGTTATCTACTGTGTATCCTGAGCTTGAATGGCTGCCCCCAGGGCTACACAGCAGCTTGTTTATATAAACTATAGTAGTACTTATCTGTTATCTACTGTGTATCCTGTGCTTGAATAGCTGCCCCCATGGCTACACAGCAGCTTGTTTATATAAACTATAGTAGTACTTATCTGTTATCTACTGTGTATCCTGTGCTTGAATGGCTGCCCCCTGGGCTACACAGCAGCTTGTTTATATAAACTATAGTAGTACTTATCTGTTATCTACTGTGTATCCTGTGCTTATATAAACTATAGTAGTACTTATCTGTTATCTACTGTGTATCCTATGCTTGAATGGCTGCACCCATGGCTACACAGCAGCTTGTTTATATAAACTATAGTAGTACTTATCCGTTATCTACTGTGTATCCTGTGCTTGAATGGCTGCCCCCATGGCTACACAGCAGCTTGTTTATATAAACTATAGTAGTACTTATCTGTTATCTACTGTGTATCCTGTGCTTGAATGGCTGCCCCTATGGCTACAGAGCAGCTTGTTTATATAAACTATAGTTGTGTTGCTGAAGCAAACACACCAATTTTACCAGTGCAGGGCAACTGAACTTTATATTGTCATTCCTTTAAAACCTACATCCTACATGAAAGGCAGAACACCAGATATATATTTGCAACTGTTCTCTTTCTTCTGCACATGTCTGTATCTATATTATCCCTAGCCACTGTCCATCTGGGGAGGGGGTTAATGTCCTTCAAAGTATTTAGGATAAAGAGAACAAAAATGTTAAGTGGAGGCGTTTAATCTGACAGCAAAGACTTGCCATGTGCTCCTGACACAGACCAGCTCCTAATTTCACACCACAAATATTCTATTTTTGTTTCGGGTTTAAGCATTAGGAAAAGAAAAAAAAATTGGCTGTGTCTCATTTCAGGAAAGGCTGGGCCAGATAGTCTTCCTAAGCACATAGTGGGACACAGGATGTATTCTGAGCTGGGGAAGATTAATCACACACTGACTATACCAACAAACCTTTAGTAGCGTTGGCATGTACTGGCTGAGCAGACTTTGAGGGTCTTCAATATTTTTTTAAAAAATAGGGCTTTCTACTTATAGAACATCATCAGAATGTGCTGACAGCTGCATTTCAAAAGGTTAGGTACAACAATATAATGTGTAAGTGCTGCCATCTTGCCTACTGCCACCATCTTACTTTTACTACACTTCTACCCTTCTCCTTTGCTCATGGAAAGAAGACATAAATAAGAGAGGTGCCAAGGCCTCCTTCTTTGTAGTGAGGGCAGAGACAAAGGATGCTGGGAACTGTAGTTTACAAAAGCCACAAGGGCTTGGCTTTTCACATACTTAGTGTACTTCTTTTGCTTCACTAGGCATCTACTTGGGATTCTATTGGATTCCTAGCAACTGACAGTTGAGGAAAGGGGGCCCATCTGGGAAAGCTTCAGCCAATGATACAGCCATATGAGAATCTGAGGAGATGAAGCTCCCCCCCCCCCGTGCTAATGAGGGGAAACAGCTACTTCTTAATAGTTTCTAATGCTGAATACTACCACTTGCACATGATAATACAATGGAAGTATACAGTGAGCTTGGTTTTGCTTAGAAAAAGCAGGTTTCAGCGAGGGGCAGTTCATATACATACAGTATGGCTAGATATTAGTATATGCTTTCAACTTGATCTACATCTGGAAAAGGAGATCTCTTTAGGGAACCAAAATAGGGGCATCTACTCTAGATCTCACAGAGAGAGAAACAGCTGATTAAAAGGCCAAGATGGCAGCAGAACACTAGTCTATCAATGTTGTCGAAGTCAAGTTTGTTTTAAAAATTCCCTCTCAGCACCCACAGACTGACCTAGGGTTGCCACCTTTTTTTTTGGACAAAAACAGGCAGGGGTGGGTCTGTGACATAGGGGGGTGGGCCAATGACATTGGGGGGGGGGGGGGCGCGGGTGTGTGACGTGGAGGGGCAGGGTCGGTGGATGACGTTAGGGGCAGGACTGATGACGTGGCAATCAGCAATTGGATGATCGCCATGTCATTCACTTCAATGTCCTGTCCAGATTTCCTAATTTGGAAATCCGGACAGGAACCTTTCACCCGGGCAGCCCTTCCAAAAACTGGGCTGTCCAGGTGAAATCTGGACATGTGACAAGACTGACATCTTGGGAAATACCCAATGATGAAGAGGCTGTAACCATGCAGAAACAGTTTATAGTCAGGGCCGGAACTAGGGGTAGGCAGAGTAGGCACCTGCCTAGAGCGCAAAGCTGGGGGGGGGCGCAAGGCACGTACCTGCTCTGTCGCCTATCCCGTGTCCGGTCCCGTCTCTCCCAGACTGCCTAGTGTAACTTTAACGAAAATGTGCCTCTGCGCATGTGCGAACACCATTTCGCGCATGCATAAACACCATTTCGCGCATGCGCGCTGGAGCGTAATTTCGCGCATGCGCAGTTTCGCGCACACTGAGCCGGCGCCGTGTCCGCCAGGTTGCCGAGGGCGCCTGGCCGGGTTGGCCCGGCTCTGCTCATAGTTATTAATTAATGGTGACATTTACATCCGAGAGAACTTCTATATAATCAGAGGTCATCAGTAAACACCCACTGAAGAAGGAAAGGTACCCAGTTACATCTGACTGACGCACCTGTCTTCACCAACACCCCCCAGAGTGGGTGTCTCCTCAGGGGTTTGGTCTGAAATGCCCCAGTTTTACACCTGGAAAGGTTGGGAGACACCCTGATCTATTAACGCAAAGGTATGACTGCATATGCTATTAGCAATATCAACATAAGATTGAGCCCAGTGTGCCATGTTTTCCTTAAAGGGGTTGTTCACCTTTGTGTTAACTTTGTAGAGCAGGGATCCACAACCTTTAGAACCCGTGAGCAACATTCAGAAGTAAAAGGAGCTGGGAAGCAACACCAGCATGAAAAATGTTCTTGGGGTGCCAAATAAGGGCTGTGCTTGGCCATTAGGTAGCCCCTATACGGCTTGTCAACCTACATTGAGACTCTGTTTGGCAGTACACCTAGTTTTTATACAACCAAAACTTGCCTCCAAGCCTGGAATTCAAAAATAAGCTCCTGCTTTGAGGTCACTGGGAGCAACATCCAAGGGATTGAAGAGCAACATGTTACTCACGAGCTACTGGTTGAGGATCACTGATGTCGAGAATTTGCAATTGTTTTCCATTTTTTATTATTTGTGTTTTTTGAGTTATTTAGCTTTTCATTCAGCAGCTTTCCAGTTTGCATTTTCAGCAATCTAGTTGCTTGGATCCAAATTCCCCAAGCAACCATGCATTGATTGGAATAAGAGACTGGAATATGAACAGGAAAGGGCTTGACTAGAAAGTAGCAATAGCAATACATTTGAAGCCTTACAGAGCATTGGTTTTTAGATGGGGTCAGTGACCCCCATTTGAAAGCTGAAAAGAGTCAGAAAGGGAAGAATGCAAATAATTAAAAAAATTTAAAAAAAATAAATAATTAAGAACAGTTGAAAAGTTGTTTCTAGTGGCCATACTATAACATACTTAAAGTTAACTGAAAGGTGAACCACCCCTTTAAGTGATATTCCCAATTGGGCACAATTGAGATTTTAAAACAGTAGACATTAGCAGCAGACAGCAGACATTAGCAATTGCTTTCTAGTGATTTTAATACCAGAATGCTTCTCTGCTGTTGGTCAATCTTAAAAACCCAGTAACAAATGTCCTATATCAGAACATCCAGAATATTGCCTGGAAAATATCGACAGTTGGGAACTTTGTGAAAACAAAAAGTAGGCCACAAGCATTTCAACTGCTAATCTTTAATATACATGCTCTGGAGCTGGAGATGCTTCTTTCCTATACACAGGGCTGATTTCTAGGACCATCATGAAATAAATATCCCTTTTCTTCCAACTGTATATTACAGCTGATAGTTTGGTATATAATTGCTGCACTTGTCAAGCACTTTGCTCTCACCGTTCCTTTGACATAAAATGTCATGGAAAGTATGAATAAAAAAAAAGGGGTAATTGTACAATCAGAATTTCCTGAATTCTATCATTTATTTTCCTGCAATTGTTATAAGCGGATTTGCAGGAAACCCATGACTATTACTGCGGCTTTGAAAAGTCCCAAATTGCACTAAATGATTCCTGGGGAGGGGGAGTGAATGGGAAACCTAGCAGCAGAAACTTGACTAGAAATAACCGGTACTAATGGTAACGGCAGTTCAAGGCAATTTCCAACTCGATACTAATAGGGATGGGCGATTTTTTTTCGTCTTGTTTCAGAATTTTTGGGTGAAACGAAACGGGTCAAATTCGCCCATCCCTAGATACTAGTTATTGATTGGGCAGACCTGGGAACAACTGACTCACATAGGCATTTATTTCCTTTTGCATTTGATAAAAAAAAACTCACCAAATCTTTAATATTTGTTGGACATTTTTGATCACAGAGAATTTGCACCGAGGCAACACAGCCATTTGAAGCTAAAATAAAAAAATACATGTTTAATTAGCACATATTATATGAGTACATTATCCAAGTGTCACATTTAGGGCAATCCACGCTAATGTAGGCAATTGCCTTGGAAGTAAAGTCCTGTTATTAACCTTTGGTAATACCTGGAACAGCCAACAGCGCTTGTCTGACAACTGAACCAAATCCAATTAATTTGTAGTCTCAATTCTCTTGCAGTAATACTTGATGAAAATGTTGCTCCAGGTCCAGCAAACCAATCAGAGGGCAGCATTTATTGCTCTGCTTGGTTGGTATGGGTTACTGGACCTGGAGCAAACTTCACATCTGTTCGCAGATTACCTGAGAAGCCTGCAAAGGCCAAATGCATTTATACAAGCCATGAAATTCCTAATATCCTTATATTTTACAACAAGGAGTTCATTATTGTTGCATAATGCAGACGGTTTAGTAAGTCACGTGACACTAGGCATAATTTATATTGAATACTGAATAATGTACCACCTGTTGCAGAATATAAAGATATTAGAAGCCACAGAGTAGCTCAAGGCTGCAGTGAACTCTCTCTGCAGAGAACAACTGAGCATCACTTGTATTGTAAGGGATAATGTACCCCATATTGTAAATGATAAGGATATTAGAAGTCACTGAGGGGTTCTGTGACTATATAAAGACACAAGGCTGCAGGCTGAGTTATACAGGGAACTCTGAGTATCACTCATGTATTATAAGGGATCATGTACCCCCTACTGTAAATGATAAGGACATTAGAAGTCACTGAGGGGTTGTTCTGTGACCATATAAAGGCACAAGGCTGCAGGCTGAGTTATACAGGGAACTCTGAGTATTACTCATGTATTATAAGGGATAATGTACCCCCTACTGTAAATGATAAGGATATTAGAAGTCATTGAGGGGTTGTTCTGTGACTATATAAAGGCACAAGGCTGCAGGCTGAGTTATACAGGGAACTCTGAGTATCACTCATGTATTATAAGGGATAGTGTACCCCCTACTGAAAATGATAAGGATATTAGAAGTCACTGAGGGGTTCAGTGTCCATATAAAGGCACAAGGCTGCAGCCTGAGTTATACAGGGAACTCTGAGTATCACTCGTGTATTATAAGGGATAATGTACCCCCTACTTTAAATGATAAGGATATTAGAAGTCACTAAGGGGTTCTGTGACTATATAAAGGCACAAGTCTACAGGCTGAGTTATACAGGGAACTCTGAGTATCACTCATGTATTATAAGGGATAATGTACCCCCTACTGTAAATGATAAGGATTTTAGAAGTCACTGAGGGGTTCTGTGACCATATAGAGGCACAAGGCTGCAGGCTGAGTTACACAGGGAACTCGGAGTATCACTCATGTATTATAAGGGATAATGTACCCCCTACTGTAAATGATAAGGATATTAGAAGTCATTGAGGGTTTGTCCTGTGACCATATAAAGGCACAAGGCTGCAGGCTGAGTTAAGGTGGCCATACACGGGCCGATAAAAGCTGCAGACAGACCGAGTCGGCAGCTTATTGGCCCGTGTATGGGGGACCCCGACGGGCTTCCCCGATCGAGATCTGGCTGATCGGATAGGACTAAAAATCCCATCGCAGCCGCATCTGTTCGTTGATGCGGTCCCGCGATCAGACCGCCCGTTCCCGTTCGTTGGGATCCAATCGTTGGGCCCTAGGGCCCATGATCGGATCAGCCCGATATTGCCCACCTCAAGGTGGGCATATCGGAGAGAGATCCGCTCGTTTGGCAACATCGCCAAACAAGCGGATCTCTCCGTGTATGGCCATCTTTATACAGGGAACTCGTGTATTATAAGGGATAATGTACCCCCTACTGTCAATGATAAGGATATTGGAAGTCACTGATGAGTTCTCTGACCATATAAATGTGAAAAGCTGTACATTGTTTGTGAATTGTAACAACAATAGCATAAAAAAGACTAAAAATGGCAATTTACCTGCATAGTGCATGGGAGATTTTCCTGCATTGTCCGTGGAGTCGACTGGGCATTTAGACTGTGGGTTGTACAAGAACAAAACTGTCAGTCTATTGTATTTTAAAGGTTTAGTAAAAAACAAACAAATTTTTAGGCACATGTGAGCAAATAAAGAACTAACATAAGATATCCAAACAAGTATCTATTCCTCTCAATGCCTGGTGTGCATGCAATGAGTTAAACATTGCCGAGAGCCTATGGAAACAAAGAATTCTGTGAGTGACCTTCGGAGTGACCTTCAGATTGCCATTTCCGGCTCAGTGCAAACATGTGTGGAATGTGCTCATTTTTAGCAGGGTCGGCTCTAGTGCATCATTTCTAATCAATCTCCACTTAATCTGTGTTGGCAAAGGGGAGTCAATGGCATTGTGCTCAGGTTCACACAGGCAGGACTCATGGAACAATGAACAGCTGTTAGAAAGGACAAGAGGAAAGGGTGAGCTGGACCCGACTGTCATATGGAGAAAATTAGAAAAGGTCCCACTTCAAGGCGGGGTTAATAAATATAAAGTGGATAAATGTAGATTTCTGTTATATAAGATATTTATAACTGGACTTCCAAATAAAAAATTATAGTTTGTAGCTGTGTAATGTTGCTCCCTACTGCTGTAAAGAAAGGATTAACTATATATTTTAAGTAATTACCATTTTCTGCTGTCACGGGAGCTTAATTGTCCGTGATACTCACTACTTACTGTATGTCCTGACCGCAATCAGCAGCCCATGCATTATGACTGAGCATTGACATGGGTTAGAACTTTTAATTAGTGAGAAGGAAGGTGCAGATTAAAGGCTCTGCTAGAGGAGCATCTTGGGGTGATTCCACCAGCATCACACTACTCCCTATTATCTCGAGATTCAACAGTTGGCCAGAGGCAGGGCAGCCATCAGGGGGGGACAGGGGGGAGAGTTGTAGGGGGCCCTGAGGGTAAGGGGGCCCAGTCATGCTTACTTGATTAGCCAGGCCCCCCATCTTTCTGAGAGCTGCTGACTTCGGGAAAGCATGGACGTTTAAGGGGCCATGGCCACCAATTTTTTCTCATGTGGGGTCCTAGCCACCAATATTTTTTAATGGGAGGCCCTGGCCACAAATGTTTTTTTTATGGGGGGCCCTGACCACCAATATCTTTTTATTTTTTATTAACATGTGGGAACCCTAGCCACCAATTTTTTTTTTGTTTTTTTACTATGTGATGGGGGGAGGACCTGTGGGGTGGGCGGACCTGTAGGTGGGGCTTGCAGTGGGCGCAGCCCAGGGGGCCCAGGAAATTTTGTTGTATGGGGCCCTGTGATTTCTGATGGTGGTCCTGGCCAGAGGTGGTGGTGATAGGGACAAGTCCTAAAACCTAAAAATACATGCTGCATTGGTATTAGGGTTGCCACCTTTTCTGGAAAAAAATACCGGTCTTCCTATATATTTATCTTTTTTCCCTATTAATAACATTGGGATCAACCATCATTTTTACCGGCCAGGTGGCAACCCTAATTGGTATCCCAAAACGCAAAGTTTTTCGGACTGTGAGCTGAAAGAGGGGGGACTAAGTAAAGGATAGTGTGGGCTCAGCCGTGTGAGATTTGGGGTGAATGCTTATATTCAGTCTTGGTGGGCGGTACTAAGAAATGGATAGGGTGGGCTCAGATATGTGGGATTTGGGATAAATGAGTAGTCCAGACCTCAGTAAGGACTGGACCTTAAAGTAGAACTAAACCCTGAAAATAAATATGGCTAAATATGTCATATTTTATATACTGAACTTATTGCACGAGGCTAAAGTTTGAGCTTGTCAATAGCAGCAATGATCCAGGACTTCAAACTTGTCACAGGGGGTCACCATCTTGGAAAGTGTCTGTGACACTCACATGCTCAGTGGGCTCTGATTGGCTGTTGAGAAGCTAAGCTTAGGGCTTGTCACTAATTATCCAGCAGAAAATGAGGTTGGTCTGTAATATATAAGCTGATGCTACAGGTTTGCTGATTATTAAATTCTGATGCTAATTGCACTGGTTTCTGTGCTGCCATGTAGTAATTATCTGTATTAATTACTAATCAGCCTTATAGACTTTAGTTCCCCTTTAAGGACTCTTAGGGGCACATTTACTAAGCTCGAGTGAAGGATTCGAAGTAAAAAAACTTCGAATTTCGAAGTATTTTTTTGGGTACTTCGACCATCGTATAGGCTACTATGACCTTCAACTACGACTTTGATTCGAACTAAAAATCGTTCAACCGAGGTACAATGTTAGCCTATGGGGACTGTCCCCATTACTTTTCTAAGGTTTTTTTGATCGAAGGAAAATCCTCAATCAATGGATTAAAATCCTTTGAATCCTTCGAATGGAACGATTTTTCCTTCGATATTCGAATTAGTAGGATTTTAACTCGAGGGTCAAATTCGACCCTTAGTAAATGTGCCCCTAAGAGTTCAGCTTGGTTTCAGTCTAATAAACCTCTGCCTAAAGATACTGTTCACAGAAGAAAAAGCACCCTATTTCTCCATTATTATAACACCTTCAGAGTAATGTGTATTCTGAATGGATGGCATCACCCAAAATGCCCATCTAGTGGTGAACCCTTACACTAATCTTTACTGGAAAGTCTCAAGCAATAGATGGAATAACATCCCATTTCCCAATGATACAGTATGGATCGCACACATGGATGTACACATTTGATGTATTTTGAGGAACAGTGTCAACCCCAGACCAACTTCTTGGGTTCCGAGGATCCTTTTAGGGGCCCCTCAGGATATTGCTGTGCAGCACCATGGCAAGAACCCATGTGCCTCTACTTACAGTCACCTACAAGCAAGTGTGTTTTAAGGGGACAGTGGAGTCTCTTACCTGAAGAAGTCTTTTAACACATTCTATGTGGTTATTTCTCACTGCCAAATGTAATGCACTGTGCCCTAATGGATGAAGATGGATACAGTGGTCAAATAATAACACAGAATGGGGAAATGTTTCAACATAAAGCCAATGTTTACAGTGGTGCCATGTGAAAGTGGAAAAACAACATTAACTAGTCACACATTTACCTGATATATCCTGTGCCGAGACATCAATGCCGTGTGTCAGCATCACCCTTAGACAGTCCACATTTCCCTTTGCAGCAGCAAGATGAAAGCTGAGGAAACAAAAATAGTGTCCATAATCTGATATTTGACAAGGGAATAATGCAGAAAATGTCTTCAGAACACTATATACTTAGGGGATTATTTACTAAACTCCGAATCTGACTTTTAAAAAATCACGAATTTTTCGGAATTTATTAAACCTCGAGGGTGGAAAAGTCAGAATTGGAAAATCCGGCATCTCAGACCTGTCGAGGTTGCATAAGTCAATGGGAGAAGTCCCAATGATTTTCTGATGTGCGCTGGGGTTCGGGCACACGCTCAGATTCGCCCGGTGAAAAATCTCCTCTTTTTCGGGGCGACTAATCTCCCTGAACTGCCTCCAGCCGGCTAGAATGTAAATCGCCAGCCGGGGTGGCACTCAGATTGCTTCGTTTTCTGAAGTCGCCCCGAAGAAGGGGAGATTTGTCGCCGGGCGACTAATCTCCCCGAATCTGAGCGTCTGCCCTGACCCTTAAAGGGATTCTGTAATGATTTTTATGGTGTAGTTTTTATTTCTAAATTACACTGTTTACCCTGCAAATAATTCACTCTACCATATAAAATGTTATTCCTAATCCACCAGGTGTATTTTTTTTAGTTATAATATTGGTGTGTGTAGGTGCATCTCAGATCATTTTGCCTGGTCATGTGCTTTCAGAAAGAGCCAGCACTTTAGGATGGAGCTGCTTTCTGGCAGGCTGTTGTTTCTCCTACTCAATGTAACTGAATGTGTCTCAGTGGGACCTGGATTTTTCTATTGAGTGTTGTTCTTAGATCTACCAGGCAGCTGTTATCTTGTGTTAGGGAGCTGCTATCTGGTTACCTTACCATTGTAATTTTGTTAGGCTGCTGGGGGGAAAGGGAGGGGGAGATATAACTCAAACTTGCAGTACAGCAGTAAAGCATGACTGAAGTTTATCAGAGCACAAGGCACATGACTGGGGCAGCTGGGAAACTGACAATATGTCTAGCCCCATGTCAGATTTCAAAATTAAATATAAAAAAATCTGTTTGCTCTTTTGAGAAACGGATTTCATTTTCTATATTCATGCCATAACATAACGGTGCAACTTTTATTGTGTTGCCTGTGTTATTTTCTATCACATATAATCTAAACATATTCCCAATTTGTACTGTTCAAAGAACTAAACAGGAGATGGCACTTCAGAGTGCGTGCAACCTTGTGCTTCTATAAAGGGATGTCTGCACTTTTCCCCCTATTGTTTGCTACAGTAGAAAAAGGCAGAAAGGCCCCGAGCGTAACTTGCGTTCCAAACCTATTGGGCAGGAAATGTGGAGACAATGAAAAGGCACTTGCTGTGTGGTTCCTGCCACTTGAACAGTTTTTCTTTTACAGGAAAGAATTTGTGGTTTGTCCTGCGGCTGAAAAGAACTTATCAAGTGCTGCAAAGGACCTCCCATGGGAAGCTGAATGTATCAGGTTTCAAAGGGTCAAAATGTTATTTAACACTATTTTTATTACAGAAATGGCTACTTGGAATTGAGGCAGGGAAGTAGCCTCTGGATAAGGGGATATGAGAGTCATTCCAGTGTAATCACCACTACACTAAGGGGGTTATTTAACAAAGTCCGATTTTATCTCAACATTTTCAGCCACAAACTCTGATCAAATCTGCTCCGTTTTTTTACGCTTATTTATTAAATTTTCCAGAAAATTTGCTTTGCGGGATTTTTCACCCAAAAACTCAGATTTCTTATGCTTTTTTGTAGGGATGCACCGAATCCAGGATTCGGTTCGGGGTTCGGCCTTTTTCAGCAGGATTCGGCAGAATCCTTCTGCCTGGCTGAACCGAATCCCAATCCTAATTTGCATATGCAAATTAGGGGTGGGGAGGGAAATCACATGACTTTTTGTCACAAAACAAGGAAGTAAAATGTCTTTCCCCTTCCCACCCCTAATTCGCATATGCTAATTAGGGTTCGGATTCGGATCGTTATTCAGCCGAATCCTTCACAAAGGATTCGGGGGTTCGGCCAACCCAAAATAGTGGATTCGGTGGATCCCCACTTTTTTGCCCGAAAACTTCGTGGGTATTGCACGAAACCCAGCGCACATTAAAAAATCATTGGGACTTCTCCCATTGACTTATATGCAACCTCGACAGATCTAAAATACCGGATTTTGTCATTTCTGACTTTTCCATCCTCAGGGTTTAATCAATTCTGAAACATTCTTGATTTTTTAAAAGTCCGATTTTTATAAAAAAAAAATTAAATTTTTTTTGTGATTTTTGCATTTGGAGTTTAGTAAATAATCCCTGGACTATTGCCACATGGGGTTGATTCTAGGCCTGTGGAAAAACACAGTCAGACAATCAGCCCCTAATTAGATATTTCACACAGGGCTGATTCTGGGTGCAGTGGTTCTGGGTGCATTAGCCTTAGTGTAGGGGCACCGAGCACAGTGCTGTGGTTCTGGGCAGCCAATGCAGGATCTGATTCTTGGCCGGCGTTTTTCCATAGGCTGAGAATCAGCCCTGTGTGAAATTTCTAATGAACACTGAAAATTTGCTTAAAATTTAAAGCTGGCCATAGATGTTGAGATTTTTAAAAGATCAGATCCTGATCGTGAGACCACAATCTTCTCAGAACGATCGTATGATTGTACGAATTTACCATCAACTAAAAAGACCAATTTGCCAGGAAAACAAAGGGGAGCTGCCTGCTTGGCACTGCAAACATAGATAGATTGCACTGGGACCGACAAAGATTTTTTGACCTGGCCGATCAATTTCCTGACAGATGTCGGCCGAAAAATCGTTAGATGTACGATCGTTCGAATCCCACTAACCGCACGGTAATTTCGAAGGATTGGTCGGGCTTCCCTAAAATCGGTCGTTCGGCAAGAAGAATCGTTGCGTCTATGGGGACCTTAAGGATGCAGCAAATCCACTAGTTTGGATTTGGCCAAATCCCCAAATCCTTTGTGAAAGATTCGGCCAAATACCGAATGGAATCCTAATTTGCATATGGTGCCTTCTACAAAATAACAGATTGCTACATCCACAATCACCTAAAAACTGATATATCCATAAATCCCTACCTACCTAAAGCACTGAGCAATCCATTGGCACTCTCTTATCTAGGACAGACATATATTGCATATGCAAATTAGGGGCGGGAAAGGAAAACGTGAAAAAACATTTTTTACTTCCTTGTTTTGTGATAAATAGGGATGGACGAATTTGACCCGTTTCGCTTCGCCAAAAATTCGCCGCCCGCGAAATGTCGCAGACGCCCATTAAAGTCTATGGGCTTCAAAAAAAAAATTGTCGCGCGGCGAAACTGTTTTGACGCGTGTCTTTTTGACGCACGACGCCATACAAGTCTATGGGCGTCATTTTTTCGGCGAAACGAGGCGAAAAAATTCGCCCATCCCTGGTGATGAAAAGTCACGTAGTTTTCCTTCCTGCCCCTAATTTGCATATGCAAATTACCATTTGGATTCTATTCTGCCAGGCACAAGCATCTGGCCGAATCCCGAAATGAATCCTGGATTCAGTGCATTCCTAGCTAAAATTACATTTATCTTAGGCCAAATGCTGTTTTTTGGTTTACATATCCTGTAAGCATCTATGCAGCTTGTGTGGAGCTGGTCTTAGGGCTATGCAACATTTGAAGGGTAGTCTTTTATTGTATTCAGCAGAGAATACACAATGGACCCCTAGTAAGCACTCTTGGATTAAGATATACCCAACATACACCCAATATTCATGTATCACTAAGTGCATGGTCATTAGTAGAGTGAACATTTTCTACGGGTATATCTTTTAAACAGGTGGTTCATCATTTTTTTTAACTTTTACTGGTGCCTTCTACATAATAACAGATTGATATATCCACAATCACCTAAAAACTGATATATCCATAAATCTCTCTCTACTTAAAGCACTGAGCAAACCATTGGCACTCTCTAATGTAGGACAGACATATATTGCTTCTGTAGGCAACTACATAGCAAGACCTGGCACCCTATAAACGGTACTACTGGCCTTTGCAGAAACAAAGAGGTGCTCATAGCCCAGATGCATGTTTACAAAGTAGACAAAAGGTTTAAGTGTTTTACACAGGGTCGTTACAAAATTTGAGCAATAACCTAACATTGTCAAGCTGATTTTGGAATTTATGGTCACAGAGCAACAAAAGCCCCAACGCTTTCTAAGAATTTGTATCCTAGGTGCCTTGTCTAGAGGCCATTAAATTACACCAGCCTTAGAATCTTCCTTGGCTACAAGGTATTGACTTTATATCATAGCTGTAATGTGTGCATTTATCTGTGAGAGCTGCCATATTGGACGCCTTGATTAAAGAGCAACCAATTGGCTGAGGAGGTGTAGGTTCAGGTGAATTTTTAAAAACTCCTTAGGAGGTGTAATTACACCGACAATGTATTCACATTGAAATTCATTTGCTCAGCCAAATGGCAAAGGCATGCATTTCCCATGGGCATAGAAACGCCAAATAACTCAGGACAATGTATTTATGGAGTTCACCGAAAAACATAATCAAAGTTCCACGAGTACTGACTGCAATGCAAATGCAATGGTAGCTACCAAATGTTTTCTGATGGGACCAGCAACGGGAATGTGGTACAGGTATGGGAGCCGTTATCCGGAAATCCGTTATCCAGAAAGCTCCAAATTACAGGAAGGGAGTCTCCAATAGACTCTTTAATACATTTTATCCAAATAATTCAAGTTTTTTTAAAAAGATTTCCTTTTTCTCTTTAGTAATAAAACATTACCTTGAACTTGATCCAAACTAAAATATAATAGGGATGCACCAAATCCACTATTTTCGAATTTTTTGCGAAAGATTTGTCCGAATACCGAACCGAATCCTAATTTGCATATGCAAATTAGGAGTGGGAATGGGAAAACATTTGTTACTTCCTTGTTTTGTGCAAAAATTCCAGCGATTTCCCGCCCTGCCCTTAATTTGCATATACAAATTAGGATTAGGATTTGGATTTGGTTCGGCCAGGCAGAAGGATACGGCCAAATCCGAATCCTGCTGAAAAAGACCGAATCCTGGCCGAATCCCGAACCGAATCCTTATTGGAGGCAAAACCAGCCTATTGGGTATATTTAATATTTAAATGATTTTAAGGTATGAAGATCCAAATTACTGAAAGATCTGTTTTTTGGTGTCGAGCATTCTAGATAACAGGATATTCTGGATAAGAATATTATGTTGCAAAGATCTTTCGGAGCCACAGCTCATGCACCTCTGGCCTTGTACAGATCTCACTACACTCCAAAAGGCTACCTAGGGCACCAATCACTGCAGCCACCACGGAAGGCGTGGTCTATATTGTACTACTACTTTAATATTAAAGGAGAAGGAAAGGCTTGGTACACTTGGAGGTGCCAAATGTTAGGCAACCCCAATTGATTGTATTGATTTACCTGAAATGACTTACCTGAAACCCCTGGCCGGTGCTCCTATCAGCGGAAAACTGCCCTGGCCTGGGGTTATACCAGTGAGCACCACGGAGTGATCCTCGTCCGGCTTCCTCTTTCCGTCTTGCGGTGAAAGTCGGCTATTTTGTTCAACTGCGCATGCATTTGCCCCTGGAAATTTTAAGAAAGAAGACGCCAGAAGAGGATCATTCCGTGATGCTCACTGGTACAGTTTTCTGCGGATAGGAGAACCAGCTTGGGATTTCAAGTAAGTCAATACAATCAGTTTGGGGTGCATGTGGCACCCCCAAGTGCACCAAGCCTTTCCTTCTCCTTTAAGAGGTATATAGCATTTGCAACGCATGATATAAGGTTGCACCAAATCATGGCAAAGATTTTCCATGGGCGGAGCTTCTGCAGCTCTTTTTCCCAGCTACGACACCCAGCATGTTAATGGTGCATGTCCTAAAAGCAAATTATCAGCTATTAACACATTCTTCAGGATTTTAAGATTCTGCAGAGACAAAGCAAATATAACTGGTTTATTTACAGAAAACACACGAAGAATGTGGGAAGCTTAAAACAGAAGCCCTCATGTTAGTGGAGCATTCACTCCTAATTGCTCCATTGCGGCAAAAAAATGATGAAAAGAGTCCTTCCCTTGGACACTCAGGCCCCGCCTTTAGTTTTTAACCCTCTGTTCTCCAGGGATCTGTGTAACATACCAACATTACCATAAGGCCACGCCTCACCAGGTGCTAACAACTAAGTATCCTACATTCTCTGCATATTTCTAATAATAAACACTCTCTAAATTACAGATCTGTGTTGTCTTTTGTTGTTCAATCATAAATACTGAAGAATACCTATTTTTTTTTTTTTTTTATGGCATGCAGGCTATTTTCATTGCGTGCCAGACAAAACACTTTTTGAACAGGTACAAATGCCCATCCCCGGCTGCAGTAGGTTTGCTTGGAAAATGTCTGCCTGGTGATGTTGCTGCCAGTTGGGGGGTCACTCTGGACACTGATATCCTTGATGGTGGGCAAAATGGCCCATGTTTTAATCTTCTTCCAATGCAAAATACAAAAACATTGACGAATGGAAAGCTGCTTATATTTATTTTCATTCTGGGTTACATTTTTGTGGTCAGCACACTGAGCAGAAACTACACGTCCCTTTACAGTTCAGACACATAAAACTCACCATATGTTTTATTCTTTTTACATTAAATCCTTTAAATGCCTTAGGCCTACGGTGCACATAATGTTTCTCAGGTGTATTTCAACCGGCAGAGAAACTCCCATTCCATTGACAGGAATGGAAACTACCCGTCAACACTCATAACAGGTGGTATTTTGTTTGGCCGAAAATACCCATTTGTGGCAACCGGCAATGTCCAAACAATCTCAGTGACATGAGGTGGCAGAGAGTGGTTTTCCAGATAATGGATCTTTCTGTAATTTGGATATCCATACCTTAAAGAGGTTGTTCACCTTCCAAACACTTTTTTCAGTTCAATTGTTTTCAGACTGTACACCAGAAATAAATACTTTTTTCAATTACTTTCCATTTTTTATTTTTTATAGTTTTTTTCATCTAAGTTTATAGTTTAAAGGGGAACTCCACAAAAACATAACTTGAGCTTTTTGAAAAGTAAAGATTATTTTAAGCAACTTTGCAATATACATCAATTAAAAAATATTCAGACTTTTCATGATTTTTAATGGTTTCTGACAGTTCCCTAAGCCTAGCCCCCTGCTCTCCTGCTGATCTCTCTGACTACTTTGCTGAGCTGACCGACTACTGTTACTTTGTATTAACAGCCACCTGTCCTCAGCCTGAATCCTCCAAACCCCACAATTCCCTGCACACGTGATTTCAATAAGGAATGGAACATCCCAGTGCAATGCATTGTGGGTTATGTAGTTCCTGCATGCTGTCTGTAAGCTGTGGAGAAGTTGTTACAATTTGTAAAATCAGTGTTTAGTCCCTCCTTCCCTGCCAGGATTTCAAATGATACAGAAAGAGAAGAACTGTTAAACAGCTGGATTTCAGCATAGAAAATGGCATTTATTCATACTTTTTGAAGTAAAAGGTAACTATGATGGGCATATTAGGGGTTTCTGTGTTATGTAGGCCGGAGTTCCCCTTTAATGTTCCTGTCTCTGGTGTTTGAGTCTGGCAGCTCAGTAATTAAGGTGCAAATTCTAAACTGTCACAATTTTGCAACATTTAGTTGATCCATTTCTCAGCAACATCTCTGGAGTATCAGCAACTATTGTATCAATTCTAACAGCTGCCTGTAATGAAACCCAGAGATTCTGCTCAGCAGGGACAAAGCTAAGAAATGTATCAATTAAGAAGTTTACAGGGTCGGCGACCCTCCTCCCTCGCAGAGCTGCTTTAGAAGGTGAAAAATGACACTTTACACTTCAATATTAGAAAAAGTGTCACACAGAAAATAGAAAGTCATTGAAAAAGGTTGTTATTTCTGGTGAACTATCTAAAAAAACCTAGGTGTTTGAAGGTGAACAACCCCTTTAAGTCTACTAGAAAATCATGTAACCATAAAATAAAACCAATTGCCTGGTTTTATCTTATATCTTAGTTGGGATCAAGTACAAACTACAGTTTTATTATTGCCGAGAAAAAGGAAATCATTTTTAAAAAATTTGATTATTTTGATAAAATGGAGTCTATGGGAGAAGGCTGTTTCGTAATTCGGAGAACGGATCCCATACCCGTATGAAGCATTTCTCTGCCAGCTTACCCAAGATTAGAAACAAAAATGTACCATGGGTCTAAGGTACCTAAATGATTTTGTTGAACAGAAAAAGATAGACGGTAGTTTTAAAGGAACAGTTCAGTGTAAAAATAAAAACTGGGTAAATAAATAGGCTGTGCAAAATAAAAAAATGTTTCTAAAATAGTTAGGCAAAAATGTAATGTATAAAGGCTGGAGTGACTGGATGTCTAACAGAACAGAACAGAACACTACTTCCTGCTTTCCAGCTCTCTAACTCTGAGTTAGTCAGTGACTATAAGGGGGTCACATGGGACATAACTGTTCAGTGAGTTTGCAATTGACCCTTAGCATTCAGCAAACAGTTATGTCCCATGTGGCCCCCCCTCACGTCAATGATTGGTTACTGCCTGGTAACCAATCAGTGGAAACCAAGAGAGCTGCAAAACAGGAAGTAGTGTTCTGGCTATTATGTCAGACATCCAGTCACTCCAGCCTTTATACATTACATTTTTGACTAACTAACTATATTGAATTTTAAATTTTTTTTGCACAGGTTTTATGTTTATACTGGTCCTTTCCTTTAAAAGTTGAACACCAAAGTTTTGTCAGTATCCCCAGTCAGGTTCTATAAACAACAGTTGGGATAGTAATGAAACTTAAGGTTGTAATGATTTACACATAGGCCAAAGACACATGAAATTATATATTATTAATTATACGTATATATGTGTGTGTCATAACAATCATTTAGAGGTTGTGTCTCACATACTTTGCAACTCACACACATAAATACTAGAGATGCACCGAATCCACTATTTTGGATTCGGCCGAACCCCCGAATCCTTTGTGAAAGATTCGGCCGAATACCGAACCGAATTTGCATATGCTAATTAGGGGTGAGAAGGGGAAAACATGTTTTACTTCCTTGTTTTGTGATAAAAAGTCACGTGATTTCCCTCCTTGCTCCTAATTTGCATATGCAAATTAGGATTCGGATTTGGTTCGGCCGAATCCGAATCCAGCTGAAAAAGGCCGAATCCTGAACCAAATCCTGGATTCGGTGCATCCCTAATAAATACAGAGCAGCATACACACAAAGTGAACATTTTAGTATAAATACACGTGTGCTTTTTGTTGCACTAAAAGGTAGAAAGAAAGTGGCAAATGTAAAATATTTGAAGTGAACTGGTGTAAATAAAGACTGCATACATGCTCCTCATTTCTGGTTAGCTTACACTATGCATCACTGTTCGATTGCCAGAAGAACAAATGAAATGCAATTAATAGACTTACGCAGTTTTCCCCTCGCTGTCCATCTTCGTGGCCACCACCCCTTTCTTCCCCAACAGCGACGATAATTTGTCGACATCTCCATGATCCACGGCTTGAAGCAAGCGGTCGTCATACTTGCTCCACTCGTTAGTCTGTTGGAGACACAAAAAGGCAGTTCAGAGACTGTTCTTAGTCACCACATGTATATAGCCCTATACGGTTCTGATGCAAATTTACCTGGAAACCCATACAGATCCCTAAGATAACAGGGAGATCAGGAACCATAAAGTCCATTGCAGGTTGCTGTTTTACCCAATGAGACCTACCACTGCAAAGCAGGAATTGTCTTTGGGAAATGGCAACACATAATCTGCACTACAGTGAAGGACACCAGAAGCTCTGAGCACATAATGGTTCACTCCGATTCTCTTGAGATGGGCCTGGACATTGAAGGCTGAACATTAGAGAGATCTCCTTGTCTGTGCAAAATACCTTGATTACGTCCTGAATTAGTAATGGTAGTGGAAAAGAAAGGAACTAAGTGAGGATATTGATCATCATGGAGGGGAAAGTTGGGAAAATTACTAATGTCCTTCTACTAGTAAATGATTTGCATTTGTAATCCAAAAAAGGGAGAATTTGCAACAGAATAGTCTGAACATTCATCCAATCATTAACTACAAAAAAATGACTGGTATGAAAGTCACTCGCTGAGTGTAAACCCTATACCTCTCCTGTATCGCTCTAGATTGCTAATTCAAAAAAAAAGGCTTGTTAGTATAAGATGCACAATAGTTGCAATAGCTCCAACGTGGAACCCCAACTTGGAGAGTTTCATTTCCAAGAAAAAACATCAAGCAGAGAAAATACTGAGGTGCAGAGCAACAGGACATTATATTTTCATTACTTTAAAGGGGCCCGTCACCCCAAAAAAAGATTCCAAATCCTATTTAATCATGTTAGTCAAGCAAAATGAACTTTAATTACACTGTATAAACTATTTGAATCTTGTTTCCATCAATCTGGGAATTCATAATTATAACAAGCAGGCAGGAGTCATTTTGTGGACACTGTAATTAAGACAAGCCTTGTATCATCTCAGAATCTTGTTTGTGCACCAGAATGGGGGACCTGATGTCCATCCCCATGTACTGACTACACAATTAAATGATGAAGAGAACTGGGGGAATGTGGGGAGATCAGTGACATCTAGGAAGTGCTAAATGGAAAGTGAAAGCATCTACTTGCCCCGCCTCTATGCCTAAAGGAGGCAATATTTGATTGACAGCTGAGATTTTTAAATGAGTTTACAACAGCTATGAATGCTTTAATAAAAAAAAGAAATTGGATTTCATGTTTAATTTGAAAAGGACTTTTATTATACAGCTTTTTATGTTGGGGTGGCAGGTCCACTTTAAAACTCTTTCATTATTTGGTTTTAATGTTTCTTTTATACTGATCAGATCATCCCTGGAAACTGGGTAAGATAACTGAATGATTGATACATCTGTATTATAGTTTGATAGTTCACTGTCTGCATAAGGGAAAAGAAATGCACATTTACACCTACTATGAACCCCACCCCCCATTATCAACATAATATTTCATTTTTACTATACTAGAATAAAATCATTCATTCCTTTACAATTTGCATAGCTGAGTCAGCGAATAGCATCCGCGTTTTACTGTGTCTGCTTGAGTAGCCACCAATATGTGTAATAATTATGCCTTTCACAATAGGCAGAATGTAGGTCAGGGATTCCAAGTCCACAGTGCAAATACGGTATAATCATCACGTCCATGACTCTAAAACATAAAGGTCAGTTTTAATTAAACTATAGTGGTCCACAATTTATATACCGGTATATAGTTATTGGTTTATAAATGAATACATGCTTTATACAACTTTACACAAGCCAATTTCACTTGGGCAACAAAATGTTTCATGCGAGTTTACCCTAAATAAACTCTGGTACAAACAACTGCCTTTGGACGTCACATAATTATCTGAATGAGGTCCATCTGTAGGTCTGTGTTTAGAAGGCACCAGAGTTTGTTAGAGAACATATCTAAGCAATATCTATCATTGAATCCATACTGCACACCCTTGACTCTGTCTAGAGCAGGGGTCCCCAATCTTTTTAACCCCTGAGTAACAAAAGGAGTTGGGGAGCAACAATAGCATGAAAACTGTTCTTGTGGGTGCCAAATAAATGTTGTGATTGTTCATTTGGTAGCCCCTATGTGGACTGTCAACCAACATGAGACTCTGTTTGGCAGTACATCTGGTTTTTATGCAATCAAAACTTGCCTTTAAGCTCGGAATTCAAAAATTATGCATCGGAATTCAAAAATTATGCATCTACTTTGAAGCCACTGAGAGCAACATCCAACATGTTGCTCACGAGCCACTGGTTGTGGATCACTGATCTAGAGAAAGCAGTCCTCCAAAACTCAGTGACTAGGTTGAGAAGTGCATTAGTCACAGAAGCAACCAAGAAGCCAATGGTAACAGCAGAGACAGACAAGAAGATTCGGGGAGATTTAGTCGCCCCCCGGCCACAAATCGCCTCTTCTTCGGGTGGCTAATCTCTCTGAACTGCCTCCCTGCCAGCTAGATGGCACTCAGAGCACTTCGTTTTCCAAAGTCGCCCCAAAGTTTGCTTGAGAACCAACTTCGGAAAATGAAGCGCTCCGAGTGCCATCCCGGCAGCGATTTTCGATTCGGAGGCAGTTCGGGGAGATTATTCTCTACCCTAAAAGAGCTAGAGAAATCCACAGCTAAAATGGAAACTATTCATGGGACAACTATAATCCTTTATATGACTTCAGGCAGTGAGTAAAAAAAAACACAGCCCAAGTAAAAATAGGTATTCTCATGAGACCAAAATTATACTATTAGGTCCTTGCAGAAAACATTCTGTATGTTAGAAAGCCATCACACACAAATCACTATCTCAAGGGTGGCATAACAGAAAAAAACTGTTTCTGGCCCATGTATGAGCTCTGACTGAAAGTAGCCATAGATGTGCAGATTCTAGCCTCATATCGTATGAATGATCATACGGCACAACGCCATGGTACGAAAAAATTATGGGACAATCCACACTGGAAAATAGTACAAAATATTTTTTGTGCGACTGTATCTTTGTGTCTATGGCCAAAAAGTAGAATGGGAAAATTAAAGGAACCAGATGAGAAAATCTGACAGACATTTACCCCAAAAGACTCAGAGCAGTAACTTCAGCCAAATGTGGATTATGAACGACAAAGAGAAAAATCGAAAACTGGCTGCTTTGCTGATGTCAAAAGAAACTGCAGCCTACGAAGGCCTCCTAACATTTTAATTCGAAATAATCACCTATATGGTCCTTTTCCTCTAACAGCTAAGTTATGGAAGAATCAGAGATCAAGGAAAAAAAAACAATAACAGCAAAGTGTGTTTGTACAATTATAAAAACTGAGCCATGTTCAGACTAAATATTGAAAATGTAAGCGTTTTAACAAGAAGCCATTTCTTAAAAAATGCAAGCTATGCATAAACATATCATTGGTTGCTGTTGAGAAATGCATCTGTGTTTATATCTCCCAGGGAAGCATCTAATTGTTGAAAATGTAAGATGATTGAATTTCTGAGTGAGTCGTTAATGTACAATGCTGTATCTTAGTGGCGTATATGGATGGATCAATACTTCAATATTTACCATGTATATACTCATTATTAAAAATGCCTACAATAAGTCATTATAATAAAATCATATAGATCTTTCTTATATAACAACATACATTATGGACTATGGTTGTACAGTCTGGAATTCCCAAATTAAACATTCGGTCTTGAGATCCATCCCCAGGGGGTCACAGTAAAAGAGAAGACAGAGGCTCAGATTAGATGTGATCATTTAGGCCCATCCTGCTAAAGCTGGTCGCATACGTAAAGTAGTGATGTGCGGGTTGAGAAATCCCTGGCCGAATTTCCGGACCGAGAAACTCTCGACCCGCACCGACCCTAACCCGGCATGTGGACCACACACGCAGTTCTGCATTTCCAGGTATACCCACAGCCGCCACCATCTCTGATGTCACGGAGATGGCGAGGCATTACAGCGAAAGTGGGGCACTGTTAGGTCACGTGCCCAGATATTTTGTGTGCGTATTGGCTTGAACCTGCCCAACTCGCGGGCTTCAGTCTGGCCGGCACATCACTAATGCAAAGGTCATCTCTTGATGGGGACTGGCAAGTAAATCAATGGTGTCATTTCCCCAATATTGATCACTATAATGGCCACAGAACAGGCCTCCCTACCCTCTCCCAGTATCTGTACTGAAAATATAGAGCTGCCCATCAGGGATGGCTTCCTTTCTTCTGATCTTCTTGAACCTTCCTCAAACCTTTCCTAAGCAGAAGAACATCAGAGCAGCCTCTTTCTATCTCCTGACAACTTCCTTGACTACTTGGTGGTCAGACTGGTGGGAAAATGACCAGCAGGTGGTGTTGTTGTAACAAAATTCATTCATGTTAACAGTACATGTATCCTTTAATATCTTGGAATTAAAAAAAAATAAATGATGAATGTGCATTGCAAAAGTGCTTAGAATAGCACCCTCGTTCAATTTACATTCACTTATTTTAAAGGTGTAAATGGATGAAATTACTACTTTCAGTATCATTGACAAGATCCTTTTTTTTTTTTATTAGCCAAGCGTGGGATTTTCCTAACCTTGAATCAGAATATTCACGTTTGTTGATAAGTTTATCTCAGGTTCTGCAACAGCAAATAGCCCCAGTAATAATTAATTTTCTGGGCACAACCCTTACTTGGAAAAAGGAGGAGGAGGGAATTTCTATTTAGGGCTGTTACCCAAGTCTGCCTGAACTACCCACTAGCAGAGAATGCTATTTAAGTTTCTACATTGCAGCTGATATGTCAGAATGTTTATCTGGCTGGCTGGTTCTCCTGTGCTGCTTTGATGAAGTCCAGAAATGTGCAATTTTTATATGCCCCAAGGAGAAACAGTGATCTATCTTGGCTACAACATGCCTTCCAAAATACTGATACTCTGCCTACTAAATTTCCTTGAATAATTTTCAACTTGACGGTATTGATTTTTCTAGGTGGATAGGCCAATACATCCATCAGTGAATGAATTCTTGAACTGTGATGACTGCGAGAAAACCTAAAAAGCAGATTCCACTGCCATTGTTGGCCCAGTGCAGCAAGCATTAAATCACTCCCCCTAGCCTGCCAAATACACACTCCCTTATGGTGTCTTGTATTTGGATTGTAACAAGATAGGCTCCCTATGGGAAGTGATAAGGAAGCTTAATACACATGCAGATACCATCATCATCATCATCATTTATTTATATAGCGCTGTCAAGATACGCAGTGCTTTACTGCAGTTATAGCAAACAGGGAATAAATGGTGGATAAC
This sequence comes from Xenopus laevis, assembly GCF_017654675.1. NCBI lineage: Eukaryota > Metazoa > Chordata > Amphibia > Anura > Pipidae > Xenopus > Xenopus laevis. Next base: position 216,651,249 of record NC_054371.1, read on the forward strand.
AGACAAGGATTAAAGCTGCAGACAGATTAAAGCTGGCCAGAGATGCAAAGATCCAATAGTTCGAATGCTCGAACGATCGGACAGCCCCATCTCCCGACCTGCCACTAACCATTCCGATCAAATAAAGTAGTAAAAGAACAGATCAGCCGATGTTCTGCCCCTGACAGCAATCGTACAATAGTTATGTCCGACCAAAGCTGGTGACAGTCTCCCACTGAAAATCGTACGATCGGCAATACACGCAGAGATATTATCGTCAGCCGACAGAAATTTTCTAACCTGTCCGATCGACCAAACGACCGATCTCCGTGGGATGAAACATGTCGGGACTCTCCACACACAGTCCGAAAATCTTATGAATCCTCGATTCGTAAAATTGGATCTTTGCGTCTATGGCCAGCTTAAGTCGGCAGCTTATTGCCCAGTGTATGGGGCCCTCCGACTGTTTTTCCAATCAATATCTGGTAAAAAGTCAGCCAGATGTTAAACTGCCAGACTTAAAAATCCAGTCAGATCGATGACCACATCAGTTTGTTGATGCGGCCCTCAATCCGACTGCCTGTTTTCTTCTCGTTGTGATCCAATAGTTGGGCCCTAGAGCCCACAATTAGATCAGCCCAATATCGGCCACTTGAAGGTGGGATCACCATTTGTATGTCCAGTTTTAGAGAGGCAAGGCCAAAACTGCATGCTAAACTGCCAACACCTTCATAAACTGTGAGGGGAAATAAAAGGAAACAATCATGGGATTACATGCATGTACAACCTCAAAGCCAAATTGAATATTTGTACAAACTGCCTTTAATAAGTGTTACGATTACCACCTTTTCTTGCTGAAAATGTAAGGGGTGGAGCAGGTCCTAACAGGGGAGGAGTTGTGACATCACAAGGGTGGGACTTGTCCTAAATGGACAATGTTGGCTGAAATTCAATGAGTAGGCAAGTTTTGGGGACATTCATGGGGGAGAGGGGATTGGAGTGGTTCGAAAATGGGCCAAGGGCAAACAACTAGGGATTACAAATTTACATTACTGGTAAATTTGTTATACCCAGCCTTTGTTGATGTATTATTGGCTAAGATAGTTGGGATGCACCGAATCCATTTTTTTGGATTCGGCTGAATACTGAATTGAATCCGAACCCTAATTTGCATATGCAAATCAGTGAGGGGGATGGAAAAATAGAGGTAAAAGTTTGTGGCTAAAAATTTTTTTACTTCCTTGTTTTGTGATGAAAAGTCACATGATTTTTAGGATATGGATTCGGTTCGGCCAGGCACAAGGATTCGGCCGAATCCTGCTGAAAATGGCCGAATCCTGCCCGAATACCGAACCGAATCCTGGATTCGGTGCAGCCCTATAAGCTAGTTTAATACCGAGCAGTTTGCAACCCTAATAAGTGGGATAGCATGAAGTCATTTGTGTACAGAGAATACCAGGACAATGTTTTCCTAAAAGGGTTTTAACACAGATGCTCTGCTGGATCAAACCTCTTTGGAGAATTTTCTTTTCTGCATATACAGGAAGAAACTGTTTTGACTGTATGTTCTCATAATAGTCTATATAGGAAATCATTTGAACCCTTCAAGACAATACAATGTCAGACTGGGACACTAGGGGCCCCCCTAAAACCTAAGACCAGGGGCGCACTCTCAGTACTATTATTTTTCCTCTCCTCACTCAACCTCTATTCTCCTAGTGTCTTTTCTTTACATATTATAATGTATTATTCAATCTATTTCACCTCTTTGTTCTTGTAGAAATAGGCAATGCCCATGAAATGGCCAAATGTTTAGCAGCATGAGGGGCCACTGACACCTGGGCCCACCGGGCGTTTTCCTGGTAACCCAGTGGGCCAGTCCGACACTGAGACAATATATCTCCCCTTATTATTTCTTGGATATTATTATTATCTTTAATTTGGTTAAAAATGTCCTGATCTGAAAGGGCTGTTAATCTATGTTTTATATTCAGTGCCTCCTTTCAGCCTCTGTTCATCTGTATATGAGAAACACTACCCTTTCCTGGAAAAGTACTGATATCTAGATTTCCAAACTGGCTTCTAACCAAGTGATCTATTGAAAAGACACAACAAAAGTGATAGTCACTAATTACAGGCACAGCTTGTATCCGTCGGATCTACGCAACGGCCAAATGGGATAACACTTGGCCTGATGTGTCAACAGTTTCCCAACCCAACTAAATGGATTCACCAACACATCTGATTTTCTTTTTTAAAAGGTTGTCCTATGTTAATGGGTGGTAAAGAAAACTGCAGAAATAATAAAGCTTTGGAGGTCCAATACTATATATACAGTATATATCTGTTTCACTCATGTTCTCTACACTTTGGTTCTTGGAGGATGTTGGCACTTGTACTTCCTAAGCGCCTTAGGCATTCCATAGACAGCTATAAAAAAAGGGAGGGATTTCTTCCATCTCAGTGAATTGCTGAGGATGTTACTAACAAACTACAGTACTTGCAATACAATAATAGGAGAATGTTGGCAGTTCACAAACGCCTTAGGGATGCAAGTTATACAGCTCTGGAATAGCGAGAGTTTTTTTTTTCGCCCCCCCCCCCCCATTTCAATGAACTGTGGAGGATGTGAGTAGCAAATCCAAGCTACAATTCTTAATATGTCAGAAATAAAACACGCTAACCCTACAATGACTTCTGGAACACATGACTTAAGCATATGGCCCGGATCCATTAAGGTCTTGCTTCTTGTAATACAGAAACATGATGCAATCCAGAATAGTCCCGAGAGGAAGAATAATGGAGGGGATATAGCTGACATACACAGACATAAGTGGAGGCCATCTGGCAAGCCATTAAAGAATGTAAAAAAGAAAGAAATACAAAACAAACAGCTCCATATCTGAAATGCATTGGAAAGTTATCCTTATTTGACATTTCTACTCAATAAAGCATTGTGCTTTCAGATCAGTGGCTGAGCAGTTGCTGGAGATAATACACTCTGTTATTTCCTGCTCTCTATGTAAGAATCTAATCTTGGGCTCCAGAGTTACAAATATCAACTCTACACTTACCATAGCATCAAACAGTGCCGTAGAGCCTTGGGGGAAAATCGCCTAACAAGTCACAATTTAATTGCAAGGTCTACTGTTATGCTCCTGCAGAAGTCCATTGCTTTGATATGGACCAATTGCTGCTCAAATTTTTGGGGATTTATTATACCCCGAGGATGGAAAAAGTAAGAATCCGAAAATCCGGCATCTCAGACCTGCTAAGGTTGTATAAGTCAATGGGAGAAGTCCCGAAGATATCCTGATCTGCACTGGGTTTCGTGCAATAATCCGAAGATTTCGTGGTTTTCAGACAAAAATCCCAAAAAATGTGAGTTTTCGGTTGGAAAATCCAAAAAATCCGTACAATTCGTATTTTTCAAGATTTTTCCAGGTTTTTCCAGCACAGGAAGATTTCAGAAAAATTTATTGATGTGGGTCCTAGCCACCAATATTTTTTAATGGGGGGCCCTGACCACAAATGTTTTTTTTAATGGAGGGGCCCTGACCACCAATATGTTTTAACATGTGGGAATCATAGCCACTAATGCTTTGTTTTTTTAGTTTGTGCTGGGGGGTGGATCTGTGGGGTGGGCAGACCTGTAGGTGGGGCTTGTGGTGGGCCCTGAGAGTAGCACTGGCGGGGGGCATTTTGTTAAAAAAAAAACTACTGATATCCCCAACTGGAATGCAGGTTCTATTAGGCTGCACCCTTGGTTGGGGATAACATTTTTAAACAACAGGTGCCCTTTAAGGCACTGTCCGTACTAGCTGCTTTCAAAGTAAAATCCTAAACTAGGTTTAGGATTTTACTTTGAAAGCAGCTAGTAAGTTGCAGGTAAAACTTAGTCCCTTTGTAAAATGTATAATGAAGCAATAGAATTCTTAATGAATCAGATCAAAATTAAGCGTAGGACCGGCCAGATATGGGATGACTTTGACGTAGTTGGCCAGCTTAAATACATTACAATATATGGACAAACAATCCCTGTTTTGTTTAAAGGGTAAGGCATTTTTCAGTAGCAGTATGCACAAAATGTCTCCGTCTTAAATATATTGATAATGGGTTGAGTGCAGAGGACTCTTGTATTTGTCTATATGTATTTTGTGGTCCTCATTGCACCCCCGCCTAATGGTTTTAAAAATTAGTGGTGAGCACAACTTTCCCTTGTTTGATATATATAGATATATATATATATATATATATATATATATATATAGTATATAGTTACATAGTTAAATTAAATAGTTAAATTGGGTTGAAAAAAGACAAAGTCCATCAAGTTCAACCCCTCCAAACACACACCCCTCCCTACTTTCACATAAATTCTATATACCCATATCTATACTAACTATAGAGCTTAGTATCACAATAGCCTTTGATATTATGTCTGTCCAAAAAATCATCCAAGTCCCTCTTATAGTCATTAACTGAATCAGCCATCACAACATCACCCGGCAGTGCATTCCACAACCTCACTGTCCTGACTGTGAAGAACCCCCTACGTTGCTTCAAATGAAAGTTCTTTTCTTCTAGTCTAAAGGGGAGGCCTCTTGTACGGGATCCACTTTATGGGTAAAAAGGTCCCCTGCTATTTGTCTATAATGTCCTCTAATGTACTTGTAAAGTGTAATCATGTCCCCTCGCAAGCGCCTTTTTTCCAGAGAAAACAACCCCAACCTTGACAGTCTCCCCTCATAATTTAACTCTTCCCACCCTCTAACCAGTTTAGTTGCACTTAGTCTCTGCACTCTCTCCAGCTCATTTATATCCCTCTTAAGGACTGGAGTCCAAAACTGCACTGCATACTCCAGATGATATATATGATATGATATGTGACCTTGACATGTCCTATCTAAAAGTTAACTATAAAAATGTTCATATCAAAGTATAAAAAATCACGTGTAGCCTGCTGTTACCTTATACTGTGCCAAATAATATAAAATAGCTTAGCTTTTTACTTCTGTTTCTTCACTTCAAACCTACTATGCAACAGGCTATTATTAACTGGCCTTCCCAGCCAAGCCATACAATAGCCCATCCAGCTGAGTTGTACAGTTGGCCTGCACTATCTCCCCTAAGCCTGCTTCATAGGATCCGCTCCAGAGTTTCTGTTCGGCTAGAGCGTAGTTTGGAAATTGTGCCCATTCAGCAGCAGTGGCAATAAACACTGGGAGTGAGGCCCTTGGAGAGAATTGTGTGGAAATAATAAGAGAGAGAGAGAGATGTGTCTCTGAAAAATGAATCTGGCAATGTCTCCCCATTTGTGTAATGCTGTCGATGAACATTGGAATCTGCGATTATAATGGTTACAACTTCTAAAATAAGTCAAGATGTTTCACATGAACTGGACCAAAGGACCCAATGACATAAGAAGTCATAGTAGAGACAAACATCAAGAAGACAACCTCATGACTCTCCTATAATAGCCATACTACTCACTAGAGCTTTAATGAAATACAATGTATATTAATATATAGGGAGCTTAGTCTCCACTGTCCAATTTTTGAGGGAAAGTGACCTCTTTAAAAAACGGTGTGGATTTTTAGCATGGGATGAGGATCACAGTGTAGTTAGGACACACCGGGGGTAAAAAAGGTAGGGATGCGACAAATCCACTATTTTAGGATTTGGCTATCATTATTTCTAGCAAAATATCAACTTAGGTGTCTATTGTAGGTTTCACTTTAATTAAGGTTTGGGAGTGATTATGTACACAGGATATATAATGAAAGCTGCCCAAAGAAGAACAGTTTGGGGTAAGATTTGGGGTGAAAGTTTATATTGTAACTTGGAACTGAATCGGGATAACTGTGCCGATAATATTAAGGGTTATTCTTTGCAATTAGTTGAGTCTTTTAAGTTCCAGATAATTAAAACCATGTGTTGCTCCAAAGTCCTAGACACATATGAAAATGCAGCAAATTCATGTTGTAACTGGAAATGACGACATTGCTAAAAGACTTTAAAAAACGCCACTTAGAGTGGATAAAAATAACAAAGGCTAACTAAAACAAACATTTCCTTAAACTGTTTATTTTGCACACAGGAAAGGCAGATTTGAGTATTTTCTGCTAGAGCAACAATAGATGTATCAAAAAAGAAAGTTCTTTCTTAATTTAAACTTTGAATTAACTTTTAGTATGATGTAGAGAGTGATATTCTGATACAATTTACAATAGTTTTTTTTATTATTTGTGGTTTTTGAATTATTTAGTTTTTAATTCAGCTAATCTCCAGTTTGCAATTTCAGCAATCTGGTTGCTAGAGTCCACATTACCCTAGTAACCATGCAATATGAATAGGAGAGGCCTGAATAGAAAGATGAGTAATACAAAAAATAGCAATAATAATATATTTGTAGCCTTAGAGAGCATTTGTTTTTAGATGGGTCAACAATCCCCATTTGAAAGCTCAGAGACAGAAGAAGAAGTAATTTAAAAACTATAAAAAAAGAAAAAATTAAGACAAAAAGTTGCTTTGAATTAGCCTATAACATACTAAAAGTTAACTTAAAGTTGAACCACCCCTTAAAAATGCCTTTTTAGCAAATATCTTACAGACACGGGAGAGAATAATGACCTTTTTATGGAATAACAGCAAACACATGGTAGAAGGCTAGCTAGCTCTATGGGCAAGCATGTATGTAAACAATGATACTGTATGGGGCTAATGTAAAAATAAAGTGCAACACTTCCTGCCAATAACAACTAATGAGCAGATAGAATTCACTGGATACCTTTCTGAAAGCAAATATCTGGTTGCTATGGGTTACAAGACATGTGCAAACCTTGTACAGAGTCCTTACTCAGCTCTCCACTTTGGGAAAGAAAATATGGCGCTTTGTTTTCTACTTTGCCCATTGCTGAATATCTCTTTAAAGGAAACAAGTCATTGCTGAGAGATGTCATCCTTTTCCCGTCCAACAATACTGGGAGGGTGTTTGGCCTGTCTACTGATAAGGTTTTCTCTTAATTTAGCTTCTCTTTTTTTTTTTTAAACAATTTTACTTGACCTCTTGCCATTTATTTCCTCTCCGGGAAGATCCGGTTTCTCTTATCAGTTTCTTCCAGCCCATAATAACAAGGTTTCATCTCTTAAAACAGAAACTGGATACTTTGGAGTTGAAAGAAGGGATGCACCGAATCCAGGATTCGGTTCGGGATTCGGCCAGGATTCAGCCTTTTTCAGCAGGATTCGGCCATATCCTTCTACCCGGCCGAATCGAATCTGAATCCCAATTTGCATATGCAAATTAGGGGCAGGGAAGGAAATTGCATGACTTTTTGTCACAAAACAAGATATTAAAAAAATGTTTTCCCCTTCCCACCCTTAATTTGCATATGCAAATTATGGTTCAGATTCGGATCGGTATTCGGCCGAATCTTTCGCGAAAATAGTGAATTTGCTGCATCCCTAGTTGAAAGACTAAAAAAAAGAGTCATCCGATAAATATACATAAGTAAACCATAAAGACAGTGTATATTTTAGCGGATGTGGAGGCCTAACCGGCAGGGCAAGTTTGCAGAACATTTCCATCCCATTAGCAATTGCTTGTACAATCGTTAGTTTTGTTTCCTGTTCAATCTGCTAGTGCTAAGCTATCTCCTAATTAAGTATTGTCTCTGGTGTGTAGCTCTGCCAGGTCCAGCAATCCTTCAAGGTTTATATAGAAGAACAAGTTCAATGTTTAATGGGCAAATACAGACCGGCATTGAAATGTTTCATTACCCACAATGCAGTGTTTTAACATAGAATTCCGGGGTCTGTTTCTGACACACTGAATATTGAGCTGCATAAAGGAGCAGGTAGGGATGGACTACGACAAAACCCTGTGAGACCCTCATGAGACCCACAGACTCGGACCCACTTTTTGCATAGGATCTGAGGAGCCACAAGTGTTAAAGGAGATCTAAACCCTGAAAATTAATGTGGCTAAAAATGGCATATTTTATATACTGGATTTATTGCACCAGCCTAAAGTTTCAGCTTGTCAATAGCAGCAATGATCCAGGACTTCAAACTTGTCACAGGGGGTCACCATCTTGGAAAGTGTCTGTGACACTCACATGCTCAGTGGGCTCTGAGCAGCTGTTGAGAAGCTAAGCTTAGGGCTCGTCACTAATTATCCAGCAGAAAATGAGGTTGGTCTGTAATATAAGCTGATGCTACAGGGCTGATTATTAAATTCTGATGCTAATTGCACTGGTTTCTTTGCTGCCATGTAGTAATTATCTGTATTAATTACTAATCAGCCTTATATTGTGACATTTCTATTCTATGTGTACTGTATATTGTGAGTGGGTCCATAAGCTCAGTAAGTGACAGCAGCACAGAGCATGTGCAGTGAATCAGCAGAAAAGAAGATGGGGAGCTACTGGGGCATCTTTGGAGACACAGATCTTTACTGCTAAAGGGCTGTGGTTGCCTTGGGCTGGTACAGAAGCCCAAAAAATCATGTACAACATTTCTAGCTACTTCTTTAGTATATTGGTCACACTTCACTCTTTCTTAGCCACCTAACAGCACCCCATATTGCCACTGGCTGTATTTCAGCCTAACACACTGTACAAGCAACACATTTCAATAAACTATAGTGAAATATAATAAAACAATAAACAGCAGCGTCTCCCAGTAGCACATATTGATGGTGCATTACAGGTGAGCTTTATGCAGCCTGGAAATAGGAGCTGTATGGAGTGGCAGTAATATGAGAAGAATGTATGTTTTCACTTACACCACTCTCCTCGTACCTCTCCCAGCTCCAGTTCCATTCAGAGCATCTCAAGCTGAAAATGCTATATCTGTTCCAGATAATTTACTTTCGTCTTGCTGCAAGGTACAGCGGAATTTTAGAATAAAATGGGCTTCAGGTACATAAGTAATCAGAACCAAAAAAAAAAAATACCCCCAAAAACTTCCTTTTTTTCAATTTTTTTTTAAACTAAGCTGTAAATAAAACCACATGCTTAACCCGTGCGTGCTGGGCTGGGAGCAAAAAGCTATGATACAGATCAATATAAAGTCACAAATTTAAAACATATGCCACTGACTTCTCTTAAGGGCCATTTTGTTTATTTGGAAATACTCTGTGTTGCTAATTGTGGGCATTGGAGTAAAATTCTGAAAGCAAATGGCTCCAGCCAGCCTAAAAATAACAATTAAGTCTTGATATTAATGCTAATGGTAGACTTGGCTCAAGGGGGGGAACTGTGGTCAAAACGCTCTTCATTGCCTGTAAGTGCGCCCCATTACAAAAGGAAAAAGCTCTGCCAATTGCTGTGACAGGCTGGCACTGGTCAGAAATACATTCCCATCCCAAGTGTGCCAATGCCTTAAAGGAAAACTATACCCCTCAAACAATGTGGGTCTCGATAAAAAGATATTACATAAAACAGCTCATATGTAAAACCCTGCTACATGTGTATAAACCATTTTCATAATAATATACTTTGTAGTATGTGCCATTGGGTAATCCTAAATAGAAAAATTCCATTTAAAAAAATAAGGGCCGCCCCCTGGGATCGTATGATCCACGGTGCACACAAACATACCAAACAAACCATACATGGGCACATGAGCCAATTAAAAGACAGACTTGTTCATGTTACAGTTAGAGCTGCAGTATTTCTGGTCAGGTGATCTCTGAGGCAGCACACAGACCATCATGAAATGGTGGTTCAAGACAAGAGATGTAAAAGGGTAATATTTACTTAAATATATTCCAGTTTGATAAGATTCTTTAATATGCCACTTAATATGATTTAAACTATCTGTTGCTTAAGTATTCATTTTGGGGGTATAGTGTTCCTTTAAAGAAATTATTCAGTATAAAAATAAAAGCTGGGTAAATAGATAATCTGTGCAAAATAAAAAAATGTTTCTAATATAGTTAGTTAGCCAAAAATGTAATGTATAAAGGCTGGAGTGACTAGATGTGTAATATAACAGAACAAAACACTACTTCCTGCTTTGCAGCTCTCTTTGTTTCCACTGATTGGTTACCAGGCAGTAACCAATCAGAGACTTGAGGGGGCCACATAGGTCATAACTGTTGCTTTTGAATCTGAGCTGATTGTTGAGGATCAATTGCAAACTCACTGAACATTTATGTGCCATGTGGCCTTCCTTATAGTCACTGACTAACTCAGAGCTAGAGGGCTGAAAAGCAGGAAGTAATGTTCTGACTATTATGTTAGATAGTCAGTCACTCCATCCTTTATATATAGGATATATTTTTGGCTAACTAACTATATTAGAAACATTTTTTATTTTGCACATACTATCTATTTATCCAGTTTATATTTTTACACTGAACTATTCCTTTAAGAACCTTTTGAATCTCAACAGCGAGATCACGCAATTCTTCTCGCCATCTATATGTAAGAAATAAAAATGATCTACTCTTCTTTGGAAACACAAATCTAGTGCCTAAAATAAGATATAGGTATGGGGCCTGTTATACAGAATGCTCGGGACCTGGGGGTTTCCGGATAACGGATCTTTCCATAATTTCATACCTTAAGTCTAGTAGAAAATCATGCAAACATAACATAAACCCAATAGGCTGGTTTTGCTTCCAATAAAGATTGAATATATGTTAGTTGGGAATTAAGTATAAGTAGTATTTTATTATTAAGGAGAAAAAGGAAATCGTTTTGGAAAAGTTGGATTATTTGGATTAAGTCACGTAACTTGGAGCTTTTTGGATAACGGCTTTCCGGATAACGGCTCCCATACCTGTACTTGCTATAGACCCTGTTCACTAGACCTTGAAAGGTCAACCTTTTGTCTAGACTCCCCTTTGCTCATAATAAGGTCACAGACATAAGGAACCATCAGCCATAGTTCCAAGATCATCTAGAACGCTTTATATACATATTTTCACATCAATTTCACAAAACCGACCTCCAAGCTGGGCTTTCAGGTATAGCAAATATCTCCAAATTTCACCCCAACTAGTCTTTAAGCGAATCCCCAGCTGTTGTGCTAGGGCCCCTTCCCCACAGTTTGAGATCTACTGTGCAAAAGCCCAAAATAATGCCCTCCTTGATCAATGTATCATGGAGGCCTCATTTACATAATGACCAGGCAGACTGCAAAATCTAATTCACCAAGTATCATATCAAGCCATGGTAATCGGGCTCATGGATGGCTATGCATAATCCCTAAGTGATTGTTTGCGTTAGGACCTGGGGGGCAAAAAACAGATCAGCTGGATGTTTGGCAACCAGATCAAATGATGGGATCTTTCCATGTATGGTCAGCCATCATAATTACAACTAGCAATATACACATCATGCAGAAAGTCATGAGTCCAACATCCCACTGTTAGACTTTCATGGAACGCCCTTACTCATTGACTAAATAAACACGGCCATTGTACAACACTCCATTAAAAAAAAGAATCTGCTGAACATTGATGTGGAAATCCAAGCACAGGAATATTGAGTAATGCCTGCTGTTACTATTTAAGGACATTTTGAGAGTAAGTCTGAGCTGTATTTGGAACAAGTACAGTGCATGTGTATTTGTTTGAAATGATTCATGAAGCCTGTACAAACCCTACACCAGAGTTCTTAGCCCAACACTGGGGTTGCAAGAGTTGTGACTACAGACATATGATCCTTCAGTTGCATGCAAATACAGAGTATTTATGGCAAATTACATTTGTTTTGGTATAAAAAAAAATCTATGGTAGGGCTTGGCCTTTGATTTAGTCACATTATTGTAACTTAAAGTAATGTTACTATGTCTAATGTTCTAGGCTCGGCACTACTGGAATTAGAGTAGGTTTGTTTGCTTCAGATGATTCACTGACATTCCAGAAGGTTTTCCTTGTTCAAATGTAATTATCTGTGACTCCCATGGTACAAACCCTGGGAGAAGGGAAGTGAATAAATAAAATTGCTTCTTAAGACACGGTTGCTAGTTTGGGGGCCCTAATTTTAATAGTTGTCAGCAATCCCTAGTTTTGGAAAAACTGTATAAACATTGGTCCTGGTAGTAGCGCATTACCCTATGAGCATGTATGGGGTGCCAACAACAAAAAAGCATTTAGGTAGCGAAGCAATCTATCTACTTCTGATTAGATATACATTTTTTAACCCTTCAGTAGGGCCTTAGCAAGATAAATGCTTTTGGCCTAATCATTTACACAAACCCTTTCTCGTTTGGCTGATCAGTAAAATGGACCTTGTGCACTAGAAACTTATCTAGAAGACTGGTATGGGTATACAGGGCTGTTTTAGGGAGTGAACTTTGTTTTTGGGGAGCGAAGTTTGGGAGAGGTATGTGAAGGTGCCCTATACTAGCTAAGCAGGTTTAGGCCACCTTATGAGTAAGTGATACTGGAGCACGAAATGCTTAAGGAATGTTGTATATTAACAGTTTTTGTTTTTAATGTACTTTTTGGTGTATTTTGAGTCCCCATTCCACTTTGTGTATATAAATATGGATTTCTGCTCCCCTTGCTATGAATCTGGGGCTAGTGCAACTAGACCACATTTCACATTTGGTGAGTTATTGTTTCAACACTGCTCTCCGTTTTTAAAGGAGACCTAAATCTAATTCATACAATATATATTACGGAGAGTAGTTTTAAAGGAGAACTTAAGCTTTCAAGAAAGCTAGAAATGCCGGCCTAAAGGGGGCTGTACACTGCAAGATTTGTTGCTTGGCTAGGTCGCCAAATAAATCAAAATTAATCTTCCCTCCGACATGCCCACCTTGGGTGGGTGATATCGTGGCCAAACAACCCCTTTACCATGAAGGATATACAAAAAGTCGGAGTAAGGACCGCATTAATGAGCCAATTTGGTCCTCAATCCGACAGAAAGGGGACATTCAAGATCTGGACGATTTTTGACCAGATATCAATCAGGGAGGCCTGTCAAAAGCCCCATAAACGTGCACATAAGCTTCAAATCGGTCTAAAGGAACCAAATCGGCAGCTTAAATCTGCCCGTGTATGGCCACCTTAAGGCAAACACAACCCTGTAGCAGTGTAGATGTTCCTCCAAATGTCCCCCGTAGCTCCCCATCTTCTTCTCTGTTGATCCTTTAGGCTTCCTAATATAAATATATGACATTATATAAAAGTTAAGGCTGATTTGTAATTAATTCATTACATGGCAGCTCAGAAACCATTTGTCGTTAGAATGTAATAAGCCCTATAGCACCAGCTATGACGGACACACCTCATTGTCTGGTTGATGATTTGCGACAATCCCTAGGGTGGCCATACAAGTAGAGATCCGGCCTAGGGCCCAACGATCATAATGCATGCAATACGGGCGGTCGGATCGCGGGACCACATCAACAAACAGATGCGGCCGCAATCCGACAGGATTTTTAACCCTGCCCGATCAACATCTGCCTAACTTTCGGCCAGATATCGATCGGGGAAGCCCGTCGGAGGGCCCCCCACATGGGCCAATAAACTGCCGACTCGGTCTGTCGGCAGCTTTTATCGGCCCCTGTATGGGGACCTTAAGCTTAGCTGTATGGGGACCTTAAGCTTAGCTTCTCAACAGCAATCCAGAGTAAACTGAGCATTTGCAGTGCCACTGACACTCCTAACAATGTCCAAGATGGGGAGCTCCTGTACACAACATTGAAGCGTAGATTATTACTGTTATAGAGATGCTGAACCTTTAGCCTGCTGCAGTAAGTTAAATATATAACCTACAACATTTCTAGTTATATTTGTTTTTAGAGTTTAGTTCTCCTTTAATTATTATTATTTGTAAATTCATTTGCTATTCAAAGCAGTATCTGTCTGGCTGTTTACTTCTGGTTCTGTAGTAGAATCCAGAAAATTGACTTCTGCACCATTGTTTCAAAGTCAGAGCAACACTATATAGAATATATTTTCCCATCTAATACCCATAGCCATCCACACACATAAATCACAAGAACTAAGGGGGCTTTCAGGCAATGGTTTTACATTGATATTTGTGGATTTCCCAGCATCCTCTACCTCTGCAGGATGATTTCCTTTGAAAAGCAATTAATTTCCTTTTCACATTTATACAATTCCCGTGGATTTCTTTAACCCCCTCGCTGCTTTAGTGAATTGTATTTTGCCAACTCAAAAAGCATGTCTCAGGCCTTTATTCCAAGCTGTTTCTCTTTAAGAGCTGCTCTGCATCACTCTAGAGACGGGGTCACAGACTGGGGCATTTCCCGTCTGAGGAGGTGCTGCATGTGGTTCAGCAGACATAAGTCCTCTGGCCAAAATGTGACTGGATTCAGAAAGGGGTCATTGTGATTATGACATATGGGAGAATCACATTCTTCCTTTCTTGTTTGATTTAATCACTGGGGATTACAAGTGTATATACACTGACAAATGAAGGATGAGTTTCGGCTGGGAGCAGTGCTCCTATAGCAAGGGAAGAAGGATTAGGAAGCAGATTATACAGACAGGGCCGGGAGGCATGAGTTTGATTCCAACATCAGTCTGCTGTAGCCTTAGTAAAATCATTTAAATCCCTGTGCCACAAATAAGACTGTAATCTGTACAGGACAGACTATGTCTATGTAAAAAAATAAATATGATATCCCCTGTCATGTAAAAGCAATTAAACAAGTCTTATTGCCAAGGCAGCAGAATTACCAGGGATAGGGCTGAGGCAAACTTGCAATCCGCAGGAATATAATCTCCCTGAGCCCAGTAATTAAAGTTGTAGTTCACAGTTCTATTAACTTTTAGTATGATGGAGTTAAATCCTGAGGCAAACTGCAACTGGGCTTCATTTTTTTATCTTTGCTGTTTTTTTAATTATTTAGTGTTTTGTTCGGCAGCTGTCCACTTTGGAGTTGCAGCTATCCAGTTGCTAGGGTCCAAATTACCCTAGCCAATAATCCAAGTTACCCTAGCATAAGAATCAAAGCGGCCTGAATACAAAGATAAGCAATAAAAAGTAATAATAACAATTACATTTTAGCTTCACAAAGAAATTTTGACTACCGGGGTCGGTGACCCCCGCCAGTGAAAGCTGGAAAGAGGTAGAACAGGAAGGCAAAAATAAAACCTGTATCAAATAAAATATGAAAACCAATTAAGATGTTAAAGCTAGCCATACATATGGTGCAAACGAGCGGATCTCTCCCCGATATGCCCAACTTCTGATCCGATCACCCTAGGGCCCAGAAAACGGGCGATCGGATTGAGGAACGAAACAACGAACTGATTCTGTCCTCTATCTGACGGGACTTAACCTGTTGGCAGCTTTCATAAGACTATGAATGGGGGCCTTAACATTGGGCCATTCTGTAAAATACTAGAAGTAAACTTAACTGTCTCTTTAATCCAATAAAACTATTCTTGCACCAAGAGCTTACACGGTCTGTAATTCACACAGTCCACAAACACTTATGTCTATCCCTTAGCAATCTTGATGTGCATTTATTATGGCACCCCTATCATTTTTAAACCTGCACTTAATTTATTTCACTTGCATCTTGCAGTAATTTGGGGGTGAACTCATATTCTAAAGGTTGCATGCTTAAAGAATTCACATTTTTCCTGAACTAATAAGATCGCTCCCCTTAAACATGGCCAAGCAATCATCTGAATATCCAAAGCATATTTTATAATCATCATCTTTATCTGGTCTGCTAAGTGAAAAGTGGTATTATTGAATGGGTAACGTCTTCAGTAGTCACTAAATGACTGCCGCAACCTTATTGGCTGCTCCCAGATATATCCTACACCACTTTCTGTGCCTTGGTAACAATGCAGTTTGAATAATTTGGTGCTGAATCTTACAATGTACAAAAATATGGTACATATATATATGGTGTCTAATAAAAGGGCAGCCAAGTTTGGGAGTTTTACTTTGAAAGCAGCTAATAAGTTGCAGGTAAAACCTAGTCCCTTTGTAAAATGTATAATGAAGCAATAGAATTCTTAATGAATCAGATAAAATTGGCCAGATATGGAATGACTTGACGTAGTTGGCCATCTTAAATATATTGCAATATATGGACAAACAATCCCTGTTTTGTTTAAAGGGTAAGGCATTTTTCAGTAGCAGTATGCACAAAATGTCTCTGTCTTAAATATATTGATAATGGGTTGAGTGCAGAGGACTCTTGTATTTGACTATATGTATTTTGTGGTCACAGCCTCATTGCACCCCCAACCTAATGGTTTTAAAAAATAGTGGTGAGCACAACTTTCCCTTGTTTGGGGGAAATATATATATATAGTCAATTTGTAGCAACCACACTCAAATCCGGATACCTTCAGCTGAATTCGGGTGCAGGGTCCAAAGTATTGCATACAGGATTATTGAGAAGACCCGCACTCCATTTTGTGAAAAAATTCAAATGCCTTTTATTGTGTACATAAATCCGACGTTTCGGCCCCCAATTGGGGCCTTTTTCAAGGTCCCTAGCCTTTCTCACTCTCTCACTTTGAGAAAGGCTAGGGACCTAGCCAAAACGTTAGTTTTTTTCTGTTAAAATAAAAACCTTTTTTTCTCCATAAGTCCTGTGCTAGCTTCTTTTGAGCCAATATATATATATATATATATATATATTTTAATGATTTCCTTTTCTCTGTAATAAAACAGTACATTGTATTTGATAATTAATCCTTATTGGATGCAAAACCAGCCTATTTATTGTTTACATGATTTTCTAGTAGACTAGGTTTGAAGATCCAAAATACAGTAAGATCCATTATCTGGAAAACCTCAGGTCCCGAGCATTCTGGTTAATGGGCCCCATACCTGTATTATAAGTCACCTCTGAGTTCTATGACCTGTATTAAAACACTCTGCCTAAAGCCTCATACTTTAACATGTCTTGGAACTCCTCTGTCACTTATAATATCCCTATATTTCACAATAGGGGGTACATTATTCACTCTATAAACAATATCCTCCTCACATATACGGCTCACACAGACCATCAGTATGCAAGATGAAGCCTGAGGTCAAATGGGAGAACTTTATTTTGCTTGAGCAGAGATTTCTACATGATGACAGTATTCCTTGGATTCCAGGGTCAGTGACACACACACTAATGACAAAAAGGCCTAGTTATTGTCAAGCATACCATTTCTATTCGTCTTCCAGTTTGTAATACAAACCGCAGTCTGGTTGTTAAGGACAATAATCTTAGCTACCAGGCGGCAGTTTAAATGCCAAAGAACTGAATAATTTAACAAAATGGTAACTATTTTTAGTTGCTGTTAAACTTCCTCTACAAAGGGTTATAAACCCAAAAATAACATCTTGACTAATGAAAGAAATTGTAATTCTAGGCAGCTTTTCAATATACATTCATTACTAATTTTCAGCGGTTTTAAAGTTATTTGTACATGTCATTGCTATTGAAATCATTCTCTGTGTTGTCAATTTCTATTCTGTGAACTGCTGGTTCTGACATTTGAAAAAAAAAATGTAGTAGAAGCCAGATGGTTAAAAGAACTCAGAAGAAGCATGCAAGGCTCACTTCTGCTACATTGTTTCAAGAGACAGAAGGAGCAGTGCAGAAAGACGTACAATTTATTTAAATAGAAATGTTCAAACCACTATTATTCTGCAATGAATGTTTATGGGAGAGTTGACAGTTTCTTTCACTGGGCGAAATGTTGACTTTGGGTTTACATCCCCTTTAACGCATCAGTTTTTTTTGGAATTACAGCCTGATACTTTGCCTTCTGAGTTCTGTATCACAGGTAAAAAGCCATACACAGATATGGAAAAAGAATCAGTAAAACATGCAGTTGAACACAGACTCACAGGGAAATGCTCCCAAGAGCTCACTGAACTTTGACATAATTTTTATTGTTCAGAAAATTGGCAGCGGCATTCAGTACATTGTTATTTAATAGAATCTGATATTTTTCTGAGGTTTCTGTTTCTGGGGGCTGGAAATATGCCTAACCAAGGCATAATGAAAAAAAATCTGCCACGTTACACGAGTGTAGATGCAAAGAGAAGGAACAAAATATGGAAAATTGCATGTTTTTGAGAAGCTATTCAACCCAGCAGTGGTGGCACCTTGAAATAGACTTTGTGGGGGCTATTTATATTTATAAAGTAGGACTCTTCTTCGGGTGACTAATCTGCCCAAATTGCCTCCTGCAGGCTGGAATGTAAATCGCCGGCAGGATGGCAATCACATCGCTTGTCGCCCGAAGTTTCCTCGTGAGGGAACGTCAGAGGAAGTGCACCAATTGCCATGCCGCCTGCAATTTACACTCTAGCCCGTAGGAAACAGTTTGGGAGATTAGTCGCCCCGAAGAAGAGTAGATTTGTCGCTGGGCGACTAATCTTCCCGAATCTGAGCGTGTGTCTCTGTCCTTAATCTTCCATACTGCAGGCTACTAATCTCTACCAAATGTATTCCCGCGAATCGCCGGTGGGATGTCATACAATTGCTTCCATTTTTCTGAAGTTACCTGCAACTTCTGAAAATGAATCAACAGGTATGCCCGGAATATTTTCCCGCTGGCAAGAATGCGAATCACCGGAGGGAAGGCCTTACGGGGGAAATTAGTCATTTGCAGTAGTGAAGATTTGTCACCAGCACCCTAAAGGCCAAGTGGCTGTGCTCTGACAGGAATCTCACTAACAGGAAGTCAGAATATGAGTAATGGCTTCAGTCACAATCAAAGATTATATCACAGATAGAAAAGTGGCTCCTGGCTCTCATAGAACGACTGTGTATGGCAGTTCTGTCTCTCTCTGTCTCTTTTTGGACTGCTACTTAATTACAGGGCATAAAAGGATACGATTACGAATTTCTGACTGGACTTGGGAGACAAAAACATTCTGAGGATTTCCTGAAAAACATTTTGTTCAGCCGCCTGCCTGCCACTACAGGAATCTTTACACATGTCAAAGCCCGCACTGAACAGGGAAATTCCAGCCATTGGGAATGGGCAGTTAAATCAGTTACTAAAGCAGTTTTTTTTAGTATTTCAATGCTACAACACTCATTTACAAGCAAAACTGCTAAGTTGCACCAGTGCCGGATCGTTTCAATTCATACGGTAACTAAAATGTTGTAGTAGTAGACTGGTTGCTTTCAGTATTTGTACTGGTCTAAATGAACTCTTATGTTCATAGATTACCCCAGAGATTTAAATTTACTTTTAAAACGTTAAAGGCAGAGACACACATGGAGATTCGGGGAGATTTAGACGCCCGGCGACAAATTGCCTCATTTTCGGGCGACTAATCTCCATGAACTGCCTTCCCACCAGCTAGAATCTAATTAGCCAGCGGGATGGCACTAGAAACTCTTCGTTTTCTGAAGTTGCCTCACGAGGAAACTTCGGGCGACTTTGGAAAACAAAGCCTACAAAATCATGCACCTCTTGCACAGCCTTTACTAACACCTAAAATCCCAAATTTCTGGTTTCCTCATGACTAAAATAGTGAGGCACATTAATCCATATTTAGTTTGTTGCCCAGTCGACACCGAAACAACCACCATATTCCTAATCCTGTCTACCCTGTGC
The DNA here is from genome assembly GCF_017654675.1 of Xenopus laevis. Lineage (NCBI taxonomy): Eukaryota > Metazoa > Chordata > Amphibia > Anura > Pipidae > Xenopus > Xenopus laevis. The sequence goes on from NC_054371.1 coordinate 216,670,765, forward strand.
CACTAAATTCCTCAGCCACAGCAGGTGGAATAAAGGACTGTTTATATCTAGGCCCTGTTTACTGCCTTAAGGTTCAAGAAAACAAAGGTGCAAACACTGTGGGGTTTATTTACTAAAACTCGACTTTTTCTCATAATTTCGGTTTTACCTTATTGATTCATAAAACAACTTGAAAAATTTGGTTTTGATAAAATCCTGAAAAAAACTCGAATTGTACGAATTTTTCGGATATGACTCCCAAATTGCTTGATTTTTTCGAGTTATCACCGGAAAAACACAGAATTTTTTCGGATTATTGTACAAAACCGAGCACAGACCACAATATCTTTAAATTGGAAATGGGACATCTGCCATTGACTTCTACAGGACCTCGACAGGTTTGAGATGGAGTATTTTCGAATTTTGACTTTTAGTTTTTTTCCTCTAAAAAATTAGTTTTCCCTTTTAAAAGCCAGACCAGAAAAATTTGAGCTTTAACAACCGAATGTGTGTAAAGCTGGCCATAGACTCAAAGAGCCGCTCGTTGGGGGCGACATTGCCAAACGAGCGTATCTTTCCCCGATATGCCACTAACGTATTGTCGAATGATTGGATTATGTACACCAAGGGGCTCCGACGGGTCGGTCGGGTAAAAATCAAACCTTCCCGATCTATATCGTAGCCAGTTATCGATCGGGAAGACCCGTCGAAACTGATAAGCTGTCAAATTGGTCTAAACGATCGATATTGGCAGCTTTATCTGCCCGTGTATGGCCACCTTAAGGCACAAACAAAGCATGCAAACCTAAACAAGCTTAAATTACATGGATATATACACATGTGATTTTAGCATGTTTAAGTTTGCATGCTTTGTTTGTGCCTAGTGTTACACCCCCCCCTAACAGTAAATGAGGCCCATTATGTTTATGTTGTGAACACTGTGGTTCTGCTTGCTATGCATTCTCCCTTTATCTTCCCTTTAACTATACAGAAAAGAGTGTAAATAGAAGACATCCTACTGTTCATATTTGAGGGAGGGTGTTGTTACCTGACAGGTTAGTTTCTCAAACAAACCAAGCAGCAATACAATAGAGAGAAACCTAGAGTTTTGGCATGAATACAATACTCAGAAACCTAGAAGACATCGAATTTTAAGCAAATTTATATTTAAATTAGAGTCATATGTGACAAGAAACTGCTACAACAATAACAATGACTTGTAATATTGTAATAGGACTGCTGTATTGACTAAAGTGTTTATTTAACGCTCCATCTAAACCTCATCTTTTTTTTATCTGCTGTACCATCTGTGCTATACTCACACACTACCTGATGTCTGGCTAGAGCAGGCCACCAGAGCCATAGGGGTATATTTATCAAAGAGTGAAGTTAATAGTGAAGTTCCGCCACTAGAGTGAAATTCCGCCACTCTCCATTCATTTCTATTAACTCCACCTATAGACTGCCATTAGTTACAGCAGGTAAGACTTGCTACTCTTTGTGATGGAGAAAGGTGAGGCCTATGAAGCACCTTCTGGCTTTCAGTATACTATATTAGTGCTTTGATTTGGGCTGTGTTTGACAAGAGTGACTGAATCTAAGCAGGATCTGGGCCAGTAGAAACACCCAAGTAAGTCCCCCAGACTCTACAGCAGTTGTTTTTTGGTACAGGCTGCATTTTGAAATGTCACCCCCAGCCTATAACATCAAGTTTCAGATATGAAAACATTGCTACATCAGTAATTCAGAAATAGTATGAAGCATATACAAATAACAGCAAACGTGTTCACCCCAAATGTAACCCTAAATAACCTTCTATTTGGTATTCCACAAATACCTAGACATTTTCTCAAGCTCTTTCCCTACCTGGCCTCTGGACCCTCAGTATAGAGACCAATGCACTGCACCTACACTAAATTTGATTTGTTTTTTTTTAGAGATTGAGCAAATTGTTGTACATTTTTACGCTCTCTAACATCTGTTGTTCTCATACGTTCTCTGTTTCTGAATAAAAAGGTAGCTGATGAAAAACACATTGATGCAGAAGAGCTGTAATTCATACACCCAGTGCTGTAATTCCATGGACAATACAGATACCTTCCGGTTTCTTTAAATACTGCAAATAATTCCATTTAGTTCCTTGACACATGGTTTTACTGCTGGAGCCTTTAGGCCCTTATATGTTCTGACTTTAAATACTAGTACAACACAAAGTGACTTTATACAAGCCAGCTTTGTGACACCGGCTTTATAAAGTTAATTTTACTTTATCTCAAGCAGAACACCACTTGATAAATAAGGTAATATACACAAGCATGGCAGAGATTAAAAAAGTGAAGTTGTGTCCATACGAACACCATACTGTAACATCAGCGGGCATATATGTTAAGGGTGTCCATAAACTGGTAGAACCTGAAATTTTGTTTTTTTTCTAACCTTCCTGGAAACATTGTGAAACTGTGATTCATTCTGAATCAGAATATTAGAAATGTTTATGTACAGTATATATATATTTGTATGCAATACAAGAGAATCAGTCCTTTTTTTAGCTCAGAATAGGGAAGCTCGTGACTTTACCAATGAATAAGAGGAAATCAGCCCTTGGTAACTACATATATTTTAAAAAATTGCTTTTCCACTTCATAAAAGTTCCAGCCAGACAAACAGGGAACTGTTTTAAAAGATTTTAATGATTTTCACCTGAGGCATCAAACTCCAGTGGTCAAAATGGCCCTATCTGCTTGTCATGGTTCCCATAATCATGTTTCTATGAACTAATCCACCTTGTCTGACATGGGCTGGAGGCTTCCTATGAATCTCGATGGAAAGCAGTGATAAGGCAGATAGGCTGATACCATTTGTAATTACTGCAACTTCAATAGGTGCTGAGGACGCTCTTCCATTTTCCATTGCATTTACTGTACACTGTTTAATTTACACGTTTAATGCATTAAATGGTGGAGGTTTCAATACCCATTGCTCTCAATAATGAATATGATACTATAATGAATATGATACAAATATGAAATATCTGCACTTGGATAAAATGGATGCAAGAACTGTTAAATTCTTCTATCTGTCAGTAAATGCTGACTACAAAACTGGCAGTATCCACAAAGTAACAGCTACAATGTTTTTAGGATCTGCCTAAGGGTGGTGGCACACGGGAGGCGATAAATCTTCGCTACTGCAGGCGACTAATCTCTCCGAAATGCTTGAAGTTTCCTTGTGAGGCAACTTCAGAAAACTGAAGCAACGCTAAGGGTAAGGCCAACCGAGGAGATTCGGGGAGATTTTGTCGCCTCGTCTTTCTTGCCTCACTGAGGCAACTTTGAGCGACTATTGAAAACGCATTGCCGCGTGTGCATTAGCGCAGGCGACTTTTCATTGCAATCTATGGGGAAAAACGCTGAGGCAGTTCGGGGAGATAGCCGCTCAAAAGACGAGGCGATTAGGGCGACATTCTTGCCGATTTATCTCAGGCGATTAAATCTCCCCTTGTGCCACCACCCTAGTAATGGAGACCATACTGGGCAGCACACACTGTCATACGACCAACTTACGTCACTTTTCCTGAACTTTGCTTTCAGACTCTTCATGTTTAGTCCATTCAAAACCTGCCGGCATCAGCGATTTTCAGTTCCTGTAATACAATAACAAAACATGGATGAGGAACTCTTCCCCAGTCATCCTATAGCAAACCAAAGCTATAGAAGAACCTTCAGCTGCTCTCTTTTTCTAATTTACATATCCCTTCTATGTGCCAGATGACTGACTGCTTGTAAAACTGTCCAAATACTCTGCCTTCAGTAGTCAGGGGAGGATAGGAGGTATTATTGAATTATAACAGAAAGAATGTAAATTGAGGTGTCGCAGTGGGACCTGGATTTTACTATTGAGTGTTGTTCTTAGATCTACCAGGGAGCTGTTATCTTGTGTAAGAGAGCTGCTATCTGGTTACCTTCCCATTGTTCTGTTGTTAGGCTGCTGGGGCAGGGGGTATTATATCACTCCAATTTGCAGTACAGCAGTAAAGAGTGACTGAAGTTTATCAGAGCACAAGTCCCATGACTGGGGGCAGTTGGGAAACTGACAATATGTCTAGCCCCATGTCAGATTTCAAAATTAAATATAAATACATCTGTTTGCTCTTTTGAAAATTGGATTTCAATTCAGAATTCTGCTGGAACAGCACTATTAACTGATGACTTTTGAAAAAACATGTTTTCCCATGACAGTATCCCTTTAAGGAGGTGCATAGCAATGGGTGGAGGGAACTAGCCTAAACACCAACCAAAGCTTAGATTTGGGAGAATTACTATCTTTGTGTCCTGGAGGTTTTTGGACCTAAAAAGGGGATTTAAACCAGTCTGGAATGATGTAGAGGGCCTAGTTTCCCAAACCATACACTAGCCATTAACATGGCAGACAAGCAATGCACCATTCCTAGACCTTGGGAGCATGGGGTGCAGGTAGGGAGTGTAGCAGGAAAGAAGTGCCTGGTATCTGCAGTCTTCCATTAATGGGCAAAGGCTCAAACAAAACAACATGTTAATAGCAGGGAATGTGATAAGGGTCCCTTATCCAGTCTATTTAGGACTTTGTTATACTTGGCAGTACAACTCTCACTATATTTGTCATGTTTTTGGAGCAGGCTATGCGTGGCACAATTGCTTGTTTAGGATAACACTGTATTTGCACATTCACAGCACAGCAGGGTCATTAGAGTCCCGTCTGCAGAGTTCTATAAACGCTGGAGAAATTTCCTTCCTGCCAGGAGGACACAGAAATTTGGCCAACCATCAGCTCACTCTGACGTATATATTGATGTGTTTGGAACACAAGGGGGTGCCGTCCTTATTCCTGCCTTTAGAAGACCTTTCCGATTTACTGAGCTGAGGCAAACCTTTCCAAGTAAGAATATTCTGCGGCTTTTTATTCATGCAGTCAACTAGAACTGAGAGTTTGCTTTTGTTAAAGGGATCCTGTCATCGGAAAACATGTTTTTTTCAAAACGCATCAGTTAATAGTGCTACTCCAGCAGAATTCTGCACTGAAATCCATTTCTCAAAAGAGCAAACAGATTTTTTTATATTCAATTTTGAAATCTGACATGGGGCTAGACATTTTGTCAATTTCGCAGCTGCCCCCAGTCATGTGACTTGTGCCTGCACTTTAGGAGAGAAATGCTTTCTGGCAGGCTGACACGTTCAATGTAACTGAATGTGTCTCAGTGAGACATGGGTTTTTACTATTGAGTGTTGCTCTTAGATCTACCAGGCAGCTGTTATATTGTGTTAGGGAGCTGCTATCTGGTTACCTTCCCATTGTTCTTTTGTTTGGCTGCTGGGGGGAAAAAGCGAGGGGGGTGATATCACTCCAACTTGCAGTACAGCAGTAAAGAGTGATTGAAGTTTATCAGAGCACAAGTCACATGACTGGGGGCAGCTGGGAAATTGACAATATGTCTAGCCGCATGTCAGATTTCAAAGTTGAATATAAAAAAAATCAGTTTGCTCTTTTGAGAAATGGATTTCAGTGCAGAATTCGCTGGAGCAGCACTATTAACTGATTAATTTTGAATTTTTTTTTTCCCATGACAGTATCCCTTTAAATATTTCTATTTACATATTTTATAAACGAGTTGATTCCTCTGCCTTGCTACGTTTTCTGATTTCAGTCACTGTTCATTAAGTTCGAAAATCTGCTGTGATGCAAACAATTGGCTTCAGATAGGATCTCTGCTGCCTGTGGTCTGAATCCACTGTTTGAAGATAGCACGGGGAATGTAATAGGTTTCATTAGAGCAAAAAAAAAAAAAAAACCTTTACAAAGACCATCGCGAACGTAAGGAATCAAGATTTTTACTGTTTGCATCCTGGTTTTTTTTACCTATTTCAGACCTCAACAACCTTGCAAAGTTTGCATCAAAACTGTTTTGATGAACATGTGCAGTGTATGTTTTGCAATTGCAAAATGTTTTGTACAACAAATTATTTAACGAAACTCCAGAGCAGGTGTTAATGTTAACCTTTACTTAGCTATAGCGAGCGATGTAATATTCAGCAGAGGAATGATTTTACATTGCAATCAGTGCTAAACATTCTTAAAAATATGATTTCAAACATCACTTGTGATTTTAATTACATTCCCCCTCCCTAGAATCTCAGCCATAAATCAGGGCAGTACTGCTGCTTACAATGAGCAACATGGGTTTTAAAAATAACATTTAAAAAGCATGACAAAATGGTAACGTACGATTATGACTGACGGCGCAGTGATCAACGATTGGCTGATCGCCATGTCATTCACTTCAATGTCCTGTTTGGGTTTCCTAATGTAGAAATCCGGACAGGCACTTTTCACTGGGGCAAAAAACTGGGCTGTCCAGGTGAAATCCGGATAGGTGGCAACCTTACTGACAATATAACACTGCTGCTTACAAAATGCTCTTTTATAAAGAAGCTAAATCCTCAGCCATAAAGCATGACAAAACTACAGCTTTGCAATAGATAGGAAGAAAGGAGAACTAAACCCCAAGCATTTTTTAGCCCCAAGGTACAGTCTTCTTATCCCTTCCACAACCGTTAAAGGACAAGGAAAGTTAAACTAAAGAAGTAGCTAGAAATTTTGTACATGTTTTGTGCTTCTGTACCACCCCAAGACAACCACAGCCCTTTAGCAGTAAAGATCTGTGTCTCCAAAGATGCCCCAGTAGCTCCCCATCTTCTTTTCTGCTGATTCACTGCACATGCTCTGTGCTGCTGTCACTTACTGAGCTTAGGGACCCACTCACAATATACAGTACACATAGAATAGAAATGTCACAATATAAGGCTGATTAGTCATTAATACAGATAATTACTACATGGCAGCATAGAAACCAGTGCAATTAGCATCAGAATTTAATAATCAGCCCTGTAGTATCAGCTTATATTACAGGGGAAGCTCATTTTCTGCTGGATAATTAGTGACGAGCCCTAAGCTTAGCTTCTCAACAGCCAATCAGAGCCCACTGAGCATGTGAGTGTCACAGACACTTTCCAAGATGGTGACCCCCTGTGACAAGTTTGAAGTCCTGGATCATTGCTGCTATTGACAAGCTGAAACTTTAGGCTGGTGCAATAAGTTCAATATATAAAACATGGCAGTTTTAGGGTTTAGTTCTCCTTTAAACCCCCTTTAGCGTCAAACATATCTGATAACCCATACCGGCTCCCGAAATGTGGAGCTGAATTACAGTGCTAGCAGCTGACATTTTTGATTGTAAGCCTACCTGTTGTCCTGACCCTGTGCACATGCTCCTGATATATTTGGCTTCGTGGGGGGGGGAGAAACAATTGGTGAGATGAGGCTGTGTCCTAAAGCTAACAATTAAAGGGGATGTTCACCTTTGAGATAACTTTTAGTATGGTGTTGTAGAGAGTGATATTCTGAGATAATTTGCAATTGGTTTTCATTTTTATTATTTGTGGTTTTTGAGTTTTTTGGCTTTTTATTCAGTGGCTCTCCAGTTTACAATTTCAGCCATCTGGTTGCTAGGGTCCAAATGACCATGCACTGATTTGAATAAGAAACTGGACTATGAATAGGAGAGGCCTGAATTGAAATATAAGTAATAACAAGTAGTAATAATAACAACAAATGTGTAGCCTTAAAGAGCATTTGTTTTTGATGGGGTCATTGACCCCCATTTGAAAGCTAGAAAGAGTCAGAAGAAGAAGGCAAATAAAATTTTTTTTTAAAAAAATTAAAAACAATAAAAATGAGACGATAACAAATGGAAGGTATATTCTACTTATAAATATGCAAATGGGCCTGACGGGTCACAGGATGCGGTCCTGGATCAAAGAAAAAAATCAAACTTGCCTGATCGATATCTGGCAGATTTTTGGCCTGATATGGATCGATAACCCCACACACAAAGTATCCAGCATAGAACATTCCATCTGGCCCATCACTTGTTCTTTGTCCCCATTATGTTGCATAGCTGCAAATGTATGGCCACCATGTAATCAGAATTATATGGTAATATTTTTAACAACACTAAGGGGCAGATTTACATAGGGTCAAATATCGAGGGTTAATTAAACCTCGATATTCGACTGCCGAATGTAAATCCTTTGACTTCGAATATCGAAGTCGAAGGATTTACCGCAAATAGTTAGATCGAACAAAAAAACGTTAGATCGAACGATTAAATCCTTTGAATCGTTCGTTTCTAAGGATTTTAATCAATTGATAGAAACAATTTTTCTTCGACCTAAAAATTGTTACAAAGCCTATGGGGACCTTCCCCATAGGCTAACATGGCACCTCGGTAGGTTTTAGGTGGCGAACTAGGGGATCAAAGTTTTTTTTAAAGAGTCAGTACTTCGACTATCGAATGGTCGAATATTCGAACGATTTTTAGTTCGAATCGTTCCAGTCGAAGTCGTAGTCGAAGTTCGAAGTAGCCAATTCGATGGTCGAAGTAGCCAAAAAAATCATTCGAAATTCAAAGTTTTTTTTATTCTATTCCTTCACTCGAGCAAATGGGCCCCAAAGATGCACACAGGCAAATGAACACACCCAGTACACAAATCTGCTATTATATTTCCCTTTATTTTTCTTAAAATGACGTTTAATTCTACTTCATTTAGGATTATCTCAGCCATAAACAGTGGCTGTGAAAACAGCAAGCGAGAAGAACTCTGTTTTTATTAACGCTGAATGAGTTTCTTTAGCTCTTCTTGTCCCTGCCCCTCTGCTATGTTCTGCTTTCACTGAGTGAGGGTTATCTGTATCTTCTCTACATCTGTCTGCGGGATCTGCTCTTATAGGGGATCCCCACTTCTGCACAATGAAAGCAAATGTCATTCTAAGCAATACATTCATTAAAGATTTTCAGTGGATGTAAAGTTATTTCTAAATGTTATTGCAAAACAGTATCTGTCTGTCCCTTTCTTTTCTCTGGCTCTGACTCCTGAAACATTGAAGCAAAAAGTCACTTCTCCCCAGGCAAGATTTCATTAGATTTAAAGTTATTTTAACATGTAATTGCAAACCAGTATCTGTCTGTTCTTCAATGGATTTAAATGTATTTTTACTCTTAATTGCAAAGTAGTACAGGTATGGAAATCCGTTATCCAGAAAACCCATTATGCAGAAAGCTCAGAATTACGGGAAGGCATCTCCCATAGACTCCATTTCAATCAAATAATTCCAAAACTTTCAAAAAACTTTTTACGTTATTTATTTTTTCTCTGTAGTAATAAAACAGTACAGGTATAAGATTCATTATCGGAAACCCATTATCCCATAGTAGACTCCATTTTATTGAAATAATCCACATTTTTAAAAATGATTTCCTTTTTCTCTGTAATAATAAAACAGTAGCTTGTACTTGATCCCAACTAAGATATAATTAATCCTTATTGGAAGCAAAACCAGCCTATTGGATTTATTTAATGTTTATTTGATTTTCTAGTAGGCTTAAGGCATGAAGATCCAAATTACGCATAGATATGTTTATCCGGAAAGCCCCAGGTCCCAAGCATTCTGGATAACAGGTTCCATACTTGTACTTTGTACTCAATCTCAACTACCATATAATTTATTCTTACTGGAGGCAAAACAATGCTATTGGGTTTACTTTATACATTGAATAGATTTTTTAGTAGACTTATGATATGGAGATCCCAATTACGGAAAGATCCCTTATACGGAAAAAAACAGGCCCCCAAACATTCTGCATAACAGGTCCCATACCTGTGTCTATCTGTCCCTTTCTATTCTCTGGTTCTGACTCTTGAAAGATTGCAGCAAAAGTCAGCTCTCCCCAGGTGATATTTCAGTGGGTTTAAAGTTATTTTAACATATAGTTATTATTATTATATGTAATTGCAAAACAGTATATGTCTGTTCCTTTCTGATCGCTGATTCGGACTCCTGAAGTAAAGTGCAGGTGCTCCAGACATGAATGCTGGTTATATGAGTACCAAGAGGATTTTGCTCTTTTACACTTGCTTACTCATTTACACTAGGTAAATGACCTCCCTATACTTTTTACATAAAGTTCTTCCGCCCTTTAAAGGGGCTGGTTGTCTTTAAATTAACTTTTAGGGGGTTATTTACTAAATTCCGAATGCAAAAATCACGAATTTTTCAAACCCAGAGGATGGAAAAGTCAGAATCTGAAAATCCAGCATCTCAGACCTGTCGAGATTGCATATAAGTCAATGGGAGAAGTCCCAATGATTTTTTGATGTGCAATACCCCGAAGTTTTCAGGTGAAAATTCCGAAAAAAGCGGATGGTATAATCTGAAAAAACCATACAAATCTGATTTTTATTTCGCACAAAGCAAATTTTAGGGAAAATGTAATAACCGTAAAAACCCGAGTGGATTTGATCGGAGTTTGTAGCAGAAAATGTAGAGATAAATTCGGACTTTGATAAATAACCCCCATAGTATGATATAGAGAGTGATATTATGAGACACTTTGCAATTTCGGGCTTCATTCTTCACTAATTGTTGTTTTTAAGCTCTCCAGCTTGCAGTTTCAGCAATCTGGTTGCTAGGGCCCAAATTACCCTAGCAACCATGCATCGAATTGAATACGAGACTGGAATATGAAGATGAGTAATAAAAAGTAGCAATAACAATACATTTGTAGCCTTACAGAGCATTTGTTTTTAGATGGGGTCAGTGATCTTCATTTGAAAGCTGGAAAGAGTCAGAAGAAGAAGGCAAATAATTCAAAAACTATAAAAAATGAAGACCAGTAGAACAGTTACTTATAATTATCCATTCTATAATGTATTAAAAGTTAACTTAAAGGCGAATCACCCCTTTCAAGTATTATATACTATAATGTTATTATGACAGTGAGCCAGAGTGCGTGGCACTAAAGAATCCTTTGGCAGCAGCTACAGACTTGGGAGAAGAAATACCTGAGCTGCAGAGTTACATTCTCTACTTGAATCTTTTACAAGCTCCACTTCCTTTGAAAGCCTTGGGACAGACACATCTGTGGCATTGTTCCTCTGCACTCTGTTATTCTTGCTACATTGCTTTATTTTTATTATGCCACAGCAGACTGGAGTGGCACCCAACCGTGTCCAGAATTATCCTGCCATCTGATAATAGCTTTAAAGCACCACAGCAGGGATATAAATCAGCTCAAACAGGCAGAGCAGACTGCATAGATACAACCACACACGGGTTTATTAGGAAACAGTTATGTTCTTTGGGATGTACTTTTCCTTTATACACTATCCATTATCATTCCATTTAATGGGAACCATCGGACACTCTTCCCAATACAATCCCAACACATCAGGGGCAGTTTCCATTTCCAACACTGAACCCCCCACCCTTCATGTGCCTTCAGGCTAAAGCCAAGGCAAATGTAATATGAAATATATAGTGAATAAAGTAACCCATATTTTATATTATAAGGCTATTATAAGTCACAGAGGAGTTCCATGACCATATTAAAAGCACAAGGCCGAGTGTTTTTATACAGGTCATGGAACTCCGAGGTTACAACTAATATACTCATATTTTCCAACAAGGGGTACTTTATTTATTATGATACACAAGTTTTAGTGAGTCATGAGACAAAAATGACATCACTGCTCACCGTTTATAACTGATGACATCACTAGTCACCGTTTATATAGTGAATAATGTACCCCATACTGTAATTTATGAAGATATTATCAGTCACAGAGGAGTTACAGTATGTGACCATATAAAAGCACAAGATCCGTTATCTGGAAAACCCCAGGCCCGAGCATTCTGGATAAAAGGTCCCTTACCTGTATTATCATGGTCCCCTGGCTAGTGGAGTTTACAGTCTACAGTCCCTGTCACATATACCACAACATACTAGCGTCAAATCCTATATGTAATGCTTTATTGAATAAAATGTCCTTTAATGATAAACATAAATGGAAAGAATGTTGAGTGCCTTATCCCAAATTATTAAGTTTTTTTTTTTTTTTTTTTATTAAATTAAGTCAATTAATTTAACAATTCAGGAAATCGGAAAATACCGCAAAAGCAAACCAAAACAAAGCAGCCAAAGGACCAAAACACAGATTTTAGGGCAGAGACACACGGGAAGATTCGGGGAGATTTAGTCGCCCGGCGACTAATCGCCTCTTCTTCAGGCAACTAATCTCCCCGATGAATCACTGGCAGGATCGATTCGGTTTTCCGAAGTCGCCCGAAGTTTCCTTGTGAGGCAACTTCGGGTGATTTCAGAAAACGAAAGGATGGGCGAATTTTGACGCACGTCTTTTTTTTTTGACGCACTACGCCATACAAGTCTATGGGAGTAATTCGGCGAAACAAGGCGAAAAAATTCGCCCATCCCTAGAAGAGAGAGTTATCCTTATACAATTTGCAACTTGTTTTAAATTTTTATTATTTGTAGTTTCTTAGTTATTTAGCTTTTTATTCAGCAGCTCTCCTGGTTGCTAGGGATCAAAATACCCTAGCATCCATGCCTTCATTTGAATGAGAGACTGGAATATGAATAGGAGAGGCCTGGATATAAAGGTAAGTAATCAAAAATAGCGATATCATTAAGGGGCATATTTATCAAAGGTCTAAGTTAAAAAAACTTCGAACTTCGAATTCAAAAAGACCAATCGAATCGAGGTCAACGGTTTTTGGGGTCGAAGTGGCCCGAATTCGGCCTACTTCGAAACGTATGATTCGAAGTAGCGCAGCTCCGATCTACTACGATTCAAAGTTTTTTTTAACTTCGATCTCCCAAACTCCCCCAATTGCCTCCATAGTACAAGTCGAAGTTTTAAAGATCTTCAAATTCGAAGTTGGGCTACTCCCTAGTCGAAGTACCCAAAAATTACTTAGAAATTCTAAGTTTTTTTACTTCGACCTTTGATAAATCTGGCCCTTAATTTGCAGCCTTACAGGGCATTTATTTTTTTAAGTGGGGTCAGTGATTCCCTTTTGAAAGCTGGAAAGATTCAGAAGAAGAAGGGAAATATTTAAAAAAAAAACTATAGAAAATGAATCATGAAGAAAAACTGAAAAGTTGCTTAGAATTGGCCATTCTACAACATACTAACAGTTAACTTAAAGGTGAACCACCCCTTTAGGGTCAGGCCACACAGGGCGTTTTGGGGAGATTTGGTCGTCTGGCGACTAATCGCCTCGTTTTTGCGGCGACCAATCTCCCCAAACGCCTTCCCTGACTCTGCGCCGGCTACAATAAAAAAAACGCCGGTGCTAATCACATGCGCTGGTTCGTTTTCTGAAGTTGCACGAGAAAACTTCGGGCGACTTCGGAAAACGAATCACTGTGTGTGATTAGCGCCGGCGTTTTTTCATTTTAGCCGGCTTACCTTTAAAGGTTTATATAAAGACAAAAAAAAAAAATCCAAATTCTTATAACACCTGACTTATTTTGTATTCCATTGTTGCAACAGAAAACAGAAAAGGAGAAAAACCGGTTTACTCCCTAAAAACACTGCTCATCACTAGTTTATAGGAACAAAGAGTGAGAGCGGAAATGATAGACAGCTTATAAACGTTCTTTCGGAATTAACAGGATTTAGAAGGAAACACTTTCTCCAAGGAAATGGATAGGAGTGACAGGGTGCAGAGATTTATTTAAGGTGGGGCAGGGTCTAGTGAAGGGATTTACAGCGATAGTGACAGATATGATGCAATTACACAGACAAATTACAGCCCATGAAGGCAATTAAGGATTTTCTCACTCAGTGTAAAAGGCGCTCCCATAGATAACACGATCATTTAACAGGTTCTTTGCATGATAAATCCATATAATCGGAGTACTAAGGAACCTGTATCACTGCAATCTTGCTATACCGAGGTTAAATAACAAAAAAATCAATTTTCAGCTGTGGGTGAGGCCTTTGGGTACATCATTTAAAATTAGGTATTTATTTTATTAGTGTCCTCAAAAGCATGGTACATTATAATGCTTTAATAGATCAATAGAACTGTACAAATAGTACCCAGTCCCCATCTTTAAGGGTCAGGGCACACGCTCAGATTCGGGAACAAATCTCCTCTTCTTCGGGGCGACTAATCTCCCCGAACTGCCTCCCCGCCAGCTAAAATGTAAATCGCCGGCGGGATGGCACTCGGAATGCTTCGTTTTCCAAAGTCGCCCTGAAGAAGAGGAGATTTGTCGCCGGTGCGATTCTTTTTCCGAATTCGTTTTTTACAAATCGTGCAAGTGCCATCCTGCCGGAGATTTACATTTTAGCCGGCGGGAAGGCAGGGAGGCAGTTCGGGGAGATTAGTTGCCCCGAAGAAGAGGAGATTTGTTGCGACTTATCTCCCTGAATCTGCCTGTGTGCCCTGACCTTAATGGATTATCTATAATGTCCTAAGCCCCATAGAGCAGTTTAACTTTATATAATACACAAGTAAATGATATCCTTATAAACGGTGCTTAATGATGTCATCGGTTATATTCGAAGTTTCGTGATGTCATTTCGGTCATATGATTTCTCTCTCATTTAGAAGCATGTCTGGATGATTTCATAACCCAAACCAATTTGACTGCAAACTGCATTAGACTAATCAAGCCTAACTGATGACTAAAGGTTACTGTACAGCTTCAAATGACCACTTGACATCTTAAATGAAGCTCTTGGACAAGGGATGGTGGAAGAAAACCAAACCACACAGTTATCCAGCTGCCAAGGGTGTAGTTTGTGGGCAAAATCAGATAACTCCTTCAAGTCATCACTATGAATGTCAACTGGAGATGTCATAGAAAGCCAATGAACACATTGGTGTAGGGTTGCCACCTGTCCGGTTTTGACCAGGACAGCCTGGTATTTTGAAGGGCTGCCCGGGTCAAAACGTCCTGCCCAGTTTTCTAAATTAGGAAACCGGCCAGGATTAATTAACACGGCGATCGTCCAATCGGCAATTGCCGCATCATAGACCTGGCCCCAACGGCACAGCACGCCCCCGCTGCATAACAGCCCCACCCCCTCTGTATCACACCCCGCCCCCTCCCTGGTCTCCACTGAGCAAAAAGGTGGCAACCCTACATTGGTGGAAGATCATTGTTTCCATTAGGATACCAAACCCTAATTTGCATATGCTAATCAGTGAGGGGGGAAACAACTTTTTTTCTTCTATGTTTTGTGCCGAAAAGTCACATGATTTACTCGGATTCGGTTTGGCCAGGCACGAGGATTCTGCCGAATCCGAATCCTACTAAAAATGGCTGAATCCTGGCCAAATACCAAACCAATCCAGTGAAGCATGCTGTCCAATGAGAGTCTTCTGTGCATTGAGCCCAACACCAATGGCAGCTATAGATTTCTAGAGCTCTAATACTGGATTAACCGCTGCCGACGTACACACCAAAAATGATCCACTTGGAGGGCAAGGAGCCCCAAGGATAATCTCGTTTTATATTGCATTGGTAGCAATTAACATAGGAGTAATAAGAGTAACTTCGCAAAATTAAACTAGAATAGAAGGATTATCACCTGAAGAACTTACTCTCTAGATATAAAAGCATGAACAGCACTACAATAAAGGTTGACACTCACTGGCCGAATCAACCTACTGGCTGTCAATTCCCTTAAATAACAAAAAAAGTGATTTCTCTAAAAGTGCATTATACAAAATGTAAAATGTACTGTCCATTTCCAGACACACTGCTTGAAACATTTCTTTACTGTACTTTGTGTGGGGTAGGAGGTGATGACACACTGTTGTCGAAGTCGAAGGATTTACCGCAAATACTTCGACCGAACGATCAAAGGAAAAATCTTTGGATCGAACGATTAAATACTTCTAATCGAACGATTCGAAGGATTTTAATACATCGATCGAAGGATTTTCCTTCGATCAAAAATAGGTTAGAAAGCTTATGGGGAAGGTCCCCATAGGCTAACATTGGTGCTCGGTAGGTTTAAAGTGCCGAAGAAGGTAGTTAAAGTTTTTTTTAAAGAGACAGTACTTCATCTATCGAATGGTCGAATAGTCGAACGATTTTTAGTTCGAATCGCTCGATTCGAAGTCAAAGGTCGAAGTAGCCTATTTTATGGTCGAAGTACCCGAAAAAAATATACGTTTTTTTACTTCGCTTCACTTGAGCTTAGTAAATGTGTCCCCATAGGCTGCGGGAAGCAATACAACATACTGCTAGATGCAATAAGTTGCCACTTAAGCAGAACATGTTCCTAAAGGTATATCTAATGACACAAAGCAACCCAACATCTAATAGAACTGTGGCTCCCAGAAACCACCATCAAAAAATAACATTTTAATTCCCAAAAATTAAAATTACACTGTGACTCCCAGCAAAACCCAGCATAAAACAGCTTTGTGACTGCCAACAACCTCCAGTTTAAAATTATAATATGGACTCCAGCAAATGGCAGCACAGAACCACACTGTGACCCCCAGCATAAGTCAGTACTATGAATGCCAACATATCCCAGCATAACATAGCACTGTGAACTCAGCAACCCTCAGTTTAGAATGGCACTATAGCTTCCAGCCAACAACAAAATGGCACTGTGATCCCCAGCGGCCTCAAGGATAGCATTGTTACTCCCACTATAAAATGACTATGAGACCCAAGGACACCTGTTTAGGACAGCACTATGACCTCCAGAATGAAATATATATCCCAGAATGAACTATATGTCCCAGACACCCCAGTATAGCAATGTTGTTTGGGGTCAGGGAACAGTTTAGCTCAGATTTACCCAACAAAAACCACTAGAGGGGGTCATACAAAGAACTGTGCTACTGCTAGGTGTTACTGGGGGGAAATTCTTTTAAGAACAAATGGAATTTTTGATTATATCTTTCTTTATGATATATAATAAAATTTATCCGTTATCAAACTTTCTTTCCTTTTATTAGAACAAGATGGTGCACTTAAAGTCAACATTCCTATTGCACACAACTGTACATTTATTAAATCAATTTCTGGCAGTCAAAGACCTTAAAATACATAATTACTCAGAATAAAATTACTCGCGTTTTTCGTTAAGGAGCCCTGTGTATAATACATGATCTGTTTCTAATAAAAAAAAGATCAGCCGAGGCACAAATAATATATTATAGCAGAGCACACCCTAGATAGACATTTAATAACTGCAAGCCCAGGGTGGGGACTCAGGCAGAGTTTACCCAACTTGACTCATCAGCCTTTTAATGGGGTAGGAATCCTCTTTGGTTCTATAGCTTGTAAAAACAGAAAGAACACTTAACAACATTTGGCTATTAAATAAGCCATCAAGTGGGAGTGGGCAGGGAGGTTACCTAAGGGCAAGATTGTAGCCTGCTCAAAACCTCTTAAGCTGTGACTACATGGGCTAACACAGGCCACTGACTGGTCATTTGGACCATGTATGGTACCATAACTACAAGCTTCCAGATAAATATTTCATCAGGGATCAGCCAGTTATCAATTAAACTGCTTTATTCCACCCTGAAGCTGAACATTCTTCTAGAATATGGTTTTGAAGAAACACAACATTCTTCTCTAAGATTAAGCATGCTTCTGGAACACGGCATTCTTTTGCATAAGCTTTCTTATGGAACATGGTGGTTCTATCTAGTCTGAGTAGTCTTCCCTAACATTCTTCTCTGAAATAAAGCACTGCTCAAGAACACAACATTACTCTCCAAGCATGAGTATTCTTATGGAACATGGTAACCTTTTTTAGACTGAGCATTCTTCTGAAACATGAACTTCTTCTGATGAAGCATTGTTCAAGAAACAACATTATTCTTCAAGCATGAGTACTCATATGGAAAATGGTAAACCTATCTACATTGAGCATTCTTCTGAAACATGACATTCTTCTCAGAGATGAAACACTGTTTGGGGACATGGCATTCTTCTCCATTGTTCTACAGAAACACAACATTGTTCCATATGGCTGAGAATTTCTCTGGAACAGAACATTTCTATTCAAGACTGAGCATTTATCAGAAACACAGCATTACTATCTAAGACTGTGCATGCCTCTGGAGCATGGCATTCTTCTACAAGCATGATCATTCTTATGAACATGGCGGCCGTATCTAAGCTGAGCATTCTTCTGAAACATGGAATTCTTCTCTGAGATAAAGCATTGCTCAAGAACACAACATTATTCTCCAAGCATGAATATTCTTATGGAAAATGGTAACCCTCTCTAGACTAAGCATTCTTCTGAAACATGGTATTCATTGCCAGGGACTTGGCATTCTTCTCCAATACTGACAGTTCTTTAGAAACAAAGCATTGCTCCATATGGCTGAGAATTCCCTTGGAACATAACATTTCTATTCTAGAATAAGTAATCATCAGGAACACAGCACTCTTTTGTTAAACATTTTTCAGGAACAGTATTTTTTTTAAGACTAAGCATTCTTTAGAAACACAGCATTCCTTAGCAAAGGTGGCCAAACATGCACAGGTTGATGAACATCTTTCATAGTTCTTGGCATAAGGCTGGGCCATTTGCAAATATATGGAAAGCAGAATCATAATCTCCTATTTTCATCTCACATCCATGTGGTTGGCCAAAGTGCACCACATCCTGCCCATCAGTCAGATAAACCTCAGTTCAGCCTGTGTATGGCCACCTTAAGTTTGAGCAACCTTTGGGACAATGCATTCCACAAAAACAAAGCCTTCTCCGCTGAGACTATTCTGTAACAGAACATTCTTCTGAAAAGCAGCACTGGCCTTTGCCAGAAGAGCATTTTATAAAACAGAGTATTACTCTCTGGTACTGAAACACAGCATTCTTCTCTAGACAAGCAAGTCAGAACTGATCCATACCAGTCAAACCCTGAGACTTCCCAGGTTTAGGAAACACAGAAAAGTAAAATCTGCAGCCTTGATATAACTCCACAGCTTGTGACCTTTCTGCCAGTCTCTAAACAAACAATGCGATAAAAGTTCAAGATTTAGAGCAATGTTTTTAAAGCAAACAGAAAGCAACGGCAGGCACCACGGTTATGAAATGTATGGCCAAAGTCTCAAAAAGTGACACCTTTGAAAACATACGATAAGCCCCACCAAGCTCTGCTATGTCAGATAACAATTTCACTCCACTGTGGAATTTAATGTATAGATTTTTTTTTAACAAGCATGTCTAGCACTAAACTCAGACATGTAATGGTTTAACCTACAGCAAGGTCACTTGTACCATAAAGATAATGTTACAGAATTTCTTGGCTTGCAGTCATGGCTTGACTTTGCACTCTTAACCATTTGTAGACTGTGTACTTTGCAAAACGCCCAAGAACGTCAAAGCTTTATATAAAATTGCTCAATATGAATTCGGTGTTAGATTTCAGTTACTATTTGTGCCACTGGCCGTAGTACAAGGCAATATGACTGCCGCCCCACCCTGGCTGCCAGCCTTTTTATGGTTTTACTAAGCTGGCTGGAGCTCATTTACAAAGTAGAAAACTTTTAGGGCTATATAATTAAAGGTTCTCAGTGTAATTACGTTAGGAACCTTCAGGAGAATGAGTAAAGGCCCCCATACACGGGGCGATAAAAGCTGCAGACAGACCGAGTCGGCAGCCTTTTGGCCCGTGTGTGGAGTCATCCGACGGGTGTCCCTGATCGATATCTAGCCGAAAGTTTGCGGCCGCATCTGTTCGCAACTAACTGTAACTAAAAGGCCTGTGTCACCTGATGCAGCAAACTTGTGCCTAAAGTATTGCTGGAAGTCATGACATTCTAGCATAAGAGATTTTCAGCACAACTGCATCTGATTCACATAAAAGCGCATGTGCAATTGCATGAGCCACATCACTACCTTGTGGGCGCTATTAAAGAATTAGGCACAGACGTCAGATGCACTGTGACGACATTTTGGCACCCAAGATTTTTGGTACAACTGCAATTCATAATTGTGTGAGGCACATCACATCACACTAGAATTGTGGGTATAAAAAAACTATATTGTGGGAAAAAACATGGCCCACGATTGTACTTTGCACACTGTACTTGCACTCGAAATTAAGCCCTAAAATGTCACTTTCAATGGAGTGGCTTTCCAACTTTGCAAGTTCGCGATGGTGGAACACTGATTAATTCTGAAACGACATGTGTATTTCACAACCTAAAGTTTCTCCATCCTACTTTCCCTTGTCTTTCATTTGATTTGAAAAAAATTAACAAAGTAAAATGTCAGAAATGAAGACTTTTCTCACTACTTCTAAATTCGGCAAGGATTTGGATTGTTGAATTAGATAACAAATGCCTAAGTCTTGTATGCTGCCTATATAGATATAAATATCAATGCATTATGCTTCATAATAAAGTAATATCAAAAGAAAAGAAAAACGAGCAAATGATAGGATAGATGGTATCGCAATGACCATTCCATAATTTAGTTAGAACTAAGAAAGCCGCTGAGTTATTTCAGAAGTTTCCAGGAAAATCTCTGATCCGGAGGATGAATGAAAGCAGGTTATGGCTAGTCATGTGCATAACACACACGAGTCTATAGGCAGAAAACTCGAGATACACAATTTTTGTCATTGCTAAAATTATATTTAACAGCCACAAATTGCCTCTATACCACTTACCTTCTTTTACTCAAAACAATCTTCAAAATGTATTCCAGTATAATCTGCTTTTTATCCTAACCCTTTCCCAGGCCCCCTGTAGGCTGGCAGAGTCCTTCAGACACCCAATCACCAGCTGCGAAAGTGATGCATTCTGGGACTTGAAGTCCCTCTGATTTGTATAGTGGGTGGTGCAAAGATTCTCTGGAAAGCAGAACAACTTCAAGTCCCAGAAACCATCACTCCATAATGGAACAAGGTGAGGGAGGGGTCACACGACACCAGTGATGTGCCGGTCGAGTTTTTCCCGATCTGCACCCGCCCGAACCCGACTTCTAGCTTCCCTTTATAGACCCGCCCCGCCGATGACGTCATAAAAGGGGCAGGGCAATCATGGCGTGCGGCTATAAAGCCGGAAGCTAGAAGTTTAGGTGGGGAGAGGAGGAAGAGCTTGACTCTGACCTGTCCACCACCCTAAAAGGGGGGTGAGGGGTTGGGCCAAATCCGACTGACCCGCGGGTATGTGTGGGCCGGCCTACACATCAATACATTACACTGTGTGCTTTAAATTAACTTTTAAGTGTGATGCAGAGAGTGCTTTTTCGAGAAAAATTGCAATTGTTCTTCATTTTTTATTATTTGTCAGCAGCTCTCTGGTTTACAATTTCAGCAGTTTGGTTGCTAGAGCCCAAATGACTATAGCAACCATGCATTGATTTGAATAAGAGACTAGAATATGAATAGGAGAGGTCTGAATAGAAACATGATTAATAAAAAGTAGCAATAACTATACATTTGCAGCCTTACAAAACATTTGTTTTTAGATGGGGTCAGTGACCCCCACTTGAAAGCTGAAAAGAGTCAGAAGAAGAAGGCAAATAAATTAAAAAAAGAAGGCCAATTTAAAAGTTATGCTCAAGAGGATAGAAAGGCGGTACTCCGGTAAAAAAAAGGTGTTTAATTGCAAACGGTCACATCACCTGATGCATTTCGGGAACAACCCCATCATGCCCCAAACCTGTCACACCCTTCCGTGCCCACTTTAGCCACAACTACAACCCCTTGCTCTGCCTGATCCCAGTAAAGCAATTTGATTGCAAAGCAGGGTAGTATTATCTCATATTATATTTCAGCATGGGTTGGTCATTGACTAATTTACCTATGAGAGTCTATGAGAAAGGGTCTCTGACCCAGGCAGGACAAACAAACCACTAAACTTGGAAGATACACAAATACATGACATTTAGTAGGACAGTCACCAGGCTGTCACCAACAGGAGCCCAAGGGGCCAGACCTAAGCTCAAACAGCTGACATACCAAGTAGTAGATACAACACTGTATTTCCCTGAGTCAGAGGAAAGAAGCCCGACCTTGCTGAGTCAGTCCAGTGACTTCACCACACTGACACTCCTTCTATTGTAGGGTATGTAGAAACATGAGGTTTTAAAAATAACTTCAGCTTGTTCCTTCTTTAGTCTGTCCCCTTTTTGAAATCCCGGATTAGATTGGGATCTGCTTAGCTCACAACAGGGTAACAAATGTATGCTTGTAAGAGTCAACCTGTTAAAGGGGTGGTTTGTCTTTCAGTTAACTTTTAATATGTTGAAGATTGGCTAATTCTAAGCAACTTTTTCAGTGGCCTTCATTTTTTTCTTTTTTATAGTTTTTTAATTATTTGCCTTCTTCTTCTGACTCGACTATTTTGGATTCGGCCGAACCCCTGAATCCTTTGCGAAAGATTCATGTCACGCTATTTCCCTCCCCTAATTTGCAAATTAGGATTTGGTCCGCTGGGCAGAAAGATTCGGTCGAATCCTGCTGAAAAAGGCAGAATCCTGAACCGAATCCTGAACCGAATCCTGGATTAGGTGCATCCCTACTAAAAACCAATGCTCTGTAAGAACATTTTCCAAGCTAGTGTTGCTCCCCTACTCCTTTTACTGAATGTTGCTCACAGTTTCAAAAGGTTGGGGATCCCTGTACTAAATCTTTATCAAGACATCACAAACAGGTTTGGTTTGGGGAACTGTTTGTGATGTCTTGTAAAAGGTCCTCTTTGCAGGAACAAAACCTCAACTTACACCATAAAAGCTTTGCACATAAATTAAGTCCCATGAGTGCGTTGTGTTTTTTATGCAGATTTTTTGCGGCAGCACCTTGGGTTTTTTGCCTTTTTCTAGGGGGGAGTGAGCTGCTCTTCATGTCCTTTGGTAGTGAGCAGCGCACACTAGAATTTTAAAAAATATATAATTTATTATCAAACTATTAAGAGCATATTGCAAGGATCGACGTTTCGGTCTGGATCTGGGACCGTTACCCTTTTTATAGGGGTGAGTGCACTGCTCTTCAGACACTATATATACAGAATATATATATATATATATATATATATATATATATATATATATTTTTTTTTTTTTTATATCACTTCTTGTTTTACATCTTGATGATGATGAAAACAGCTGGGTCATGTAATCCAGTTAGGTGATTCACAGACTGGGCTTTGGGTATCTGCTTTCTAGAACACACGCTGTTAACTCTTTTGAAGCCAAAGGCATGTTAAACACCCATGCTGAGTGGCTAATTAGAAGTTTATTTATATGCATGTTACGTGGCTGCACAGAAACTGTTGCAGTCTGCGACAAGTCTGACCGCCATTTGGCCCTTATAACATGTGCCAGCCTACCAGCCAGGAATAGATGATAAGGGCTCTTACAGACGAGCGTTTTTAGCTGCAATCCCGTGTTCCTGTTTCATCCGTTCAGCCGCAGGGGAGCACAGGAGTAAACACACTGGGGGTCATTTATCAACACTCGGCAAATTTGCCCATGGCAACCAATCAAATTGCTGCATTCATTGTTCTACTTACAGCTGGCTTCAAAAAGCTAATCACTGATGGGTTGCTATAGGTAACTGCCCATGGGCAAATGTGCCCAGTGTTGATAAATGAGCCCCACTAGTGAACTCTTTTCAATGCGGCTGTACTCACACAGACGCACGTAAGCGCCGAGCGTAGGAAAATGCAACATGCTGCGTTCGGCGCTTACATGCGTCTGTGTGAGTACAGCCGCATTGAAAAGAGTTCAGTGCGTCTACTCTTGTGGTTGAACGCATGAAACCAGAATGCAGGGGAGCGCAGCTAAAAATTCTCGTCTGTAAGAGCCCTTAGGGCACATTAGCAAATGGTCTCCCTATGAAATATGCTGCAAGTTGCAGGTGAAGACTCATATCTCTCCTTTTATTGCAGTTGGTCAGTCAATAGTACATGCTAAGCTCATCACATATAGTAACACAGGTCCCACCTTCTTGCAGAACATCGCAGGAGTCGTAGCAACAGCTGCAGTTGATTCATGGGTTTGTCCTGTTACTGGTAGGATTATGGGCACCTAAGCGGGCCATACATGCCCAGATCTTTTAGAGTGTTATCTGGTTGCTAAATTAACCCACCCTAGCAACCAGCAATTTGTCAGAATGGATATGATATATGAAGAAACAGATTCCACGCTGCAAAGCACTCTGAGAGAGAGACTAATTAAAAAGGCAAATTTTCCAAAAGGAGCATCAAAGCTGCTTAAATTACTTCCATATGCAATATACGTACAGCTAATTATATGTTAAAATACACAAATGAGCAGCCTGTCATCAAACAAGTCATATTTAACCCCTAAATTATACTTTCCTTTCTATCCCCCCACCCCCCAGTACCTGGGTTTGTTTAGTTGCTGTGCAGTGAAACGAGACGGCTGCAGGGTTCAGTCTCTGACTCAAGGGTTACGTTGCTACAGGAGTGTGATAATTCAGACTATTACGCACGGATTACGCAAGTGATAATGTCACTATTACCATACCTCAGGGCCACCTGCCACAATAAACTGCTTCATAAACACGGCAATCACGTCCTGGGGGTTGTTTTGATTGGGAGGGCGTAGCACACTTCCTATAAACATTAGCATTTTAGGGTTCCTGCAGGGGGTCACCAAATGGTGGTTCAACTTTAAGTTAACGTTTAGTATGTTATAGAATGGTCAGTTCTAAGCAACTTTTCCATTGGTCTTCATTATTGATTTTTTTTACAGTTTTTGAATTATTTGCCTTCTTCTTCTGACTCTTTCCAGCTTTCAAATGGTGGTCGCTGACCCCATCTAAAAATAAATATTTTATTTTTATTGCTACTTTTTATTACTCATCTTTCTATTAAGGCCCTTTCCTATTCATATTCCAGTCTCTTATACAAATCAAGGCATGGTTGCTAGGGTAACTTGGACCATAGCAACCAGAAATTGCAAACTGGAGAGCTGCTGAATAAAAAGCTAAATAACTCAAAAACCACTAATGATAAAACATGAAAACCAACTGCAAATTGTCTCAGAATATCACTCTCAGGGTCTTTTTTTATTTTTATTTATTTATTTGTAAAAATAAAATACAGTCATGGTCCTGGGACTGCGAGGTCTGGACCAATCCCAGCTCGCAGGATTGTAAATTCTTAGATAACGTTAATTCCTTTTCTGGAACCAATTAACAAATAACAATAAACAATAATAAATCAGCATACATGAGTACTGTCGCTTTTATATTTACACAGTCATTAAGTATTGGGATTGTACGTCATACTTTTTAAAAGTTAATTTAAAGGTGAACAACCCCTTAAAATCAGTAAATAATAGTAACAGACCGCCCCATAAACAAAGCAGCATAATTATAGTTAAGGTGGGCATACACGGGCCGATAAAAGCTGCCGACAGACCGAGTCGGTAGCTTATTGGCCCGTGTATGCCCCCTGACGGGCTTCCCCGATCGAGATCTGGCCGAAAGTCGGCCAGATCTCGACCAGATGGGACTAAAAATCCCGTTGGATCGCGACCGCATCTGTTCGTTGATGCGGTCCAGCGATCCGACCACCCGTTTGTTAGGATCCGATCGTTGTGCCCGATATTGCCCACCTCTCTCCGTGTATGGCCAACTGTAGATTGCCTCAAAAGAATGCAATAATTATCCCTAATGAAGACCCTATACCTTTAAGGGGCAAAATGCGTTGATTGTATTATTAGATATTACTTTGCTATTATAAAGCTATATTCAGTCTACTTTGTCTATGGAGTGCTCTGTTACTATTATTCACAAATTTAATAAGGCAATTATAGGTGCGCTACTCCCAGCTACTTAACGTCACAGGTCAGCTCAAATCACGTCCCTTCCCATGATATACAGTTCCTGGATACAGAGATCGGATGAATACACAGTTACGCACGAAATTCACAGGCACTATTTGTAGTCTATCTCCCCCCCTGCATGGAATTAGAGAGCATTCTGCACTAATTTGGGACAAAATGACAAAAGAAGACTTTAGGGTCCGTGGAAGCTGAACTTCAAGTATTGGCACCAACCCAACAGCAGGACGCTGGGAGTTGCAGAACACCAGAAGTACAAAGTAACAACCAAGAACATTCCTATGTCAAGGCTTTGCAGCCATGTTTGGTAGCTAGCCAAGTCTTTCAGGCACACAGGGGCTTGTAGCCAGGCCCGGACTGGCAATCTGTGAGTTCTGGCAAATGCCAGAGGGGCTGCTGTAAAATGCCATAGTAAGAGGGCTGCTGTAAGATGCTGGTAGGGGGCTGTTTGGGCATCTGTGTAAAGGTGGCCATAGACGAAAAGATTTGCTTGTTTGGCGACATTGCCAAACGAGCCGATCTTTCCCCGATATGCCACTAACCGGCATGGCTATATCGGGGTAATCTGAATATTCGGCCCTATGGCCAAACGATCAGATTACGATGAGAGCACAATGGGCTCCGGCGGGATAGGTCGGGACAAAATCAAAACTGTCCGATCGTCCAAACGACCGTTCTCCGCCGGACCAAAAATGACGGGACTCTCCACACACGGTCCGAAAATCGTACGAATCCTCGATTTGTACGATAGGATCTTTCTGTCTATGGCCACCTTAACTGGAATGCCAGGGCCTATTTTGATTTCCAGTCCAGAACTACTTGTAGCCATGGGCTAGTAAAGTGTGAATAATTAGTGAAAACACAGGCAGATATCAGATACAGAGCCCAATTATAGAGCTGCTGCAGAAACTCATAAAGTGGCCATACACGGTCCTTTAGACTGATAATCTGCCCTTGTGTGGGGGCTCTCGTAGGGTCCTCCCGATCGATATCAGGCCAAAAATCAGGCAGATATCGATCAGTCAAGTTTTTTTGTATGATCCAGGGCCATTCGTAGTTTGTAATCCGATCGTTCAGTCCCAGGGCAGAACGTTCAGATTCATCCAATATTGTCCCCAGCCGTTAGTGGGCATATCGGGTTAAGATCCGATTGTTTGTCGACCTAGCCAAACGAGCGGATCTTATAGTGTTAGTTCGTTTGGACTGCAGATACAATTAGATAACAGATGCCCCTTGAAGGAAGCGTGTCATTTTTCAACCTCAGCTGCTAGGCAATGTATCAATCACAAATCAGCCTCCAACAGAAAGTCTTATTGAAACTTCTGGGAAAGTGTGACTGCATTACTGCTGCTGAACCTCTTGAGTGGCAGTTACTTCTATTATCCCGAGAAGGGCAGCTCTGATGGACAAGAAGTTCTGCAGCAGCTGATGCTGTAAATGGAGGTTATTCCCATGCCTCCTGATTCCTGCCATATGTTTAGCCCAGTGGAAAGCACAATCCCATGCTGGAAAGATTCCCCCTCAACCTTGCATTGTCCTCCTCCTCCTCCCACAATGAGATGAGCCTGGGATCCCCCAAAGTGCTCCCCCAGCTGTAGCCCCTATTCATCCCACCCCTCCCCATTCTTTTGCACACAATGCCCAGCTCTCACCTCATACAAACTGCCAGCTCCCGCTTTCTCTCCAGGTGGCAGTTAGCTGCCGCTAATATCCCTGAAGCCTGGCTCTTGGCAGGAGGGCAGTACTGTAAGCTGGCAGTGGTCCCAATCGCTGGTGCATGGCAGAGAAGTGCAGGCTGCTTCTGTAGGAGAGTATTGCCGCCTCGCCGACCCCTATCCACGCCGGCTGCCTGTGTCCTCCCAGTAAGTGAGCGCCGCTAACTGCCGGTTTCTCTCCCTCCCTCACTCTCCGGCTTCTGATCTTTGGACTTTTTTTTTATTCTCTTTTGTTCCAGCCACTTTGAGCCATTAGGGAGAGAGGGCTCCGCAGCGCCACCTGCTGGAGAGAACGTGCGGATCCCCGTAACTGTACAATAGCTTCAGCGCCACTGTCACACTAGAGGCGGGGCCACATTCTTAGAGGCGGAGCCACAGGCATGAAATCACTGCCATTAAATCATTAGCCTCTCCCCTCCACCCCGACCCATTGATCAGTGGTTGCGGGGGAGATAGTTAGTGCGGGGAGGGAAGATAAGGATGTTAATGAGCTCTGTGTTCCCTTATTGATATTATTATGGAGAATGTGTCTCATTACTGTACAACAAGCCTCTGTGCTGGGAGTTGTAGTTTAACGGGAAAGGAATAAGATAAACTGAAATATTTCATTTATTAATAATTTGTAGAATTGTTGTTAACTTTTAGTAGGAGGTAGAGAGTGATATTCTGAGATATTTTGCACTTGGGTTTTCATTTTTTATTATTTGTGGCTTTTGAATTATCTTGCTTTTTATTCAGCGTCTCAACATTTTCTATTTCAGCAATGGGGTTGTTAGGGTCCAAATTACCCTAGCAACCATGCATTGATTTGAATAAGAGACTGGAATATGAATGACAGACTGTTCAAAGGAGAAGGAAAGCTACCGATGCAGTTTATTGCCAATAGATTAGCCACAATAATGCAAACTAGAACTCTATATTTATTCTAGGGATGCACCGAATCCAGGATTCGGTTCGGGATTCGGTCAGGATTCGGCCTTTTTCAGCTGGATTCGGATTCGGCCGAATCCTTCTGCCCGGCCGAACCGAATCCAAATCCTAATTTGCATATGTAAATTAGGGGCGGGAGGGAAATCACGTGACTTTTTGACAACAACAAGGAATTAAAAATGTTTTCCCCTTCCCACCCCTAATTTGCATATGCAAATTAGGGTTCGGATTCGGTTCGGTATTCAGCCAAATCTTTTGCAAAGGATTCGGGGGTTCGGCCGAATCCAAAAAAGTGGATTCGGTGCATCCCTAATTTATTCTGCAGAATGCTTTACCATACTGGAGTAAACTGCTCTAAAAAAAATTCTGTTTGTTTAGGATAGCTGCCATATTAGCTTTGTGTGACATCACTTCCTGCCTGAGTCTCTCCCTGCTCACTCATAGCTCTGGGTTCAGGTAACAGCAGGGAGGGGAGGAGGGAGGGGGAGAGAAGCAAACTGAGCATGCTTAAGCCCTAGCCCTGGAGGTTTATGCTGAAAACATAATACAGAAGCCCATGAGTACACAATAGAAGGAAAGAAAGGTGGTGTTTCTTTTGACAGAGGACTCAGAGCCGCATTACTTTACTTTACTGGTGTATTTATATAGACCGCTTTTTCCTCCCTCTGCCAGATGCTCAGTCTTAAGTGTCCCCACTGTATCACACAACAAACTTAGCATAGACAGCACTTCTGGACAGGATTTATTGCAGCAGGTTGCTGGACAACAAGGCCTAACGCGTTTCGGGATAAGATCCCTTAATCATAGGCTAACCTATGATTAAGGGATCTTATCCTATGATTAAGGGATCTTATCCCGAAACGCGTTAGGCCTTGTTGTCCAGCAACCTGCTACAATAAATCCTGTCCAGAAGTGCCGTCTATGCTAAGTTTGTTGTATATTTATATAGACCTTTCTAATAAAGCTTAACCTTTCCTTTTTCCTTAAGGCAAATTAGGGTTATATTGGTATCCCCCCAGCTTTGCGCCCTAGGCACATGCCTACTCTGCCTACCCCTAGTTCCGGCCCTTCTGGTATCTGGTCAGTGTTACACCCAGCCCTGGAGTCAAAATAGGCTCTGCCATTTCAAGTACACAGAGACCCAAACAGCCCCCACCAGCCTATTGAATAATGACTGTCTATGGCATCTTACAGCAGCTCCTCTGGCACTTGCCAAAATCCACATATTGCCAGTCTGGGCCTGGTTACACCTAAGGATGACTATAGCTCAGCCCAAGCTAACCTATGGCTCACATTTATGCTTATGGACTGCAGGGCAGCAATCATATAGGATCTGTGCCCACTTTGGTCTGAATGTTTTGTTGTATACAGAATCTCCGGGCTATGGCACACAGTACAGTGTGAGCTCCACAGTGTCTCCTTTACCCACTGGCAACTGCTTCCCATTCATTGTGCCTATGGCAGACACTGGTGTAGGTGGGTATTACTATGGAACCAAAGTATTCTATAAAGGAAGTATTAAAGGAACAGTAAGATCAAAAAATGAAAGTGTTTTAAAGTAATATAAATATAATGCAGTGTTTCCCTGCACTGGTAAAACTGCTGTGTTTGCTTCAGAAGCACTACTATTGTTTATATAATAATGCTGCTGTGTAGCCATGGGGGGCAGCCATTCAAAGGAGCAGGGTTGGACTGGAGAAATGGGGGCCCACCGGGACTGCCACATGAAGGGCCCTTCAGGCAGTCACCGGGGGCCCCTTCTCAACTAACCTCAGCGCGTGCCTGTGCGAATGACAGTGTAGTGTGCGCCTGCCGGTGCATTGTGCGCCTGTGCGAATGCCGATGTGCACGGCTGCGCAAAACCCGGTGCTGTCATAATGCCGCATGCCTTTGCTGAGGTACAGTGGCACAAGTTTTTTAAGGGGGCGGCTGAACTGGGGACAGGTCTGGGCTGGCGGGGGGCCCAAGAGGGCCGGGCCCACAGGGTTTTTTCCCAGTGTCCCGCCGGCCCAGTCCGACACTGCAAAGGAGAAAAGGCTCAGGTAACACAGCAGATAATGCTCTGTAGAACACAATGGTGTTATCTGTTATCCACTATTTAACCTGTGCCATACAGTCTTGATATTTTCATTACTTTAAAACACTTTCATTTTTTGGTGTTACTGTTCCTTTAAAGTAGAGGTGAATTAAAGGACCCCTGCTCAGGAACTAAGGAGCTTAAGAAGAATTGCTTGGTCCAACTGCCCTTGTAAAGGAGGCAGCCGCTCCATGGAATTCCAGATTTATCTCTTTATCTACTGTAGACATTCTTTTACGTTAAGGAAGTTAGAATTCACGTGAAACTGGTTCCACTACAGTTACAGGTGCTGAATTTTTCTGTAAATGAGATCAGCCCCCTTGCATTTAGCTTGAAATTAATACATTACTCTTAAAGGGGAAATGTACCCTGTCAGTAAATTGTATTAAAACATATTCTCTCTGCTTAGGATAACCTGAAAAGTTTTCACACATACCCACACATACCCATGTCCATCATATCAAGCTTTCATGTTGTGACTCATGCTCTCATTTAACCAAGGAAATTCCACTTAGTACACATGAATGAACCACCATAATTTTATTGTCTTTATAGGATCCAAAATGGCCATGATATCCCACACAAACTCTTATCTGCTTAAAGTAGAAGGAAATTCCCTGGGCGCAAAAACCCTCCCCCCTCCCCTGTGTTGCCCCCCCCTCTCTCCTCCCCCCTGGCCTACCTGTCCCGCCAGGCAAATGGGGGCAACGCAGGGGAGGGATTTTTGCGCCCATAGGGTTTCCTTCTCCTTTAAAGGGGTTTTCAGCTTTAAAGGGCATGTAAAGTCTAAAATAGAATAAGGCTAGAAATGCTGTATTTTGTATACTAAATATAAACATGAACTTACTGCACCACAAGCCTAATCAAACAAATAATTTATGCTTTCAAAGTTGGCTACAAGGGGTCACCATCTTGTAACTTTGTTAAACATCTTTGCAAGACTAAGACTGTGCACATGCTCAGTGTGGTCTGGGCTGCTTAGGGATTGTCATAAACAAAGCTGTTTGAGTTCTGCATGGCTGGGAAGTAAGGCGGGGGCTCTCCCTGCTGTTCATAAGTATGATTGTTTCCCTGCTCAGCAGTTAGGGACTGTCCTATCCACAGCAGTAAATTTGCAATTGGTTTTTGTTTTTTATTATTGGTGGGTTTTGAGTTATTTAACTTTTCATTCAGCAGCTCTCCAGTTTGCAATTTCAGCAATCTGGTTGCTAGGGAACAAATTACCCTAGCAACCATGCATTGATTTGAATAAGAGACTGCAATATGAATATTAGAGGCATGAATAGAAAGACGAGTAATAAAAAGTAGCAATAGCAATATATCTGTAGCCTTACAGAGAATTTGTTTTTTAGATGGGGTCAGTGACGCCCGTTTGAAAGCTAAAAGTTTACTAAAAAGCGAACCACCCCTTTAACATGACTTGCTTTGGGGCCCATCCATTAACCTCTAGTTAAAGGGGTGGTTCAACATTAAGTAAACTTTTAGTATGTTATAGAATGGCTAATTCTAAACAACTTTTCAATTGGTCTTCATTTTTTCTTTTTTATAGTTTTTGAATTACTTGCCTTCTTCTTCTGACTCTTTCAAAGTGGTTCAACTTTAAGTAAACTTTTAGTATGTTATAGAATGGCTAATTCTAAACAACTTTTCAATTGGTCTTCATTTTTTCTTTTTTATAGTTTTTGAATTACTTGCCTTCTTCTTCTGACTCTTTCAAGCTTTCAAACGGGTGTCACTGACCCATCTAAAAAACAAATTCTCTGTAAGGCTACAGATATATTGCTATTGCTACTTTTTAGTTCGAGTGAAGGAATAGAATAAAAAAAACTTCGAATTTCGAATGGTCGAATATGGCTACTTCGACCTTCGACTACTACTACGAATTCGAATCGAACGATTCTAACTAAAATACTAAAAATTCTTCGACCCCCTAGTTCGCCACCTAAAACCTACCGAGGCCAATGTTAGCCTATGGGGAAGGTCCCCATAGGCTTCCTAACAATTTTCTGATCGAAGGAATATCCTTCGATCGAAGGAATATCCTTCGATCGATGGATTAAAATCCTTCGAAGGATTTAATCATTCCATCGAACGATTATTCCTTCGATCGTTCGATCGTAGGAATATCGCAAAATCCTTCGACTTCGATATTCGAAGTCGAAGGATTTCAATTCGGCAGTCGAATATCGAGGGTTAATTAACCCTCGATATTCAACCCTAGGTAAATGTGCCCATAAATGTATTTGTTCCCCACGTTGCCAAAAACACAATTTGCTACAGCAGGACTTTACCAACTTCACACTGTTAATATTGCTATTGTTGTAGTGTCAACACTGCTGTGTCAACACAGTAAGGACACAATTATATATACAGTATATATGCACATAATAGAGTTCATTCAACCTGTAACCTCATTACCATACAACTCAGAGGATACCCCAACACAAACTAATCTTGCTCTACAAACTGATCATCTAGGAGTTGTAGCTTCTTTCTGCAGGTTCCAGGATGGTCATTTGTGGAGTAAATCGGTCAGGGTATCCGTTTGCTGTATTTGTAGTTCCTATTGTTCTGTCCTCGCTACGTATTACCCTGGGGCAGTGTGTAGTTCGACATGCAGCTAAACCTTCCCACAATTCAATAAAGAGACTAAGCTTGGAGTCTGTAGATTTTACTGAATAGGCAAGTGGAATAAGGTGAAACTGTAATACAAACAGCAGAAAATATATTAAGTATGCTTGCAATGAACTATATAAAAACATGCAAATGAACATATAACTGCAGCATAAAATATATATACTGGCATAAATGTCTCTGTAGCAATGTCTCTGGGGGTTCTGGCAGCTGTGGAGGTGTTTTGGTGTAACTATTTGCTTACCAGCGATTCTATCATAAGGGAGATGCAGAACTGTGTGCTTCTTCCAGCAGCATGGTCTGTAAAATGGAGTCCTGGCTCCCACAAGGCATTGCTCTAGGTCACGTGGTGGGCGTACGGTAGCCTGATTAGTCCAAATTCTGCCATAAGCCTTATGGAGGTGTAGAATGAATATACAGGAAGTGACGTTGTGCACTTACAGCAAGTGTCCAGAGGAGGGAGCTCCGAGCAAATGAATAGGGAAATCCCAAATATGGTAAAAGCGTATGCTAGAGACATGACACTCCCCGTCTGGCATCTATGGATGCCACCCCTTTCGTCGGGAGACAACAATAAAGTTCGTTCAGTCACTGGTCTGAAGAACAATTTGGTTTCTCCTTGCTTGGGGGTCTTGACCTCAGCTTTACGGACTTTCCCATTCTCACTTGGAAATGTATTGGTGACAAGACCCAAGGACCATTCACTCCTTTGTGACTTTTACTAGGTTTGAGATTGGGCTTGGTAGTTTGCCATTTGCAAAGTGGCTGCAAAGTAGAGATGTATTGCTTTCTCCATCTGTCCCAGAAGGTATTTGCAAGATGGTCTCCTACTCTCAATAGGCTAGTTTGGACAAGGAATGGGTCATGCTTTCTCAGAGTGTTGTCTTCAGGGACGGGTTTGTTTCTTGTGGTGCACAAGCATGTCGGTTCTGTGAGCCAAGTTGTGTCTTTAAGCTGACTTGCTGTAACAGCGTGGTCTGCTAGGTTGTAGTCCGTATAGAAAACAGTCTCTTTGGGCTCTGTGCCTGTCTCGGTTGCGATGAGCTCAGCTAGCTCTACAGCTACAACGGCAGCACAGAGTTCCAGTCTGGGTATAGTGTGTTCGGGAATTGGTGCCAGTCCTGCCTTACCCGTAACAACTGCAGTGTGGCGTTGTCCATAGATATCCACAGTTTTGAGGTATGCTACGGCAGCTATGGCTTTGACAGAAGCATCAGAGAACACACAAAGTTTTTGGCTTTGTACCTCTGTAGAAGGTATTAGGGCATATGGGTGTGTAACACAAAGGTTGGAAAAGGTTGCTAGAGAACTTCTCCATTCTGCCCACAAATTCTTTTTGTCAGGAGACAGCGGGTTGTCCCAATCAGATGTTTTGAGGATTAAGTCTCTTAAATCATTTGAATAGTCTTGTGAAGAGAAGGCTTCAATCGCTACTTTGTTGTTAGAAGCTATTTTGTAAAGCCTGAGGTTGGAGCAGGCGAGTGTTTCCTGCGCTCTTTTGAAAAGACTGATTGCAGCTTTGCTTGAAGGTATCAATTTTAAGCGGTTATCAGCATAGAAGTTTTTTTCTACTGATGGTCTGGCATCTGATCCATACTGTACCTTACTTTCTTGGGCAGAACGACCGAGTCCGTGGATTGCAACTGCAGTAGAAGGACTGTTGCCAAAGATGTGCACCCTCGTAGGGTACTCTGTGATGTCTTTGAAAGGGTTGTTATCTCTAAACTTAAAAGGTAGAGGGGCGACCCAACTGTATGAATCGTGTTTAATTAGTTCTTGTTTGATTATTTTTGGAAAGAGTTTATCCTCAATAGACATTGCCAATTGGTTATCTTCTTTTGTTCTCTGGAACACTGTACATCTCAAATGATCTTGATCACTGTCATGGGTGAGATTATCATCGGAAATATTTGGAGGTGTGTGTACCAGGCTGGTGTTGTAAGGTTTTTCCTTTATTAGGAACTGGTTGTGGCATGGTGGGAAAATGGAGGGGTGTCCATTTTCTAGTGTGTTTGTCAGCATGCTGTTTACGCAGACTGGTTCGTGTACACTTCCCGGGCAAGCGTCTCCTATTATGACCCATCCGAGATCTAGCTTCTGGGCATACGGTGCATTGTGAGGGCCATTTATCTGGTCCCTTGCTTTGTGGACCCGCAGGATATCCCTTCCAAGGAGAAGCATTATCTGAGCCTTGGGTTCAAGTTCGGGGATTAAGTGCATTATACGTTTCAAGTGTACCTGGTGCTTGGCTACGTCCGGTGTAGGGATTTCAGATCTATTATCGGGAATCTGGTTGCATTCAATTATAGTTGGTAAGGGTAGACATATCTTTCCATCTATGGACTCTACTTGGTAGCCGGATGCCCTTCTTCCTGCTGTCTCGATAACTCCTGCACATGTTTTTAGAGAGTAAGGAGTGTTTGGGCCCTTGACATTAAATGCATCAAAGAAGGCTGGGCAGGCTAAAGATCTGTTGCTCTGGTCATCCAGGATCGCATAGAGCTTAATGCCTTTATCTGTTTGGCCTGTCGGGTATACTTTGACCAGGCAAATTTTGGAGCAGGATCTGCTGCCTATGGCACCGTTGCGGATTTCTGTGCAATGAGAACTGACCTCTGTAGTGTTTGTGGCACTGTCATCTTCCTCCCCGCCATGCTTGCTGGCGCTCTTGGTGTAAGGTACAGTCCACGGGGCTGGCCCAGGGTGTAAAGCTGTGTTGTGATATGTGCTGTCACATTCTGTGCATTTTACACTGACCTGACAGTCCTTGGCAAAATGAGACGCTGATGAACAACACTTGTAACAGATGTTGTGTTCCTTTAGGAAAGCTTTGCGGTCTTCTATGGACTTCTCTCTGAAGGCTCTGCATTTCAGAAGAGGGTGAGACAGTTGGTGTAAAGGACACTGCTTACTAGGGTCTTTGTACCTTGTCTCCTCGTGAGAAGGTTCTGCAGATCTGTGAAAAGAATCTAAAGAAGAAGCATTAGTTTTGTGTACTGTTACTGCTGCTTTGCAAGTATTAGGTACTGAAAGGGTGGTATACGGTAAAGTGAAATCAAAGCTGGGGTCATTTCTCATCTTGGCTTGTTGGTATACAAAGTCCATGAATACAGTGAAAGGAGGAAATGGAACATTGTGCATTTCTTTGAATTTTGACCCGTGTGCCATCCACCGCTCTTGTAAGTTGTAGGGCAATTTTTGTACTATGGGGTTAACACCTCTGGCTGTGTCCAGGAATGTAAGCCCCGGTAAGTCTCCTTCAGCTTTGGCTACTTGTAGTTCCATTAACAAGTCACTTAATTCCCTAAGTTTTTGGTAACTTTTATTGGTTATTTTAGGGAAGTCATCAATTCTCTTGAAGAGTGCATTTTCTACAACCTCTGCTGAGCCATAGCACTCGTTAAGTCTGTGCCAGATCATTCTGAGACCAGTCTCTGGGTGATTTATGTTAATGACTCTGATCCTTTTGGCATGCTCTGCGGACTCAGTTCCTAGGTATTTGATAAGGAGGTCGATTTCCTCACTGTATGAAAGGTCTAAGCCTTTGATAGTATTTTGGAAGGAGGATCGCCAGGCTCTGAAGCCTTCTGGGCGGTCATTGAACTTTTCAAGTCCCTTTGTGATTAGCTCACGTCTTGCAAAGAACTTGGCAAAGTCCATTGTTACCTGGTTACTACCAGGATAAGAGGATGGATGAGTGTAATAGTGAGAAGGCGTTGTATAGTCATACCTGTCTGGAGGTTCTCTTTTAGGTTGGACTGTGACATACTGTTGTGACACAGCTGTGGAGGTAGGTGCAGGGTTAACCCTAGGCTTGGGTACCTGGCTGAAGTGGGTGTTGTAGGCAGGGTCACTTAGCTCGACGTGGTCTCTCTGATGCAATTGCAGCTTGCTGATGGCCTTTGGAGGTGTATGGCATCCTTGGCTTGGTTCAGGAGCAGCATGTTGGCCTGGTTGCTGTGCTGAAAGAGAATCTGTGTCTTGTTTGGAGTGCTGGTAGACATACTCTCTAGTGCGTTGTAGTGGGTCATGGGTTTCAGTCTCAAGATTAGGTACCTCACTGTGTCCTTCGCTGCTAGGGTACACAATCATGTCTAGAGCTTTTGCTTCTGCCAAAGTTGCTGCAGCTTCTCTCTCTCTGGCCAGCTTTTCTAGGGTTGCCTCTAAGCGAACACTTTCCAGCTTTGCCTCTACTGCTAGGCGTACATTTTCTGCTTCTAAGCGTGCACTTTCTGTTTCCCTTTCTGCTTCTAAGAGTGCACTCTTTACTTTTGCCTCCATTTCCCTCTCTGCGAAGGCAGCACGGGCCTTTGCTGCTTCTGCTTTTGCGCGGGCAATGGCGGCAGCATTAGTAACAGATGAGCGTTGAGAGGAGCCTGAGACCTGGGATCTGGTCACTAATGAGGATGTCTTTTTCTGCGACATTATGCGACTCTGGATAAGCCTTTGTAGTGGCTTTTCTGTGCTGTAATGACTTAATAGCAGTGTCTGTATCCGGGTCACTGTAATATACTGTTGTCTGAGCTTGCAGCGTAGCTGGTTTAATCACTTGTGTGTCGGCTGCTGTTTTACTGCGCATGCAGTGAGTTATAGTTCAATCCCACCTTTGTGGTAGCGCTGTTTCACTGTTCTGTCCTCGCTACGTATTACCCTGGGGCAGTGTGTAGTTCGACATGCAGCTAAACCTTCCCACAATTCAATAAAGAGACTAAGCTTGGAGTCTGTAGATTTTACTGAATAGGCAAGTGGAATAAGGTGAAACTGTAATACAAACAGCAGAAAATATATTAAGTATGCTTGCAATGAACTATATAAAAACATGCAAATGAACATATAACTGCAGCATAAAATATATATACTGGCATAAATGTCTCTGTAGCAATGTCTCTGGGGGTTCTGGCAGCTGTGGAGGTGTTTTGGTGTAACTATTTGCTTACCAGCGATTCTATCATAAGGGAGATGCAGAACTGTGTGCTTCTTCCAGCAGCATGGTCTGTAAAATGGAGTCCTGGCTCCCACAAGGCATTGCTCTAGGTCACGTGGTGGGCGTACGGTAGCCTGATTAGTCCAAATTCTGCCATAAGCCTTATGGAGGTGTAGAATGAATATACAGGAAGTGACGTTGTGCACTTACAGCAAGTGTCCAGAGGAGGGAGCTCCGAGCAAATGAATAGGGAAATCCCAAATATGGTAAAAGCGTATGCTAGAGACATGACACCTATACATACGCATTGTGCTGCCCTTACTGTGAACAGCATTGGAGACTTGTCTGTACTTGGCAAAGTCTCACTGGCACCAACACAACTCCACTTGGCTCAAATAAATAGAGAGGGTTTGCCAATGTAGGGAGCAAATAGAATCACATTCTACCACAAAAACTTCTAGCCCTCCTCCTGTCTGAAATTTAATATTTCTTGCATGGAAACAGACATTAAATAGTTTCATTTTGAATATATGACTGTTCATGATTTATAGGGCCAATCTCACCAAAACCTAAAGATATTTAATATACATTTAGTGACTTTACCTGTATTTGTCTGTGCAGCAACTACCCACAACAGCACCAAAGGTTCTTGACACCGTCAATCTCATTTTGTATAAGACAGCTTTTCAGCATATTTATTTTACTTTGAGCTCCTCACCTTCCCTAGTTAAAGGAACGGTAACTTCAAAAAATAAAAGTCTCATTTAATGAAAATATAATGTACTGTTGTGCTGCCTTGTTACAACTGTTGTGTTTGCTTCAGAAAAAAATTATATAAACAGGCTCATATGTAGCCATGGGGGGAGCCATTCAAAGCTGAAAAAGAAGAAAAGGCACAGGATATGCAGCAAATAACAGATAAGTCCTGTAGTATTCAATGGGATCCTTCAGAACGTAT
Organism: Xenopus laevis; assembly: GCF_017654675.1. Classification (NCBI taxonomy): domain Eukaryota; kingdom Metazoa; phylum Chordata; class Amphibia; order Anura; family Pipidae; genus Xenopus; species Xenopus laevis. Next base: position 216,709,700 of record NC_054371.1, read on the forward strand.
CTGTTATCTACTGTGTATCCTGTGCTTGAATGGCTGCCCCCATGGCTACACAGCAGCTTGTTTATATAAACTATAGTAGTACTTATCTGTTATCTACTGTGTATCCTGTGCTGGAATGGCTGCCCCCATGGCTACACAGCAGCTTGTTTATATAAACTATAGTAGTACTTATCTGTTATCTACTGTGTATCCTGTGCTTGAATGGCTGCCCCCATGGCTACACAGCAGCTTGTTTATATAAACTATAGTAGTACTTATCTGTTATCTACTGTGTATCCTGTGCTTGAATGGCTGCCCCCATGGCTACACAGCAGCTTGTTTATATAAACTATAGTTGTGTTTCTGAAGCAAACACACCAGTTTTAGCAGTGCAGAGCAACAGTACATTATATGTAATTCCTTTAAAACACTTTTTTTTGTGTTACTGTTACTTTAAGAACAAATTTATACCTATATGGAATCACTGTTGTTTAGCCATTGAGCAATAGTTTCAGCACTATCTAAGGCAAGGGTCCCCACCCCTTTCTACTTAAGAGCCACATTCAAATGTAAAAAGAGTTGAGGAGCAACAACAGCACGAAAAAAGTCCTGGGGTGTCAAATAAGGGATATGATTGGCTATTTGGTAGCTCCTATGTGGTCTGGCAGACTACAGGAGACTCTGTTTGGCAATACATCTGCTTTTTATGAAACCTTAACTTGCCTCCAAGTCAGGAATTCAAAAATAAGCATCTGCTTTGAGGCCACTGGGGTTGGTGAGTAACATGTTGCTCATGAGCCACCGGTTGGGGATCACTGATCTAAGGTGAAACATTAACCCAAAATATCACCCTAACTAACCTTCAGGGTGGACTTCTAGGAATACCTTGAGGTGCAGTTAGCTAGGCGGTATTATCCCCAGATCTCCTCCTAACTGGCCCCACAATTTTGGAACTCCTGCTGTAAGGAGGCAGTGTAAAATTGAGGCTTAAATGTTCACATTGAAATCCCATAGTTAGAAGAACTGAGGAGGTCAACAAATGCATCATGGTTGGACTTTAAGTTTATAAGTGCCCCCCCCAATGTGGGTAGGATCAAAAGGACCCCTTTAAAAGTAGATCCCAAATTGTAACAGTTATCAAGCGACTTCTAAGAGCACTAGTTTTCATTGAGCGATTCATCATTGCAGTGCAGTGACGAGGACAACATACTCTGTATAACCAATGCACCAGGTTGCATAGGGAATAATGTACCCTGTATTGTAAAATAGAAGGATATTAGAAGTCAGTGAGGAGTTCCATGACCACACTCAAATCAAACAGATACATTTTTGATCAAATGTTTGCATTTTACTCAGATTTGAATATGTAAATTACTGGTTTAGGTTTCAGTTTGGTGTCCAGAATGGTAATACAAGATGAATAGCGACTACAAGACTTTTCTATCCCAAAGACTAAGTTGATTTTCATAAAGGTTTCCTTCCAGTTATTAAGCTGAATATATACACATCCACACGGGCCAATTACTCCATCCAAACAAACCCCAAACAGCTGATTGTGATAAAGTAGAATTATGGCTTATGGTTTAGCTGTTTCCAGCTTACATCTCCTTGGATCGGCTGTCCATTTAAAAAAACATAAGTGGTTTATTTCTCAAGTGACCTGGGAGTGATTTACAGATAATAGGGGTCTCTGCTGCCTAGGAAGGTACATTTGGGATTGATCATGAGTCATACCAGATGTGTCTTCTATGACATTTTTAATGCTCTGTATGTCTTTATGGGCACAATGAGCCTCCCAGATAGTGAATTATACTGTAACTGGTAATAGCTCAGTGACAAAGGTATGGTGATACTCAATGTGCTGTGTATGGAAGCACTTTATAAGCTCATATCTCTGTGATTTAAGATATCGTACCATGTCCAATTCAGAATTTTGGGAAAATGTCACCCAGAGCCAACAATAGTATTTCTATGTCAAGAACGGTGCTGAATGCAAAAGGAACCCACTCTATAACTTTGTTTTTTGCCCTTATGATGTATTCATTAATAGAAGACACTGTCTTGCTTGTGTTTATGAATGAAGGTTTAGGGCAACTAAATCTGGATTAGTATTTGGGCTGCTGTGTCTTTAATGTAGCCCCTGGCCCCCCAGCCCTTGACCTGCCGAGATCTTGCCTTTTCACCTCCTAGCTCTCTGTTGCATCCTCGCTTTGAACCCTTATTATGCCCCCATTTATGCCACAATCTGTTCCCTTTCATCATCGGCCTGCCGGTAAAAAAAATTGCAAAAGGAGGGAGACCCATACCTTGCAACTGTCCCATTTTTCATGGGACAGTCCAGATTTTGACAGCTCCGCCCGCAGTCCCGGATTGTTAATGAAATGTCCTGAGTTTCTGTTTGATCTCCTGCACCGGCGCCAGAAAAAGATAAAAGTTTCCAAAACTTAATTAAACAAGAGGCTTTTTGGCAGAGAGCCCAGAATACTCAGCACTTGCACTTAGACACATGTGTAACTATTTAAGATAAACAAAGATACAATTGTAACAATTTACCTCCATAAGCAAAATTGTAATAACACCTAAAACATACTTGACGCTAAACCCCCAGAAATGTGTTCAAACTTTCCATAACCAGCCAAATTTTGTCAAATGGATATGGCATTTAAGGAGCGCGGCCACAAAATGGATGTGGTCAAAAAATTCACCATGATAAGCGAAGCAGAACTTTTTGTCCATCTTTCTAATTTTTAAATGTCGGGAGGTATGCAAACTTATTTGCCAGGGATACAGCAGGTTTATATTATAATACAAAATTATACAGTTCAAGTTTAGTCTGGGCTTTAGTTGTGATTTAATTTAGAACTACTGCCTTGCAGCACTCGAGTCCTAGGTTTGAATCTAACCAGAGAACTCTGCAAGGAGTTTGTATATTTACCCTATGTCTGTGTGGGTTTTCTCTGGGTACTCCAGTTATTCTCCTACCCTCCAAAAACATACAGGCAATTAATTGGCTCCTGATAAAACTGACCCTAGTGTTCGTGAATGTGATAGGGACATAGGGGCAAATTCACTATGCGCCGAAGCGCCTAACGCTAGCGTCAATTCGATAGCGTTGGGCATTTTTGCTACTTCGCAAATTCACTATCGAACGCTGGCGTAAATTCGCTAGTGTTACTTCGCACTGTTACACCTGGCGAATTTGCGCAACGGAAGTAACTACGCAAATTCACTAACGTTCGCATTGTTCTGAACGCTACCTTTTACGCTAGACTTCCTTCACCACCTCAGACCAGGCGAAGCGCAATAGAGTAAATAGGGATTGCTTCAAAAACAATTCAAATTTTTTTTAAGTCCCAAAAAACGCTGGCGTGTTTTCTACATTATGGGTGATAGGCTGAAAAAGATCGAAAAAATTTTTGGGGCTCCCCTCCTTCCCCCCTACATTTCCTAACTCATGACAACTAAACTATACAGTGGGCACATGTATAGGGCAAAATAAAAATTTTATTTGATGTTTTGAAGGTTTCCCAGGCATTTGTAGTGATTGTACGTATTCCTCCACTGAAATTTGAATTTGGTGCCGTATGCAAATTAACCATCGCTAGCGTAACTTCGCTTTGCGAATCAACGCTAGTGCAACTTCGCAACCTTACGCTACTCCTGAGAGCAACTTCGGATTTTAGTGAATTTGCGGAACGCTAGCGAAAATACGCCTGGCGAAGTGCGGCTAAGTTACGCCTGGCGCAACTACGAATCTTAGTGAATGTCCCACTTACAGTGTAAGCTCCACTGGGGTAGGGAGTGGTGGATATGATGTATGGCATTTGGAAAACCTATAGAAATCTCTTTTATTGCACAACCATGATATAGAATATTAAATATAAGCCCTGTATAAATAAAGCATAAATAGTGCCTATTTTCCATTTTAACTGTAATCAATAATAATATTTCCATTTGAAGTGTTTGCTGTATTTCTCATGGCTATACAATATGACGAGTAAGGTTTCCATAACCCGATATAACTTCATAGCAAAACGCAGCCAGTAGCACGTCCCGCTCACAGGAAACTGCGGCAATAATTCCACTTTTCTGCTTGGACTCGGCACAGGGAAGTACAATTTTCTGGGAGGAGGCTGCGGAGCATTAAGGCAAATTGATTTCCACAGCTCAGTGGAAAAACAGCACATAAAAGAGGAACAGTTTTGGTCTTGAAAAATGGAACAAATATTCATGTCAAAGCATTATGCACCCTTCTTCAAGCGTGACAGTCAAGTGCCAGTCATCAGAGAGTTTGGGCACCCTGCTGTGTGCATGCAGCTCTCTATTAGTCCAGCTGCTTAAATGAAACATCTTCTTGGCACCATAAGGCAATATACTGTATCCCTTGCCCCTCTCCAGCGTGTAGTAAGGGCAGAGACACACAGTCAGAGTGGGGGAGATTAGTCGCCTGTCAATAAATCTCCTCTTATTCAGGGCGACTAATCTCCCCGATTTGCCTTACCCTGCCCTCCCACCGGCAATTTAATTTCTAGCCGGCGATTCGTTTTTCAAAGTCCCTCGAAGTTGCCTCACGAGGAAACTTTGTGCGACTTCGGAAAACGAAGCGGAGTGCCATCCCGCCGGTGATTTACATTCTAGCCGGCGGTAAGGCAGCTCAGGGAGATAAGTTTGGCCTGAAGAAGAGGAGATTAGTCGCCGGGCAACTAATCATCCCGAATCTGACCGTGCGTGTCTGCCCTTAGAGATGACCCTAAATGATAGAAGCATAAATTGTGCTCATAATATATTGGATGTAGGAATGAAGGAAAAAAAGCCAAATGATCAAGGGCAACTAAACCTTATTTTTTGTCTTGGTTCATTTTGTCTCTGGATTTGTTTACACACTAAATTAAACACAGATTTCCTATATGTATTCCTGCACATATTCTATGAAGATGTTACTGGCTCAGCTTGCTGTTTTAACTTTGCCTAAGCAACCATTGTGTCTCAGGCTGACTACAGCCTTTCTTATAGCCTCCCATAGCCCTCCTATTTGGTTATAGTTCCTTTGTAAGAAGTTAGAAGAGAATGCTAGAGGAGTATATATATATATATATATATATATATATATATATATATATATATATATATATATATATATATATATATATATATATATATATATATATGTCACTTTGGGTGCAACAAAGCAATAAATATATTTTTCTCATGGTCCCTACAAAGATGTTTTATAAGGCTGTACCAGCACAGGAATCCTAGAATTACCACTGTATCCCATCAGTTAGGATTTCCCATCAGGTAGGATTTGGATTTTGCGTAAGTTACCCACATTTCTATAATGGCAAAAATTGATGTGAAAGAAATAGAAGGCTGGTACTAGAATGGGGCTAGGGGTATCCTTCATAAGTTAGTGGTGGACTCTCAAATGCTCTCATAATCTTTTGATTCTATCAGGTATGAAGAGCTGAAAACAACTCACTTCTGAGTAGAGCGTTAGACTGTGTAGCCTCACAGAGAAATAGTTTTTTTTTATTATTATTATTGTCGGGGTCAGTGACCCCAATTTGAAAGCTGGAAATGTCAGAAGAGGAAAGCAAATAATTCAAAAACTATATAAAAATAAAGACCAAATTAAAGTTGTCAAGAACTGGTCATTTTATAACATACAAAAGGTTAGCTTAAAGGTAACTTACCCCTTTAAAGCACGGGTCCCTGGCAATGAGAATGCTTTCTCAACTGAGTACATTTTTTAAATGGCCTTCATTGTTTCTTTGTTATAGTTGTTGAATTATTTGCCTTCTTCTTCTGACTCTTTCCAGCTTTCCAATGGGGTCACTGATCCCATCTAAAAACAAATACTCTGTAAGGCTAAAAAATATTGTTATTGCTACTTTTAAATACAAATCTTTCTATTTAGACCCTTTCATATTCTTATTCCAGTCGCTTATTCAAATCAATGCATGGTTGCAAGGGTAGTTTGGACTTTAGCAACCAGATTGCTGAAATTGAAAATTGTAGAGCTGCTGAATAAGAAGTTAAATAACTCAAAGACCTCAGATAATTAAAAATGAAAAAAAAATTGCAAATTGTCTCAGAATATCACTCTCTACAGGGCTTTAATCTCTCATCTCATCTGCTCTCTAAACCTGACCTTCCACTGGCCAACAAGGCATTAAGGGACCTAGAGCTTCAGCTCCATCTGTTCATTTTAAAAGTGATGCTTTTTTTAAAAAAGAAAATAGTAAATGTAAATAATAAATGATCAATGGCTGCCCTTTTCTTGTATCCCCCAAGATAGAGTGATGTATGTAACTCCATATGTTCTATGTATATAATTCATGTGATTTAGTTGTATAATCACATTTACTTTACAGTGCTACGCAATATGTTGGCGCTATATAAATACATGTTAATAATACATGTTAATAATAAAAGCAACACATGGTTCTGACACTCCAACAGAGGCAACGGAGAGTCATGATTGTCAGGTACCCATGCATACCTCCCAACATTTTGGAAACAGAAAGAGGGACAAAAAAGAGTTGCAGAGAGGCAAAGTCGGGACATTTCAGAACAAATGCGGGACTGCGGGCTAAGCTTTCAAAAGCAGGACTATACCACGAAAAATGGGACAGTTGGGAGGTATGCCCATGGCTGGGGTCGATGCTGTCCTCCTGTAGGCTGTCCTTCCTGTAGGTTGGAGGCGTAACTACAGTAGAAGCAGACCCTGCGGCTGTAGGGGGCCCAGGAGGTATAGTAAGCCTGATGATGGCCTAATTACTGAGCATTTTAAATACTGTATATACTGGTAATACAGGACAACCTCTGGATATGTTGGAGGCCCTAAAATTAATTGCTGTGGGGCCCAGTAACATCTAGTTATGCCACTGGCTGCACTACTGTTTATATTTGTTAATATTTGTATATCACCTTAAATGAGGATTATGCCAATCTATGGTGCCAGACTTACTCACTGTGGTTTGCACAGTTTAGTGGGCAGAAACATCGTATTTATGTATGTTATTATGTGATGTAAAAACACATTGGCCGGCATCGCCGTATAAAAAACAGCGCAATAATGGCATAAATTTTTACACGTTTTTTCTTTGAGCAACTTCTGCCGGAACTAACTTAAAAAGGTCTGAAGCAACAGTGCCAGGCCCGGTCAGCTGGGTGCCCCAGGCAACTGGGCCAACTGTGTCACCCCCTCTTCCACACCACACGCGGCCATGCGAGCAATTGTGTGCTGATAGGCGTGCATTAGGGCGTTTTACCTTCAGAGAGTGGCACTCGTTTGGCAGTATTCAGTGAGGTAACACTGCCGGACTTGAGGTCGGTGACAGGGAAGGTACGTGCATGGTGTTTATCTATTTACGTGCATGGTACCCCTCAAGCTTTGTACCCTAGGCATGTGCCTCTTCTGCCTACTCCTAGTTCTGTCCCTGTGCAGTGTAAATTAATAGTGGCAAATCTGGCGTTCGCATGGCACAAAATAAGACACACTTTGTTAAATCCGCCATTTACTTTACGCAGCTTTTTACACCTTTTTTCGGGCAAATTTCGTTTTGCACATCGTAATAAATATGCCCCTAAGTAACATGGTAATGGAGAGTAAAATGTCAGTTGTAACCCAAGCACCATTATATGAACAATTCCTATGGTTTCAGTCAGTCAGAAAGGCAGATGGGCGCAGACCTTCTCAGCTTTTCTAAACTAAACAGGAAAATCGGAGGATTATAATTGCTATTATTGTCTTAACATCTTGACCTTACCTACATATAGGTATGCCACAAAATCATAAATGGATATCCTTCCTGAATATTATCCACGAGCAGCTGGCATAGACTGCATTTCATACATATAAACATGTCATGATACACGTTTAGTAATTCCCACTGCTTCCGAGGCACCACCTGACTTACAGCTGCATGACAGCATTTCAACAATAAAATACGTCATCATACACAGCAATTCCCAAATCCACGTGGTTTAGGGTAGACCCTGGGCCAATGATTGGATCATATCCGAAGCAGATGTGTCAGGAGAGGGCAGCATCAAAGGCCGATGAGCTTCTTGCCCAATGGGATTTTCAAACCTGCCCATTAAATGCTCAGATGGATATCAGTCAGGCCTACAGTCATTTGGCATATTCCTTAGCATTCTAATTTATTTTAATGCAACATTTTATACGTTTATGTGTGTTTGCTCTGCCACAGCCATGCTTTGCTTTCTTACCTGTTCCACTCTCATTGGTGTTACAGGCACAGACCTCATCTGATCACAGTGATATAAATGTAGATGGGCCTTTCATATAAAAGCTAATTGGTCCTTCTGTATGGCTATAGCTAGCACCTCTGCATAAGATCAGCCATATTAACTATATAACTAATTATAGGGCTTTTATATATGTAAAGCTGATCAGTATTTTTTCCCCAACACTACTCTACCTAATATTATACATTTAGTTTGTATTTCATGAGTATGGTCAGTGTAGTACCCAACTTCCATGTTGTCAGGGGTGTTGTGTAAGGAGTGTAGCTGGTTTGGTGACTAATCTGCACCCTACCCTCAGATTTAGGGAAGGTACAGCAGCATAAATTTAGAATATCTTTGGTTTCATTGCTGCTCCACCATTTTCATGATATTATTTCTTAGTAGTTAGGAAACTGTGAGTGCAGTGGTGGGCAGGTTGGTGACTCAGTGCTAATTAGGGTGAGGTTTTGGGAGAATGTCTATTTGCTCTCCTACTCTCCCCTGAAAGCCCAAATTTGGAGAGAATGCTTATTGGGATTTGGGGAGAATGCCTATTTGGGATTTGGGGAGAATGCCTATTGGGATTTGGGGAGAATGTATATTTGGGATTTGGGGAGAATGACTACTGGGATTTGGGGAGAATGTCTATTTGGGATTTGGGGAGAATGACTACTGGGATTTGGGGAGAATGTCTATTTGGGATTTGGGGAGAACGTCTATTTGGGATTTGGGGAGAATGACTACTGGGATTTGCGGAGAATGTCTATTTGGGATTCGGGGAGAATGACTACTGGGATTTGGGGAGAATCTCTATTTGGGATTTGGGGAGAATACCCATTTGGAATTTGGGGAGAATGCCTATTGGGATTTGGGGTGAATGCCTATTTGGGGAGAATGCATATTTGATATTTGGGGAGAATGCCTATTTGGGATTTGGGGAGAATGCCTATTTGGGAAGAATGCCTATTTGGGATTTGGGGAGAATGACTATTTGGGATTTTGGGAGAATGTCTATTGGGATTTGGGGAGAATGCCTATTGGGATTTGGGGAGAATGCATTTTTGGGATTTGGGGAGAATGTCTATTTGGGATTTGGGGAGAATGCTTATTGGAATTTGTGGAGAATACCCATTTGGAATTTGGGGAGAATGCCTATTGGGATTTGGGGAGAATGCCTATTTGGAATTTGGGAAGAATGCCTATTTGGGATTTGGGGAGAATGCCTATTTTCTCTTCTACTTACACTGGAAAGGTTAGTTAGGGTTTGATTTATTTTCTGTCCTAGATATTCTGAATAACTAATAAACCAATGATTTTATACTGTCTGCAACCTTGTTTTGTTCTTCAGGGGGCCCTCGCCCAGTGGCGTAACTACCGGGGGAGCAGGGGGTGCAATTGGGCCAGGGCCCGCACCCCCTCAGGGCCCCCCCGGCAGCTCGCGCCACTGTTCTAATGCGCCGTTTCTGGCCGTGCAGAGGGGGGCGGGGCCCGGCTGCACGTCCCGCGCCAGGGCCCGCCCCCTCTAGTTACGGCTCTGCCCTCGCCAACTAGTTGGAAGTCCAAGGAGAGGCTTGAGTTAACAACCTGAACAACCAAGCAGCAAGTCCTTTTAAATAGCTGTGATCAGAAGCATCATGCTAATTCAGTATATGTATAGAATCCATTATCCGGAAATCCATTAGCCAGTGACCTCCATATTATGGGAAGGCCATCTCCCATAGACTCCATTATAATCAAATAACTCCAATTTTTAAAAATGATAATAACAATAAAACAATAGCTTGTACTTGATCCCAACTATGATATAATAAATCCTCATGGAAGGCAAACAATTCTATTAGGGTTATTTCATATTTAATGAAGATCCAAATTATGGAAAGATCGCTTATCCTGAAAACCCCAGGTCCCGACCATTCTGGATAACAGGTCCCATACCTGTATAACTAAGCTGCCGTGCTTGTTCCCTGTCCTCATAAAATGCTGTTAGGAATAATAGAACTAAAGGTGCAAGGTTGGCAAAAGGCCTTACAAATTGTAGCAACCAATAAGATATTTGGTAACTTGTAAATACTTTCTAATGATTGGCTGCTATAGGCTCTAGACCTAGTGCAAACTGATCAACATCAGATGGAGTGCTACATAATATAATATATTGTTTGTAATTTAATTCACATATCTTCCTCCCTCCCCTTGTTATTTTTGTTTTGTTTTACAATGGACCAGCATTGAACCTGTGTCCTTCTAACAGGTGTTGAACTACACAGGGCATTATCCTACAGCAGATGATCAATAGTGATGCTGAGAGATATAGTTCAATAAAAGCTGATGAGTTTTTTTCATTTTCATTAGAGGCAATGTAATAAAAGTAATTTTGGGGCTCATTTATAAACACTGGGCAAATTTGCCCATGGGCAGTAATCCATAGCAACCAGTTAATAAATGGCTTTTTTTCTGCCAGCTGCAGGTTGAACAATGAAAGCAAATATCTGATTGGTTACTGCCCAGGTGCAAATTTGTCCAGTGTTTATAAATGAGCCCCAAGGTGACTTTTATTAAAATGCCGCTAACTAAAATAAAGAAAAATAAAAAAAACCTTCAGTTTTTATTGAACTATATCTCCCAGCATCATTATTGATATAGTGATTTTGCCCTGTGTAGTTCAGCACCTGTTGGAAGGACACAGGTTCAATGCTGGTCTATTGTAAAACAAAATGGAAAGTAACAAGGGCAGGGAGGAAGATACGTGACTTAAATTACAAACAGTAAATTATATAATATTATGTAGAACTGTCCTGGAAAGGGAAGTTCACAAATTCAGCATCCTTAGCCATTAAGGAGTTAAAACTGTAAAATTAATGTAACAGGATCCCCTATGTTCCTATTTATTTTCACATTATAATAGATTGCAACATTCCTGTCCTGGAACTCAATTTCCTCTCCAGTTCAGTCCTTGGCAATCCACATTCCTGCATATATTTGTATATAAATGTCCAGTACAAGGCAGGCAGGCCTGGTATTGAAGGGATTTAAGTTGTCCTTTAAGGCTGTTGCATTACAGACTTTGATAATAACATCGTCCATGTACACATAATATTGTACTTTTCCCAGTGGTACAGTCGGGTCTATACCATATCAATGGCAGAACATTGTGTTTGTTCAGATCCCTGGTAATTAGATAAACCGGTTTCTTTTGCAGAAGACATTAAAGAATACATGCAGGGTGTATATATATATCACAGAATTCCTTTCATTAGTGCTTTTACATTAGTTTATATTGCCAGGAATTGGCACTGTATGAAAAGGAATGAACAGGGTATAGTGGTAAAATATACCAGCTCCCCTCCCCCTTCTTTCCTGGCCAAAATGAACTTAAAATGTTGTTTATATTCCAGTTTCTTATTCAAATCAATGCATGGTTGCTAGGGTAATTAGGACTTTAGGGACCAGATTGATGAAAGTGCAAACTGGAGAGCTTCTGGATAAATAACTCCACAACCAATAAAAAATAAAAAACAACTGCAAATTTAAAAAAATATCAAAATAGAGAGTCTCTACATCATATTAAAAGTTAATTTAAAGGTGAACAACCTCTTTAAGTTACTTTTGGTCCCCAATACTCCGTGAAATACTGTTGAAGGATAAGGCTACACCCAATCAGTTGTTAATATAGGGGGTAAGTCCCTAAGTTAGTTCAGACATGAAGTATGCAAGGTATCTCTTTTGACCCAAGGGAATTATGGGTACTCCTCAGTATAAATGTGATAAGATCATAGGCTGTGAACTCCACTCTGTGTAGGAGAGTGGATGGTATTGGGGAGTCATTAAAATAAGTGGTTTAAGGAAGGAGAGTTCCTTAGTGGAGGTCATAAAAATGGACCATGTGAATGAGAAAAAGGATATAAGAGACTAGCTCCTGTTATAGCTTGCACAAGAGGGAGAAAATCATGGTGTAGCTGACACCTGGGTAAGGCCCAGTTTTCCAGTGGAATTGGATAGGCCCCACCAGGTGTGATATCAGAGTTGCAGGTGGATTGAAATTGCATGGGGTGCAGTAATGTGACTCTAGTGCAGTGATCCCCAACTAGTGGCTCCTTAGCAATTTGATGTTCACCAACCCCTTGGATGTTGCTCCCAGCGGCCTCAAAGCTTATTTTTGAACTCCAGGCTTGGAGGCAAGTTTTGGTTGTATAAAAACTAGGGATGCACCGAAACTAGGATTCGGTTCGGGATTCAACCTTTTTCAGCAGGATTCGGATTCGGCCAAATCCTTCTGCCCAGCCGAACCAAATCCGAATTTGCATATGTAAATTAGGTTCAGGGAAGTAAATCATGTGACTTTTTGTCACAAAACAAGGAAGTGTAGTGCTATAGTAAAATGAGTGCAGCTTACTCTGACTATGAGCTCCACTCCCAATATTGTGCTCTGGATGAGACCAAAAATCCTAAGGGAGTAAGCCCTCGCAACAGTGTGGAGGCAGGGTGTAGTGCAACTGTAACTGTATTCAGGGTGCAAACAATTGGGCGCCAGTGGCTCTTATAACTTAACCATTGAACATATTTATTGAGCATACAATCCTCAATGGAGTGTACAAGAAGCAATACAGGATTAGTACCCGGGATCTTAATCCCACTCACAATCCTCGGAGGAGTCTCAAACTGCTCAGCTAAGTATCCTGTCTATCTGTCACTCCTAGAGTGACCTATAAAGGTGAGTAGCCTATCCTTACTAGACCTGACCCGTCTAGGTTCCACTCGAGCTCTGCCTGCCTGCTCAGGCTAGAGCCAGCACAAGATGGACCCTGAAAGCATGGCTTCAAAGGGTTTTATACTTTGCCACAGTGCCATCTACTGGTCACTATGGTGAACAACAAGGGGCATAACTTAAAGTGATACTGACACAAAACTTTGTTTTCAAAACATTAATCGACATTAAAATTCCCCTATTGGTCATGTTGATTGTTTTTCACTGATAGTTCTGCTTTTGTAAGTAATGGTTGATTGAAGTTCCTGTTCCTGACTGTTTTGCCAACCTGACTGTCCCTTCTTAATGGTCAGTTAGAGTTTTTAATGCTAACGGACTACTGCTGCACAAATATGGCAGCCCACTCATACAGGAACATGGGGGTAAGAAAGGTAATGTAAAACAATCAGGCAAATACTTTTATGGTAAAATTATAAATAGCATTCAAAACAATGTTATAACAAAAAATTTAATTTCGGGTGTTAGTATCTCTTTAAAGTAGGAACAGAAAACAGTTATTGGGCTAGGGCCCGCACCCCCTCAGGGCCCCCCGGCAGCTTGCGCCACTCTGTTCTAATGTTTCCGGCCGTACGGAGGGGGGCGGGGCCTGGCTGCACGTCCCGTGCCAGGGCCCGCCCCCTCTAGTTACGTCTCTGCTGTATGCAATTGTTTCCTACTGACTCCACTTGTCTTTCCTATTAGCTTGAATTTTAGCCATTTTTAACTGGTTGAAATTATTTTTTTCCACCAAGGCACAATCAACCACTGAAGGTGAGGGTTTGGCCCACAGAACAAGCTGTCTGACTCTGACGAGGACCATATAAACTCCAATACAGGATAAATGAACATCTGTCTCCATAAAACACCATGTTGATTCCAGCTGTGTCTATTACCAGGCATACGTTTTAGCAAATGAGCTTGTAAGTGGCAATATTTGTCCTGAGCATTCGTTCTAACTAGAAATGACAATGTTAGTCCGCTCCAGTGAGCCGCATCATTTAGGAGTACATCTGCTTTAATGTTTATCCATTGCACAAACACAACTTATTATTACAGTTGCAGGCTGTAAATTATCTGTAAATGTATAAGAGCCACACATGGGTTTTGTAACAAACATAAATGAATCTATGCTCAGTATTTGGTTACATCATAAGCTGCTTAGTGTTCACATAAATTGTGTATTTATGGCATGAGCTCATTTTTTGCATCCTAACTACAAATTAACCCTATTTTTACAATATATATATTTTTTAATGCTTTGTTCGACTATCATTGTGTTGATTATAGAAAGATCTTGCTGTACAATGATTTATGGCTGCAGATATATGTTTTTCATGCATTTTTAGCATAGTGATTGGTGTTATTTACACCAAGTTTAACTCGAACTGGCTTTTAAATGGGTGGTTCACCTTTAAGTTAACGTTTAGTATGTTATAGAATGGCTAATTCTAAACAACTTTTCAAATGGCCTTCATTTTTTATTTTCTATAGCTTTTGAATTATTTTCCTTTTATTTTATTTTCAACTTTTCAAATGGCCTTCATTTTATTATTTTACTTACTTTTGAATTATTTTCCTTTTATTTTCTTCTGACTCTTTCCATCTTTCAAATGGGGGTCACTGACCCCATCTAAGAACAAATTCTCTGTAAGGCTACAAATGTATTGTTTTTGCTACTTTTTATTACTCATCTTTCTATTCAGGCCTCTCCTATTCATATTCAAGTCTCTCATTCAAACCAATGCATGGTTACTGGGTTATTTTTGACCCTAGCAACCAGATTGTGGAAATTGCAAAGTATAGAACTGCTAAAAAAAAAGCTAAAAAACAACAAACGTGTGTTTCTTCAGAAACTTTAATATAGTTTATATAAACAAGCTGCTGTGTATTCATGGGGGCAGGCATGCAAGCTGTAAAAACGGAGAAAAGGCATAGGTTACAAAGCAGATAACAGATAAACTCTATAGTATACAATGGGATTCTACTGATATCTGTTATCTACTGTGTATCCTGTACTTGAATGGCTGCCCAATGGCTACACAGCAGCTTGTTTATATAAACTATAGTAGTACTTATCTATTATCTACTGTGTATCCTGTGCTTGAATGGCTGCCCCATGGCTACACAGCAGCTTGTTTATATAAACTATAGTAGTACTTATCTGTTATCTACTGTGTATCCTGTGCTTGAATGGCTGCCCAATGGCTACACAGCAGCTTGTTTATATAAACTATAGTAGTACTTATCTGTTATCTACTGTATATCATGTGCTTGAATGGCTGCCCCCATGGCTACACAGCAGCTTGTTTATATAAACTATAGTAGTACTTATCTGTTATCTACTGTGTATCCTGTGCTTGAATGGCTGCCCAATGGCTACACAGCAGCTTGTTTATATAAACTATAGTAGTACTTATCTGTTATCTACTGTGTATCCTGTGCTTGAATGTCTGCCCCATGGCTACACAGCAGCTTGTTTATATAAACTATAGTAGTACTTATCTGTTATCTACTGTGTATCCTGTGCTTGAATGGCTGCCCCCATGGCTACACAGCAACTTGTTCATATAATATTATCAACATGTATTTATAGAGCGCCAACATATTGCTCAGTGCTGAATATATAAAGTATAGTAGTTTTTCTGAAGCAAACATATCAGTTTTACCAGTGTACGCCAACAGGGTATTTTATTGTCAATTCTTTAAAACACTTTTATTTTTAGGTGTTACTTGTTACTGGGGGTTATTTATAAACACTGGGCAAATTTGTACCTGGGCACTAACTCATAACAACCAGATGATTGCTGTTAGTGTTGGCTGAAAAAAGCTAATCACTGATTGGTTGCTAGGTGTTACTGTCCAGGTGCAAATTTGCTCAGTGTTTATAAATGAGCCCAAGTGTCCCTTTAACTCCAAGGCAAACCTTGCCCTACAGCAGTTGCCCCATCATACACAAGCCCAAGTCTCAGCGTATCAGTGTAACCCTTTAGGATTGACTTTCCACATTTGGCTTTTTGCAGAATTTGCCTTGCACAAAGTCCAAGTATATGTTCATAGCATGAATTACATCTCAAGCCGGGGGGCCTTGCACACAGACTAAACCAAATTGGTTCCTGGCTTCTTATCTACCATCAGATTCTATTTGTATGATCCCCGACAACAGAGGACTATTTGCCGATAATTACAATCCTTATCACAGAATCTCAGAATGTAATGCACTCCCATGCAGTGTGTTTTTATGACATAACGTCTCATGAATGCCATAAATTGCTGCAATCCTGGGTGATGGACTTTCATCAGGATACTTCTGGAATCCAATACTCTCGGTATTGTTGACGTTCCTCCAAGAACTGTAAACGGAAACCTGATCCTCTCGATATTACGTGCCATGTAGAATTATATTTTCAGTTGGAACAAATATGATCCAAATGTGTCCCAGGCCTTTTCCTTTGGTTCTGTTTGATGTACATTCAGTTATAATTAAGGGCATTTGTCAGTGGGGCTTTGTTTTTTTTGGAATGATTACACAACGTTAATTGTTACATTCAGCGCAGAACTCCCAACTTGCACAGCAAAGTCACACAACAGAGAGAAGTCATTTCCTACTGCATGCAATGCTTTTGTTTATTCATTCCATTAATGTAGCTTGTAATTAAAGCTGATGGTATCCTAAACATCATATATGTCTTAAGATTCCTACTTGTTTATTTTTTTAACATTTTGGTTTATTTATACAGTTGGGTCACCATGAGACCACCATTATCATCTGAAACCCTACTTGTTCTGTAATTATGGTTATTGTGGTAAAACTAACAGAAAGCAAACTGTAGAGATCGATGACTTTTTATAAACTGCCATTGTTTAAAGAGAGACTTCATCAGGCCCCACGATGGGGTAAAATATTTGTTCAGTCACCCTTTAGCTCATAACCAGGTTACAGGTATATAAAATATGATATCTGCTTTCAGTGACTAAGCATGCCTCCAAAGGATCCCCAGTTCATATATTGATTGAACTTGATAGACTGTTGACTTGATGGACCGTTGACTTGATGGACAGTTGACTTGATGGACTGTTGACTTGATGGACAGTTGACTTGATGGAATGTATAAGTTATTGGGATACATTAATATAATAAAACTTTACAAAAGTGACAGCTGTGGATTTTAAGCATGGTACTGACTTATTAAAACACTGCACATGTGTCACTAAAATGAAAACTTATTCGCTCATTGGAAACTTCCATAAACTTATACTTCCATATACCTGCTCTTTCTCCCATTCAAATCCAGTTGGCTGCGAAAGCAGAGATCAAACAATTTTCTACTGACTTATTATCATCTCTATGTATGACCACTGGCCACACTTAGTCCAGCCCTTGTTGGGCCCATGACCAATATTATTGTCTTTGTCTGACCACCTTGCATTTGAGCACCCACCTATAATGGTATTGATAACATTCTTTTCTCCAAAAAAATGTTTAATTGCTCACCATGGGTTATAATTCAGGCTTTTTAAAGGTTTTGTGTCTATAAAGGAAGTGTAAAATGAATATATGACAACTTATTTCTGCCTCAACACCTATTAGGTCCCATTAGTTATTTGTAATGAAATAAAAGTAGCTAATTGTAGGATGTAACGATAAGAAACCAGTACAGCAATTAATATCTCTATACTAGTAATTATTATACTAGTGCCTGTCTTTCTAGGCAATGATCTGCACTTTCAATGGGTACTCATCACTCCAAGCACTACTCTAACTATAGTTTTGGTGGTGGCTTTCTATTAATTACTCCGTCTTGCACCATTAGAGGTTCATAATATAACCTGGGTCCGTGTATTGCAGAGTACCACTGGTATAGTCACACACTACCACTTTTTGGAGCCTTTGTTTATCACTGTATACAGTTAGTAGTATGATGCTGTAACAGAACCTGAAACAGTGATCCCCAAACAGTTGGTTTTTATGCAACCAAAACTTGCCCCTAAGCCTGGAATTCAAAATTAAGCACCTGATTTGAGGCCACTGGGAACAACATGTTACTCACCAACCCCTTGGATGTTGCTCCCAGTGGCCTCAAAGCAGGTGTATATGTTAATTTCCAGGTTTGCTGGCAAGTTTTGGTTGTATAAAAACCAGTTGTACTGCCAAACAGAGCCTCCTCTAGGCTGCCAGTTCATATAGAGAGTCAGGACTACCAAATGCCCAATCACAGGCCTTATTTGGCATCCCAGGGACTTTTTTCATGCTGGTGTGGCAACTCTTTATATATTTGAAAGTGACTCAAGGGTAAAAAACGTTGGTGACCCTGAACTAGAGCATGAAAACAATAGACAACCCAGTTAGGCTTCAATCATTGGTCCCCCCCCCCAACTAGGGTTGTCACCTTTCCTGGAAAAAAATATCAGCCTTCCTTTATATTTATCTATTTTACCTATTAATAACAGTGGAATCAACCATAATTTGGTTGCAACCCTACCCGCAACAAAAACTCTTTTTTCACTCTTTCCTGAGTCTCTGAACCTATATGAGGGGAATCCAAGAGACTGACTTGTGCTGACCAGTAGGGCTATCCTACTCTTTCCCATTCTCTATACCCCAGGAAAGTAATTACCTCCAGTAAGATTTGTTTGAGAGCAATCTAAAGCATATGTTATGGTCTCCAGGGCCCTTTGTAACAACCCAATTGATGATCTATTGATGATCAATTGATGATCTATTGAGGCCAATATGTACCATTTTTTCTTTCATATTGGCACTGCTGCATTTTTACTGTGTATATTATATCTCCTGTGTTGTGTGCCAAAGGGATCTTTCTCTTGTCTTTGTAATTAGAAAAAGAAATGACCGGGTTTGCAGCATGTTTTGCAGCATTCCAATGGACGTATGAGCTGGATTCTATTAAAGAAAATAAATCTGTGTTAAGGCACTAAAAAAGTTCCACGGAAACAAATTAAACATTGACCTGGGATAGAGAATTTGTACCCTGTGAATGCTGAAAATATCACAAATTAACTCTCAAAACTTTTAAAGAAAGTTATATTAGTCCTAACACAGGGTAGAAATATTGCTAGAAATATTGCTAATCTTTGAGCAAGTGGACCCATGGACAGGGCATAAAATATTGATTTCTAATTGTTCAATCAGTGGTATCGGAATTACAGATGTTGATATAAACAGTACTCACAAATATTAGGCAGTGCTATAACTCTCTGGGATACACTCACAGCCCTTAATGGGGTTAACCTCTACCCCTTAATTAAACACTTGGGAAGCAAATCTTGTGGTTGCTGCAAAGCTCAGAAATGTTTAGGCCCAACAGGGTTGTGGCTGATGTAAATTGTCAATTTAGATTTGACAAACAGGCCGTGTTTCCAGTGTTTTGCAGGTCCAATAACATATAGCTATAGATCTGCCTTGGCTTTGTCACTGGTGAGTATCACAGGGTACTCCCCCTTTAACATTCCTTGTTGGAGCTTCTTTGCCTCCCAAGTCCTCTCCACTCATGACACTAGCCCTTCTTTTGCACCTTGATCATCTAAGTTCTGGCATCCCATTCCTGCTTACTGAGGGGGACCTAAGGGGACGAACAGAGATGCTTATCACCAGGAGACCTGTACAACATGGGAATCCACTCCCACAGAGTCTCACATGACTGTGAGATCCTTTCTCCATAACAGCAGGTACAGTGTCAATTTAGATTTGATAAATAGGCTGATCTTTGGCCGAATCCTTCTTTTTCAGCTTGATCATCTAGGTCAGGAGCCCCAACCATTTTTACCCAAAAAGTTGGGGATCAACATAAGCATGAAAATAGTTCCTGGGGATGCCAAAAAGGACTATGTTTAGCAATTTGGTAGCCTATATGTGGACTTGTAGCCTACAAAAGACTGTTTGGCGGTACACATGGTTTGTATGCAACCAAATCTGTTTCCAAGCCAGGAATTGAAAAATAATGACCTCCTTTTAGTCCACTGAGAGCAACATCCAATCGGTTGGGGAGCATCATGTTGCTTGTGAGCCACTGGTTGGGGATCACTGATAGGTTCTGGTCTCCCATACTGCCTCCTCAATGAGAGGGACCTAAGAGGATGAACAGAGACACTTATCTGTCCTTAATACCACCAGGAGACCTGTACAACATGGGAAAATCAGGTCTCACATGACCTTCTTCTTAATAGAGATCTTCCATGCTATTTATCACTTTATTTGCTCTTCTCCTTGTTCTCTCCAGAATATATTTTTGTTTAATGGAGAAACAAACCTCCCTGAATATTTACTAATACTTTATCATGGTGGATAATTACACAAAAAGTGGGTGGAGTTTTGGTTAGATTGGAGGTTGTTTGAATGCCAGTGCTGCACTCTGCACCTTGGGGCAATTGTTTAAGGAATATCTACAGGCACAAATACCTTTGTTAGGAGCATGCCCTTTGCACTTGTGCTTGTAAGTGAAACCTTATATCAGGAGAACTCAAAACTTAATCAGATAATTTATTTACTGCTACATTGCCAGTTTATTGAAGCTAGAAACTATTCTTTAAACATTTAATCTTAACATCACATCTGTTTGGCTGGGAGAAATTGCAAAACCTTTACTAAATAGAATGAAGTCATGGTATCAAAATGTTTTGAGAACGGGTTTGGAATTCGTAGGTTTTTTTTTTCATATAATGCTCTGCTATTTTAATGGCATTTCCTCAGAAATATATTTTATAATTATAGCAAACCAAACAGAATTGTTGTAGAATGCACAGAACAATATCAGCTACTGCTGTTTCAGAATGGATATGTCTGGGGTGCAGCTAGAGTTCTGTAGGCCTTGGGTAAAGGGTGCCCTGGGATGGTACTAGAAGGGAGGTAAGTGTTACCCCACTTGGGGCCTAGATCGTGCAGAGGGTTCCTATACATCTAGAACATGGTATATCGATTTCTTTTAATTTAAAAAGGAAGATTTTATAAGCTGCAAATGAGATTAAAACTTCTATAATATAGTCTAAAAGGGTTTTGGCTGTCAGTAAAGTGACAGACAATTGGGACACTTGTTACTTCAAGGCTGGTTCCCTGGGTGCCCCAATGATGCCACTGACGAGCATGGAAAGTTTTTACTTTATTTGTGCCAGACAGGGGTGGACTGGACCACTGGGCTAGTCTGATGGACCCAACATGCATGACGCTACTTATGCCTCCAAGATCCGCTACCCTCAGTCTACCTGCACCATTTGCTTTTATTCTTGTAGGCAGTGACACCTGCACTCACCACAGATTATTCTTTTCCATCCCTTTTTAAACATATTTGGTGGGTACCCCTGGTGCCCCAATCTTCCACTGTTTCACACTACTAGTAATGATATTGTTGGGTGTTTTGAGAAGACAAAAAAAGTATTAAACGTATCAAAACTCTTGATTTTGGGAGCTTGTGCTCTATGCCATAAGAAGATGTCCACCTCAAAATTGACTTTATTATGATGTAAATAATGGTATAAAAGAATTGCTGTTTTACATTTTTTTATTCTATGTGTTTCTTTTAAAGGAGAAGGAATACCATTTTCTACTTGGGGTGCCAAAAGCAAGGCACCCCCAAGGGACTACTTTTACTTACCTGACACTCCGGGCTGGTGCTCCTATCAGCAGAAAACCGCACCGGTTCGGGGTTCTACTAGTGAGCACCAATGAGTGATGCTCTAATTGCTTCTTTGATTTTTTAAATTTCCCGGGGCAGACACATGCGCAGTAGAACGAAATAGCCGACATCTTTGTTAAAGTTAGTTTTTGTAACTCTACTGCCCATATGCAGCTGTGAGAAGACCCGAAGAAGCAGGAAGAGGATCACTCCGTGGTGCTCTCTAGAAGAACCCCAGGCCGGTGCAGTTTTCTGCTGATAGGTGTCCGATAAGTAAAAGTAGTCACTTTTTTGGTGCATAACTTTTGGCACCCCTAAGTAGAGAAAGATAAATGTAGAAATGTTAATGACTGTAAATATATATGGACAGCAGGACAACTAATTCCAATGGCAATGTTTTGGTGAACATTTATAGAAGCATGGCAAAGCAAAACTGTTCTTATAGATAAGGCATTTTCCCTCTTGGAAAGGACCCGGTTACATCTCCGCCAGACTAGTTTTTGCCTGTGTCTGGGGAAATGATAAAGACATTGAGACGACACGGAGGTTTCCGCTGAATGAAGATTGTGTGTTGATAAACAGCTAACAGATGGTTGTGGTAGGAAGCATTTGAATCTAATAAATTGCGGTGCTGCCATTCAGTTTACAATGTATCATTTTGCAGGCCACTAACAGCCCCAGTCCTAATTTGACCTTAACATTTTCCACTTAAACTTTTCTATTTTTACATTTTGTTGTGTTTAGGTTGTATGACTTGGTCCTACACTTGGGGGGGTTACAGAAGAGCATCTCTTGTTGTAAATATTTGTGATAAGTTTATTGCATTACCCTGTATGTGATCCCCTATTATGTTCCACGTTGCTGTACGGAAGAGCCAAGCCCTTCAGAATTAACGATTTATAAGTAATGGGGTACATTTACTTAAATAAAGAAGAGATTATTGTTAGGCTGACAATTTAGGCAGCAATACACAAAGTACTGTCAGTTATTGCCAGGGACCAGCCAATTAGATGTTCCAATTGTCATCACTTTCTTGGTTGAAGATGGGAGCTGGGGTGAATGGTTTGTTGCTTGTGTTGACCACGCATTGTCCAGTTTTAGGGATTCTCCAGTATACGCTGCAAATGCTCAAATATCAGTGGTTCAGTGGACCACACAGTTGAGTGATAATCATCAGAGCAGGCCAACTTGGCACGTTTGTGCATACCACATGATGCATGTATTCTCGTGAACTTGCTCCTGCATTTGGAAATAAGCCATTTCCACAGGGCCTCCTTGGGTCCTGAGACCATAATCTGGGTGCGACTCCTATAATTACTCCCCTGATGGACCAGAGCTTTAAAAACTTGTGTTATCATGCCATAAAATTAACTAATGAAAGAAGGGACAGCATGATGCCTTCTGGAAAAAAACCCTGTCCTTATATGTGGAAATTTGCCAGCAAGCCCGGCTGTAGTTTAAAGGAGAACTAAACCCTAAAAATGGCTTAAATATATTGACCTTATTGCATCAGCTTAAAGTTTCAGCTTGTCAATAGCAGCAATGATCCAGGACTTCAAACTTGTCACAGGGGGTCACCATCTTGGAAAGTGTCTGTGACACTCACATGCTCAGTGGGCTCTGATTGGTAGGGATGTAGCGAACGTCGGAAAAAAAGTTCGCGAACATATTCGCGAACTTGCGCAAAAACGCGAGCGGTTCGCGAACGGTTCGCGAACCCCATAGACTTCAATGGGAAGGCGAACTTTAACATCTAGAAAAGACATTTCTGGCCAGAAAAATGATTTTAAAGTTGTTTAAAGGGTGCAACGACCTGGACAGTGGCATGCCAGAGGGGGATCAAGGGCAAAAATGTATCTGAAAAATCTGCCTGTTATTGCAGCAGTCAGCAGATGAGATCAGAAGCAGGACAGCTGCCCACTGCAGCTACATACAGAGCACTGCAGTAGAAGGTAGATTACTAGCCAGCAAAGCTACCTAAGCTTAAATGTCCCTCAAACCCCTGCAGACTTCTGTCCCTCCAATAACAGAGCAGTATCAAAACGATTACTAGCCAGCAAACTTTCAACTGTCCCTGAAATCACTAACAGGCAGCAGCTCTCTCCCTACACTATCTCTTCAGCACACACAGGCAGAGTGAAAAAACGCTGCAGGGCTTCGGTTTTTATAGGGAAGGGGAGTGGTCCAGGGGAGAGCTTCCTGATTGGCTGCCATGTACCTGCTGGTCTGGGGTGAGAGGGCAAAAAAAAGCGCCAACAATGGCGAACCCAAAATGGCGAACGTCGCGCGACGTTCGCGAACTTCCGGCGAGCGCGAACACCCGATGTTCGCGCGAACAAGTTCGCCGGCGAACAGTTCGCGACATCTCTACTGATTGGCTGTTGAGAAGCTAAGTTTAGGGGTCGTCACTAATTATCCAGCAGAAAATGAGCTTCCCCTGTAATATAAGCTGATGCTACAGGGCTGATTATTAAATTCTGATGCTAATTGCACTGGTTTCTGTGCTGCCAGGTAGTAATTATCTGTATTAATTACTAATCAGCCTTATATTGTGACATTTCTATTCTATGTGTACTGTATATTGTGAGTGGGTCCCTAAGCTCAGTAAGTGACAGCAGCACAGAGCATGTGCAGTGAATCAGCAGAAAAGAAGATGGGGAGCTACTGGGGCATCTTTGGAGACACAGATCTTTACTGCTAAAGGGCTGTGGTTGCCTTGGGCTGGTACAGAAGCATTAAACATAATGTACAATATTTCTAGCTACTTCTTTTTTAGTTTTAGTTCTCCTTTAAGACAGGCGATGTCTGTGTATGTGGTAGATCACAAAGCTTTCTCAAACTCTTCCTAACTTTAACTGCTTCTCTGTCAGACCCCCACTATGTACAGGTCCCAGGTGGGATATACCCCATAAAATTAGCGCTGACACATATTTAGTACAGTGGTTCCAGCAGGAGCAGCGTGTGTTTCGGCCCATGAGTTAAATCCATGTAGAGAACTTGTTGACCTTTGCATTCCACCTTGTAAATGACTTGCAGATGCCAGTGCCCTGTAATGTCTTCTTGCCTAGACAGCTGAATTTTTGTCTAGGAATTTCAGGTCAAACATCATAAACAATGGAAATACAAACAGTCATCACAGCATGTGGACCAGGATATCTAATACTCCTCAGTGTTCTGTTCAGCTTGAGTTATTTTTATGATTAGCTTTGATTTGTGAACTGACACACAGCACATACAGCTGAATAATAGCTATGGTTTGGCTGCAGGATCAACCCAAGAGAACAGGAATAAGCTCAGTGGATATCAGGGCCTATGGAGGATAATTAAAGGACAAGTAAAGCTGCATTCACTGGGGGATGCCAATATGTCGGGCAAATACCATGTATGGCCCTTTGTACAGTATGCATTGTTTCACTCAACTGGTTGGATACCATACATGATCAAATCATATATATATACCTTAAAGATGTAAAAATTCCCCTTGGTACTAGTTGGTACTAGGTCAAAGATTCCATTGTTGGGCCACCCAAATAAATGTTCTCCCCTTCCCTTAATCAGTTGGGGTCAGGGCTTTGCAGAGACTAGACTTATTCCTTAACTCATATCTCAGCAAACCCATTATGTTCAGACTTTGCTTTGTAGATGGGGCTATTATTGTGCTAAAATAGGAAAGGGCCCTTCCCAAAGTGTTGCCACAAAGTAGGAAGAATAGAATGGTCAAAAAAGCTCCTGTTGCCTTGAGATTTGTTTTCGCTGGAACCATAGTCCAAACCATAGAACACAGCCTAGACCATTATCCCTCCTCCATCAAACTTTATCACTGGCATTATGCATTTAGGCAGGTAGGGTTCTCCTGGCATCTGACATTCCTGTATTTTCCCCTCAGATTGCCAGCCGGTGAAATGCCATGTATCAAACCAGAGGACAAATTTCCACGGCTCTACTCTAAGTCCAAAGGAGGTGACATTTACACCACTCCAGATGATGCTCAGCATTGGTGATGTTTGGTTTATTTGCTTCTGATCAACCAAACATGCTCCCTACTAACAGTTGACTGTTGTAACCGAGAATATGTAATTTTAGATGGGGTATGTGGATACTTTTGCAATGAAGTATATTTAAGTTGTGTGGAACTCCATAAACTGACTACATGCACCAATAGCAGACCATCATACATGTTGCATTCTTCTGCAGTTTGTGTATATGACACATGCCAAAACATTCCAGGCTACTAGCAAAAAGCGAACAAACAAAAAACGTTGAAAGCTTCATAGGGTATGAACCTAAACATGGGCCTTCTTACAATTATTTAAATTGTTGACTTGTTCTAGGTGTTTGTTTATTTTAGGTGAAAGGGCTGCTAGTGACCCATCCTTGGCCTAGTGACCTTAGACAAGTGCATCTTATTGCCTAGTTATTGAAGCAGCCAGAAAAACTGTCCCCAATTCCAAACTAACAAAGGTTTGATGGTTTGTTACATTTCTGCTGGACCAGAGATGATATATCACCCTGCACCCTTGAGAGATGTATTGCTCCATTTCAAACCTATGCTCCCCTTTGTGCTAATGCCATTTTAGAAAGGCCCACTTCATCATCAGCTTCATAATGGCTCTATAGAAAGGGCAGAGTAAGGGTACCATAACTAACCTCTGGCTCTAAGCTACTGCCAAATTGCAGCTCCAAGCATGTTGGTTAATATTGGCCTTCATTTAAGTTAGGCCCTTTTGTGGGGCTAATACAGCCACAACATATGGTCCAGCTCTTTTCTGAGATTATATACATGTATATATGGACATCCAAAGTAATTACTGAAAATATCTAAAATAATATGT
The DNA here is from genome assembly GCF_017654675.1 of Xenopus laevis. Classification (NCBI taxonomy): domain Eukaryota; kingdom Metazoa; phylum Chordata; class Amphibia; order Anura; family Pipidae; genus Xenopus; species Xenopus laevis. Next base: position 216,736,129 of record NC_054371.1, read on the forward strand.
CTGTCTGTTAGAGATACACTGAATCTTCGCTAAAGATTCGGTCGAATCATGAACCGAATCTGAATCCTAATTTGCATATGCTTCTGATCTTCGCCTCACTTCTCCTCTCATCACTTCTGCCCATTCTCGTCTACAAGACTTCTCTGAGGCTTCTACTTTTCTCTGGAACTCCCTGCCTTGACCTGTCAGACCTTCTTCTTCTTTCCAAACTTTCAAGCGCTCCTTAAAGACCCACCTGTTTAAAGAAGCTTATTCAATGTACCTTAATTAACCAATCATTGCTGTATCATAGATCACAAAATTGTTTCTAAAATCCTAATGTCTCAGTTGTACCCTAACATTTACTTTGTAAACTCTAATTTGTTGGGCCCTCTAATCCTATTGTACTCTGTAACCCTTCTTTGTTATCCCCCATTTATTCCCTGTTTGTTATAACTAAGGTAAAGCACTGCATAACTTGTCGGAGCTATATAAATAAATCATGATGATGATGCAAGTGGTTGTCAAACTTTTTTTTCCGTCCCCTCGAAGATCAACCTTTGGTTGGGTCCTCCTTGGCTCATAAATGGGCATAGCTAAATGACTATGCTAGTATATCAGATATTCAGCCACAATTCTAGGAATATGTAGGACAGAAGTACATATTTACCCCAAATATCACCCTAAGGGGCCTTCAGGGTAGGCTTTGAGGTGTATGCAGAAGAGCAAGTGCCAATTGTCAACATAACTGGTCTTCTCCCCACTCCTACTTTTGTTCCCCACAATTTGGGAACCAATGCTTTATGCCTTTATTACCTGGGGCCCTGCCCAAGCTGTATGCTAAACTGCTTTTGATTGGCTGGGGTCCAAGGCACAAAAATATTTCAAGTCGAAAGTCACTCACAGGACCATACACATGGGATACTTTAGAAGCAGAGCAACCCTGATGGAGAAATTGTCTGAATTTCTCAGCAAGTATTCAAAGAAGCAGACACAAATATTGTTTTCATAATGCAAATATTGCCTTAGTGGGCAGCAGTGTTATTTAACAAGGAGTGACATGGAGACGCTTTCCCTTTGAATCTCAATGACTTACAGTCTTTTGATCTGAGACATAAACCAGACTCTGGATATTTTTGGCAATTGCACTTCACAAATGTCTGTGCCACACTGCATAATGCCATAACATACAGCACCAGCGAATAGATTTATGCAGAGTTAGGAATTATAATTGTGATTTACAATCAGATCCATTAAGTCATTATAGGGAAAGTTAACCTACTAATTTAACCGTCATAATAAGATGTTTATTATCATGTAGAATTAAGTCATCTAAGCGACATTAAAGGGGTTATTTATTAAAATCCAAATTTATGTAATTATTTTCTGAAATATTCTCCGACCAAAACCGCACGGGTTATTTCCCATTATGTATCAATTCATCAAATCATTTACCCGAAAAATTCCAGTTGGGGAAAAAAACTTGAAAAGATTGTGAAAATCGTCTGAAAATTCTAATCATACAAATCCTTCAGACTTTCTGGCCGAAAAGCCTGATTTTTCTGATTTTTGCCGAAAACCACTACATTTTTGCACAAAACCCAGTGCAGATCAGGATATCTCCAGGACTTCTCCCATTGATTCATCTGAGATGCCGGATTTTCGGATTCAGACTTTTTCCATCCTTGGGGTATAATAAATCACGAAAAATTCAAGTTTTCTTTTTCACAAAAAAATTGCATTTTATAGTAAAAAAAAAAAAACTCAAATTTTTTTTGGCATTCAGACTTTAATAAATAATCCCCTAAATGTGGTCTTTATTTGTGGCTTTATAACTATTTTCTGTTTTATTGATTTTTTAATTCAGTATAAATGTAAAATTCTCTCTGTTGCTAGAATTGGTGACCCGATAATTTTCGGTTACTGTCTTTCTGTTCAAAAATCCTCCTGTTTATCTCTCATTTATCTTTCATTAATAAATGACCCTTGTCTATCCACCCAGTTGCTGCTACTGTATGTGTTGCCTTTAGACTAGCGGCATCCCTTTGTGGAACATTCCATTGGTCTATCTTAGGGGCCCAGTCCAAATGGGAGACTTGACTACCGTATAAGGGACTGGGGTGGGTCGGGAGCTGGGTGGAGTAGATTGAAGTCAGGATTAGGCAGACTAGGACCATGGCCAGGCAGCATAATGGGGCTCCACAATTCCTGGTGGCAACCCTTGTGTCTCAATCAGACGTAAAGGTACATTGTTCAGCAAAGTATTTGGTTGATGGAATTCCATAAGTTCCCAACATAACCCACCATATCACCCTATTAAGTGGGTACAGTCCAGATTCATGGACCTGAATCTTAGAGCATGGCATGATTGGGTGAGGTCAGACCAGAGTCATTCAATCAGGAATTTTAATCTACAACTCATGCCATAGGTTGACAGACACCTCACCTTGCAGCCATACCCTGATCACAAGGATCTGGATAAAAGGTCTTTACATAATTCAGATCTCCATAGCTTACTAAAAGTCTACTAAAAAAATCTTTCACACATGAATTAAACCCAATAGGACTGTTTGCCTCCAATAAGGATTAAAGGATAAGTAAACCTTGAAAATAAGTGAATATAAAATTAACGAGGGTGCTATTCTAAGCACTTTTGCAATGTACAGTCATTATTTATTTATTTCTTATTCCAAGATATTCAAGGATACATGTACTGTTAACATGAATGAATTTTATCTAGTATATCTAGTATAGGTAAATCTAAAAACAACTGGACTTGCTGAGTAATCAATGAAGACGTTTCACTACTCATCCGAGCAAATGTTTTGTTACAACAGCGCCACCTGCTGGTCATTTTCCCACCAGTCTGACCACCGAGTAGTCAAGGAAGTTGTCAGGAGAAAGAAAGAGGCTGCTCTGATGTTCTTCTGCTTAGGAAAGATTTGAGAAATATTTCTAAAATGTTTTCCTATGCAGAAGAACATCAGAGCAGCCTCTTTCTTTCTCCTGACAACTTCCTTGACTAAATAGAAGAGAGGGATGGTGGTTAGCACAGCTTTTCCAAATGGTATGTGTCCAATTCCTTACTAGTTGCTCTGTGCTGCAACTGCTGCAAATGATCCAAGAGAAGGAAGAGGAGCTCCAGCAGTGTTACTGCAAACGACTTTTTATTCCAGGCAGTGGTAAACACAACATGTTTTGGGTTCAATACCCTTTATCAAGTGAATAAGGACTTGATAAAGGGATAAAAGGATAACTTCCTTGACTACTTGGTGGTCAGACTGATGGGAAAATGACCAGCAGGTGGCGCTGTTGTAAAAAATGTAAGTGTTTTAAAGTAATGAGAATATCGTGTACTGTTGACCTGCACTGGTAAAACTGATCTGTTTGCTTCAGAAACACTACTTTAGTTCATATAAACAAGCTGCTGTGGAGCAATGGCGGAAATTGAAAAACGGCTATATGGCACAGGTTAACTAATGGATAACAGATAACACCATTAGACAGACAGAGCTTATCTGCTATCTGCTGTGTAACTTGAGCCTTTTCTCCTTTGAACGGCTGCCCCCATTGCTACACAGCAGCTTATTTATATAAACTATAGTAGTGTTTCTGACACAAACACAACAGTTTTACCAGTGCAGGGCAACACTGCATTATATTTTCATTACTTTAAAACACTTTTATTTTTTGACGTTACTGTTCCTTTAACAGTACATGTATCTGTTAATATCATGGAATAAAAAAAAAATATGTACATTGCAAAAGTGCTTAGAATAGCACCCTCATTAATTTTACATTCTCTTATTTGTAAGGTTTACTTGTCCTTTAATTATTGATAGTTGGGATCAAGTACAAGCTACGGTTTTATTATTACAGAGAAAAACAAAAATCATTTTAAAAAAATGTTTATGATTTGATTTAAATGGCGTCTATGGGAGATGACCTTCCCAGTAATTCTGAGCTTCCTGGACAACAGGTTTCCAGATAACAGATCCCATACCTGTAATAACATTAGCACTTAGTATCTTTTTCACTGGCTACATAGTTACCCCAGTAGACGGTTCATGGGATAGAATTGTGTGCCAGTTCCTTACCTACAATTCTGGATTTTGGCTTTGACTCACAGCTCGTCTCATCCATTTCCAGCTTCAGATCTTTTTCCCTTTTCATGAAATTTGTCTTATTTTTTACTCCCACTAGTGGCCGGCGAGAGCCTTTTGTATGTGCTTAAAAACCAAACAATACGATAACCTTGGAGTTTTACATGAGACTGGGCGGCTTTTCCCTTTGAAGAAGGTTGCGAGTCAATGTGATCGGTTGGGCAGCAGCCTGTGAAGGATCTGATTCATCCATAATGTCAATTGTGTAAGCGGTTTATAATGCTCCTTTAGCTACAAGCAGAGGGATTCTGTCTAGACTCCACTGCTGATTTTCCTCACTAAACCCTGATCCTATACAGCAATAACAAAAAATAAATTAACTTTTTTAGTATAATGTAGAGAGTGATATTCTGAGACACTTTGCAGTTGGTTTTCATTTTTTTATGATTTATGGTTTTCGAGTAATTTGTTTTTTTATTCTGACGCTCTCCAGTCTGCGATTTCAGCAATCTGGTTGCTAGGGTTCAAATGACCCTAGCAACCACGCACTGATTAGAAGAAGAGACTGGAATATGAATAGGAGAGGCCTGAACAGAAAGACAAGTAATAAAAAGTAGAAATAACAATACATTCATAGGATTACAGAGCATTTGATTTTTTTAGATGGGGTCAGTGACCCCCATTTGAAAGCTGGAAAGAGTCAGAAGAAGAAGGCAAATCATTCAAAAACTATAATAAAGAAAACATGAATGACAATTAAAAACTTTTTTAGTATAATGTAGAGAGTGGTATTCTGAGACACTTTGCAGTTGGTTTTCATTTTTTTATGATTTATGGTTTTCGAGTAATTTGTTTTTTTATTCTGACGCTCTCCAGTCTGCGATTTCAGCAATCTGGTTGCTAGGGTTCAAATGACCCTAGCAACCACACACTGATTAGAAAAAGAGACTGGAACATGAATAGGAGAGGCCTAAACAGAAAGACAAGTAATAAAAAGTAGCAATAACAATAAATGTGTAGCCTTACAGAGCATTTGATTTTTTTAGATGGGGTCATTTGAAAGCTGGAAAGAGTCAGAAGAAGAAGGCAAATCATTCAAAAACTATAATAAAGAAAAAACGAATGACAATTAAAAGGTTGCTTAGAAGCAGCCATTATATTACATACAAAGAGTTAACGTTAAATATTTTATCAGTTACTGACCCCTTTCATTGTTTTAGTCATTTAACCCTGTGTTTGAGTTGAGTCTCCCCTCACCAGATCAAGTTTTAAGCATAATATACAGCAAAAAAGATCCATTTCATCCTATAGGACCAAATTATAAACAGTTAAACTATAATTCCATTTCTCTGACATTTTCCTTTACAGTTAACTCTTAGTATGTTATAGAATGGACACTTCTAAGCAAGTTTTCAGTTGGTCTTCATTATTTACCGTTTATAGTTTTTGAATTATTTGTCTTCTTGTGACTCTTTCCAGCTTTCAAATGGGGGTCACTGACCCCATCAAAAAACAAATGCTATGTAAGGCTACAAATGTATTGTTATTGCTACTTTTTATTCCTCATCTTTCTATTCAGGCCTCTCCTATTCATATTCCAGTCTCTCATTCAAATCAGTGCATGGTTGCTAGGGTGATCTGGACCCTAGCAACCAGATTGCGGAAATTACAAACTGGAGAGCTGCTGAATAAAAAACATAAAAACCACAGATGATAAAAAATGAAAACCAATTGCAAATTGTCTCAGAATATCCCTCTCTATATCACACTATAACAACTCAAAGGTAATCAACCTCTTTAAGGTGTACAGGCATGGGATCCATTATGCGGAAATCCATTATCCAGAAAGCTCCAAACTTCGGGAAGGCCATCTCCCATAGACTCTATTTTAATAAAAAAAAAAAAAATTAAAAATAATTTCCTGTTTCTCTGTAATAATAAAACAATAGCTTGTACTTGATCCAAACTAAGATATAATTAATCCTTATTGGAAACAAAACAATCCCATTTGGTTTCTTTAACGTTTAATTGATTTTTAGTAGACTTAAAGTACAAAGATCCAAATTATAGAAAGATCCCTTATCCGGAAAGCCCCAGGTCCCGAGCATTCTGGATAACAGGTCCAATACCTGTATTGTGAAAATGCAAAATATTCTCACTGCTGCCACTAGGGGTCACCCTGCACAACATAATGTCCATCTCTAGTTTAGCTTCATTACTATCCCTCTATTTGTTCATGTATGTGACATAACCCTTTCCTTTCTGCTTGATTCTCTCTTATGTTATCATGTGTGTGTCTTCCAGTAGCACATTTTCTGCCCTGGGGTTATAACTATATAAGCATGACCTATATTATAGCATCTCAGTGGTATATAGCCACATTTGAGAGCCGGTGGGCCATTTAATTCCCTCTCGCTGATCAAGAATCACCAGGAATGCACAAGTTCACCTTTGTTCCGTGACCTTTCCATCCTTGTGATATATTTAGTTTGTTTATTAGGGAAAGGACATCATAAACAGCAGCGACAGGGGATAACACTGCCCTTGACCTTCTATAGGAATCTCAGTATAACTAACAGGGGAACTAGAGGGTCTCAACTAATTCTCTTTTATTTCATTTTTAATATAAAACTGCAATAAGGGTCTCACCGACCTCAGACCTAAAATTATAACAGGTCAGTCCTCGGGAAGATTGTAAAGGGAACTGACTGCAGTCAGGGTCTGTTTATGATCTCTGTGCTGCTGGTTCTGACTCCTGAAATAATGAGGCAGAAGACAGTTGATCTGGAGAAGCACCAACCAGAGAACAGAATAACAGACAGATAACACTTTGAATTTACATTTTCAAACAAACTTCGTTTAATTGGTTTTCATTTTTTTTTAATGGTTTTTGAGTTATTTAGCTTTTTATTCAGCAGCTCTCCAGTCTGCAGTTTCTGCAAGCTGGCTGCTAGGGTCCTAATTAACCTAGCAACCATACACTGATTTGAATGAGAGCAGGGTCAGACTGGGGGGCCCGGGGCCCACCAGGACTGCTGACCAGGGCCTCCCTCCAGCCCCCCGTCCCCCTACTGTGATTCATCGTTCACCGCTCATACGCCAACGGCGCCCCCTTGGCGCGCATGTGCACACTGCGCTGCACATCGGCAATAATACTTTTTTTTTTAAAATTTTGCATCGGGAGAGGGGGTCTGGCCCGACAGGGGTCCATGAGGGTTTGGGGCCCACTGGATTTTTTCCCGGTGTCCCACCAGGCCAGTCCAACACTGAATGAGAGACAGGAATATGAATAGGAGAGGACTGAATAGGAAGATGAGTAATAAAAAGTAGCAATAACAATACAATACAATTTGTGGCCTTACAGTCCATTCTTTCTAGATGGGGTGAATGACCCCCTATCTCAATGCTGGAAAGAGTCAGAAGAAGAAGGCAAATAAATAAAAAGTATAACAAATAAATAATGAAAACCCAATTGAAAAGTTGCTTGGAACTGACACCACTAGGTATATCCTGCCCCATCCAGTGTCACCCATACGGTTACATGAATGAAGAATTATGATCAATATCTGCATGGAGCACGTATGTTCTAGCCATGTTTGCAGGGTCAATATCTGTCATTGGTCAATCACAGTGCCAACCCCTAGCAGTGCCCATTGAGTTTACATGTACAGTAACATGACATGGATTATGGGGCAGTTTCCCCAGGTCATGTTAAATTGACACTGGACACTCTGGGGGTAATTTACTAAACCATGTTTTTTTTCTGGTCATGGTTTTTGGAGCAAAAACTCGAAAAAAAAAACCTCAAATTTTTCAAGATTTATTAAACCCAGAAGCTGCAAAAAGTCTAAATTCAAAAAACCACCATCTCAAACCTGCTGTGGCCATGTAGAAGTCAATGGGAGATGTCCCTTTTACGTTTTGAAGATATCGTGGTCTGAGATGGGTTTTGTCAGATAATCCAAAAAATTCTGGGTTTTCGGGTGATGACCAAAAAAAATCAAGCAATTCAGGCGGCAAATCCAAAAAATGCTTATGATTCAGATTTTTGCTCGAGTTTTTACCCAATTTTTTCGAGTTTTTTTATTGATAAATAAGATAAAATCGTGGATGGGAGTTTGGTTGAGCTTGGTTTAAAGGGCATGTAAAGTCTAAAATAGCATAAGGCTAGAAATGCTGTATTTTGTATACTAAACATAAACATGAACTTACTGCACCACAAGCCTAATCAAACAAATAATTTATGCTTTCAAAGTTGGCCACAGGGGGTCACCATCTTGTAACTTGTTAAACATCTTTGCAAGACTAAGACTGTGCACATGCTCAGTGTGGTCTGGGCTGCTTAGGGATCGTCATAAACAAAGCTGCTTGAGTTCTGCATGGCTGGGAAGTAAGGCGGGGGCTCCCCCTGCTGTTCATAAGTATGATTGTTTCCCTGCTCAGCAGTTAGGGACCGTCTGACAATTCCTATCCACAGCAGTAAATGATGGGAGAATTTCACTGCATACAGTCAGGTTTCTTATAAAAACAGTACACATTTTTTTATTAAAGTATATTGGAGATAGGTTTCTTTTTCATTAAAGAAAGTAAAAATGGGATTTTATTTTTTTGCCTTTACATGCCCTTTAATAAAAATATGAGATAAAATTGAGTTTTAGTAAATACACCTCTTAGTGATACTGTAATGCACCAATAAAGGATTCTCTGTTCTATTGGCTTGTGTTGAAGAAGGGAATACCTCACTGTGTTAAATTGCAGGGAGCCTTGATACTGCACACTCATGGGAGCACCTTTCCCTAATTATTGCTATTTCCCCTATTCTCGCTAATGGTGGATAGTTATACTAGACTAGAGAGTAGCTGCTCCATGTACGGTTTCAAAAAGGGAAATTAGAGTATAAGCTCCACTGGGTAATGTGAATGACTGGATTCAGAATTATACATTGGTTCTACATAAATAAATGGCATTATTAATGTCACTTCCTGCCACTTTAAAAAGGCCACAAAGGCGACTAATCTTCCCGTACTGCCTTCCCTGCCTTTTGCCGGCTAGAATGTAAATCGCTGGAGGGATGGTACTCGGAGCACTTCGTTTTCCGAAGTCGCCTCGAAGTTTCCTCGTGAGTCAACTTCGGGCGACTTCAGAAAAGGAAGCACTCCAAGTGCCATCCCACCGGTGATTTTCATTCTAGCCAATAGAAAGGCAGGGGAAGGCAGTTCAGGGAGATTAGTCGCCCTGAAGAAGAGGAGATTTGTCGACTAATCTCCCTGAATCTGACCGTGTATCTCTGCCCTAAAGCTGCAAGTCACAGTTTCCCCAAGAGACCTGCTTATCTTAAATTGTTACAATTGTATCTTTGCTTATCTTAAATTGTTACAAATGTATCCAAGTGCACCTGCCACATATTCTGGGCTCTCTGCCAAAAGCCATCTTTTGCTGGCTGTTCAGTGCAGGAGATCAAAGAGAAAGTCGGGACATTTCAGTAACAATCTGGAACGGCGGGTTGAGCTGTCAAATTCGGGACTGTCCCACGAAAAAAAAAGACGTTGGGAGGTATGGAGCTCCTGTCTCCTGAACTCCATCATTCTCACATCAACGCCTCTAATATAACTCTGTTCATTCAAATCGGATCTACTTGGGGATCTAAGAAGGTTGGTAATATATAATTAAATTATATTAATAGAGAAAAGCTGTTTGTGTACAAAATAATGTTCGTCTATATCAGAAGCCTTCGATCGCTCCATGGACTGACTGTGAGTGTGATAAGGACATTTAGAAACTGTAAGCTCCATGGAGGCAGGGATTTCATGTGAATGATATAAAATCTCTGTAACGTGCTGGGTAAATGTTTTATACAAATATACAAATGATTTGTTCTCTCCAAAAATGCATCTTTGAAAATATTGTATCTGGAGCTGTTGTTTCTTCTCACCAGTAGGTGGAGCCAGTGTCACATGTCCCTGCTCTATTGCTCCACATTAGCCTTAGCCCGTAACAAACAGATCTTCCCTGTGCTCAGGTCTAAGTGCATTTGATTTTACTACTTAATTCAAGATACACGTGCTAAACATCAATCATCTTGAGTTAAAGGGTAACTTGCTATTGTTGGTGGTTTTACAGTTCCACGGCGCATGCAGCAAATCTATAGATGTTTCTATTTTATGTTACAAGCAGTGGTGTATCCAGAGGTTGACAATATATGTTGAAATTGCTCATTAATTAGGGCCTAATGGGGCCCCTATACCTCATTGGATCCCCCCTGCAGCCACAGGGTCTGCTTCCTCTGTAGTTATCCCCCTGGTTACAGGTATGGGACCTGTTCTGCAGAATGCTCGGGACCTGGGGTTTTCCAGATAATGGATCTTTCTGTAATTTGGATCTTAAGTCTACTACAAAATCATATTAACATTAAATAAACCCAATAAGCTGGTTTTGCTTCCAATAAGGATTAATTATATCTCAGTTGCTACGGTTTTATTATTGCAGAGAAAAAGGTAAAACAATTAAACTTTAAATTATTTATTAAAATGAATTAGAATGGAGTCTACGGGCGACTGGTCAAGATCAATCTCGGCACCTCAATGTTTCACTACCCACTGAGCAACAGCATTCTTTTTAGAAGCCACTTGGGGTGCTGTTGCCTTTATAAAGAACGGCCTAGAAGAGGGAAATAAGTTATAACATCGGGCACATAACAGGTATAGTAAGGCAAGACAGCGGCAGCAAGGGAAATGGGAAGAGTAGAATATGTGTTTCTCCAACATGCCGACCTTTAGTCGCTACTCCCAGCAACTGCCGACAGCTAATAGAAACAAGTGACATTTTCACTTCAACTGTACTTTGTTTGTGTCTTTCTGAGAATCGATGTAAGCGTATGTACTAACCTCCTGGCTAATGGCATTTCCCTCCCTGTGCTTCTTCATGACTCGGGTGCAAAGCGTTGGAGTCAGTTCAAAGCCAATTCCCAGAAGTCTCACAGCATTTATATGGGGGGTCCCCAACCTTTTTTTTTTTTTTTACCTGTGAGCAACTTTGAGATTTAAATACAACCATGAAAGATGGTGCAAACAAAGTGCAGGATGTGCTATATGGCAGCTCCTACATGGACTGGCAGCTACAGGAGACTCTGTTTGACAGTACAACTGTTTTTTATTCAACCAAAACTTGTCTTCAAGCCTGGAATTCAAAAATAAGCACCTGCTTTAAGGCCAATGGGAGCAACATCCAAGGGGTTGGTGAGTAACATGTTGCTCATGAGCCACTGGTTGAGGATCATTGATTTATATGAATAGAACTTTTAGTATGTTACAGAATGGCTAACTTTTCAATCGGCCTTCAATTTCTCTTTTTTTCTCTCTTTTTTTAAATTATTTGGCCTTTACTTCAGGCTCTTTCCACATTTCAAATGGGGGTCACCGACTCCCTTCTCAAAAACAAATGCTCTGTAAGGCTACAATTTTATTGTTATTGTTACTCATTCAGGCCTCTCCTATTCATATTCCAGTCTCTTATTCAAATCAATGCATGGTTGCTAGGGGAATTTAGACACTAGCAACAAGATGCTAAAATTGCAAACTGGAGAGCTGCTAATTAAAAAACTAAATAACTCAAAATCCACACATAATAAAAAATTAAAACGAATTGCACAATTTAAGGGTGAAAAACCCCTTTATTAATAATAATAATAATAATAATAATCATATTTCATATCATAATCATAATAATACAAATATTTCAATGACCCCATTCCCTAGGACAGCACATCCCAGCCAATAATCCTTTATACATGCCAAATAGTGTGGCAAAACATACAGCCCTTTCAAAGGGGTGGCTCAACTTTAAGTTAACCTTTAGTATGTTATAGAATGGCTAATTCTAAGCCACTTTTCAATTGGTCTTCATTTTTTTTTATAGTTTTTGAATTATTTGCCTTCTTCTTCTTTCTAGCTTTCAAATGGGGGTCAGTGACCCCCATCTAAAAAAGGTTCTGCAAGGCTACAAATGTATTGTTATTGCTACTTTTTATTATTCAGCTTTTTGTTCAGGCCTCTCCTATTCATATTCCAGTCTCTTATTCAAATCAATGCATGGTTGCTAGGTTAATTTGGACCATAGCAACCAGATTGCTGAAATTGCAAATTGGAGAGCTGCTGAATAAAAAGCTAAATAATACAAAAAATTAAAACCAATTGCAAATTGGAATATCACTCTCTACATCATACTAAGGTGCCCATTTACTTAGGGTCGAATTGAATTTTCGATTTCAAAAACATAGAATTTTGAAGTAATTTTTAGGTTCTTCGACCATCGCATAGGCCAAAATTCGATTCGAATTGAAAAAAATTGAATATTCGACCATTTGAAAATCCAAGTACTGTCTCTTTAAAAAACTTTGACTTCGCCACTTCGCCACCTTAAACCAGCTGAATTTCTATTTTAGCCTATGGGGACCTCCTAGGACCTATAGTCAGTATTTGGCTACGTTTTTAGAAGTCAAAGTTTTTTTTTCGAAAATCGTTCGATCGACCGATTAAATCGTTCGAATCGTTCGTTTCGAACGATTTCTACGTTCAATTCAAATGATTTCTACGTTCAATTCCAATGATTTGAATTATATTGAAACGGCTAAAATTACTCAAAAAAAAAAACTTCGACTATCGAATTTCTACAATTCGATGGTCGAATTTCAAAGTTTTACCACTTCGAAATTCGACACTTAGTAAATGTGCCCCATATAGTTAATTTCAAGGTGAAAACTCCCTTTAAGACCCAGAAAAACATATTTTGCATGTTCATTGAGGTTTTTTTCGTAGCGCTATTTGCTATCAATTCATAATGGCCTCATTTACAGCCTGGGATTCTGGGTCAGACTTCAAGGAACTGACCTCAATATCGAGGAAATTCTGCTGCTAAAACCTCTATTAAGCACAGGCCAGCCAGCGATAATTACGTGATTATGTATTCCCCCCGGAATGTCATGCTGATAGTCGTTTCATTGATAGAGGAAGATGTATTATCATAAGTCATAAAACTGCTCATTTAGAAGCTCTGATAGAAAAGGGAATTCCTGTTTCTGGGAGGGTAATTATAGACAAGGGTCATAAATCCATCATTAAAGCAAAATATCACAGCCGGGCTCTCCTTGTGCCGGTCACATACATTTCCATTTACCGTGGGATGTACATATCTGCATGTGAAATAGACAGTGGGAAACAGCACTAATATTATTTTGTACCTTAAAGGGATACTGTCGCAGGAAAACATGTTTTTTTTTTTAGAAATGCATCAGTTAATAGTGTTGCTCCAGCACTAAAATCAAAATATAAAAGAGAACAGATTTTTTATATTTAATTTAGAAATTTGTCATGGGGCTAGACATATTGTCAGTTTCCCAGGTGCCCCCAGTCATGTGACTTGTGCATTGATAAACATGAGTCACTCTTTACTGCTGTACTGCAAGTTGGAGTCATATCACCCCCCTCCCTTTCCTCCCCAGCAGCCCAACAGCAGCCTATCAACAGACCAATGGTCAGCTAACAGCTATCTGACACCTCTGTTGAAGGATTTGTTTGCGTTGCTAAAATTGTTCCGTGGCGGTAGACATACAGTAAGACTGGCACCAAAGCAAGAAAACACCTGCTTTTTCCAGCTTGGGTGCTATTCTCATGTCTACCACTAGGTGGGGCTAGGGACTTAAGCACTGCAAACACGACCCATGTCGTGGTATAATACAATGGGAAGTGGAGAAACCATATCTGTCTCAAAGCAGTTCCATCCTAAAGTGCTGGCTCCTTCTCAAAGCTCAGGATCAAGGACAATGCCTCCATACCAATATTACAGCTAAAAATAAATACAGTTGTTGGTTCAAGAATAAAATTTTAAATAGTAGCGTGATTTATTTGCAATAAAAAGTAAACCATAAAAATCACAAAAGAATTCCCTTTAAAAGAACAGTCACGCATAGAGGGGACCCTTGTTATCAGAATGCAGACTCACACCACTATGCACCATGTTATACACCCTGTTAATTCTGAATGTATAGATTTGAAACGGCAAAACATGAAAACACGAATAATGGGTTTCTGGAAAATATAAATTAAAGTGGAAGGAAAACTGGAAGGAAACGTACCAGTTAGCTATCAGGAGACCTTGGGGCAAATTCACTAAAGGGCAAAGTGGCTAACGCTAGCGACTTTTCGCCATCATTGCCATTGTGAGGACATCGCCAATTCAGTAATTCAATTTGCTAGCAAATCAATCTGTCGCTAGCGCAGTTGCGGACCCTATCGCCAGGCGTATTTTCGCTCCGGCAAATGGGGGCTATGCCACAAATTCGCTAAAGTGCGGATTTTACTAAACCGTACCTCTTTCGCCATAGTTGATCTTCCTCAATCTTCTGTCACTTACATCATATCCTGTGTGCTGAAAATGCATTAAAGTTCCAAAATGGGGTGGTTCACTTTTGAGTTAACTTTTAGTTGTATAATGGCCAAATCTAAGCAACTTTTCAATTGGCCTTCGTTTTTTCTTTGTATAGTTTTTGAAAGATTTGCCTTTTTATATATAAAAGTCTTTGGCTTCATTCAGGTGGCATAAATAATACTAGTTACGCCACTAGAATGAAGGCAAAGACTTTTATATATCCAATAGGAAAACCGATTCCATTCAATCAGCATATTGAAAGATCTCCTTGAAAAAAAACCTGATTTGCACCCCAAATTTCTTTTGGCATTTCACAGACCTGTGTTGGAAAGTCACATTCAAGGCTGAGAGAAAATAAGCTCCATGATGTACTCTTACACAGCACTTGTAATAAGCGTGTGCTTCATAGGCCCCAATCCCATGTATATAAGTGGTACAACTATGCTGGGTCCCTTAGCACACTCCCTTCCCACAGACTATTATCCACTGTTACTATAGGCACCATCTCTCCCTACTATAGCTGTTATCCCACAGTCACACTCCCATCCCAGAGACTATTATCCACTGTTACTATAGACACCATCTCTCCCTACTATACCTGCTATCCCACAGTCACACTCCCTTCCCAGAGACTATTATCCACTGTTACTATAGGCACCATCTCTCACTACTATACCTGCTATCCCACAGTCACACTCCCTTCCCAGAGACTATTATCCCACTGTTACTATAGGCACCGTCTCTCCCTACTATACCTGCTATCCCAGTCACACTCCCTTCCCAGAGACTATTATTTCACTGTTACTATAGGCACCATCTCTCCCTACTACACCTGCTATCCCACAGTCACACTCACTTCCCAGAGACTATTATCCCACTGTTACTATAGGCACCATCTCTCCCTACTACACCTGCTATCCCACAGTCACACTCACTTCCCAGAGACTATTATCCCACTGTTACTATAGGCACCATCTCTCCCTACTACACCTGCTATCCCACAGTCACACTCACTTCCCAGAGACTATTATCCACTGTTACTATAGACACCATCTCTCCCTACTATACCTGCTATCCCACAGTCACACTCCCTTCCCAGAGACTATTATTTCACTGTTACTATAGGCACCATCTCTCCCTACTATACCTGCTATCCCACAGTCACACTCCCTTCCCAGAGACTATTATCCACTGTTACTATAGGCACCATCTCTCCCTACTATACCTGCTATCCCACAGTCACACTCCCTTCCCAGAGACTATTATCCCACTGTTACTATAGGCACCATCTCTCCCTACTATACCTGCTATCCCAGTCACACTCCCTTCCCAGAGACTATTATTTCACTGTTACTATAGGCACCATCTCTCCCTACTATACCTGCTATCCCACAGTCACACTCCCTTCCCAGAGACTATTATTTCACTGTTACTATAGGCACCATCTCTCCCTACTATACCTGCTATCCCACAGTCACACTCCCTTCCCAGAGACTATTATCCACTGTTACTATAGGCACCATCTCTCCCTACTATACCTGCTATCCCACAGTCACACTCCCTTCCCAAAGACTATTATCCACTGTTACTATAGGCACCATCTCTCCCTACTATACCTGCTATCCCACAGTCACACTCCCTTCCCAGAGACTATTATCCCACTGTTACTATAGGCACCATCTCTCCCTACTATACCTGCTATCCCAGTCACACTCCCTTCCCAGAGACTATTATTTCACTGTTACTATAGGCACCATCTCTCCCTACTATACCTGCTATCCCACAGTCACACTCCCTTCCCAGAGACTATTATTTCACTGTTACTATAGCCACCATCTCTCCCTACTATACCTGCTATCCCACAGTCACACTCCCTTCCCAGAGACTATTATCCACTGTTACTATAGGCACCATCTCTCCCTACTATACCTGCTAACCCACAGTCACACTCCCTTCCCAGAGACTATTATCCACTGTTACTATAGGCACCATCTCTCCCTACTATACCTGCTATCCCACAGTCACACTCCCTTCCCAGAGACTATTATCCCACTGTTACTATAGGCACCATCTCTCCCTACTATACCTGCTATCCCAGTCACACTCCCTTCCCAGAGACTATTATTTCACTGTTACTATAGGCACCATCTCTCCCTACTATACCTGCTATCCCACAGTCACACTCCCTTCCCAGAGACTATTATTTCACTGTTACTATAGGCACCATCTCTCCCTACTATACCTGCTATCCCACAGTCACACTCCCTTCCCAGAGACTATTATCCACTGTTACTATAGGCACCATCTCTCCCTACTATACCTGCTATCCCACAGTCACACTCCCTTCCCAGAGACTATTATCCCACTGTTACTATAGGCACCGTCTCTCCCTACTATACCTGCTATCCCACAGTCACACTCCCTTCCCAGAGACTATTATTTCACTGTTACTATAGGCACCATCTCTCCCTACTATACCTGCTATCCCACAGTCACACTCCCTTCACAGAGACTATTATTTCACTGTTACTATAGGCACCATCTCTCCCTACTATACCTGCTATCCCACAGTCACACTCCCTTCCCAGAGACTATTATCCACTGTTACTATAGGCACCATCTCTCCCTACTATACCTGCTATCCCACAGTCACACTCCCTTCCCAGAGACTATTATTTCACTGTTACTATAGGCACCATCTCTCCCTACTATACCTGCTATCCCACAGTCACACTACCTTCCCAGAGACTATTATTTCACTGTTACTATAGGCACCATCTCTCCCTACTATACCTGCTATCCCAGAGTCACACTACCTTCCCAGAGACTATTATTTCACTGTTACTATAGGCACCATCTCTCCCTACTATACCTGCTATCCCACAGTCACACTCCCTTCCCAGGGACTATTATCCACTGTTACTATAGACACCATCTCTCCCTACTATACCTGCTATCCCACAGTCACACTCCCTTCCCAGAGACTATTATCCACTGTTACTATACACACCATCTCTCCCTACTATACCTGTTATCCCACAGTCACACTCCCTTCCCAGAGACTATTATCCCACTGTTACTATAGGTACCATCTCTCCCTACTATACCTGCTATCCCACAGTCACACTCCCTTCCCAGAGACTATTATCCACTGTTACTATAAGCACCATCTCTCCCTACTATACCTGCTATCCCACAGTCACACTCCCTTCCCAGAGACTATTATCCCACTGTTACTATAGACACCATCTCTCCCTGCTATACCTGCTATCCCACAGTCACACTCCCTTTCCAGAGACTATTATCCACTGTTACTATAGGCACCATCTCTCCCTACTATACCTGCTATCCCACAGTCACACTCCCTTCCCAGAGACTATTATTTCACTGTTACTATAGGCACCATCTCTCCCTACTATACCTGCTATCCCACAGTCACACTCCCTTCCCAGAGACTATTATCCACTGTTACTATAGGCACCATCTCTCCCTACTATACCTGCTATCCCACAGTCACACTCCCTTCCCAGAGACTATTATCCACTGTTACTATAAGCACCATCTCTCCCTACTATACCTGCTATCCCACAGCCACACTCCCTTCCCAGAGACTATTATCCCACTGTTACTATAGACACCATCTCTCCCTACTATACCTGCTATCCCACAGCCACACTCAGAGACTATTATCCACTGTTACTATAAGCACCATCTCTCCCTACTATACCTGCTATCCCACAGTCACTCTCCCTTCCCAGAGACTATTATCCACTGTTACTATAAGCACCATCTCTCCCTACTATACCTGCTATCCCACAGTCACTCTCCCTTCCCAGAGACTATTATCCACTGTTACTATAGGCACCATCTCTCCCTACTATACCTGCTATCCCACAGTCACACTCCCTTCCCAGAGACTATTATCCACTGTTACTATAGACACCATCTCTCCCTACTATACCTGTTATCCCACAGTCACACTCCCTTCCCTTAGACTATTATCCACTGTTACTATAGGCACCATCTCTCCCTACTATACTTGCTATCCCACAGTCACACTCCCTTCCCAGAGACTATTATCCACTGTTACTATAGGCACCATCTCTCCCTACTATACCTGCTATCCCACAGTCACACTCCCTTCCCAGAGACTATTATCCACTGTTACTATAGGCACCATCTCTCATTACAATAACTGCTATGCCCATAGTAATGATTGGCATTCCAAGCCACAACTGAACTCCTATTTGTATCTGTTATTTATATGGCGCAGACATGTATTCCGCAGCACTGTACAGAGCTCATATTTAATTTCCATCAGACATTGCCCGAGTGGAGCTTACAATCTAAGGTCACTACCATATTCACATACACTAGGGTCAGCTTTAGTATGAGCATATTAAACTGCCTGTATGTTATTAGAGTGTTGTAGGAAACCCACACAAGCATGGGGGGGGGGCATACAAACTCCTTGCAGATAGTGTCTAAAGCTGGCCATAGATGCAAAGATCTGATCGTACGAATCATCGTAGGATCGGACTTTCCCATCTCCCGACCCTCCACTAACCATTCAGATCAAAGTCTTAAAAGGCAGATTAGTTAAAGAACAGATCAGCAATGTTCTGCCCCTGACAGCAATCGTACGATATCTATGTCCAAACAAAGCTAGTGACAGTCTCCCACTGAAAATCGTACGATCGGCAATACACGCAGCAATATTGGGGCAAATTCACTAAGCACCGAAGCGCCGAACGCTAGCGTTAATTCGCTAGCGTTTGGCATTTTCATTACTGCGCAAATTCACTAACGAACGCTGGCGTAGTTTCGCTAGTGTTACTTGGCGAATTTTCGCCATCGACGTAACTACGCAAATTCACTAACTTGCGCAGTGTACTGAACGCTACCTTTTACGCTAGACTTCCTTCGCCACCTCCGACCTGGTGAAGCGCAATAGAGTAGATATGGATTGTTTCAAAAAAAAGTCAAAATTTTTTCTAAGTCCCAAAAAACGCTGGCGTGTTTTCAACATTATGGGTGATAGGCTGAAAAAGATCGAAATTTTTTTTGGGGCTCCCCTCCTTCCCCCCTACATTTCCTGACTCATGGCAACTTACCTAGACAGTGGGCACATGTGTAGGGCAAAATAAAATTTTTATTTGATGATTTGAAGGTTTTCTTGGCATTTGTAGTGCTGATACGTATTCCTCCATTGAAATTTGAATTTGGCGCCGTATGCAAATTAGCCTTCGCTAGCGTAACTTCGCTTTATATAGCGAATCAACGCTAGTGCAACTTCGCAACCTTACGCTACCCCTGATCGCAACTTCGGATTTTAGTGAATTTGCGGAGCGCTGGCGAAACTACGCCTGGCGAAGTGCGGTGAAGAGCGGCGAAGTTGCGCCTGGCGCAACTTCGAATCTTAGTGAATTTGCCCCATTATCGGCAGCCGACAGAAATTTTCTAAGCTGTCCGAACGACCAATCTCCGCCGGAAGAAAAATGCCGGGACTCTCCACACACTGTTTGAAAATCGTACGAATCCTCGATTCGTACGATCAGATCTTTGTGTCTATGGCCAGCTTAAGCCATCAGTCAGCAGCTCCCATCAGTCAGCAGGAGATAACGGTTATGTTGTAATACATAAAGCTAGAGTTCTTGTATTCAGTTGCACAGTAATACAAAATAGCCAGCTTTATCCATGCATAGGGGCCTGACACCTATTTGAGCCTATAATTTGCTTTCTGGCTTTGACTTGATTCTCTGTACCTGCCACTTAACACTCTCCGCCGGCCTCTGATGAAGGACAGCCAGGTCAGGAAACATACAGGGCACAAATCCCAGAAGATTAAAGCACTTTGATGATTCAGCCATTGTTACATCTCCTCTGCTCTGGTCATTTTCCTATTACTTTGATACACAGAGCGGGAGCTGCCAAGTGACAGGGACATTTCAGCTTTGATTAGTGCTTGGGAGACGGTCAGCTCTGCTGCTTGGGTTTTATTGACAGTTAAAGGGGTTGTTCACCTTCCCAACACTATTTTTTCAGTTCAGTTGTTTTTGTTCACCATTGTTTCAATGGCTTTCTATCTCTTATTTTTTTTACCATTTCTCCAAAATTTAAACTGAATGTTCTGCACCTGGATTACTGAGCTGCCAGACTGAAAAAACAGATTCTGAACTGTTTTATTCCATAAATTGATACATTTCTCAGCAGTATCTGTATATTGTATTCTAACAATTCTAACAGCTGCTTTTAATGAAACTCAGGGTTTCTGCTCAGCAGGGACAAAGATACGAAATATATCAAGTAAATGTATCAATTTGGAAAAGGTTACAGGGTCAGTGTCCCCAACCTTCCAAGAACTTCTTCAGAAACACAAAAGAAAGTGAAAATTAAATTTTAAAGGGTCACCTTTAAGCTAACATTTAGTACATTATAGAATGAGCAATTGCAAGCAAGTTTTCATTATTTATTTTCTATAGTTTTTGATTTGTTTCTTCTGACTCTTTCCAGCTTTCAAATGGGAGTCACTAAACCCCATGTAAAAAACAAATGCTCTGTAAGGCTACAAATGTATTGTTATTGGTACATTTTGCAACCTCTTTTTGGCCACCCCCCTGTGCCAATGTTTATATATCATACCATTTCTTAATAGTAGGTCCTGAGTCCCCTTTGCTAAGTGAAAGGTACTGGGAAAACTCTTCTCTGGCAGTGCCTCCACCTAATGGGATCTGGGAAAACACCTGCGGGTTGCCCCATAAGGAAAAATATTCAAAAACACTTGCTTTATAAAAGTATCAACTTTTTACAAAGAAGTGCAGATTTGCAAAATTAAGCACATGCAGCTTGCTTGATCCTCCAGACATAGCTCCCAGCACTGTCTATAGCACGAGCACCCTGTTGCTGAATCCGTAGCTGAACTGTAGCTCCCAGCACTGTATATATCATTTCCACATCCAGTTTGGAAAATCTGGAGTTTCAGACCCTCCTGGTTGAGCTCCCAGGCATGGGGTTGCCTACCCCAGCCTCAAAGGCATACTGATTCTACATCTTGGCTGCTGAATTCACTCTCTCCTCCAAGAAGTAACATCCAGCAGTAAGACAGCAGAAATCTGAAATCCTGGGTCTGAGCACATGGCATCTCCTTTTATAGTGGTGCAGCAGCGACACCTTGTGGTATCCTCCAGTATCTGCTATGCTGCACCAGCACAAGGGCTCTGGTCCCTTGTCCAGCTCCTGGGAAACCCTGTAGCTAAATCAACACAGGGGTTTCCAGCCATGAGGCTCAAACACGGAGGGGAATTAACCCTACGGGTCCCTTTATTTTTATTACTCATCTTTCTATTCACTCCCTCTCCTATTCATATGCCAGGCTCTCGTTTAATCAATGCATTGTTGCTAGGGTAATCCTACCAGATTGCTGAAACTGCAAACTGGAGAGCTGCTGAATAAAAAGCTAAATAACTAAAAAAACACAAATAATAAAAAATGAAAAACAATTGCTATTTGTCTCAATATATCACTCTCTGCATCTTATTACAAGTTAATTAAAGTATTAGAAAAACGGTCACAAAAAGAAAATAGAAAGTAGTTGTAAAAAAAATATTTATTTCTGGTGGACTGTCTGAAAACAACTGAAATGGAAACAGTGTTGGAAGGTGAACAACCCTTTTAACAGAAGTGGCCACTGGTTTTAAAGGGGAAGTTTGCATTCCTAGCAACACATAATTTAATAAAAAGAACCATTTAGAATTATATTTCTATTATTTTACTTTTTATATAAGCTTACAACTCTTTTATATTGGATCCCATGTGAGGGCTCATAACATAGACCAAGGATGTACAATGTCGCTGTTGAAGTGTCACACAAACGGGTTTTATTATGTCCTATTAATTGATCTTTTTCCCTATTAATAACATTGGGATCCACCATAATTTTTACCGGCCAGGCCAGTAAAATACCGGCCAGGTGGCAACCCTACCTGTGAGCCACATTTGGAATGTAAAACGAGTTGGGAAGCAACACAAGTATGACACATGCTCCGGGGGGGGGTACCAGATAGATATGTGCAGTGCTATATTGTAGCCCTGTTTGGCTATACAATTGGTTTTTATGCACCCAGAACTTGTCTCCAAGCCTGGAATTCAAAAATGAGGCTTTGAGGCCACTGGGAGTAACATCCAAGGGGTTGATGAGTAACATGTTACCCCTGAGCCACTGGTTGGGGATCACTGAGATACCTTTTGGCAGGTAGAGAGAAGTAATGTAAGGATTGCCTTTTGTCTGAATAATAGCTCACCAACAACACCCTTGGGGACACAATCAATTTGTTTATGCTTTCATCTTTCACATTTACTGATGCTATTATGGACTTGTTGTGATAAAGGAACAGTTCAGTGAAAAAATAAAAACTTGGTAAATAGATAGGCTGTGTAAAATAAAAAATGTATCTAATATAGTTAGTTAGGCAAAAATGTAATGTATGAAGGCTGGAGTGACTGGATGTCTAACATAATAGCCAGAACACTACTTCCTGCTTTTTTTTTTTTTAGCTCTCTCTTGGTTTCCATTGATTGGCCAGGCAGTAACCAATCAGTGACTTGATGGGAAACACATGGGTCATATCTGTTGCTTTTGAATCTGAGCTGAATGCTGAGGATCAATTACAAACTCACTGAACAGTTATGTCCCATGTGGCCCTCCTTTTAGTCACTGACTAACTCAGAGTTAGAGAACTGAAAAGCGTGATGTAGCATAAGCCCCAGTGCTCCAGCAAATGCATGTATATGCATGCCTGGGTGCCAGTCACTAGGACCCAGCGGCCCTAGGGGTACTCAAGCCCAAAATCTGGGTCTGCAAACTAGCCTTGGTAATACTACCTTGAGGAAGACCATCTCATTGGTTGTTTGAGCAGTTCTTTGTTTTTTTGTGTTGTGAAGAGATATCTCTATGCTCTCGCAATGGTAACTCCCTTTTATGCCTGTAAGTTCTTAAATGTTCTCTTATACCTGTAAGTTCATAAAAACTCTGTGATTTCTTTGCTCAGGGTTCTGAGTCTTTGTGAGTTCAGAGCCCACAGAGCTTGTGTCAAATAAACTATTTTTTCTTACCTCAAATGGTCTCCGGTAAGTTTAATTTCCACGACTCTATTAACCAACGCTCCCCCCAGGCCTGACTATTATCGGGCTTCCCTTGGCAGACCCAAGCTCTTTCCTAAGCAATTACTCATTCACTTATTGATCCCTCTGGACACCTACAAGGATAACAGACAGAGCAGGGTAACGGCTATTCACCCTAAGGACTGGTTTGGAAACCACTGCTCAGTGACATAAGACATTATCCTATCTCTGTCCCCAATGAACTATGACTTCAACGCTGGGGCAGTGACAGAGATCTCATGCAGCACTAAGAAACAGATTCAGTTAATAGTAACAACGGCCTCATTTACTTTATTCAGGCATAGTGCCAGGTACTGATTACCTTTATACATAAAATGTTCATTTGCATTTGGCAACAAAGTGCCCGTTGCCTCTCATTCCATGACTGATGTGTGGACATTAAATACAGGACTGACTGTAGTTGATGGGCATTCAATTACATGCCAATGTCATAACAATTTGCCCCTCCTTATGCCATGGGTGCAAATTTGAAGAATTACCAACTGGTAATATTATTATTATTATTATTATTAATAATAATAATACTAATAATAATAATGTTCTTTTTATTATAATTTGCATTTTATGGCGCATCAGGGCCGGGACTAGGGGAGCACTTGTACTTTTATCCAGCATCATTATACAGGTTTGCCTGCAGTATAAATGCAGGGGAAGAGGGTTCCTGCACTTGAGTTAAAGCACTACGTATATAATACACAGAAGAAGATACCTACTGGTCATTATTAGGGTGTATACTTCAAAGTTATGAAAGGTCACAATGATGTTGGGTCCATTATTGCTAAGAATTCCATTAGCAATTCCTGGTACAGGTATGGGATCCGTTATCTGGAAACCTCACCCAGAAAGCTCCAAATTATGGAAAGGCAGGCTCCCATAATAGACTCCATTTTATCCAAATAATCCAAATTTTTAAAAAAAAAAAATGATTTCCTTTTTCTCTGTAATAATAAAACAGTAGCTTGTACTTGATCCCAACTAATGTATAATTAATACTTATTGGAAGAAAAACCAGCCTAATGGTTTAATGTTTAAATGATTTTCTAGTAGACCTAAGGTATGAAGATACAAATTTAGGAAAGATCCCTTATCTGGAAAACCCCAGGTCCCAAGCATTCTGTATAACAGGTTCCACACTGTGCTGTATAACTTCTCTTTTCTTTAATATACTCAGAGCCAGCCTTGGCTGGTGTCCCAGGCTATATTAGCTGTTTCAGTGCATCAAGTTTCAGTGAAATAAAGTAATGTCAGCTGCTGACCTAAACATATTCAATTTAACAAAGAAAAAACTTGATTGATTTTATTTTGAGTATAGCTTCTGTGATTGACTTTGCTCTGAGGGTTTCAAAGAAATGGAAGAATTAAAACAAACAAAGGAAAAATGATTTAATCTTATTACACCCATTATCCAGAAAGCTCAGAATTACAGAATGGCCGTCGCCCATAGACTCCATTTTCAAAATTATTTCCTTTTTCTCTGTAATAATAAAACAGTAGTTTGTACTTGATTCCAACTTAAATATAATTAATCCTTATTGGAAACAAAACCAGCCTATTGGGTCTATTGATTTTGTTCAGACTTAATCTATGAAGATCCAAAAAGATCTGTTATCTGGAAAACCCCAAGTCCAGAGCATTCTGGATAACAGGTCCCATGCCTGTATTAATAATGTGCATCTTTCTGGATAGAACCCACCCCCATGTAGGTCACCTTCTCTCTGGCCCTGAAGGGGGTTACGGCAATGACTAGAAATAATGAACACAATGTAGCCTTCTTTGATTGACATTAAAAGGGGGTTCACCTTTAAGTTAACTTTTGTTATGTTATAGAATGGCTAATTCTATGCAACTTTTCAATTGGTCTTCATTATTTATTTTTTATATGTATTTTTTAATTTATTTGCCTTCTTCTTCTGACTCCAGCTTTCAAATGGGGACCATCGAAAAACAACTGCTCTGTAAGGCTACAGATGTATGGTTATTGCTGCCTTTTATTACTTATCTTTTCTATTCGGGTCTCTCCTGTTCATATTTCAGTCTCTTATTCAAATCAATGCATGGTTGCTAGGGGAATTTGGACCCTAACAACCAGATGGCTGAAATTTCAAACTGAAGAGCTGCTGAATAAAAAGCGAAATAATTATTAATAGCTGTGATTCCTTTCAAAAAGCCGGCACTAGTTATGGGCGAATTTGCGGCGCTTTGCTTTGCCCAAAAATTTGCGAATTTCCCGCGAAACGGCGAAATTTTTTTGCGGGCGTTTCACAAATTTATTCGCTGGCGGCGAATCGGGCAAATTCGTGCCTGGCGAATAAATTCGCCCATCACTAGCCGGCACCAAAATAACACTGGGACTACATATTGTTTTTTTTAGGGTAATGGCACACCTGGCGATTCGGGGAAAATTAGTTGCTTGGCAACTAATCGCCTCTTCTTTGGGGCGACTAATCTCCCCGAACAGCTTCCCCCTGTCTTGCGTCGGCTATATTGAAAAGTCGTGGCATGGCACACGCGACACTTCGTATTCCGAAGTCACCAGGTGACTAAATCTCCCCAAATCGCCAGGTGTGCCCTTACCCTTATTCTCACCTGGGAAACTCTTTTCCCTGGTATTTATGTGACTATTCCTATTTCACTAAACTCCGATTATAACCAATGACATCACTAAGCACCATTTATAAGGATATCATTTACAGGATATTCATGGTAGAGTCCTGCAGCGTGTTGGGTACCTGCAAAAAAAGCGGGCACCCTGCAGAATGAGGGTATAGATGCGGGTCTGCGGATCACGGGTTGGGTTGCCGGTCTCATCTAAATTTCTTATCTTATGTAATATTGTCTATAGTTTACTCCTTTTAAAGTTGTACAAAACTTGTTCTGTCCCTGCCCACTTTTGATGATGTCACGTCCAGTTTGCAGCACCATCACTTCCTGTTTGGTGGTGGTCGGCGGGTTGCAGATAAGGCAGTTGCGGGTCCGGGTCGGGTAGCGGATCAAAGTGGGTAAATATGCAGGCTGTGGTTTCGGGTAGCGGGCTGCGGGTTTGGGTCAGGTCCGGGTCTTAGAATCTGGTTCCGTGCAGGACTCTAATTCATGTCTCTTGTGTATTAGATAGAGATCTGTCAACGATCTGATTGGCCCACATAATGTACAGAATGACAAACTGCCTCCTATATTCAGTATATTCCATGAATAACCCTCATCTATTACACACTCAAAAGAATGATCTGTCCCCTATAATATATAATATATATAATATAATAAAAATTAAGCACACGTTTTCTTTTCAGTTTCTTAGTTTATTTTTGAGTAGTTAAAGGGCAACTAACGTTCCTAAATGGGTCTTTAGGCAGCCCTCATGTTTCTTGAGAGCTTATATCTCACTCACAGGATTATCTATCCAAGCTTGGGACACATCCACCTCATCACTGAGTGGGCCTCATATATTATATATATATACTTGGGCAAAAGGGTTTTTTATGTTACCGAGCCTCCTTGATTTACAGGCAGAGAATATATAGTAATAATCCAAAAGAGAAGCAGGCAGTCAGTTATGGGTTAGTAATTTAGAAGTCAGCAAGAGCTGAAATGACAAAATAGTAGGGGAGAAAAACAAGATGAATTGTGGAAGTATTCCCTACAGCTCGGAGACAAAACCCTAGAGAAGAAAATCCAATATTTTCAGGAAAAAATGAATTCACATTTCTCCCCGTTTGACAACAATGGAACTACATTGCACTTCTGTGGAAAAGTCATCGACCAGCTTAATGTGGCTTTAAGTCAGCCGTCAGCCATGCTTTCAGCTTCCATAAGCCTTTCCCATGTCAACTCCATCATGTTCAGCTGCTGTGATGGGCAGGACCCAGACTGACTGACAGACACAGTTCACTGCGCTGAAGCCTTCACCCACAAGCTTCTAGGAAGGATTTATTAACTGCGGCAGATTCAGTACGGCCATTACTGCCAGAATGTGTCAGTCACTAAATAATATCCACAACATATATGCTATATAGCGAAAAATAAACCCTCAACATGGGGCATCTGATTCCTCTGTCTGTAAGTGTCATAACTATTTAGGAAATATTTTGTGGTTTCTTAAAGAGAGACATAGAAAACAATTATACAATTATACAACTTGTGGACTTCAGGAATTGTGGGGTTTGTGAAGTTTTTCCTTTACTCTTCAGATTTCTTTTCTTTAATGTAAAGACTATTTTCTCGATGGCCAGCGTCCATCCTTATGTCCTAGGCTGATCTCCTTCATGTACCAAGCAACTTATATACCCCTGTATTTGGGACTGTTTTTAAAATTTAGAAACCTAAAGCAATGGTTATCAGACCTTTTTGGTTGATGTTCTCCATGAGTGACCCAAAGTTTGTTCCGAGCCCAAAGACCTCGGACCACAATATATACAGTATACATAAGCAGTGTGATATCAGTAATGCTGATATATTGTTATATAGGTATCTATCTTAACAAATGTGTGTTCAGCACCAACTTCTATGACAGATGAACCTCATATTCTGTTTAAAGGGATACTGTCATGGGAAAAAAAAAATCTTCAAAACACATCAGTTAATAGTGCTGCTCCAGCAGAATTCTGGACTGGAATCCATTTCTCAAAAGAGCAAACAGATTTTTTTATATTCAATTTTGAAATCTGACATGGGGCTAGACATATTGTCAGTTTCCCAGCTGCCCCCCGTCATGTGACTTGTGCTCTGATAAACTTCAATCACTCTTTACTGCTGTACTGCAAATTGGAGTGATATCACTTGTCTCCCTTTCCCCTCCCCAGCAGCCAAACAAAAGAACAATGGAAAGGTAACCAGATAGCAGCTCCCTAACACAAGATAACAGCTGCCTGGTAGATCTAAGAACAACACTCAATAGTAAAAACCCATGTCTCACTGAGACACATTCAGTTACATTGAGAAGGAAAGACAGCAGCCTGCCAGAAAGCATTTCTCTCCTAAAGTGCAGGCACAAGTCACATGACCGGGGGCAGCTGGGAAACTGACAATATGTCTAGCCCCATGTCAGATTTCAAAATTGAATATAAAAAAATCTGTTTGCTCTTTTGAGAAATGGATTTCAGTGCAGAACTCTGCTGGAGCAGCACTATTAACTGATGCGTTGTGAAAAAAACATGTTTTCCGATGACAGGATCCCTTTAATTATTTCCAGACGTCTAAGCATGTGCAGTGCCGCTGACACTCCAAAAATGGCATAACACGATCTCCTCTGGACAAAATTGAAGGCCTGGATCATTACTGTTATAGGGCTGCTGAACCTCTTTGCTGGTGCATTAAGTTCAGCATATAAATGCAAAATGTCAAGCTACATTTGGTTTTAGACGTTATCCCTTCTTTAAGAGGAAGAAGTTAAAGAAAAGTCTAATTGCAGATGTAGAACTTGAAATTCAAAGCTACATCTCTGCATCGAGACGCAGTGCTCAGTGTCTTCTTGGGAAGAATGTGCCCAGCATTATATATCTTCACCGAAAGAATCTGAATGCAGCTACATTATTAATGGCATTATTCACTACGGCTGCATTATTTACAAAGTGATATACAAGGAGCCGTGTCGGGTGTCTCAGCATGGACATAACGTATATCTAAACAATTCTTTGAAAGCAACACAAGCAACAAGAAGTTTCATCAATAAATTACAGGGGAGAATTTGTAGAACATTTATTATAGTCACAAAGAAGAGAACATAGAGCCACTCGGCCCTCACAATGCTCAGCTTTTCACATTAATCTGTTTATTGCTGTTGATTTAATACAAGGCAAACGTGGACTGAAGTGAGAAGGTGCGGAGGTAAAGGTACAACCCAGCTTAATGCTTTGCCTTTACCTTAAATAAGTAAACCTTACAAATAAGCAAATATAAAATGAATGAGGGGGCTATTCTAAGCACTTTTGCAATGTACATTCATTATTTCTTTTTTTAATTCAAAGACATTAAAGTATACATATATAGTCAGGAGAAAGAAAGAGGTTACTCTGCTTAGGAAAGATTTGAGGAAGGTTTCTAATTTTTTTCCTAAGCAGAAGAACATCAGAGCAGCCTCTCTTTCACAGGTATTCTAGCGTGGTATGGCGGAGCTCACCCAGACGTAGGGATGTAGCGAACTGTTCGCCGGCGAACTAGTTCGCGCGAACTTCGACTGTTCGCGTCCGCCGCAAGTTCGCGAACGTCGCGCGACGTTCGCCAATAGGCGTTCGCGTCAAAATCGTTCGACTATTCGACCATTCGATCGCTAAAATCGAACGATTTTCGTTCGAATCGAACGATCGAAGCCATTGGATTGAATGAAATCATTCGATCGAATGGCTTTGTTCGTTCGATTCGAACGAAAATCGTTCGATCGAACGATTAAAATCCTTCGATCGTTCGAATCGAACGATTTTCGGATGTTCGAAGTTCGCGAACTGTTCACGAACTGTTCGCATTTTTTGCCGGTGTTCGCGAACGGCGTTCGCGAACACATACTCGGCAGTTCGCTACATCCCTACCCAGACGCCGCAACTCCTGTGATCGCTGCTATCGCGAGATCTCGGACTCTTCCTGACCGGCTTCTGTAACTCACAAATGACCTCACTTGTATGCGCTGATCCAATACAGAAGAGACGTATATAATATCAATACTGGCGTCTTTATTGGGCACACATAATTAAATGACACAGTGGGGTGCAAACTAATGCGTTTCGTGCCAAAAACTCGGCACTTCCTCAGAGTTATGTGAACTACACACGTGAGCATATTTTATAGGGGTGTCACAGATGTATTTCATTACTAATTAAAAGTGTTAGTACAAGTATGTGAATTAAATATCTAATTAAAAGTGAAATCCTTCAGTGTATTAGCTAAAAAGCATATGATATATATTGAATATATAGCTGGTAAATTTTTTTTAATTTTGTTTTATACTAATACCAGATAGTGCACTAGAGCATGGCTTACACGTGACTCTAAAGGCTAGGGCCTTTGCTACATAGAAGATTAAAGGTGTAGTGTAGTGAAACTACAACTCCCACCGCTACTGTGCAATGAAACAGGAAAAAAATGGGCGCCAGGAGGTTCTTGCAGTAAAACAGAACACAAAGGGTTTATTGAACATCCACAGGGCTTACTCACATCACAGTGGTTCAGAGACAAGTGGTACAGGCACATCACATGCAGAGTGTATTTCAGGATGACACTCCCCTGGGACAGATTTGGCAGGAATCTCACTTCAACTCTGCGACATATCCCAGTAGTGGTCTGGATCACTCAGGGAAATCCTCTATCCTGATTCCCTCTCCACTGGGATCTCTTTGCTACAGGCAATATGGCCTGGGAGAGTTACCTCCAAACTGCCACTCCTATGTTGGAGCTCAGAACTGCTCTTTCTAGCTCAACCCTAACTGACTTAAGGTGGCCATACACGGACAGATAATGCTGCCGATATCGGTCGTTTAGACCAATTTGACAGCTAATCTGCCTGTGTATGGAGGCTTCCTACGGGTCTTTCTGATCGATATCTGGACATAAAATCTATCGGGAAGATTTGCTTTTTTTCCCGACCAACCCGTCGGAGCCCATTGTGCTCGTCGGAATCCGATCATTCGGCTGTCACCAAACGAGCGGATCTTAGTGTATAAAAAAAACTCAGCTCCTGTCCTTTTGGGTTCACTTTGGATTTGACTGTGAAGAAATTGGCAGCACTCAATGCAATAACATTCTAATAGTGCCACATATAGGTAAGGTTTCAGGCCTACACCTTGCACTTTGTCAAGCCTGAGAATAACACACAACTGTTAAATGTTAGGAAGGAAAGGTGTTCCAGCAGAGTGAATATTCTGCACACATCAATATTGCAATATGTTATGCTTGTAAATGTATGATGATGAATTTATATGCAAATAAAGTCCATTTAAATAGTATTAGATTATTTCAAAAGTGGCCTATTAGAATAAGAGAAACACTTGTTCATGGAACAGTGGATAAAAATTCTCTCAAAGCTGCTCAGACAAAACAGTTGGCAAGAAGCCTTTGGGAGGGGAATTTTAAAGCTAATTCCTTATCAACAACACTCTACCACGGCTGTTTATTTCACACTTAAAATGTGGAACATTCGAGCCGCAGGGAGATGGAGTGTTAATACTCAAGAGGTTAGAAGCAAATTGGATAAATAAACCAGGGGCGGTGTGGACTTAGTAGGGAATAAACTCCTATGTTATTTATTTAGTGAGTCATTTATTTGCTGTTCTTCCACTATGTTATTTAAGGGGCAGATTTATCAAGGGTCGAATTTCGAAGTGTAAAATACTTCGAAATTCGACCATCCAGTAGAATCCTCCGACATTCGAATTCGAAGTCGGAGGATTTTATTCATCGTTCGATCGCATTCCGATTGTATTCTGATCGTACCATCGTACTTCGAATTGTACGATTCGTACGATTTTCCTTAGAAACCCAAAAACTTAGAAATATGCTCTGGCAGGTCCCCATAGGCTAACATAGCACTTCCGCAGGTTTAAGTTGGCGAAGTATTGAAGTCGAAGTTTTTTTAAACAGTACTTCGATTATGGAATGGTCGAATATTCGAACGATTTTTACTTCAAAATGATGTCGAAGTAAATTCGAAGTCATAGTATCCTATTCGATGGCCGAAGTATCCAAAAAATTACTTTGAAATTCAAACTTTTTGTACTTCAAAAATTCACTCGAACCTTAGTAAATCTGCCCCTAAGTGTATAATACTGGTATGAGGCCTGTTATCGAGAATGCTCGAGATCTGGGGTTTTCTGGATAAGGGCTCTTTTGTAATTTGGATCTTCATACCTTTCAATCATTTAAACATGAAATAAACCCAATAGGCTGGTTTTGTTTCCAATAAGGATTACTTATATCTTAGTTGGGATCAAGTACAAGGTGCTGTTTTATTATTACAGAGGAAAAAGGAAATTGGTTGTAAAAATTTGGATTGTTTGGATAAAATGAAGTGTATGAAAGATGGCCTTTCCGTAATTTGGAGCTTTCTGGATAACAGGTTACTGTATAAGGGATCTTATACCTGCATTACATTTTATATTCTTATATACAAACTTTTAGTTGCAGCATATTGTTAGATGAGAGAGATTCTAGAACTCTTCCTTATAGACATCTACAACTATCAATGGAGCTAACACATAAGCAAATTTCACTTTTATGAATTTCTCATATTTAAATCTACCACAATTAAGATCATTTATATATTATCCAATATACAGTAACTTTTTATTCTGGACATTCACATGCCCAGGGCACAGGTAACTGATGGTAAGACTAGAGAAAGTCTAACTTGTGCAAGAATCAAGAGAGAAGGCTATGGAACATTGGAATGAGCCTCTAAATCCAAGGATCTACTGGAGGCTGCTGGATTATCAGACAACGCATGAGAGACAGAGACAAGGCTTGGCTGGATTCACAGAGGAACAAGGCAGCAACAATGAAAATTTGGATTTTATCTACATATAAACAGATCAGAAACTACTATCCTACTGCTCATGTGACTCATTGGTTATATCCATTCTTATATTGATAGCAGGGGGTACATTATCCCTCATACTATTTAATTATTTTACAGTACAAGAATAGGATCTGTTATCCAAAATGCTGAAGACCTGAGGTTTTCAGGATAACAGAACTTTCTGTAATTTGGATCTTTATACCTTAATGCCTACTAGACCTATGCTGGTTATATAAACCCAATAAGGATTAATTATATCTTAGTTTGGATCAAGTACAAGGTACTGTTTTATTATAACAGAGAAAAAGAAAATAGTTTTTGCAAATTTGGATTATTTGTATAAAATGGAGTCTATGGGAGATGGCCTTTGTGTAATACAGAAATTTCTGGATAACGGGTTTCCAGATAACAGCTCCCATAACTGTACAGCACTGTAAAAATAATAAGCATGGCATATGTTGCCTGTAAAAGAATGCCACACGTATCATAGTTACATAGTTAAATTGGGTTGAAAAAAGACAAAGTCCATCAAGTTCCTTCTTAATAGTCCCAATTCTAGTAATACAACTAATGATGCATGGTTCACACATGAATAAATTCAAAAGAGACTAGAACATGTTAAGATTAACAAAGGTCCAGGGCCAGATGGTATTCATCCCAGGGTAATTAGCGAGCTTAGCTCTGTGATTGCCAAACCTCTTTACTTAATTTTTCAGGATTCATTGAGGTCTGGCATAGTGCTGAGAGACTGGCGAATTGCTAATGTGGTGCCTCTATTCAAAAAAGGATCCCGTTCTCAGCCTCAAAATTATAGGCCAGTTAGTCTGACATCAGTGGTAGGAAAGCTTTCTGAAGGGTTAATAAAGGTACTGGACTTCATAGCAAATCATAATACTATGAGTTTGTGCCAGCATGGTTTTATGCGTAATAGATCTTGCCAGACTAACTTAATTTCTTTTTATGAGAATGTAAGTAGAGACCTTGATTCTGGGATGACATTTTCTAATTGGACCAGTGTTGTTAGTGGAGTACCGCAGGGCTCTGTTCTAGGTCCCTTGCTTTTCAACTTGTTTATTAATGACCTGGAGGTGGGCATTGAAAGTATTGTTTCTATTTTTGCAGATGATACTAAATTGTGCAGAACTATAGGTTCCATGCAGGATGCTGCCACTTTGCACAGTGATTTGTCTAAACTGGAAAACTGGGCAGCAAACTGGAAAATGAGGTTCAATGTTGATAAATGCAGGTTATGCACTTTGGTAAAAATAATATAAATGCAAGTTATACACTAAATGGCAGTGTGTTGGGAGTTTCTTTAAATGAGAAGGATCTTGGGGTTTTTGTAAATAACAAGTTGTCTAATTCTGGGCAGTGTCATTCTGTGGCTACTAAAGCAAATAAAGTTCTGTCTTGCATAAAAAAGGGCATTAACTCAAGGGATGAAAACATAATTCTGCCTCTTTATAGGTCCCTGGTGAGGCGTCATCTGGAGTATGGGGGCAGTTTTGGACTCCAGTCCTTAAGAGGGATATAAATGAGCTGGAGAGAGTGCAGAGACTAAGTGCATCTAAACTGGTTAGAGGGAGGGAAGAGTTAAATTATGAGGGTAGAATGTCAAGGTTGGGGTTGTTTTCTCTGGAAAAAAAGCGCTTGCGAGGGGACATGATTACACTTTACAAGTACATTAGAGGACATTATAGACAAATAGCAGGGGACCTTTTTACCCATAAAGTAGATCACCGTACCAGAGGCCTCCCCTTTAGACTAGAAGAAAAGAACTTTCATTTGAAGCAACGTAGGGGGTTCTTCACAGTCAGGACAGTGAGGTTGTGGAATGCACTGCCGGGTGATGTTGTGATGCTGATTCTGTTAATGACTATAAGAGGGACTTGGATGATTTTTTGGACAGACATAATATCAAAGGCTATTGTGATACTAAACTCTATAGTTAGTATAGATATGGGTATATAGAATTTAATTAAAAGTAGGGAGGGGTGTGTGTATGGATGCTGGGTTTTCATTTGGAGGGGTTGAACTTGATGGACTTTGTCTTTTTTCAACCCAATTTAACTATGTAACTATGTAAGTTCAACCCCTCCAAATGAAAACCCAGCATCCATACACACACCCCTCCCTACTTTCACATAAATTCTATATACCCATATCTATACTAACTATAGAGTTTAGTATCACATTAGCCTTTGATATTATGTCTGTCCAAAAAATCATCCAAGTCCCTCTTATAGTCATTAACTGAATCAGAATCACAACATCACCCGGCAGTGCATTCCACAACCTCACTGTCATAACCGTTACCTTTGCTGTAAAAATTAACAATTAACGAATAAACAAAATGGCCAGGAATATTTCTTAATTAAATTCAGAAGTAATCTAAGATGGAAGCATAACGACCCCCGGGTAAAATAAATTGCATTTATGATGAAAAACAAAATGTACATTTTTACTTTTTAATCAATATTGTGACACTTGCTAAATGATTTGTCTTGTTCGTCCGCGGCGTTCAATTAGCCTCCCCGAAGCGTCTTCTCTGCACGAGTGACAAATGTAAGAATAGAAATGTATTTATTATGGAATCTCAAAGAGACGGCCGCTAATAAAATCCCTATAAATAATAAAGGATGTA
This sequence comes from Xenopus laevis, assembly GCF_017654675.1. NCBI lineage: Eukaryota > Metazoa > Chordata > Amphibia > Anura > Pipidae > Xenopus > Xenopus laevis. Next base: position 216,771,953 of record NC_054371.1, read on the forward strand.
AGAGGAAATGGGAGGAATAAAATTGACACACACACAGAACAAATCTAGTTAAGATTCCGGAGGCATACGACACCATTACACGCATGATACTACATGTAGGAATAAATACACTGCATTTCAGGCAGTGTTAATGAAAAACACAAAATATAATTAAAGGGCATGTAAAGGCAAAAAAATAAAATCCCATTTTTACTTTCTTTAATGAAAAAGAAACCTATCTCCAATATACTTTAATTATAAAATGTGTACCGTTTTTATAAGAAACCTTACTGCTGTGGATAGGAATGGTCAGATAGTCCCTAACTGCTGAGCAGGGAAACAATCATACTTATAATCATGCAAAACTCAAGCAGCTTTGTTTATGACGATCCCTAAGCAGCCCAGACCACACTGAGCATGTGCACAGTCTTAGTCTTGCAAAGATGTTTAACAAAGTAACAAGATGGTGACCCCCTGTAGCCAACTTTGAAAGCATAAATTATTTGGTTGATTAGGCTTGTGGTGCAGTAAGTTCATGTTTATATTTTATATACAAAATACAGCATTTCTAGCCTTATTCTATTTTAGACTTTACACGCCCTATAAGAAGGAGAGGATTATGTTATCTTACTTACTTTAAAAACATGCCTGGCACCATTCTTTATTAATAAATACAAGCCCTTTCCTGCCCCGTCCCTCTGGTTTATGACAATTCTAGACTTTCCCCAACAACCGCTCTGCTCTGTAACCTCCAACCTATTGAAACTGGGCCCACCATGATAAATGCCAGATGTAGGTGTATGGGTGCTAAATGGGTATGTGTTGGAAATAACTACTAGTTGCTGGAAATTATCAGTGGGGTCACTCGAGTATGGGACCACTGGTAGATTCCTTGGTACCATGGAATACAAGGTCATCCATGGAAATGCATTACAACCAAGGTCAGCATCACAGGTCACCATGATTTCCCAAGTATTGGGAGGGCAGTTTTAAGGCGTGCGTTCTTTGGTTTTCACCTGGTGAAGAACTTTTTTGACATATATTACCAAGTCATACATGTAAATCCACTAGAAGAAAAAAATGCCAATGGGAATTCTTATTCTTCCCTTCTACAAAACCATGACAGGGTCAGAGTCAATATTTTGCACCATCCTAAAATCAATCCAGTCCCCCAGTGAACACCCCAGACACAGATTTTTGGGAAGAAAAGGTTGAGGCACATTAATACAATGAAACTTAATGCATAATACTATATATATATATATATATATATATATATATATATATATATATATATATATATATATATATATATATATATATATATATATATATCTATATACTGTATATATATATATATATATATATATATATATATATATATATATACACACACACACACATATATAAAACATATATGTCATCGTAAACATTTGTACTGATTTGTACAGGTATGGGATCCATAATCCTAAAACCCATTATCCAGAAAGCTTTGAATTACGGGAAGGCCGTCTCCCATAGACTCCATTTTATCCAAGTATTTTAAATTTTTACAAATGATTTCCTTTTTCTCTGTAATAATAAAACAGTAGCTTGTACTTGATCCCAACTAAGATATAATTAATCCTTATTGGAAGCAAAACCAGTCAATTGGGTTTATTTAATGTTTACATGATTTTCTAGTAGGGATGCACCGAGTCCAGGATTCCACCGAATCCTTCTGCGCGGCTGAACTGAATCCGAATTTGCATATGCAAATTAGGGTCAGGGAGGAAAATTGCGTGACTTTTTGTCACGAAACAAGGAAGTAAAAAATATTTTCCCCTTCCCACCCCTAATTTGCATATACAAATTAGGACTCGGTATTCGGCCAAATTCAAAATAGTGGATTTGGTACATCCCTATTTTCTAGTAGAGTTAAGGCATGAAGATCCAAATTACGAAAAAAATCCATTATCTGGAATACCCCAGATCTTGAGCATTCTGGATAACAGGTCCCATACCTGTATAACAAACACCTTACTCCTAAGTAGTCCTGTAACTTAAACATATAACTGTCCAATCAAAACTTGAACGTCAAACTGGCTTGGTACCAGACTTGACCATTTGGCCAATTGAATGTACTTTGTAGGCTGTATAACTACACATGAGGTGCCACACCTACAAGCAACCCATTAACCCAAAAACTCCCCTCCTATAGGTTTGCCATTAGCGGTGGTGGAGCTGTCTAGGGGTGGGGCAATGATGTTGTGGGTCAGAGCGTGGGTGGATCCATGGGCAGCTGTGGTGGATTTGGAGCTATTTAAAGCAATAGGAGATGAAATTAGTCAGGGAGGAATTAAGAAATTAAGGGGGATTCCTAATGTAATACGGGTCCTGATCTTAGCAGGTGGTTTACTGGCTGGGTCATTAAAATACCATCCTGGTGGCAACCCTAACCTTCTAACATTTTCATTATGTCCCCAGACTCAACCACCCCTGTGGTAGAACCTGACCAACAAAATCTAGCAACAAGGGAGGCTTAAAGGAGAATTCAACCGCCCACTTATAAAAACCACTACCCTACATAGTCCCCCATCCCTGCTCCCCCCCTCCCAGGTGATAGCACCTGTAAATGCCCCTAATCCTTTAATTACCTCTCTTGCAGAGTCAGCGCAGCGGAGGTCACACGTGCCATTTTCTGGCTCTTCAGTATTCTGTAGGTCCTCTTCCTTCCCTTCTGCAATTTCCATCCCTTTTCGGCGCATGCACAGTTGTCACAAACTGGAATACTGCTCCAACTGTGCATGCGCCGATACGGCTCACTTCCCAAAGAAGACCAAAGAGCTGAAGATGGCGCCTGTGAGCTGCACTGGGAGCAGGGAGGGTAGACTATGTAGGGGTGGGGGCAGTGGGTAGGGTTTTTTTATTTGTGGGGGGTTGAATTCTCCTTTAATGCCTAATGGAAAAGGTAGTAAAAATGTGCCCCCTCTAATGCCAATCAGCTACATGGACCAATCATCATCCAAAAAATGGTGAAAGAAGGGATGAAGTCATTCCCTAGCCTTATCATGCCCCTAATAAAATATTATTATTGTCTGTCAGTAACAGAGCGGTTACACTTATTAGATATTTGATATTGGATTCATTATAATTACACTGCACCTCGGGGTCCTCCAGCAGGAGACAAGGCACAACATGACTGTCACTATACATTAAGCTAAGCACACAATAAGCAACACACATGTCACAAACCATGTAATAAAGTTACAATTTACAGTGTCCCCAGCGTGGCAAGACTTGTTCTATACGTGATATTAGCAATTAATGCGTGTGCCGATGAAATATCAGTGACAATCTGACTAATTTCCCACTGAACTGCAGTGTAAGCGAATTAGATGGAAGTGCCCAATCTCCTGCAGCCTATCTGAGCCCCATTGTCCCATGCCCAACAATTGCTTTGTGCTCAAACGTTTTCTTCTCCTGAGTGACAAAGTCAGTTGGAGACTCTAAATTGCCTTTTCATTTTCTTTTCTAATTTAGTTTTGCAGTGAAGGTTTCTTTTCCAATATAAAGCAAAAAGAAAAACATTTAAGGTGAAAGGAGTATTGTCAAGCTGGACATATAGTTTGGTTCATTTTAACCGGTGATGCCCGATCATGGATGTTGCTTAAAGCAGGTGCTTCATTTTGAATTCCAGGCTTGGAGGCAAGTTTTGGTTGCATAAAAACCAGTTGTACTGCCAAACAGACTCTCCTATAAGTGCATAAAGGGGCTTCCAAAAACCAATTACAGCCCTTGTTTTGCACCATTTCATGCATGTGTTGCTCCCCAACTCTTTTTACATCTGAATGTGGCTCAAATGTAAAAAAGGGTTGGGGACCCCATATTTATTCACTAATGAAAGGAACTAAGGCCAAAGGTACCAGCCTTCTAGTAAGTGTCAGACTGGGGGGGTCTGGGCCCATCGGGGCTGCCACATCAGGGGTCTGGACACCATCTGGACCCCCTGCCCCAGCCGTGTTCTTCTCCTGCCTCCTTTTCCATCCCGCCAGCACATACATTTTTATATATTTTGCGGCCACAATTGGGCATGGGGGAGGGGGAGTAGCGCACAGTTTCAGCAGGAGTCAGGCAGCCATGGGGGGCGGCTTTGGGCTGGACCCACAAGGGCTGGGGACTACCAGGTTTTTTACCTGATGTCCCAATGGCCCAGTCCAACCCTGAGGGCAGTTGCAGCCCATTTGCTGACTCACAGCTGCCATAACACTTCTGTGTCCACTAGAGCAGCAGTTAGGGCCACCTATCATTCCTTCATATCAACCTGAGCTAACTGATACAATTTTTGGGGGCTGGAGGTGAACAGCATCCATTTAACAACCTCTGTTATAAAAAGAAAACAGTGCTACCTAATTAACATGCCTGTATGCCTTTGGAACCTTGGAGGGGAACCAAAGTATTCAAAGGGAAACCCACGAAAACACGGGGAGAACATGGAAACCCCTTGCAGATAGTGTCCTTGCTGGAATCCAATGCTGCACCACCATGATTAAAGCAGATCTAATAAATTATACATCTTTGCACTTATACATACCCAATAATAGGAAGATGCAAAAACATAGCATTGCCACTACTGTTTTCTATGGTGCACAGTCAAGCAACATGGAAAACACACAAACATACAGAAAAGCAATGGCTTCTGAGCACAATGGGTTCTTGCCTGCAGAAAGTCCACGTGCATCAAACCCTACTTGTCTTTGGTTAATAAAAGATCCGTGAGAAGCAGGTTCCACGTCCCACTTGCAGTTTTCTTCTCCTTGCACAACTAGGTGTATTTTGCCCTTTTGGACACTCAATAAAGCTAATTGCTGTTGCTATGGGCAACTGTCTTGCTACAATTTAGTGTGAAAAATGGTAGTAAATCTTCACCGTAGCCATATTTGTGTTTTGTCTACACAATTCCAATAAAAGGAAACCACAACAAATGTATTTGCGCTGAAGCCTACACTATAAAGCCGTACATAGAACAATTCAGATGAGCTGCAAGCAGCGTGGGTAACTTAAGTGTTGCTATTGATAGAAATGTGTTTTCTGCTGCATTGTAATGCAAGTGAATTACACCTGAAATTGCACTCATGGAATGATTATATAGGCGGTATGGGGCCACTTTGGATGAGAAGAATAATGGTATTCTTTAGCAGGGAATGGAACACGTAAATGGAACATTTAAAGGAACACGTAATAATGATTTGTTATACAGCAGAGTGAGGATTTCAATTAAGAAAACATAAGAATGATTGAAGATGAATGTACTATGTACAGCCAGGGTAAACTGTCCAATCTGCAATTGGTTGCATTTGGCAGCACTGTATTAATGAGAGGTGGGGAAGTATGTACGTATTCTTATTGCTGCTCCCTACCTGTATCGCAACTTGCATGTGATTCAGACATTCAAGTAAGGGAGCACCATAATGGAACCCTGCGCTATGGTGCCCTGCTCTTTGAATGACCACTGAGTGCACTTTTGTGACCCTTAGTGCCCAATAAATGGCCTATGAGTCCCCATTCAGGCACAAAATGCATTTGACTTATGTATGTCCTAATAAAGTCTTTTTAACTTTATAAATACTTGGGCTACTGCTTCACTAGTTGTGGGTCTCTTCCTTTTTTGAATTTTCCATCGGTAAATGACCCCTAAAGAATATAACAGTCACTCCACTATTCTCCTCCATGTTTCTACTAAGATTTCTCATGGAAATCATTTTATAACTGTGCTTTATAGACGCAAAGTTGCATGACTTCAGTATCTCACTGCAATCATAAGATCGATTTGACTAGTTTTGTCCAGTTTGAATAATAAAAATAAAAATGGTAGAATGGCTTCGGTACTGTATTCTTTTGTTGTCTGGAACCCTCTTGGGTGGAGCAGACCTGATGTTCCACAGTAAACTCCAGCTGTTGATGTTTTGTCGGTGCTGGAGGATAATACTGTTGTAGATGGTCCCATTGTAGCTCAGCAGTGACATTGGGGTATTATTACTTTTTTATTGACCACCCAATGGAATTTTTAGACTGGCATCCTATAACATTCTGTGGTCATTGGCATGGAGATGTTTCACTCAAATGATTTTTGTGTGTATTGGTATTGCCTTGCTACAGTCTCTAATGGGAAGAGCAGAACTAAGCTGTGACAAGTATATGTACCCTCCTGTGCAAACAAGAACCTCTGTCTATAAGAATCTTTTGGCCTGCTCACTTTACTCAGAAAAAGGGTGAAAAAAACTTAACTGACTATAAACTCTTCTTCACTATGCTGAAGACCACTGTCTGCTTGCTAAAGCAATGTTTTACCTCTTGTGATGGGGTTAAGTGCAGCCACGCAACCATAGAATTCCTTTCTTTGAAGTTCCTCATGGGACCGTAGCTGATGCTGCTGCAGCTTGATGTTTCCAGTAAACTAACTCCGATTGGTTGATCTCTTTTGTGATCTGTGTGTTCAACCAGTTTACAGACATCACAGGTAAGGAGATTGCCCAAGCTGGTTAAGCTTTCCTTCAGAATTCTAGGAGACCTTTAGAAGGATTTTCACAAAGATACTGTATATACTCGAGTATAAGCCGTCCCGAGTATAAGCCGAGGTACCTAATTTTACCTCCAAAAACTGGGAAAGTTTATTGACTCGAGTATAAGCCTAGGGTGAGAAATGCAGCAGCTTCTGGTAAGTTTCAATCAAAAAATTGAGGGTTTCTGCTCCCATTGGAGGTGCCGGCGTCTTGTTTTTGGATGCCGGCGACTATTCTTGGACATCGGCGACTATTCTTAGGCGCCGGCGACTATTCTTAGACACCGGCGACTATTCTTGGACGCCGGCGACCGTTTTTGCGCTTGACCCGAGTATAAGCCGAGGTAGAGTTTTTCAGCATATTTTTGGGGCTGAAAAACTCGTCTTATACTATATACGGTTACTCATATTATTAGATCATGCTACGAATGAAATCTTAGGGGGTTATTTATCAAAGGTTGAATTTTAGAGTTGTATATACCTCGAATGAACTCACAACTCTAATGGTTTTTAATTTAAGAAAAAACTGGAATGGAAAAAACATGAATCAGCGAGTTTGGATTAACAACCCGAAAACCCAGAGTTTTCGGGCAAAAAAAAAAAACTGGAATCGCTTGAATTGATCAGGCAAAACCCTCGGAAAAAAAAAATATGAAGGCTATTAACATTTTCAAATGGTTCAACGGACCTCTGCCGTTGACTTCTATATGACCTCAACAGGTTTTAGATAGTGTATTTTTAGATTCAAGCTATTTTCAGGGTCAGGGTTTATCACATTTTTTTAACCCAATAGATTTTTTACTCTAACATAGCCTCAAAAACATGAATTGTTTGTAGAAAACACAACTTGAACCTTCGTAAATCTGTCCCTTAATATTGTGGAATATAACACTGAAAGCCGTAAGTTGCTGTTGCTATGCCATGTTTCTAGACCCTACCGTGACGCGGAATTTTTCAAACACATGTCTAATGAGCCATAATAAAGACAGAGGAGATCCTCTAATGTCCACCCTAAAACAAATGTGGCATTCTCCAAATTAGTTTGATCACACATAAATCTTTAATAGTTCAGACTTTTGAAGGCAATCCGGCTTTAAAAAAAGACACTTTAATGCATTTCCGGCAGACAGGATATGATGTCACTGACATAAGATTGAGGAGCAGTGATGGGCAAATCGCGAAACGGTGATTCGCCCATCACGACGAAGTGGCGTAATGTTGACGCCCACGTCAATTTTGACACCTGGGTTAAAGTCAATGGGCGTCTGAATAATGTTGACGCGTGACAGTTTTGACACAATCAACTATTCCGACGCGCGTCCAGATTTTTTTGATACCAGCGGATTTTCACTGCAGTTTCGTGAATTTATTCGCCAGTGGCGAAACATGGTAATTTGCCGCAAATTCGTGCCTGCCGAATTTATTCGCCCATCACTATTGAGGAGGATATAGCTTTGTTTTATTAGTTCGCCTGGTCTGAGGCGGCAAAGTAAACTCTGGCCAGAGCGAAAAGTCACCTGTTAGTGAATTGGCGATGTCCCCGCAGATGGGATTTCTGGCAATTTTCACTAGCATCGGCCACTTTGCCCTTTAGTGAATCTGCCCCTCTGTTTGTTATATCAGCTTCTGCCCAATGGGTAAGCAAGAGAAACATCTTACCTTCCTCAGTATGGACTTTATTGTTGTCCTGTTCATTAGATAAAAAAAATGAGCTAAATACAGTTACTGAGTTATCACATGAAGATAAGTCCCTCTTCTTGTATTATCATTTCTCTGTTAATTCAAGTCAGACAAGCATTTGAAATATCCATATGAATACAGTCCATGCTTGACTTATTCTGCTGCACATCATGGGTGCTCGAGTGAAACAAAAGGCTTGCAGGCTGCGGGAGACATTGCACTACATTAAAAACATAAATAAGCTGCTGCACAAAGTGGTGAAATATCCAGCGGTAGTGAAATCTATTTTCTAATCAGCCATGTATAAAGGCACAATGCGTATGGGACACAATACACTTACATTTGTTGTGAGTACAGGGGGGTCCCTAGGATGCCATCATTTTCTCATGTTATTTTCTGTACAAGATAAGAGCAAACGATGTAGGCTGATGTGAGAACCTTGGAGTAGCCGCCACCTCCAGAGGTTCCCCATAATCCCAGGGTTCCTTTGCACTGATAGACACACTGCACTCCATTTAGAACAGGCTGCTACTGCTACTGATTAAGGGGCTCATTTACTTTTCTCTTGGGGTGTAAGTGCTCAGGCTGTGGGAGAACCCCTATGTGTCCCCTCCCCTGCCCCCTCACCAATACACCGTTTCTATTGGGAAAGAAATCCCTTTCAGCCCTTCATCTAAATGCCACCCACCTATGGTGCTCTTTGAAGCCAGCATTGTGATATGCAGGTAATGCTTCATTCAGGCACAGATCTTTATGCTCCATTTTAGGAATGCAAAAAGCATTGCCTTGGGTGCAAGGAGCTGATCAACGTGCAAAGAACAGGACACTTTGCCCCTGAATGACAAAATTTGGCTTTTATACAAATATTTAGAAAAATATTCATAATATTTTAATATGTTTAACATTTTAACTTTTTTTGTAATGAAATATCATGAATTGGCTGTTTTGGTGTGTATTGGAAAAAAAGGCTTATGGAACTACTTTAGTTCGGAGGATTTTTCTTGAAAATGTTTCACCACTCATCTGAGTGGCTTCTTCAACTGAAGTGGTAGGGAATTCCCGGCATTTAAGTCCAGTTGCCTTTGACTTAATTCTACTAGATATTGTATAGCATGACCTGGATAAATGAGAATCTTCATCGACATTTAGATTGGAGGAATTGGAGCAGCTCAGAGTAGCAGTCCAATAGTAGTTGGGTCACATTCAGAGGTCTGGCCAATCAGGTACAGAATCCAAGATATAGGAAATCCACTGGGTAAAGGCTAGAGAACAGACAGGCCTTCAGAAGCAGAAACCCAGGATGATAAACTCATAATCAGGGTCTAATGCTCAGGAACTCAGTATAAGAAGTGCATCTAGATCACAGCACAAGAGTCTCATGATCAAACAGAGAGGACTTTCTTCTATAGACATTTGGTATAGAAATTGCCTGTAGTTGGTCTCAATGAGGCTGCCAATGGAAGTGGTGGGCGTCGAGGAGGAGCTGAAGAGAGGCTCTCCAGAAGCATCTTCAAAGCTCATCTCAAGGAGCCCACTGTGGCTCACACAGACTTAGTGCTGCTTCGCTACCAAACAGTCGTGGGTTTCAGGCAGGCCAGGGCTATTCCTTACTTTTACCTGTGCCTTACATTTTTAATATCTCACAGTTTCATATCTGTGTAAAGAGGTTTAACTGTGGACTTCTGAAGTTGACCTCTGCAAAGAGTATGGCAGTGCCCAGAGGAATATTATAACTTTTGTAATGACCCAACTAGTTTATTTATATTGATATTTTATGGTGTAATTTATACTAATATTATTTGCCACTAACTCTAAGGAATAATGTATCCCCTATTGTAATATATAAGGATGTTAGAAGTTGCCATGGAGTTCCATGGTCACTTTTAAACAGACAGGCATACAGTCGATATACTGCTGTAAAGGTTAGCATTCACTGTAAAATGTCTACTAACCAATGGAAACATTTTTATTGTGTCCATGAGGAGTTTGTGTAAAAAATCCGATTACAATCATACCTGATAAATTTTATTGATTTCCCTTTCATAGAAAGGAAGTCCTATTTCCTTTGCTTTTATTCGCCAGCTGCTTGATCTTTTTTTGTTCTTATTACAGGTATGGGACTTGTCATGCAGAATGCTCGGGACCTGAGGATTTCTGGATAAAGGGTCTTATGTTATTTGAATCTCTATAACGTAAGTCCACTAAAAAAAAGTTTCCCCACCAATAAGGATTAATTATATCTTAGTTGGGATCAAGTTACTGTTTTATTATTGCAGAGAAAAAGGTAATTATTTTAAAACATTTTAATTATTTGATTAAAATGGAGTCTATGGGAGACAACCTTCCCGTAGTTCGGAGGTTCCTGGAAAAAAGGGTTTTTGGATAACGGATCCTAGTCCTGTATTTTACCTTTCCTCACGTATAAAAAAATGTATCTTTTAGAAGAAAAAGTAATTGTAAGCCTTGTTTCTTTTCTCTATACACCCAATGATTACTGCTGGCAATTTATTCTTTTCAAAGTCTAAACTTGATTACAAATGTTGTTTTTACTAGAATAATTCCTTTTATGCTTCAGACTAAGCATCACAACTTTAAGTAAAGGGACACGGGAAGAGGGGTGCCCTTAAATAACTCTCTTGCTTTCTCCTGTACCCCCATTTCATAGCAGTAGTTAAGAGGGGACCACTTACACAGGGTCGGACTGGAGCAATGGGGGCCCACCGGGACTGCCACATGAAGGGCCCTCCAGGCAGTCACCGGGGGCCCTTCCCAACTAACCTCAGCACGTGCCTGTGTGAATGACAGTGTAGTGCGCGCCTGCCGGTGTATTGTGCGCCTGTGCGAATGCCGATGTGCGCGGCTGCGCAAAACTCGGTGCTGTCATAATGCCGCATGCCTGTGCTGAGGAACAGCTGCACAAGTTTTTTAAGGGGGCGCCTGAATGGGGGACAGGTCTGGGCTAGCGGGGGGCCAAGAGGGCAGGGGCCCACCGGGTTTTTTCCCGGTGTTCCGCCGGCCCAGTCCGACACTGCACTTGCACTATGTTCTTTCCATTATTGAAGAGCCTACTTTCAAATGTAGCAACTGATATATTTATATACTGTATATATATATATATATATATATATATATATATATATATATATATATATATATATATATATATATATATATGCCTGAAGTCCCTCAGGGACAAATAAAGTAATTTCCCCCTGATTTAGCAAAGGAAGAGAGAATGGCTAATAAAGAGAGCCAGTGTAAAATGCCATTTCCATTGGCTGCCAGCTGTGCTCTGTAGTCTCATGCACCCGGCAGACGAGAAAAAAAATGAAATGATGCTATTTTGTCTGTGAAGGTTCTCATTCATCCAGTTCATGGTATATCTATAGTAATAAGTCAAATCAACTGGACTTGCTGTGTTTTTCTTTTTCCTTGTTTGGTTAGTCATCCATAGGGCTTTCTGAGTTATGCTATTTTGTCTTCCCGCTCTCTCCGGAGCGTGCGTCAACCTTTGTTCAGCAGGTGGCGCCAAAGTCTTTAAAGGGAAAGCAGATCAGAAACTCAATATAATGAATGCATATTTTAACAGAAACCAATAATTTGACATCATAGTGGGTATATTCCACAATAATAGGGGAGCTGTGCTGAATGTAATTGCAGTTATTTCCAATCAGTCATGCAAATTAGGTATAGACGTGGGTTGCGGGCTACCTCCATGCATTGCTCAGTAAATTGAGTGCGGCTAGGAGCAAATCAGTCCGATTTACTTAAACTGAGCCTTCAGTACGGCGGCATTAATAGCCGTCTCATGGAATCATTAGCTTCCTGACATTGGTGATTACTGTACATGTTAAAGTGACTTTCGTCAGTGATTTGAATTGTTTAAAAATCTTTCCATTTTATTGGATTATGCCATTACAACATGAAGAATCATTTGAATTCTACAGGAATGAGATCCGTTATACAGAAAGCCCTTAATTACAGGGAGACCGTCTCCCATAAACTCCATTTTAATCAAATAGCTAAAATATTTCAAATGAATTTCCTTTTTCTCCGTAATAATAAAACTGGACCCCAACTAAGATCCAATTCATCCTTACTGGAGCAAAACAACCATATTGGGTTTATTTAATATTAAAATTATTTTTAAGTAGACTTCAGGTATGGAGATCCAAATTATGCAAGGATCCCTTATCCGGAAAACCCCAGGTCCCGAGCCTTCTGGATAACAGGTACCATATCTGCATATGGGTATATTGCTGCTTTTTGCGGTGAATGTTGTATGCTTATTAATAGGGCCATATTTATAAATCTGTGTTCAACATCATGAATCTTAATGAAGGAAATAATCAATGACAAAGGACTAAGTTCCAAATTTAAGTAAGACTAACACCCAGTGCCGGGCCAAGTCGGTCGGGCGCCCAAGGCAACCCGACCGACTACATCGCCCCCTTCAGAAGTGTGCGCATGCACATGCGCAGAAGAGTGCGTGTCTAGGAAGATTGCGCGTCTGTGCGCGTTTAGGAAGAGTGCGCGTCTGTGCGTGCCTAGGAAGATGGCGATTGCTGCTACAGGCGGGGAAAGAAGAGGCCGAACTAGGGGCAAGGCGCAGAAAAGGTACGGTGCCTGGCGCCCCTCCATATTTGCGCCCTAGGCACGTGCCTCTTCTGCCTACCCCTAGTTCCAGCCCTGCTAACTAGTGATGGGCGAATTTATTCACCAGGCGCGAATTTGCGGTGAATTTGCGCGATTCGCCGCCAGCGAATAAATTCGCGAAACGGCTGCGAAAATTCGCTGCAAAAAATTCGCCGGCGTCAAAAATCTTTTTTCCGAAAAACGGACGCCGGCGTCAAAAACGGGCGCCGGCGTCAAAAACGCCGGCGCCGTTTCAGCTGTTTCTCCTCTAATGGAAAATAGCTGGTGAAGAAAGTGTTGATGTAACATTAGACTTAGCCTACCCAAACAAAAAAATCAATCTCGCCTATGTTTATGGTGTTAGCAGTAGTGATGGGCGAATTTGCGCCGTTTCGCTTCGCTGAAAAATTCGCGAATTTCACGCGAAATTCGTGAAACGGCGCAAATTCGCCCATCACTGCTGCTAACACCATAAACATAGGCGAGATTGATTTTTTTGTTTGGGTAGGCTAAGTCTAATGTTACATCAACACTTTCTTCACCAGCTATTTTCCATTAGAGGAGAAACAGCTGATTCAGTCCCATATTATAAAAATTGTAATTCACCTGTCTGAGCACACAGGGTGGATTTTTGTCTAAAACTGCTATACAATCTGAAATCTATCCCATAATATTCATAGCATTCTCTTATCATCAAAATTATAGAAAAAGTTCAGTTCATCCACATTATTGGAAATCAAGACAAATGATTGGTTTGTTTAACATTAACCCAAGTTAACTGGTCAACTTCCACATAAAACATATGCTAAGGATATGCTAAATAAGTCATTTGTGAGACATCGTAAGCGCAGAAAGTATAATGCAGATATATTTTGGTTAACTAGCAAAAAGCAGTAGCTGCCTTTTTACTGAAGTTTCAAAGTAATTTTACAAGTAACTCATATCAACCAATAAGATGTTTGTTTTTAAACATATGACCAGTAAATGCTACCTGCTGATTGGTTGCTATGGGTTACCGCCCTTGGTCAAACATAGTGCATTTTATTAATAACAATAGCGCCTAACAAGAAATCAGGAGAAGGCTTAGTAGAGAACTATCTATAGTATGGGTTAAGGTTTTCATGGTCAACCAAAATGCGTCATATATGGAAAGCTACATTAAATTACAGATCTGTAAAGAGCAGGCAAAGATGCCAAGAGTGTTGCTCATGTGCTCTGAAAGGAAAGAGGATAATCCTTTTGATGACAAGAACATAAACACAAAAGGGGCATGGTCAGAACATGGAGCAGGACATGATTGTGACTGTGAATTCTGTTGACTTCTGTGTCAGACTAGGGGTTCAGGGCTCATTGGAGCTGCCACTTTAAGCGCCCACCGCCATCATCCCCTCTGTGAACTCCCACCCCCCAATGCCCCGTTGTGTACCTCCTCTCTCCTCTTGGGACTCCTGGTCAGCAGGGGGGTGTGGGGTCTGCAGATCCTCACCAGCAGGGAGGGCAGCAGTTCTGGGGGCTGGGACAAACCAGTTTTTTTCCCAGTGACTTGCCAGCCCAGTCCAACCATGACTTTAATATTTTTTGCTACCAGTTGCCACCTGGTTGGCAGAAGCGTAACTAGAGGGGGGCTGGCCCTGGTGCAGGACGCGCAGCCGGGCCCCGCCCCCCTCCATACACCCGGAACTGGCCGGGAATATGTACCGCACAGCGGTGCGTGGACTGCCGGAGGGGCCATGAGGGGGTGCGGGCCCTGGCCCGCTCACACCCCCTGCTCCCCCGGTAGTTCCGCCACTGCTGGTTGATATTTCACCCTCCTAGCTGATAAAACATTGTCTAAGGCTGGGGGCAGCATTTAAAATGTACTAACAATGGAATTGCTGGTATATTACCCATTTTTACTTCCCACTCAGGGATCCACATGAGCAGCCCTAGATCGGGCAAATCCATCACTAGGGAACAATGCCAGGACCACAGAGGAAACCACTGTAAAAATGCAGAAGCAGGGGAAGCCTCAATCATTTTTACCCCAATTATTTAACTGAACTCACTAGTGATGGGTGAATAATTTGGCAGGTGCGAATTTGCGGCAAATTTAATTATATTATATAATAAATTCACGAAACTCCCGCGAAAATTCAACCGCGTCAAAACATTTTTGGACACGCCTCGGAAAAGTCACTCACGTCTAAACCTTTGTGCATCAACTCTATTTAGGCGCTCATTGACTATAACCCCATCGTCAAAATTGATGCGGATGTCAATTTTCGAGTTTTGCAAATTTTTTGCTGTTTCGCGAAAACGGTGAGAAATTTGCCCATCACTAGAACTCACCCATTGCGCACGTTCTGTACTAGAAAGGAAGTCTAAAGTCTACTTAACAGGGGACATAAAGCTTTTTCTAGCATATGCAGATTTATTATTTATGATTATGTCCAAAAATTGGTTGCTAATTAGTATTGCAGGTTTGCAAACTATAGATAAACATTATGGCTCTGAAGTTAATTCCCTTTTAAACATTCATTCTATGGTTCTGGCATTCTCTAGCACGTGTCTATACTTTTAATTAATGAGCAGCACTTAAGGCAGGGACAGAAGTGCACCGCATACATAATTCCCTGCTCGCTTTGACTTGATCATTTGAAAGGTTAAATGTCAATCTGCCGCGGGTTGAGCCGCAGGAATTCCATCATATTTATTCCGTACATTGACTTCAGTCTGCAGAACTTTGAATCAAATGCTTTCGACTAATACAAGTGTTTTGTCGTGGAGAATCGCTAGGATTGTGAGAACTCACAAGGCTGGGGAGTGGGAGGTGTAACAATAGAAGGAAAAAGAATAAAGGGAAAGGAAGGCAAACCTATGTGATGTTTGGTCAATGCAGTTTACAATCTAAGGTTGATATCACAGTCACACAGTAGGGTCAGTTGTATTAGGTGCCAGAAGGATCACACTATTTCAAGATTCGGACAAATTCCAAATCTTTTGTCAATGATTCGGCCAAATCTGAATCCTGCTGAAAAAGGCTGAATGTTGGCCAAATCCCGAACCAAATCCTGGAGCCAATTAACCTGCCTGTGTATGTTTGGAGTGTGGGAGGAAACCCGCAGTCATCGGGAGAACATACAAACACCTTCTATTATTAAAGAAAGGAGAGTTTATGTATCTCTCCAAAGAGTCTCTGGGTGGTGGCCTGTTTGGATAACGGGTTTCCAGATAATGGATCCCATACCTGAATTGACCTTGTTAACCTGCCTTTAATAAAGCATGTTCCTGTTTTCAAGCAACTATACTGACTGTGCTTCCTCTTGGGTCAGCACCAAAACCCTTAAAGGGATTCTGTTATGATGTTGTTTCTAAATTACAGTGTTTACAGTTATAATATTGGTGTGTAGGGGCATCTCAGGTCATTTTGCCTGATCATGTGCTTTCAGAAAGAGCCAGCACTTTAGGATGGAACTGCTTTCTGGCAGCCTGTTGTTTCTCCTACTCAATGTAACTGAATGTGTCTCGCTGGGACCTGGATTTTACTATTGAGTGCTGTTCTGAAATCTACAAGGCAGCTGTTAGCTTGTGTTAGGGAGCTGCTATGTGTTTACCTTCCCATTGTTCTGTTGGGGGGGGTGATATCACTCCAACTTGCAGTACAGCAGTAAAGAGTGACTGAAGTTTATCAGAGCATAAGTCACATGACTGGGGGCAGCTGGGAAACTGACAATATATCTAGCCCCATGTCAGATTTTAAAATTAAAAATCTGTTTGTTCTTTTGAGAAATGGATTTCAGTGCAGAATTCTACTGGAGCAGCACTATTAACTGATGTGTTTTGGAAAAAAAACATTTTTTTCCATGACAGTATCATGGAACCAGCCGCACTTGGTGGTGTGACGTGTGAGTTTGCTCCTGGTTCGGTTCCTGACACATTTATTCACAAATTCATGGGTAGGACTGCTTCTAGCCGAGTGTCACAAATGTAAATTTGAAATCAACAAAATATTATATAGTATATGCAGTTATATTTCTGCAAATGAAGGATCTTTAAAGGCAACGTAGCGACATGGCGTCACACTGCTGGCTCTAAATATACTTTCAATTCATTTATTTTCACTTACCTTGGGCTGATTCAAGATTCCAAAGGAGACTTTCTGTATGTGACTAGTCAGCTATTTCCCTTTCAGTCCTATTCAATTCAGGCCAAGATGGCTTCTTTATTGCATTATCTGCAAAGAGAGAAAAACAAACACACGCACAAAGAGACACGTGTATCTCAGCTACTAGGGGAAACATTGTGGGGGTGTATGTATACATTTGTATGAAAATATATAAAGCTGGGGTCAACAATGTGATAAATGAAAATGTAAACACACTTGTAAAGGCCCCTATTTGTACACTTTATTTTCTCCCTTGTACCTGTCTAATGGAAATATTAAGGGGTTGATATATAATTATTTTATTCTTGGTCCCCTCCCCCTCCAGACATTAGAAGGCCATGCATGGCCCAATCTGTACAGTATCTGTAGAACTGACCCATTGGCCAAATAATACCATACGTCGGACTGTACATATGCAAGGATCTCAACTTCTGTTGGATCTGTTATTATGTTAGTTGTTAGAATTTTTAATTCCAAGATATTAAAGGATACATGTACTGTTAACATGAATGAATTTTGTTACAACATTGTCACCTGCTGGTCATTTTCCCACCAGTCTGACCACCAAGTAGTCAAGGAAGTTGTCAGGAGAAAGAAAGAGGCTGCTCTGATGTTCTTCTGCTTAGGAAAGATTTGAGAAAGGTTTCTAATACCAATTATCTTTTCTCCATAAGATATTACCACAGAGGTGGTAATGACAGATTGTTTGGTGGTTCAGTTGCAAGTTCTGGGGAAAAATGGGAATATGTCTTAATGAACTGCTCACCAGGGAACTTAAATTTTGGGGTCAACATAGAATATTTGCCTTCTGCAAGGTTGAACCAGCACCTGGCCATACCTACTGTATTTGGCTCCAATGCTTCTTTATAGTCGAGTGGGTTTCCACCATACAGGACTACAGTTGTCAATCCCTGTGTTGTGATTGGCTGCAACGTTAGATTGATGCATGTGTAGCCAGTTAGAGAAGGTTCCTGCTCCTGGTGGAACTTTGCACCATATGTATTATTATGCCAAGCACCATTTCCTCTTTGGGGCAAACCATTTGCCGGAACACAGATCTGTGGTGGCCTCATGCTCATATAGAAGTCGGAAACATTAATGGAGTAATTCAGAGCCTCCAGCAGGGGGGCACAAAAGTCACTCTTGTCCCGGGTCCCAGCGATTTCAGGGTTCTTAGGGCCAGCGCATGCTGCCCCCCGGGGGAGGCCTGGACACCAACGTTTTTTAACCTACAATTTCTGATGGCCTGGGGTCCTGGGGTGATTTATGGTTGAGGGTAGAAAATCTCTACTCGCCATACTCTCCACGACTAAGGTGGTCTATTCCTTGGACTCACTTTTGCTTTTAATTCTAGTGATGCCAGGATTCAGTTTACTTTTTACATGTAAAATGTTTTTTTTTACCATTTATCCCATATCAGTATGAAATGCGCTTAAAAAAAGTGTCAGCAGCTTTATGGCCACAATAAATATTTATGACATGTGCGTTTGCAAGTGTGACGGAAGCGTTAAGCTGATTCTCACGACTCTCCTGGGAAGATACCCAACGTAACAAGGAAAGGCAGACATGAGCCCTTCAAGAATGACAGACTCCAGCAGCTGTGGTAACAAGCACAAAATGTGGTGTGAAATATTATTCCGTACATTCTCAGTGCTCTGACTTGTCAGGGCTCCACGATATAGAGTGAAAGCCTTATCTTTTAGCCAAAGTCGCTTGCTTATTCAACAGCAAACTGACCTAAGGCACTGTCTTTAATTAGTCAAAGGCTTTCATTTGATAAAAAGATGTATATTATCCAAGTATTTATAATATTTAAAATAAGTTAATGCATTTTAATTTCTAAATCTGGTTTTATAAAACTCCTCTATAACAGTACAGAGTATCACCTGCCCATTCTGCCCTTGAATTCAAGATGGAATCATTGTTGGTATGTCATTCAGATGTACAGTAATTGAATTGAAGACCAAATGAAAACCACTGAAGAAACCACTCTGATGAGTGCTGAAACATTTTCAAGAGAAATTCAGAAAGTCCTATTGCTTTAGACTTAATTCTACTAGATACTGTATATTATGACCTGGATGAATGAATATCTTCATAGACACCTCATACTACATCAGTATTATATGACCCTTTTTATGGGGTTCTACTGCAGAAAAGTATTGAGATCTCACAGTTCTCAAAAGGGCCATTTGCTATTATGACTCTTTGGCATTTTATTTATATTGCACACAGCCTTTCTACCCTAGAACATGGACAATTCCAGTTTTACCAAGCATCTACACCAAGGTCTTCCTCAGGCTGTTAAATCTCATTGCTAGCAAACCACCAAAGCACCAATCTCATTTTGAAACCTGGACTTTTCTGATATATGGCAACAGAATGGAAACAGAAACGTGACTAAACTGAGACTAGAACAAGATGGTGTCTATAGTAACAGTGGATAATAGTCGCTGGCAAGGGAGTGTGACTGTGGGATAGCAGGTATAGTAGGGAGAGATGGTGTCTATAGTAACAGTGGATAATAGTCTCTGAGAAGGAAGTGTGACTGTGGGATAGCAGGTATAGTAGGGAGAGATGGTGCCTATAGTAACAGTGGATAATAGTCTCTGGGAAGGGAGTGTGACTGTGGGATAGCAGGTATAGTAGGGAGAGATGGTGTCTATAGTAACAGTGGATAATAGTCTCTGAGAAGGAAGTGTGACTGTGGGATAGCAGGTATAGTAGGGAGAGATGGTGCCTATAGTAACAGTGGATAATAGTCGCTGGCAAGGGAGTGTGACTGTGGGATAGCAGGTATAGTAGGGAGAGATGGTGCCTATAGTAACAGTGGATAATAGTCTCTGAGAAGGAAGTGTGACTGTGGGATAGCAGGTATAGTAGGGAGAGATGGTGCCTATAGTAACAGTGGATAATAGTCTCTGAGAAGGAAGTGTGACTGTGGGATAGCAGGTATAGTAGGGAGAGATGGTGCCTATAGTAACAGTGGGATAATAGTCTCTGGGAAGGGAGTGTGACTGTGGGATAGCAGGTATAGTAGGGAGAGATGGTGCCTATAGTAACAGTGGGATAATAGTCTCTGGGAAGGGAGTGTGACTGTGGGATAGCAGGTATAGTAGGGAGAGATGGTGCCTATAGTAACAGTGGGATAATAGTCTCTGGGAAGGGAGTGTGACTGTGGGATAGCAGGTATAGTAGGGAGAGATGGTGCCTATAGTAACAGTGGGATAATAGTCTCTGGGAAGGGAGTGTGACTGTGGGATAGCAGGTATAGTAGGGAGAGATGGTGCCTATAGTAACAGTGGGATAATAGTCTCTGGGAAGGGATTGTGGCTGTGGGATAGCAGGTATAGTAGGGAGAGATGGTGTCTATAGTAACAGTGGGATAATAGTCTCTGGGAAGGGAGTGTGACTGTGGGATAGCAGGTATAGTAGGGAGAGATGGTGTCTATAGTAACAGTGGGATAATAGTCTCTGGGAAGGGAGTGTGACTGTGGGATAGCAGGTATAGTAGGAAGAGATGGTGTCTATAGTAACATTGGATAATAGTCTCTGGGAAGGGAGTGTGACTGTGGGATAGCAGGTATAGTAGGGAGAGATGGTGTCTGTAGTAACAGTGGATAATAGTCTCTGGGAAGGGAGTGTGACTGTGGGATAGCAGGTATAGTAGGGAGAGATGGTGCCTGTAGTAACAGTGGGGATAATAGTCTCTGGGAAGGGAGTGTGACTGTGGGATATCAGATATAGTAGGGAGAGATGGTGCCTATAGTAACAGTGGATAATAGTCTCTGGGAAGGGAGTGTGACTGTGGGATAGCAGGTATAGTAGGGAGAGATGATGTCTATAGTAACAGTGGATAATAGTCTCTGGGAAGGGAGTGTGACTGTGGGATAGCAGGTATAGTAGGGAGAGATGGTGCCTATAGTAACAGTGGATAATAGTCTCTGGGAAGGGAGTGCGACTGTGGGATAGCAGGTATAGTAGGGAGAGATGGTGTCTATAGTAACAGTGGATAATAGTCTCTGGGAAGGGAGTGTGACTGTGGGATAGCAGGTATAGTAGGGAGAGATGGTGTTTATAGTAACAGTGGATAATAGTCTCTGGGAAGGGAGTGTGACTGTGGGATATCAGGTATAGTAGGGAGAGATGGTGCCTATAGTAACAGTGGGATAATAGTCTCTGGGAAGGGAGTGTGACTGTGGGATAGCAGGTATAGTAGGGAGAGATGGTGCCTATAGTAACAGTGGGATAATAGTCTCTGGGAAGGGATTGTGACTGTGGGATAGCAGGTATAGTAGGTATACAGCTGCTCACTAACTTTCCTTAACCTGTCACTCCTATAGTGACCTATTATAGTTTATGACCTGACACTTGATTGCTCCAATACTGAGGTCTACCTCCACCTCAGGCCCTAACAGCAACACACCACCTCCTCCAGTGAGTGGGTGCACAAGAAAGAGGCAGAACACATGGAAGCAGCGATGGGCCAGCCCGGTCAGGCATCCTGGTCAGTTGAGCGCCCACGAGAGAAGGTCTGTGCCTGGCACCCCAAAAGCTTTGCGCCCTTGGCACGTGCTTATTCTTCCTACCCTTAGTTTCGGCCCTGCATGGGAGCATCTTTTTTATGACCTCTGGGAACTACTCTCCCTCCCTCTCTGAAAAAGGACCCAACCTAGCCGGCTAACTAAATCCCTGGGACATAGAAAAACCTTTAGAGTCCTACACAGGTCTTCATGGGTCAAACAAATCCAGACTTAATATTGCTTAACCTCTTTGGCAAAATCTTTTGTCATTTTTCCTAAGCCAACACATGTTTTTGAAAGGAATCTCACACCTTTATTCCTGTCAGACACAAAACGGTATTGAATCATGTACTTACAGAAATGTGGGGGGAATAAGTGTAATTCTATATGCCCTGTCTCTAACTTAAGTCATATATGGATCTGTCTATATTAAATGTGACAGGGTCAGTCTCTTAACTACAAGTCTGTGACAGTTTGAGGTCTCTCACTTTCAGCATTCAGCACAAATGGAGACTGTGAGCGTCTGAGCAGAACGCAAAAGCTTTTTACCAGAGTTGAAAGAGGTTCCGTCTCCAGCCATATTGATGATATTTAAATTATTTTAACTGTAGATAAACAGAAGGCAATATGACAAGCTGTTTAAAGGAGAAGGAAAGCTACAGAGGCATTTTATTGCCAATAGATTAGCTGCAATACTGCAAGCTAGAATGCTATATTTATTCTGTAGAATGTTTTACCATACCTGAGTAAAAAGCTCTAGAAACTCTCTGTTTGTTTAGGATAGGAGCTGCGGAATCAATGTGGTGTGACATCACTTCCTGCCTGAGTCTCTCCCTGCTCTGGGCTCAGATTACAGTAGAGAAGGGAGGGGGGGGAAGAGGAGCAAACTGAGCATGCTCTTGCCCAGGGCAATGAGGTCTAAGCTGAAGGCAGGAAGTCTGATACAGAAGCCCATGAGTACACAATAGAAGGAAAGAAATGCTGTGTTTCTTTTGACAGGGGACTCAGAGCAGCACTACTTTGAGGGTTTACTGGTATATTTAGGTGGACCTTTCTGATAAGGCTTACTTAGTTTTAACCTTTCCTTCTCCTTTAAGAAATACCCAATAGAAGACCGATAACTATTTGACAATTGACCTGCCAGTCTCTCTAGATTAGATTAAATGTTAGCATTTGGTAAAGTATGGTGTACTACCAATGCAGTAAGTAAGTCGTAAGTAGCTAATGGTTTTCAATGCTGTTGGCCCTCAATCTGTCATCCTTTTACCCAAACACCCCAATGAGATGACTCCATTCCATGGTATAGGAGAACTAGTTAACAGTACCTAGGGTTTTTTTTTTATAGATGCTGAGCTCTCCCATTTGCTCTAAAATCACAGACTTTGCTTGGAATTCTAGCCAGAAACAAGTCTAGCCAGTTTTCCTCCCTAACCACTAGGCCAGGAGAGCAGCTGAAAATCCAGCAGCCTTATTGGGAAACCAATCAGAGCTCACTCTGCACTATATAAACCCTCCTCTCACATCAATTCCTGTGATGTGTTGTCAAGAATTGTTTATTCAAAACACATCAGTTAATAGTGCTGTGCTGAAATGCATTTTTCAAATGAGCAAACAGATTTTTTAATATTTAATTTAGACATGTTGTTAATTTCCCAGGTGTCCCCAGTCATATGACTTGTGCTCTTATAAACACTCATTACTGCTGCACTGCAAGGTAGAGAGATATCACCCCCTCCCTAATAGCAAGGTAACAAGATACCAGCTCCTGGACTCAAGATAACAGCAGGTAGAGATGAGAACAGCACATAATAGTAAAACACCCCAACTGTGACTCTTCCAGTTGTATTAAGTAGGAGAAACAATAGCTTGTCTGAAAGTAGTTTCATAGTGAAGTGCTTGCTCTTTCTGAAAGCATATGACCAGGCACAATGGCTGCCTACACACCAATATTAAAACTAAAAATACACTTGTTGGTGCAGGAAAAACATTTTATATGGTAGAATGAATTATTTGCAGATTGTAAATTAAACTAAAATCAGGACAGAATCCCTTTAAGGGGAAATCCCCCAATGCATGGATCTGATGAGTGATGAGTCCTTCAGGAAAGAGACTGTTTGGGAGCAAGCCTGAAAGACTGGAGTGGCACAAAACAGAACAAAAAAAGGACTGAAAGGTCAGGCGTGGAACGGAGCAGGAGTAGAGCTAGAAGAGTTTGATGGAGCGGGTGTAGAGGCAAGAACAGGATCGCTGAAGGAGCAAGACTGGAGCTGGAACAGAAACTGGACCAAGGCAAGGGATGGTGAGAGCAAGGAAGAAGTAGAAGCAAGACACAATACTCAAGCCAAAACAACCTTATTGCTACAAAGGATTAACACAAGCCTGCATATGTGACCACTGAAAAAAGGACAAATAATATTTCATGTTCATGTTTTCTCTGACTTACAGACTCCTAGCTAGGGGACTTTTGGTTCTCTATTTTACATATAGGCTTGTTTTGTTTGATATATTTTTATAGAGCCCAGCAATGTTCAAGGGTATCGTTTCTCCTCTATTCCAATTGTTCTCACAAATAGAAAAAGCCTTGTGTTTTCTCACTTGCTAAGACATACAAACTCTTCATGAATCTAACGTGTCTGCAAACACACACACTTCAGTAACTCACTGCAAAAAGCCTTTTTGCACCATAAGATCTAATCTCAGTGGATACCCTTGTTTCCTTTGGAAAGATCTACTGGTGAACATTGGACGTTTATGTTTTTGTGTAAATATTTATACATAGTGATCTTATCCCTCTGTAAGTGCTTCTTCTCCAGAGTAAACATCCCCAACATGACCAGCCTTTTATAATAACCACATACCCTTAATTGTCCTTATCTATAAAGTACAAGACACCAAAATTGCACTAAATATTTTTGATGGGACGAGGAAAGAAATACTCTCTTGAATATAATTCCCTCAAGAATAATGGTATGACGATTGCTGCATTGCCTGTTTAAGTAAATTTTTTTTTAAATCTATAAGTTCTCATAGGTATTTCTCCATCCCAGAGTCACCTACTTTAGTTCAATTAGGGGTATGAGCAGAGATGAATGTATGCAGTGCTGGTTCCACCTGGAAAAAATGTTGGGAGGGCCCTTGAGAGCGATTGGGGATTCCTGCAACTACAGAAGAAGCAGACCTCCAGGTCCAAGCCGCTGTTTAGAATTAAAACATGCAAAAAAGGAAGGGTTGTGGGAGCACTCCAAGGCTGATCTGACTTAATTAACTACAAGCATACAGAAATGAGGGGGGATTAATCAATGCACATTCCATGGTCCCCTGTCTCATACATAATTTAGGGGGTTATTTATCAAAGGTTTTTTTATACCTCGAATGAACTCACAACTTGAATGGTTTCTAATGCAAGAAAAAACTTGAATGGGAAAAATTTGAATCAGCAAGTTCGGGGTTAACAACCCGAAAAATAGTCGAGTAATTAATCGAGTTTTAGACAGGAAAATGCTCGAAACGTTTGAATTGATCAAGTTTTCGGGCAAAACCATCCGAAAAAAACTCGAACATCATGAGGACTATTAACATCGTCAAATGGTTCAAGAGACCTCTGCCATATGGACTCCTACATGACCTCGACAGGTTTTAGATGGTGTATTTTCAGATTCAAGCTATTTCCAGGGTCAGGGTATAATAAATCTCAAAAAATGTAAGATTTTTTTTAACCTGAAAATGTGTATTTTGACCAAAAAAAAAACCCTCAAAAACTCATGGGAAAAACTCGATCCTTAAAAAAATAACCCCCTTCTATGCAATTGCATGTATTTACAAAAACAAAAGTTATGATCATAAAATTGATAAACCACCATACCACGTCAAGATAAACCTCATATGGTGGTCCCTAACTATTTACCTCCGCACATAGTATTCAAATGCTGGCACCTGCCTGCATGGAAGTATTTCTTGGGATAAGTGTCTCCGTACCTGGGCAATGGTTTCACTCAGATGGCTTAGTCTTCCTCCACCAGTAGCTTTTAGGGTAAGGGCACACGGCCAGATTCGGGGAGATTAGTCGCCCCACCGACAAATCGACTATTCTTGGGGGCGACAATCTCCCCGAACTGCCTTCCCCTACCTTCCCGCCGTCTATAATTAAAAATCGCCAGCGGGATTCCTTGTGAGACAACTTCTGAAAACGAAGCACCATGAAAGTAGGGGAAGGCGGTTCGGGGAGATTGTCACCCCTTAAAAGAGGCGATTTGTCGCCGGGGCAACTAATCTCCCCGAATTTGCCCGTGTGCCCTTACCCTTAGAAGAGAGAGATTGCCAATGATTCTACTTCCACAAGCTTAATCCTCCCCCACTTGCGGCTTTTAAGAGAGAGAGAGAGAGACTTCCCAGCTCGACACTCATTTTTTAAAGACATGGGGCCACCATTTAAAGGAACAGGTGTGGGGGACAGAAGTGCAACTCCCCTTGTTTTTGCATTTTTGTATTATATCTGCCAAAAGTCTAGCAGTTATTCTGCAGGCCAAGCTTCCATGTGGTTGTAGCACCCCACACCCACCCTTTTAAATGGTGGTCCTATGCCTTTAAAAATAGGTGTTGGTCTCTCTATGCCAGGTCCCTATGTAATATTACCCGGTATTCTCACTAATTTCTCTGACCTGTAAACTGGCTCTTGCTAACTTTATTAGCAGTACAGGTATGGGACCTGTTACCGAGAATTCTTGGGACTTGGGGTTTCCATATACTGGATCTTTCCGTCATTTGGATCTTACATAGTAAGTTAGGTTGAAAAAAGACACACGTCCATCAAGTTCAACCTTTTAACTCTATTTTAATGACAGTGTTACTTTGCTGGATATCTGCCTGGCATTCATAGTATGACCCAAATTGCTGGTTACATCCCTGAATCACTAGCCACCAGGGTTGGACCGGGACTGCTGTCCAGGGCCCCCTCCAGCCCCCAACCCCATACTGCGACGTGCTGGCTCAGTGTGCAATCATGAGGGAGCCGCTCGGCGTGTATGCGCAGGCAGCGCTGCGCCGGAATTTTTTTTTGTCAAATCCAAATATCTGGAGAGGGGATCTGGCGGGGGCCCATGAGGGTCGGGCCCACCGGCCATTCCCACACTGCTTGCCACCATTGCACCACAAGTTGCAGTTCAGATAATTAAGATAACAATGAATACATACGGGAATTTACAGGGGTGGTTCACCTTTCAGTTAACTGTTAGTATGTTATAGAATAACTAATTCTAAGCAAATTTTCAATTGGTCTTTATAATTGATTTTTTTTTATAGTTTTTGAATTATTTGCCTTGTTTTTCTGACTCTTTCCAGCTTTCAAATGGGGGTCACTGACCCCATCTAAAAAACAAATGCTCCGTAAGGCTACACATGAATTTTTATTGCTACTTTTTATTACGCATCTTTCTATTCAGACCTCTCCTATTCATATTCCAGTCTCTTATTCAAATCAATGCGTGGTTGCTAGGGTAAGAATCGAAATAATTCAAAAACCACAAATAATAAAAACTGAAAAACCAGTTGTTTCAGAATATCCCTCTCTACATCATACTAACAGTTCGTTTAAAGGTGAGCAACCCCTTTAAGATGTTATTCATCAGTCCCTTGAAAGGATTCTGAGAATGCGCTGAGCGCAAATGTTAAGAGCCCTTGTTAGATGAAGCTGTTTAAGGATATTAGCTGCTGCTATTAATATAGCCAGATCTCCCTTTCCGAGGGATATTTTAAAAAGAGAGAAACTATCACAGAAAGGTCAATAGGAGTGTCAATATGCAAGAGATCAAAAGCCTCCCCTTCACTTAGGTTGTATATTAAGTAGGAATAATAACTTTTTCTGGGAAAAGCAAACCAATTATTAGCTGAGAAGCAGGTACCATTCAGCTCTTCATAGAGATCTTTAATGATCAGATTTGAATAGACAAAAGAAATGCATACTGATACTTAGTAAACTACATGGGCACTGATACATCTGTTACCCAGAGTCATTACGGTACATTAAATGATATTGTATAGGCAAATGTATTTAAGTACCGTACACAATGTAGCCACAACACTTCCACTGCAAGATTCCAACTGTACCTGGAAGCAACGTCAGCATTAGGTTCCTGTTGGTCCAAAGCATGGTATTCTTTATGGGTGAGCAGCTAAACACAAGCCATGTACAATGCTGAGCACGGCTACCATATTGGACTCTAGAGCAGTGGAGGGTTGGCTCATGCTTTACTATCTGGCAGTTTGGTGGATGCCCGAAGAACGTTAACTGCATTAAAGCATTATGCTGCCTACAAAGTGGAGGATGAATAACAGGTTGGGGATTTTTTTCATGATTTGGGCTAGGAAACCAACAACAAAGGTGTGAAAGTATATTTCAATGACAATGGTATCATGAAACTCATTAGTCAGCCATTATAGCATTTGAGCTATACCAGTGATCCCCAACCAGTGACTCATGTGAACATGTTACTCACCAACCCCTTAGATGTTGCTCCCAGTGGCCTCAAAGCAGGTGCTTATTTTTGAATTCCAGACTTGGAGGCAAGTTTACTGTCAAACAGAGTCTCCAGTAGGCAGTCTGAGCCCATAATTGCTAGTGTTACTCTCCAACTTTTATTTGAATGTGGCCCATAGGTTAAAAATGGTTGGGGATCCCTGGTATATACTGTAACCCATGTTTG
Source organism: Xenopus laevis (assembly GCF_017654675.1). Classification (NCBI taxonomy): domain Eukaryota; kingdom Metazoa; phylum Chordata; class Amphibia; order Anura; family Pipidae; genus Xenopus; species Xenopus laevis. The sequence goes on from NC_054371.1 coordinate 216,800,153, forward strand.
GCCACCCCCCTGGTGCCAAGGTGGTACATCACATTATTTACTGAGTCCCATTTGCAAGGAAAGGGTAGTGGGAATTCTTCTTCTCTGGCAGTGCCTCCACCTAATGGGATCCGGGAATACACCTGTGGGTGGCCCCATTAGGAATAACATGCAACAAACATTTTACTTTTGTAAAAACAACAACTTTTAATAAAGAAAGTGTAATTTAAAGGGTAAGTAAAAACACATTTACATCATACAATATGCATTTAACTAGCATGACCCACTGCCCTGGGAATCCTGTGCCAGTCCATTTCCTGGCCCTCTATGCCAGGTAAAGTCCCGCACTACTCATTGGCACATCAAAGTCTCAGTCCCTTATCCCCAATGAGCACACTTGGTCCCAGGCAGGGAAAAATACCTTTCCCTCCGGTTAGGTACTTGCTCCCTCGTGGCAGGCATAAACAGAGCCTGTATCACAAATGGAAATATACTGGATCCTCTCTTTTTCCACCCTGCCCTGGCCTCACTCACCCGAGGGCTCACACACAGAGCTGGAGTAGGCATCCACAGCGATGAATACATTCCATAAACATATGAAGCTTGTATTATCCTTCAGCCATAGCTCCCAGCACTGTCTATAGCGCGAGCACACTGTTGCTGAATCCAAAGCTGAACTGTAGCTCCCAACACTGTATATAGCGCAAGCATTTCATATTCAGTTGGGAAAATATGGAGCTGCCGACCCTCTTGATCGAGCTCCCAGCCATGGGGTCGCCACCCCAGCCTCAGAGGCCTTCCTGCCTCTACATAGTGGCAGCTGAACTCACTACTCCTTAGTGAAGTACAACTCAGCAAAATCCTCCAGCAGTAATGACATACTGAGCACATGGCAATCTCCTTTTATAGGGCACAGCGACACCTTGTGGCTGCTATTGGGATCAGCCATGCTGCACCAATCAAAGAGGAGACCTCACTCTCAAGCCAAACAGGGGAATTCCCAGACCATGAGGTCTTAGACCGTACGATTAACACTATGGGTCCCTACAATACCATAAGGGAAACTCATCTAAGAAGAGCAAAGTACACATTTTGGATCAAAAAGACAAATGGTTTGAAAGAGGTGTAAAGAAGGAAATGTATGTAAATCTGGAGTAACTGTTCCTTAGACTAGGGCCACACTAAATGGATCTTGGGCAGTTGCTGTGCTGCCTGCAACCTCTTGGATGTTGCTCCCAGTGGCCTGTAAGCAGGGGTTTATTTGAATTCCAGGCTTGAAGTTTTAGTTGCATAAAAAACAATGGGCACTGCCAAACAGAACCTCCTGTAGGCTGCCAGTTCACATAGGGGCTACCAAACAGCCAATCACAGCCCTTATTTGGCACCCCTGAAAACTTTTTCCATGCTGGTGTTGCTCCCTAACTCTTTCTACATTAAAAAGTTTGGGGACCACCACTTTAATATTAGAATCGGTATAGAAATAGGAGAGAGAAGTGATACCATTCATCAGAAATAATATGGCAGTGGGCTCATTTGCTAAGGCTGGAAAAAAAAACTGGCACAGTGCTGTTCCCCATATTAACCAATGATATATTTGCTTTCAGTATTCCTGCAGCAGACTGATCAAAGCTGAATGCTGATTGGTTGGAAGGGAAGGGGTTACTGCACTGAGGGTTACCTATTGTTGGTGGATCAAGCACCAGTCAGAAAATCCAGTTTCCCCTCTGGATGATATAGTGCGGTGCTGAAACAGGTTCAACGTAATAACACACTAGTTCACTCTTTCTATGAACCATAATTTGTACTGTGAAATCAACTGAACCATTAAAAGCAATCGCTCCTGAAGCATTTGGCTGCTGTGTGTTCATTAAAATGATGCTTGTGATAAAACTGTGATGGATAATTTATCAGGTTCAGTGTCTGCGAGAAGTAGAATATATCCTGGTGATTACAGAGCTGGAGATTGTATAATACAGTTCAGCAGCAGAATTCTCATATATAAACAGTATTGTTACTGATATTTTAGACTGAGAGATTGGGCAGGGAGACACTGAGTATTGGCTAAAAATGATGCTCCACACATAGTACTATATAATCAGTAATCACATCAATCAATGGAATATTCTCTGTGGATGATGATGATGATGGTGGTGGTGATAAAGCAATCACTTTGCACACATTAAATACAGTATATCCAGGTCAGTCCAAGTAGCTTCAAAGGGGTGGTTCACCATTTAGTATGTTATTGAATGGCTAATTCAAAGCAATCTGCATTCATTTTTTTCTTTTTTATAGTTTTGTAATTATTTGCCTTCTTCTTCTGAATGTCTGAAATTGGGGTCACTGGCCCAATCCAAAAAAAAAAGGCTACACGTGTATTGTTATTGCTACTTTTTATTAATTATATTTACCTTTAATTATTCATTGTTCTGTGCAGGCCCTCTCCTATTCACTTTCCAATCTTTGATTCAAATCAGTGTATGGTTGCTAGGGGTAATTTGGATCCTAGCAACCAGATTGCTGAAACTGCAAACCGGAGAGCTGCTGAATAAAAAGCTAAATCACCCAAAAACCAAAAATAATAAAAAATGAAAACTAGCTGCAAACTGTCTCATAATATCACTCTTTACTCTACATCATACTAAAAGTTAATTTAAAGGTGAACAACTCCTTTAATATTTGGAACAAGAAGGGCTAATGGGGTCTGTAGTCCTGGAAACTGTATTTCTGCATATTCCTATCCTAAATAGCAATGCGGGTCCTACTTTGTTTTTTTTTCAGTTCCCTGAACGTTCCCTAGGTATCTTTAAGAAAATTTACTGGTTCAGAAATGACCTGTCAAGTATGATCCACAGGTATGGGACCTGGTATCCAGAATGCTCAGGACCTGGGGCTTTCCAGAGAAGGGATCTTTCCATAATTTGGATCTCCATACCTTAAGTCTACTAAAAATACATCAAAACATGAATTAAACCAAACGGGAATTCTTTGTCTCTAAAAAGGATTAATTAAATCTTAGTTGGATCAAGTACAATGCACTGTTTTATTACAGAGCAAAAGGAAATCATTTTTACAAATGTGAATTATTTTTTTATTAAAATGGAGTCTATGTGAGATGGGCTTCCTGTAATTTGGATCTTTCTGAATAACGGGTTTCCGAATAATCAGGCCTGGATTTGTGGAAAGGCCACCAAGGCCCGGGCCTAGGGCGGCAGGGTTTTAGGGAGCGGCATGAAGCCCAAACACACCCGCTTTGGATCGGAAGAGGAGATACAATAGTTTTTTTTAATTTCCCATTCACCAAACCCCAGTGTCCCTGACCTGATGATGAAAATTTGTGCATGTGCACAAATTAAGGGGAGGGGATAGGGGTGAGGAAAGGCAGCAGACCTAGGGGCGCCCGCTATGTAAATCCAAGCCCTGCGGATAATGCATCCCATACCTGTACTATGATGCACTTTTATACCAGTGCCATTCCATACCTCCCAACTGTCCCGTTTTGAGCGGGACAGTCCCTCTTTTGACAGCTCAACCTGTGTTTGTACTGGAATGTCCCGATTTCTCTGCACTGAACAGCCAAAAAAAGATACAATGTTTGTAACTTAATTGGCTCTTGGCAAAAAGCCCAGAATAGATACTTAAGATACATTTGTAACAGTTTTGTCCCTTGGGAGAAGTTAGACTCACAGCTTAAAGGGGTTGTTTACCTTTGAGATAACTTTTAGTATGATGTAGAGCAGAGGTCCCCAACCTTTTTCAACCGTGAGCAAAATTCAGATGTATAAAGATTTGAGGAGCAACCTAAGCATGAAAAATGTTCCAATGTGGTGCCAACAAGGGCTGTGATTGGCTATTGGTAACCCCTATATGGACTGGCAGCCTACAGGAGACTCTGTTTGGTAGTACACATGGTTTTTATACAACCAAAACTTGCCTCCAAGCCTAAAATTCAAAAATAAGCTCCTGCTTTGAGGCCACTGGGAGCAACATCCAAGGGGATGTGGAGCAACATGTTACTCATGAGCTACTGGTTGGGGATCACTGATGTAGAGAGTGATATTCTGAGACAATTTGCAATTGGTTTTCATTTTTTATTATTTAAGGTTGTTGAGTTATTTCGCTTTTTATTTAGCAGCTCTCCAGTTTGCATCTGGTTGCTAGGGTCCATATTACCCTAGCAACCATCCATTGATTTGAATAAGAGACTGGAATATGAATAGGAGAGGCCTGAATAGAAAGATAAGTAATAAAAATTAGCAATAACAATACATTTGTAGCCTTACAGAGCCTTTGTCTTTTAAAAGGGGTCAGCGACGCCCATTTGAAAGTTGCAAAAAGTCAGAAGAAAAAGGCAAATAACTATAAAACTATAAAAAAAAATAAAAAATTAAAACCTATTGAAAAGTTGCTTAGAATTGGCCATTCTATGACATACTAAAAGTAACCTTAAAGGTGGACCACCAATTCACCTTCATTAGCAAAACTGTAATAATTAGGGGGTGTGGCTTTCCAGAATGTTGGGAGGTATGCCATTGCCATTGAATTTGTACTATACAAACTGAGCATCTGCTGATCTAAGCGCATGAGATACAGACCGGTGGACGGCCAAGATCCCATCCATTTAGCAACCTGGCTCCTCTTCTAAACTTTCTGGGCACAGTGCTCCTGAGGTCTCCAGAACATCACAATTGGATAATTATTTCAATGACGACATCTCCTCCATATTCATAGCATAAAACAGGCTAAATCACGAACGCTTGGCCAATTTACCAGCCACATTTAACAAGAACAACACAATTTTTTTTTTTATATAAATGGCCAAATTATGTGCAAGCACAAAAAAATGCTGAGTATTGAAGCCAGCTCAGACTCCAGCTGCACAAACACACCAAATTGACTTTCAGGTTTTATTTATGGAGGGATGGCGCAGATTCTAATGAAGGCACAGCTGGGGATATTTCTATCATATGTGAACAAGCAGAGCCAGCTGCAGGTATCGCTCAAAACAGTTTCAGCCGTTTAATCCTAAAACCCAATAACAAAGGGCTGTACCTGTTGCTCATAATTTCCACATCATCAAAGTTGGACTGAATGTGTCTGCAAATATTTTCTCCCTGGCCAGTTATATAGCTTCTATATATATTATATATATATATATATATATATATATATATATATATATATATATATATATATATATATATATATATATATATATATATATATATATATATATATATATATATATATATATATAGGAACTTGTTGGATTAAAGGAACTGAATTGTTGGTTTAAATAAACTAAAATTTTGCCTGTTGGAACCTCTTTGGACTGCTGTTGTTCTGGCTGACATTTATGTAATATATCAGACTGGCACCCAGGTTGTCTATTACTAGTGATGGGCGAATTTATTCGGCAGGCATGAATTCGCGGTGGAACTCGCGCAATTGCGGCGAAAATTCGATGGAAAAAATAGACATCAACAATTAAAGGTGCCCATTGACTTTAATGCATGTCAAATTGTCGCCGGCGTCGGAATTGTCGATGGCGTCAAAATTTGCGTTTTGCTAAATTCGCCCCTCACTACCTATTACACTTATGGAAGTGCTCTCTACTTTGTAGCTATATATATATATATATATATATATATATATATATAATACACAAAAGCCATGAATATCTTGTAAATTATATCCTTATAAACGGTGAGTTCTGATGTCATCAGTTATAAACGGTGAGTAGTGATGTCATCAGTTATAAACGGTGAGTAGTGATGTCATTTCTGTCACATAACTCACTAAAACTTGTGTATTATAATAAATAAAGTACCCCCTGTTGCAAAATATGAGGATATTAGAAGTAACCTCGGAGTTCCATGACCTGGACCTTCGGCCTTGTGTTTTTATATGGTCATGAAACTCCTCGGTAACTTATAATATCCTTATATTTTACAAGAGGGGGTACTTTATTCACTATATATATATATATATATATATATATATATATATATATATATATATATATATATATATATAGCAGTAAAATGGACCCGCACTCCAGATACTGTACAATTTTATATTTTATTGTGCATCACAGTGTTTCTATTCGGGCCTCTCCTATTCATATTCCAGTCTCTTATTCAAATCAATGCATGGCTGCTAGGGTAATTTGGACCCTAGCAACCAGATTGCTGAAATTGAAATTTATTCAGCTGCTGAATAAAAATCTAAATAACTAAAGAAACACAAATAATAAAAAATGAACACCAACTGCAAATTGACTCAGAATGTCGCTCTCTACATCATACTAAAATTTAATTTAAAGGTCAACAACTCCTTTAATTCATTTTATAAAAGCATACACTACTGTTTACACCCTTATAATATTTCACTTCAGGAAAAAAAGAAGCAGCAACAAAGTAAAGCACAAAAACACAAGACTATAGTTTTTTTAGTAGCTGCATTTCTGTTGTAAGATAGAACTCATTTATCTCACCTAGTGGGAACATAATGAGAACTTGAGAAGGTGACCTCCACTTCAAACTCACTCACTATTATGTAATGCTGACTGCAAGGGAAGGTCATGTCTTTCCATGTCTTTCTAGTCAGTTTTAAGCAAAGCAACATCTTAAGACTTTCCTTTGCTCACAAACTTAATTTTCTGCAGATTGTGGACAGTCAGCCGAACTTAACAGGTGGCGCTGTTGTTTCAATGGATTATATTAGCAGTGAAAAAAACGTATAATATCTCAAAAAATATTCGTTTATTGATGGCTGGAGTTAACTCAAGGCACAGTCTTAACTTGTTGCTGATTAGGGATGGGTGAATAAATTCGCCAGGCATGGATTCACGTCTAGTAATGGGCGAATTTATTTGCCAAGTGCGAATTCGTGGGGAAAAAAAAATTAACGGACGCTGGTGTTTAAAACGGGCATCGGCATAAAAAAACGGGCGTCGGCGTCAAAAAATGGCAGTTTTCAGACGAAACGACGCAAATTCACCCATCACTATTCATGTCATGTATCGCCGCACATAAATTAGCGAAACTGCGTCAAAAATTCAGCAGCCAAAAATCTTCCCGACAAAAAAAAATTGCATGTCAAAATTATTTTGGTGAAGCAAAACGCCCAAGATTCGCCTATCACTATTTCTGACTTGTCCTATATCAAAATCTTTTAGACATCCTCTCTAAGGTTCTATTAAAGTTCTTTTTTTATATGGATAGAAATGAACTGAGGTTTAGCCTTGTATCCTTGGCGAATAATGTTATGAAATTAACTGTTATCGTAAGACCAGTAGATGGCGCTGTTACATGTGTAAGGCTATAGTAAACTGAGTGGCACCATTTCTTTAACGATGAACGCATGAGTGGAGCGCATTCTAACACTTAGGTTCTGGCCACATGGGCAGATTCGGGGAGATTAGTCGCCAGGCAACAAATCTCCTCTTCTTCGCGGCGACTAATCTCCCCGATCCCTGAAATGTAAATTGCCTGGAGACAGGCACACGGAACGCTTCGTTTTCTGAAGTCGTCCGTAATTGCTTCACGAGGAAACTTCAGGCAACTTTGGAAAACGAAGCGCTCCATGTGCCTGCCCCCAGGTGATTTACATTTTAGCCAGCTGAAGGCAGATCAGGGAGATTAATCGCCACGAAGAAGAGGAGATTTGTCGCCTGACGACTAATCTTCCCGAATCTGCCCAGACTCTTAGTACCTACTTCTGGTCAATTAGTACCCGGATCATAATCCCATACACACTCCTTGGTGGAGCCTCGGCTGCTCAGCTAAGCAGTCTAACTATCTGTCACTCCTAGAGTGACCTATGAAAGTGAGTTCCCTATCATTAGTCCACGTAGGATTGCCACCTATTCGGTTTTGACCCGAACAGTTCGGTTTTTGTAAGGCCTGTTCGGGTCTGAACTTTCTGTTCGGTTTAAAACCTTATGAAACCCGAACAATAATCTTGCCAATACTGTACATGAAAAGCATTTAAATACCAAGATACTCACCTTTCTTATTATTACAGAAATAAAAAAAAGCAAATCAATCAAATATAAGATTTTTTTTTTTGTAAATTAGCACTGCTGTATTTCAGAGCTTTCTAGACAACTGATTTCTGTATAAAATATCTCATACATGTAATAAAAGGATTGAACTTAATCATCAAGCTGAATATAGATAGGGGTGTGGTTTTGAACTGGGCATCAACACTTTAAAACATTGGATACAAATCCAGCCAGTTGCATCTAAGTGATGAAATAACCTTGCCCTGGTGTCATAACTCCACCATCATCATTGTGCCCAACTCTGATGTCATCATGCCTATTCCTATATCACTGACCCAGCCTCAATACCATCTGCCCCGCCCCCGTGTTCGGGTTTTGCCATCAGCATAGGTGGCAACCCTAGTTCCACTTCATCCTTTCTGTCTGCTCAGGTTTTTAAAAACGGACCATGAGCACAGGGCTGCTGTGGCTTATATACTTTAGCACAGTGCCATCTACTGGACACTTATTGAACCACAGGGGACAGAGCTAAATGCAGGATCAGGACACAGTTCCCCCTCCTAACTGTATTTTAGGACCCCAGTCTATAACACTGGGGACTGACTATTAAATAATAATGGGTGGCTAACTTACCAGTCCCTTAGGGCTCTTACTGATGAGCGGTTGAAGCTGCACTTCCCTGCGTTCCGTTTTTCTGCGTTTACTGCAGGGGAGCACAGGAATAGATCATTAGGTTTTTTTCAATGGGGCTGTACTCACACAGGCGTGTGTAGGCGCCGAACGCAGGTTGAGACTCAACATGCTGCATTTTTCTTGCGTTCAGCGCCTACACGCGCCTGTGTGAGTACAGCCCCATTGAAAAAAACCCAATGCGTCTATTCCTGCGCTCCCCTGCGCCTGAGCGAAGAAAAACGGAACGCAGGGGAGCGCAGCTTCAATCGCTCATCAGTAAGAGCCCTTACACATGTTATACTGATATGTGTAATTCTGCTGTGCTGGTAATTGTTTCCCTATAGCATCTGCCTCTCTGCCGCTCTACCTCTTCTGTACTAATACAGGGTCCAGAATATAATAAATAACAAAACCCCTTTGTGCTGTAGCATACCTCCCAACTTTTTGGAAATAAAAAGAGGGACAAAAACAGTTGCACAGCGATTTTTATTGACCACGCCCATTTTAGTGGTCATGCCCCCTAATTACCATCTTCATTTGGCAGGTTTTGAAAGTTTGAACATATTTCTGTGTTTTTTTTCCAGTTATTACAGTTTTGCTAATGAAGGTAAATTGCCCTTTAAGCTGTGAGTCTAACTTCTCCCAAGAAACCTGTTTATCTAAATTACTTATTTGCTTATCTCAAAATTATTATTAAAAATATCTTAGTTGCACCTTGTGGCTGTTCTGGGCTCTCTGCCATAAGCCAATTAAGTTAGAAACTTTGTATCTTTTTCTGGCTGTTCAGTGCAGAGAAAGTCAGGACTTTTCAGTACAAATGCGGGACTTCGGGTTGAGCTGTCAAAAGCAGGACTGTCCCGCTGAAAACGCAGTAGCAGAGGGACCTTTAATACGCCGTTATTTCTATATGTGCATGTTGTCAAGTGCCTGCCTTGCCGCTATCACTGTTCAATCCACTGATTTGGAGGAGCAGGGGCCACTGTGCCACAAAGCTTTTTTTAAATGTCTTTCATTTCCCTCCCTACTAAAATCCAAGATGGCTATGCCTTTTTGCATATAGAGTGGTGAGATTTTGCACACCCTAGTGCTATTCCCCTACTTAAATGACCCAAACTCTTTATTATAGATACAGATGCCGGTGTGGGGTTAATTATACCTAGGCAACAGTGCAGCAACAGTGCAGCAACAGTGCAGCACATCATATATTGTAAAACTAAAAGTGAAGAGATAAGGGATTTCGCACAAGTAGAAGGTACATTTTTAGGGGCCATTACCTATGACTTTTGTTTTCTAATTTTTGCTGAGATTATGGTTTTCTGTGGGAATCAATCAAATCATCGGCTTCACCCCGCCATGTCAAGATGTTAGGAAAGGCATTCTGTAACCAGACCGGAGACGGTCCCTAAAGCATTTGCCGTAGGCAAAAATGAAAGTCTTGTTCTTTTTCATATTTATTTGTCTAAACAGGCTTATATGAGCACAGATATTACACCTTTACAAACAAGTAGTCTAGAAATGTTATACATTATATTTTGGGCTTATTTACTAACCACAGCTCGTTTAGCAGTGTTCCAAAGATGCCCCAGTAGCTCCCCATCTTCTTTTCTGCTGATTCACTGCACATGCTCTGTGCTGCTGTCACTTACTGAGCTTAGGGACCCACTCACAATATACAGTAAGGATATAAAAGTCACTATACAAAGCTTATTATTCATATTCACATTACATGGCAGCTCAGAAACCAGTGCACTCTACATCAGAATTTAATAATCAGCCCTTTAGCTTCTATGAGATAAGAAACTCATTTTGTGCTTGAATTCTCTTAATGCCTAAGCTTTAGTGATGGGCGAATTTCTCACGTTCCACTTCGCAGAGAAAGTCGCGAATTTCCCACAAAATTCGCAAAACGGCGAAAAATTCTCTAAAAATCGTGAAATCGGAAAGTTCATGAAAACATCATGAAGTTCGGACATTTTCATGAAAAAATCATGCAATTCAAACCTTTTCACAAAAAAATCAAGCAATTCAAATGTTTTCACTAAAAAAATCTAGCAATTTGAATTTTTTCAAGAAAAAAATCGAGCAATTTGAACATTTTCACAAAAAAATCCAGCAATTCGAACGTTTTCACAAAAAAATCTAACATTTCGAACGTTTTCATAAAAAAAATAGAGCAATTTCGAACGTTTTCACAAAAAAATTGTGAAAATCGGTAATTGACGCTGTTGAATTTTCACCTGCAAATTTTTACTGGAGATTCGCGAATTTATTCGGTGGCGGTGAAATGCAGAAATTCGCCCATCACTACTAAGCTTAGCTTCTCATCAGCATCCCAGAGTACACTGAGCATGTGCAGTGCCACTGACACTTAAAAGATGGCATAACAAGATCCAAAGATGAGGAGTTCCTGTGGACAACTTGAAGGCCTGAATGCACCGAATCCACTATTTGGGATTAGGCCAAATCCCAGAATCCTTGTTGAAAGATTCTGGCGAATACCAAACCCGAATCCTAATTTGCATATGCAAATTAGGGCCAGGAAAAGAAAAAGTGGAAAAAAAATCTTCTTTTGTGTCACATGATTTCCCTACCTGCCGAATCCAAATCCTGCTGAAAATGGCCGAATCTTGGCCGAATCCTGAACCGAATTCTGGATTTGGCGCATCCTTAGTTATAGGGCTGCTGAACTTCTGGACCGGCACAGGTAGTTCAGTATATAAAATACAGCAACCTACCCATATTCATTTTTATTTTTTTAGTTCTCCTTTAAATAGTACCGTATATACTCGAGTATAGGCCGTCCAGAGTATAAGCCGAGGTACCTAATTTTACCTCCAAAAACTGGGAAAGCTTATTGACTCGAGTATAAGCCTAGGAGTGAGAAATGCAGCAGCTTCTGGTAAGTTTCAAACAAAAAATTGAGGGTTTCTGCTCCCATTGGAGGTGCCGGCGTCTCGTTTTTGGATGCCGGCGACCATTCTTGGACACCGGCGAATATTCTTGGAGACTATTCTTGGACGCCGGCGACTATTCTTGGACGCCGGCGACTATTCTTGGACGCCGGCGACTATTCTTAGATGCCGGCGACCGTTTTTGCTCTTGACCCGAGTATAAGCCGAGGTAGAGTTTTTCAGCCCCCAAAATATGCTGAAAAACTCTACCTCGGCTTATACTCGAGTATATACGGTATATAGTCTAAAAAATAGTGTACTTAGAAAATCTAACATCTAAAAATGCTAAGCTGTGGGGTAGAACTACATGGGAGACTTGACTTATCTATCCCATAAAATCTTATCTTATCACGCGACAGCACAAGATTTAGTGAAATGCTACAGAGTCTGCTCCTCCTTGCAGTCATGTAAAATCTGATCAAAATCCTATGGTTTCTTGTTTCTTTGCGTCTATATCTGACAGTCAGTGTATCTCAATGAGAAGCAAATGCGTTTACATGGTTGCCTGGCATGAATCGCTCGGCAATCGAGCTGTGTTGGATGACAAATCCTTCATGCCGTTTCTAGATAAGAGTTTAATATTAGTTTATTTTTAAAGATGTTCAACTATATCTGACTAGATGTATGAGATCTGGGGATGAGAGGACCTCCAACAAACTCTGTCATGTAGTTGTGCCTTTAGGTAGGACTAAGAAAGCAATGAAACATTTCCCATAAATCAAACCAGATCAGTGTTGCGATTAAAGGAGAACTAAATCCTAAAAATGAATGTGGCTAAAAATGGCACATTTTATATAGTGAAATTATTGCAGCAGCCTAAAGTTTCAGCTTGTCAATAGCAGCAATGATCCAGGACTTCAAACTTGTCACAGGGGGTCACCATCTTGGAAAGTGTCTGTGACACTCACATGCTCAGTGGGCTCTGATTGGCTGTTGAGAAGCTAAGCTTAGGGCTCGTCACTAATTATCCAGCAGAAAATGAGCTTCCCCTGTAATATAAGCTGATGCTACAGGGCTGTGGTTGCCTTGGGCTGGTACAGAAGCCCAAAACATAATGTACAAATTTCTAGCTACTTCTTTAGTTAGGCTTTAGTTCCACTTTAAAGAAGAAAGAAAGGTTAAATCACCAGGGGGTGTCAAAAGTTAGGCACCCCCAGGGATAGTAATCACTTGATACCCCAGGCAAGTGCTCCTGTTAGCAGAAAACTACACTGGACCAGAGTACAGGAATGAGACATGTTATCCAGAATGCTGGGGACGGGATTTATCCGCATAACACATCTTTCCATAATTTGGATCTCCATATCTTGTTTACTAGAAAATCATGTAAACATTAAATAAACCCAATAGGCTGGTTTTGCTTCCAATAAGGATTAATTAATCCTTAGTTGGGATCAAGTACAAGCTACTGTTTTATTATTACAGAGAAAAAGGAAATTATTTTTAAAAAATTGTATTATTTGGATAAAGTGGAGTCTTTGGGAGATGGCCTTTCCTTAATTTGGAGCTTTTTGGATAAGGTGTTTCCGGAAAACCAATCTACTTCTATGCAAGCACCACGGAGTGATCCTCTTGCTGTCGTGTTATTTATTTGTGGGGGTGCGCCTGTGCAGTAAAGTTAAAAGCCAAACCAGAAAGTCGTCCTTTAACTCTACTGAGCAAGTTTGGGTCCTGGGAATTTGAAGAAAGAAGAAGTAGAAGAAGCGGATCGCTCTATAGTGCATGCTAAAAAGAACTCTAACAGGAGCACCGGACAGTGGTCTCAAATAAGTGATTACAATCACTGCAAAGTGAGTAAAGCTTTCCTTCTCTTTTAAAGGATCATATATCCGCAAGCCAATAATTGTGCCCTTATATGAATTCTACATATCTGTGGGTGGATGTAAAGGATCTACATATTGCAATAAAGAAAATTGCTCCAGAATAACAATGTAAAGAGCTCACCAAGTAGATCATGTGGTCCAGGTGCCCCAGACCCCCAGCTTCCGGGAGCGGCAAACCAAAACACGGCAAAAGAACAGGACTGTCCAGGACTCAAGGGATCCACAAGGCCAAAAATATATGTCTTTATTGATCATATTTTAAAAGTATAGGTGCTTCTCCATAGGCCCTTTCGTACCCAAAAGGTACTTAATCATGGGCCCGGACAGTCCTGTTCTTTTGCTGTGTTAAAGGATCGACAGACAGGAGTTGAATATTTCATCACAGCACAAAAAAGGACCCAGGAACCAGAGTATCAAACCAGTGGGATGAATAATTATTAGATGGAACACGGAATTGAGAAAGAAAAAATGACTCAGTCCATGACGCTGAATGTAAAAGTACAAAGCAGGGAACATAATACAGCACATATGAACAGTGACTTCAATGCATTTTGTAAAAATGTATAAAGGATATACCCTGGAGGGGGCTAAAAAGAGTATATTGGACCCTGGGAAAGATAAGAGAATCAGGACTGTGTTTAAGATGTTATTTTTGTTACACTGACATTACCAGTGCAAACCTGGAAATCATTATTGTGAGATATAGTAAAAGCTAGGGCTTGGGGTTACAACTCAGAGGAGACCAATCTGTGGGTCCTTTATCAAATACTTTGTATCAGGTTTGCTAACCAGTAGCAGCCAATGAAAAGGTAGCAATTCCTGGTCACCTGAATGCAGACATCTGATTGGTTTGCCACTTTCACTATGTTGTAAATTATGACTCAATTACCAATAGTGGGGAAAGGTACAGTGGAAAAAAGGAGAGCAAAGCACTTTTGTTTCTTGCACATTGCTACCTGTCTCGTGGGCTGCACACTTAGGACTTGGGCATTCCCTTGGATTGCTCTTTGCTTTTGTGTCATAGAGATGTGCAGTGCAAGACAGGGAGCACTTATGGGCACAAGGTGCTACAAAGCCCTGCAGTAACCATCTGCCTATGGCAGCCCCTAAATACAAGGGACCCAGCACTCTGAATCTTGCACTGGGTTTGTATTCTGGTTCAAGGTGCACAGGCAGCAAATCCCATGGGTGAAGTGCTCAGAAGAAAGGTCCCAAAGGGTGCAACATTGCTTGTGTCCAGGGGAATAGTAAATCAGTCCTTTAAGTCCTATGGCAAGGGAGTGGGTCATAAACTGCAGAGTGGGAGAAGAGAAAACAACCAGCTAAACTGGCAGTGATGAAGGACATATTTTCAAGCCAATGGGATTCAGTCCAAATAGATCACTGTATAGTCAGTAACAGATACCCTGCACTTTGCCTTTACTTTTAAGGGTGGTTCACCTTAAACTTAACTTTGTGGGCATGGTTATCCCTGCTTTTTACAGCCAGTATAGTTACCAAATGACTACATAATTAATCAGATCTATGGCACTTCCAAGGAACCTTTCCTTGCACCCAGAACAGCGTTCCCTGGTCTACTGTTGCTTGTTACTTCAGTCTGCCCATTCTTCCAAGAAGGATACAGGAGCCCCAGGGAGTCTCCAAGAAGACAGTGCTGTAATGCGGGTAAGATGAATGGCAAAGCCCCAAATGGTTAGGAAATAACTCCGTCATAAAATAAAAACAGAGCCGTTTGGAAACTGTGGTTTGAAACATCATTTTGGAAAGGTACCAGCTCTGATCTCTCTCCAAGTCTGAGACGGCTGCTTATTACAGTGATTACAATTTGTACAGAACTGCTTACAATACTCTGGCTACGGTTTGTGCCAAAGAAACAAGATGCCGGGGGGGGAACCAACTTTTACCTTGCTAACATATTTTCCAAGTGATTTAACCAGGAAACCTGCTCTGAAAGACTATGATTTACTTTCTCTGCAATTAATTAATAGAACAAAGGAGCTCAATGAGATCTGTTATCCTCTTATAAATTGGCAGTTACAGCATTAAATCATAGCCTCGCAAATATCCCCCAAAACCTGTCTAAGCCTCTCTCTCTTTCTTAACAGCCCCCCGGCACTGGTATCATTGGTGCACATTCAGTTTGATGATTCACTGTTTAATACGACTGTGTGACCTGTTATCCAGAATGATTTGGACCTGGGGTTTTCCAGATACGGGATCTATCTGTAATTTGTATCTCCATCTATTAAAGAATAATTTAAAAATCAAAGAAACCCAATAGGATTGTTTTACCTCCGATATGAATTAATTATATCTTAGTTAGGTTCAAGTACAAACTACTGTTTTATTGTTAAAGAGAAAAATGAAAATCATTTGGATTATTTGGATTAAATTGAGTCTATGGGAGGTGGCCCCTTCTGTAATTTGGAACTTTCTGGACAACTGATTTTCAGATAATGGATTAATAAACCCAATATGATTGTTTTAGCTCTGATTTGAATTAATTATATCTTAGTTAGGTTCAAGTACAAGCTACTGTTTTATTGTTAATTTGGAGTTTTCTGGATAACTGATTTCCAGATAATGGATTAATAAACCCGATATGATTGTTTTAGCACTGATATGAATTAATTATATCTTAGTTAGGTTCAAGTACAAGCTACTATTTTATTGTTAAAGAGAAAAAGGAAATCATTTGGATTATTTGGATTAAATGGAATCTATGGGAGGTGGCCCCTTCTGTAATTTGGAGCTTTCTGGATAACTGATTTTCAGATAATGGATCCCATACCTGTGAATCTGAAAAAATAGTGTAGTCCTATTGTTCCGTTTCCATCTGCTCTTAGGAGAGAACACTGCTACATGTGACTCTTTAACACAGCTGGGTCTTTGCTGAAGTTTTGGAAGAAGGGTTTCCAGACTGGACTTTAACTCACTTTCACTCAGATACCTGGATGCTAGGGCTTCTTATACAAAAAAAAAAAGATTATTTAAAATGATTTATTGTGCACCATATTTGTTGTACAATATAATATCAAGCACCAAGTTCACAATGGTGTTGCTCACACTGCAGGTATCTGCTCCCAGAATGCTAAATTTCTCAAAGGGCACTCAAAGGGATCCCACCAAGATCTCCCTGAGTCCTAACCACTAGAGTGACTATCCACTAAAGTGCCTACAACTTGGTGAGTATCAACTGGGACAATGCCCCACACAGCAATATATTTGGAGTGGAGCACAAAGCTGCTCTTACTAGCTCACACTGTTTATATAACACTTCTTGAGCTTTCTATAACATGAGTTGTAGGCACTGTAGTGGGTAGGACTCAGGGTGGGAGATCTTGATGTTTTCCCTTGAAGCTTCCTTCAAGGAATTTATCACAGCTTCATTAAACCTTGTGTTACCTGACGGTGTAATCTTCTGAAGTCTACTTCCTCAGGCTCCACAGCATATTCACCCCCTCCTGATGTTGAGTCCAGAGAGACAGAATCATTGCAATCACTACCTCTGGGACTGTGGGAAATGATCCCTCCTTCAGGGCATAGATACATAAGGACATAGTAAGGATGGTGTAAGACGCACTGGGAGATTGCTTACCTCCCGTCGCGTCTCTCGCAGGCTCTCAGTGCACTTCCGGGTTGACGCTGGCGTTGTGACACTGAGCATCATGAAGTCACGAAGAGGCGCCAAATCTCCATTTTGAAAGTGCCCAAGCTAAGTTCCAGTTTACTGTTCCAGCCGAAGCGTTTACTCTAAGATTGTTGTCCTGGTTTTGACTCCTGCTCAACTTCTGACTTCGATTCCTGCCGCCTGCTTGAACTTTTTGCCTGATTCTCAACCACGTCTCTTCTAAATCCTTGACAGTACCTCGTTTACGGACTTGTTGTTTTGTTACGCACTTTCCCTTGTGTTTTCCACAGCAGAAAGCCCGGGGCCCCAAAAAGGCGTTGGTGAACACCGGAATCCGCAGGGATCCCTTGTGCATTTGGAATGTACATGTCCCTAAGCAAGGTTCCCGATAACGAGATCGTTACAGATGGTTACCTCCATTGCATCCTCTACTTTTGCCCAACAGGATTAGGAACATATGTACTATAGCATGTTCAAGGCCTTTGATGCACTAGAAGGGGCAGAAGAGAAGGAAGGTTGGGTCTGGGTTTAAAACCCTCATTGGGTTTCTGCCCTGTAGAGAAACTTAAAATCAGTCAAGAACATTAAATTGCATATTTAAATTGGGCACAGTGGGAGATGACGTTGCCATATATTGGGACAATTACAAGAGTCCTCAGCACTCAACCCAATATCAATATATTTAAGACAGCGACATTTTGTGCATACTGCTACTGAAAAATGCCTTACCCTTTAAACAAAACAGGGATTGTTTGCCCATATATTGCAATATATTTAAGCTTGTCAACTACGTCAAAGTCATCCCATATCTGGCCAGTCCTACGCTTAATTTTCATCTGATTCATTAGGAAATCTATAGTTTCATTATACATTTTATAAAAGGGACGAATACGTTTTACCTGCAACTTACTTGCTGCTTTCAAAGTAAAACTCCCAAACTTGGCTGCCCTTTTATTAGACACCAGTGGGATCACCTGACTGTAGCTGGGAAGGGTGGGAGCTACAACATGGAGCTGGTCACTGCTCCTGTATAACTATAACAAACAAGGGAAAGTTGTGCTCACCACTAGTTTTTAAAACCATTAGGCGGGGGTGCAATGAGGCTGTGACCACAAAATACATATAGTCAAATACAAGAGTCCTCTGCACTCAACCCATTATCAATATATTTAAGTGAGAGACATTTTGTGTATACTGCTACTGAAAATGCCTTACCCTTTAAACAACACAGGGATTGTTTGTCCATATATTGCAATATATTTAAGCTGGCCAACTACGTCAAAGTCATCCCATATCTGGCCAGTCCTATGCTCAATTTTCATCTGATTCATTAAGATTCTATAGTTTCATTATACATTTTATAAAAGGGACTAAGTTTTACCTGCAACTTACTTGCTGCTTTCAAAGTAAAACTCCCAAACTTGGCTGCCCTTTTATTAGACACCAGTGGGATCACCTGACTATAGCTGGAGAGGGTGGGAGCTACAACATGGAGCTGGTCACTGCTCCTTAAATATATTATATTTTGTGGTCACAGCCTCGCTGCACCCCCGCCTAATGGTTTTAAAAACTAGTGGTGAGCATAACTTTCCCTTGTTTGCCATATATTGGAGCTGGATAACATATTTAAAGATTATAAAGGCCCTTCCTGCAGTTTACCAGCCAATTAATTGTTCTCCTTAGCTTAAAAGGTTATTATGTCTGAAAGTAAAATTAACACGCAGAGACATTATTGGCTCTACACATGGAGGATTTCTATATTGGATACTCAGTGCCATGTAGTTTCCCCAAATAATCCTACATTCATATTTCCTTTGCTGGCAGGTTTCCTGTGCTCAATGATTACTCATATGGAAACATGTGGCCAATGGATAAAGAATTGGAAAACACAGAAACAGACTAAATCCAGCGTTCTTTTTTATATATATATATATACTTGCTGACTTGGGTTATACAGTGCCAGATGGTAGTTCTGATTGAATCCGAATGAAAGACTGTGATTAAGAAAATCTATTTAAATATTCTATACAAATGACTCTATAATGGAATAAGAGAAATACAGCCTTGAAAAAATATATATATTAATGTTTTATGCTGATTTTTACATAATACATAATACATGGTAATGTTTATTAAGCTGCAACTTGCTTGTGAAGGTATTTAATTCATCCAGGTCATGATGTACAGTATCTGGTATATAGACCAGTGATCCCCAAAAAGTGGCTCGTAAGCAACAATTTACTCACCAACCCTTTGGCTGTTGCTTCCTCAAAGCAGGAGCTTCTTATTGAATTCCAGGCTTGGAGTCAAGTTTTGGTTGTATAAAGACCAGTTGTACTGCCAAACAGAACCTCCTGTAGGCTGCCAGTCCACATAGGGGCTACCAATAGCCAATCACAGCCCTTATTTGGCATTCTGTGGTACTTTTTTCATGCTTGTGTTGCCCCCAAACTCTTTTTATATTTCAATGTGGCTCACGGGTAAAAATGGTTGGGGACCCCTGATAAAAAGTCTGAAGCAATGGGGCTTGCTGAGTAATTTGAGAACAGTTTTCACCATTTATTCCAGCAGCCTCTTTAGTTCGGAAGGAATTATAATGTTGAGTAAAATGAGGGTACTGTTCATACATTAAAATAATATAGATACTTAGAAACTACTGGCAGCATTGGATTGTAGATATAAAAATTCCCCTAGGTTTTGCTGTTAAAAAAACAACTGTTTTTAGACTAATTTTTTTTTAAATTGAAGCCTGAGATGCTTCATTCATCTAAGTGCATTAAAAGTGCAAGTGAAAAGCAGGGGAGTATTGACTTCACAATAGAAAAGGCTAAGTCACCCTTCCAAAAGGCTAGAAATGATCTTGAATCTTCGGATCTGCCTTTATCTGAAGACTAGGGCAGACTCCATTATCCCAGAACTCACTGGCAGGATGAGGCAAGATTCTTCAGACCCCTTGGCTACAAGGCTCGAGGGTCCCTTATCCTTCCCCCTCCAGCCTGAAGGCATATACTGTTTTTAGGCTCATCAATGATCTGATAGGATAATGTTTCCCTATAGAAGGGTCGTTTTTTTTAATGGTCTCTTACGTGTTCACCTTAACTTAATAAATGTTTACCACTATGAAACCATGGTCAATACTCACTCACTGTCTAGTTCAAGACTGTAAATAATCAAGTCTTAGCAAAAATTATTATACCATAACAGGACAGTGAAATATCAAACATGGGCAGGTATAGAAATAACTTTCCATGGGGATATTTACAAGATGTTGGTGCTCAAAAATGGACTCCGTGAAGAGTAAATATTGATGCAATTCATTCAAGGTGGCCAAACAAGCACAAGTAGTACCATGCAAAACAATATTTGGTGTGTGTATGGTGGGCGACAAGACGACTGATATCGGCAAAAGCCTCGTCAATCGGCCAAGATGGAAGATTTTTATCAGCATTATAAAATGCAAATGGTTACTGCCAATGGTCACAGGAAAAATCAGGTTCTTGTGATGAATAGTGCACCCACTGAAGCTGGAGAACATTGGGACTATCAACACCCAGGGTGAGTTGAGTCAAAAGACACAGCAGAACTGTGGCCAATGAATTGAGTAAATGGTGTTCCGAATATGCACTCTGGAAGTGACTCAAACAACTCTATGAAAAAGTAATTTTTATACCTGTATGCAGCATTTTCGCCCATAATACCAGTGTTACTGCAGCTGGGCTCCAATTGTCAAAAGGGATGCAGCCGAGGGTGTGGTTTTTGATCAAATCAAGGTGCAAGTTGTGTCTAGCAAACTTAGACCTCAAAATATTTTTTCCACCAGTCCCTTCAGCTTATCCTGTATAATATCTTTCTGCGACAAAATGTACTACAGGATTACCGGCTCAGTTCCTTTCCAATGACTGTTAGAGTCGTTTGGTAACTCGTTCGCTGGTATCACAAAAGTTTGATCAGCGTGCTGAATATGTAGCAGGGGCCCAACGCACGACCCCTCCTAGTAGCAGATTGTCACTTTTTCTAAAAATATGTCAAAGCCAGTTAAAATGGATAAGTACAACGGTGGCTTGTATGTGTGTGCCAGCTGGATAATATATTTCATTCAGAGGATTCTGCTGAGATGAAGCGGAAAAATTGACTTCCCCGAGGGATAAAGACAGATGACAAAGAAGGAAAAGACTAATAAAAGGATGTGCAACTCAGCTACTGCATCTTCTGTACTACTGTATGTATAGCGGAGGCAACGTGGGATCAGCCAAGTGATGAATATTTTGCATTTATATAGTTTTAAATATAGAGACTTGGGTAAATATATATACAGGTATGAGATCTGTTATATAGAAACCTGTTATCCAGAAAGCTCCAAATTACAGAATGGCTGTCTCCCATAGACTCCATATAGAGACTTCAGTAAATATATACAGGTATGGGATCTGTTATCCGTAACCTGTTATCCAGAAAACTTCCGAATTATAGAAGAGACTTGAGTAAATATATATACAAGTATGGGATCCGTTATCTATAAACCCGTTATCCAGAAAGCTCCAAATCACAGCATGGCCGTCTCCCACAGAAATAACACGACAGCAAGAGGATCACTCCGTGGTGCTTGCATAGAAGTAGATTGGTTTTCCGGAAACACCTTATCCAAAAAGCTCCAAATTAAGGAAAGGCCATCTCCCAAAGACTCCACTTTATCCAAATAATACAATTTTTTAAAAATAATTTCCTTTTTCTCTGTAATAATAAAACAGTACCTTGTACTTGATCCAAACTAAGATAATATTAATCCTTATTGAAATAAAACCAGCCTATTGGGTTTAAAGGGCATGTAAAGGCTAAAATAGAATAACGCTAGAAATGCTGTATTTTGTATACTAAATATAAACATGAACTTACTGCACCACAAGCCTAATCAAACAAATAATTTATGCCTTCAAAGTTGGCTACAGGGGGTCACCATCTTGTAACTTTGTTAAACATCTTTGCAAGACTAAGACTGTGCACATGTTCAGTGTGGTCTGGGCTGCTTAGGGATCGTCATAAACAAAGCTGCTTGAGTTCTGCATGGCTGGGAAGTAAGGCGGGGGCTCCCCCTGCTGTTCATACGTATGATTGTTTCCCTGCTCAGCAGTTAGGGACCGTCTGACAATTCCTATCCACAGCAGTAAATGAAGGGAGAATTTCACTGCATACAGTCAGGTTTCTTATAAAAACGGTACACATTTTTTAATTAAAGTATATTGGAGATAGGTTTATTTTTCATTAAAGAAAGTAAAAATGGGATTTTATTTTTTTGCCTTTACATGCCCTTTAAGGGGAGGCATAGTCATTATCAAATTTCGAATTCATTTGAGTTTTTTTTAACTCACATGAATTTGTTTTTACTTGAAATTTGATTGGGGGTGATTTATTAAAACAATCAAATACGGTATGTAAAACTCGGACTAATTTCACCGACCTGAAAACTCAAATCGAATTTGATTCAAATTTGACCAAACTCGATTCAGGAAGGCTGCAAATGTCCCCAAATTATTCATTGGATCTCTCAGATTGACTTATACAGGAATTCGGCAGGTTTTAGGTGGCGAATAGTCGAATTCTTAAAGGGCCAAATTCCTTAGTCGAATTTGACAGTTTTTTTAAATATTTTATTTGGTTTTCACAATACACCATAAAAATTAATATGATAAGAAATAGAATGCTGAATAAGAAGATTAATACAATGACATATTATACAGATGTATACAATGTATACAATTTGACCATGAAAAAAATGTGAATTCGTATTTTCAGTTCGACCCTTAATAAATCTGCCACTTAATGTTTAAATGATTTTTTAATAAACTTAAGGTATGAAGATCCAAATTATGGAAAGATCCATTGCCTGGAAAACCTCAGATTCTGAGCATTCTGGATAACATGTCCCATACCTGTATATATTCTCCATCCATGGTGGTGCAGATGGTCAAAGTGCACAAACAACAATTCTTTACACACTGTGTCCAGCTGTGTATTGGTGAGGGGCAGACGGGGTGTTGGAATTTTCCCTTATTCCCTAATTTATACCAGCCCTGCAGCCAATCCTTCTTTTATTAATCTCTCCCTACAATAGGAAAATAGTGGATTACAGTATTTAAATTATTCTCTAAAGAGATTATATGAACTAACTCTGATGGTTAATGTTTCTGTTGGGAAAACCCTCATGTTGACATCGTTATAACATGGCAAGTAATACACTACATTATGAACTCATCAATGGGGAGCTAAGTTAAAGGGCAGGAGTAAATGTCCCCCAGGCAGTTTTACATGTTTGATTTTACGCTTGCCTACATATCTGGCACCAGAGATAAGATATTGCCTTTCTAGATCTCATGCACCTCTCCAGTAGCTTAATCTTTCCGTTGCTCTGCAGGATAGAACTAAATGAATCTCACTTGCAGGATGCTAATACATGATCTGGGCAATTCAGTATGACGTATTATATGATTATACAATTTACTCAATATATGACTATAGTAAGGATGTACTGAATATGCTTGCTTAAGGATTATGTGCAACCAAATATTAATATTAAATACAAATATTACATAAGTGTTATTATTGTTTACTGTGTATTCTTTAAAGGAGAAGGAAAGCTACCAAGGCAGTTTATTGCCAATAGATTAGCCACAACAGTACAAGATTTTTATTTTTATTCTTTAGAATGCTTTTCTATACCTGAGTAAACAGCTCTAGAGAGTGTCTCTGTTTGTTTAGGATAGCAGCTGCCATATTAGCTTGGTGTGACATCACTTCCTGCCTGAGTCTCTCCTTGCTTGCTCATAGCTCTGGGCTCAGATTACAGCAGAGATGGGAGGAGGGAGGGGGAGAGAAGCAAACTGAGCATGCTCAAGCCCTAGCCCTGGAGATTTAAACTGAAAACAGGAAGTCTGATACAGAAGCCCATGTGTACACAATAGAAGGAAAGAAATGCTGTGTTTCTTTTGACAGAAGACTCAGAGCAGCATTACTTTGAGGGTTAACTAGTGTATTTATATAGACCTTTCTGATAAAGCTTACTTAATTTTAACCTGTCCTTCTCCTTTAAGGTTTCAGAAATACATTTCATTTATCCAGCATTTTAGAACTAGTGTATTCCGAGACAGTGCCCAGAGCATGAACAGTATGATTATATATACCCTGCACACTGTGTATAAATATTAATAGTGTAGTGCACTTTACTGCATATTTCTGTTCCAAAGCAGGGCCAGTATTAGGGTATTAGGGTATAGCTGCCTATAACAGTGGATTCCTGGGTTGGATTCCAGTCAGTTCTTTATGTTTTCCTCCTTGTCTATGTAGGGTTTCCTCTAGGTTATCTTCTTTTCCTCCCACAGTCAAAAATCATCATACAGGCAGGTTAATTGGCTCCTTAAAAAACGGACCATAGCGTATGCGAATTAGAGATGTGCGGGCCGGCCTGATACCTGTGGGACCCGGGGCCGAGGGGAAGAGGCGGGTGCAGGTCAAAATAAACTCAACCCACACACCATGACAGGGACCTTAGATTGTAAGCTCCACTGGGAGATGGGCTAATCTTTGTGTAGGGGCCCATAGGTTTATATCCTTTAATGTACTGGTATTTTCCCGGTCCCGTTGGGCATGTAAAGTCTAAAATAGAATAAGGCTAGAAATGCTGTATTTTGTATACTAAATATAAACATGAACTTACTGCACCACAAGCCTAATCAAACAAATAATTTATGCTTTCAAAGTTGGCTACAGGGGGTCATCATCTTGTAACTTTGTTAAACATCTTTGCAAGACTAAGA
The DNA here is from genome assembly GCF_017654675.1 of Xenopus laevis. Taxonomy (NCBI): domain Eukaryota; kingdom Metazoa; phylum Chordata; class Amphibia; order Anura; family Pipidae; genus Xenopus; species Xenopus laevis. The sequence goes on from NC_054371.1 coordinate 216,825,025, forward strand.
CTGTGCACATGCTCAGTGTGGTCTGGGCTGCTTAGGGATCGTCATAAACAAAGCTGCTTGAGTTCTGCATGGCTGGGAAGTAAGGCGGGGGCTCCCCCTGCTGTTCATAAGTATGATTGTTTCCCTGCTCAGCAGTTAGGGACCATCTGACAATTCCTATCCACAGCAGTAAATGAAGGGAGAATTTCACTGCATACAGTCAGGTTTCTTATAAAAACGGTAGACATTTTTTAATTAAAGTATATTGGAGATAGGTTTCTTTTTCATTAAAGAAAGTAAAAATGGGATTTTATTTTTTGGCCCTTACATGCCCTTTAAGGAAGTACCTTTAACCTGATACCTGGGTGGGATGTGTTCCTCATTGGCCTGGGTGGGTGGTGAGTTCTTTTTGTTACAGTTTAATATACTGACTAGAAGCCCAAAACTCCTCCTCTTTGACTTCCGCCTGCTGAGGAAAGTGGGAGCTGCTGGAGAGCCTGGGGCAGCAAGGACTCAGCAAAGGAAAACCCTATGGTAGTTAGTGAAATCAGGGACCCCGTGATTGAGGTATTTAGGTAGTGGTTGGTAAGCTCCTTATAGTACACTTTAGAAGTGTAAGGCAGACAGGCTGAGCTAAAAAGTTGCTGCTAGGGTTCAGATCCACCTAGCAACCATGCATAGATTTGAATACAGGACTGGCATATGAATATAAAAGGGCCTGAATAGAAAAATGTGTAATAAAAAGTAGCAATAACAATTCATTTTTAGCCTTACAGAGCATTTGTTTTTAGATGGGGTCAGTGACCTCTATTTGAAAGCTGGAAAGAGTCAGAAGAAGACTCTAAAACATCAGGAGCTTTGCACATAGTGAGTTAAAACGGGATAACAATTGCAATACAGCAGATTTGTAAAACAAGTAAAAACATGATATCAGAAAGAACAGAAGGAAACAAATCCCCAACTTCTTCTTTGTTCATTTGCCATAAGGATAGCGAGGAACACGTGTGGGGCCTGACACACACCTTGAGACGTGTTTAGCTGGGAAGTGTGTATAATTGGCAGGCCCGGACTGACCATCTGTTTATTCGGGCATTTGACCTAGGGGCCGCTCTGTATTTTCGTAAAGTGGGCCGCTCCTGATCTATAATGTTTATTTCAAACTGCCTGTGGGCTCTAGGACCGCTCCTCTGTCCCAGCTCCCACTGTGGCTCCGCCCCTTCCACTCGTCTCCGTTCTCATGCTGTGCAGTGTGCAGGCCTGCCTGCCTGCCATCAGGGGGGAACAAGGAAGATAGTCTTGGGCCAGGCAGGATTTAGGCTCAAAGGGGGGCCTGCTGTGCTGCTCTTTCAGGATTAGCCGGCCCCCCTTACGAGCGTGGACATCACTGATGCCGAAGACGGAAGTACAGGAACTGATGTGGTAAGAAGGGGACTACATCGCCAGCAGTCACTGTGCTTCTCAGGAATCTCTCGTCTGCACTCTGTCTCTCTCTCCCCCTCTCTCTCTCTCTGTGAGTCTTTGTTTCTCTCTCTGCCTCTCTCTCTCTGTCTCTCTCTGTCGCTCTGTCTCTCTCTCGCTGCACTCTTTCTTTCTCTCACTGCACTCTGTCTCTCTCTGTGAGTCTCTGTCTCTCTCTACACTCTGCCTCTCTCACTACACTCTCTCTTTCACTGCACTCTGTCTCTCTCTGCACTCTGTCTCTCTCTCTACTCTGTCTTTTTCTCTCTCTGCACTCTGTCTCACTGCACTCTGCTTCTCTCTGCACTCTGACTCTCTCTGTGAGTCCCTCTCTTTCTACAGTCTCTATCTGTCCACCAATGAAGTTTTTTTTTTAACTTTTATGGGGGGCCCCTATCCTAACCACCAATTGTTTTTTTTAACTTGTATGGGGGTCCCTGGTAACCAGTGGGTTTTTAGTGTTTGTTTTATCTCCCATGTTTGTGTGGCTTTTTTTACTGTGGTGTTGGGTCTGGGACTGTCATCTAGATTATGTAGGTACCCAGCAGAATGAATTGTAAAAAAGAACATGTGGCTACATGGGGGATTTTTTTATGAATAAACAATAGCAAGTGAGAAACGTTTTCACTTGAAATCCATTAATTCATTCTGGAATACCTTTACAGCACACCTGATAACCATGTTTATCTTACTTAGTGTTACCAATAAAATTATATTTCTATAATAAGCAGGGATTTGTTTATACATACATTTTTGCAGTTTTACCCCTATATATGAGTGGATGTGTACAAGTCAGACCATCGTGTGTTTACATGTGGGCTGCTTTGATTTTTTTTTTGCCAGGGCTGCTTTTTACCCCAAGTCCGGCCCTGATAATTGGTTAAATCATAACACACAATGGGCAATGAAACCCAGGAGTGGCTCAGTGAGATAACATTATCCCATTATAGAAAATTTTCTTAGGTTCGTTCTATGAGAAGGCATTACACTGGAATAAGCACTTCAAATGTGATAACTCTAAGGGGCCCATTTACTTAGCTCGAGTGAAGGAATAGAATAAAAAAAAACTTCGAATTTCGAATGTTTTTTGGCTACTTCGACCATCGAATTGGCTACTTTGACTTCGAATTGAACGATTCGAACTAAAAATCGTTCGACTATTCGATAGTCGAAGTACTGTCTCTTTAAAAAAACTTCGACCCCCTACTTCGCCACCTAAAACCTACCGAGGTGCAATGTTAGCCTATGGGAAGGTCCCCATAGGCTTTCTAACAATTTTTAGGTCGAAGAAAAATCTTTCGATCGATGGATTAAAATCCTTCGAATCGAAGGATTTAATCGTTCGATCGAACTATTTGCGGTAAATCCTTCGACTTCGATATTCGAAGTCGAAGGATTTACATTCGGCAGTCGAATATCGAGGGTTAATTAACCCTCGATATTTGACCCTATGTAAATCTGCCCCCTAATGTGTAATTCCAGTGCAAACTGGGCATTGTTGTGTAAATGTACATTTTGCCTGTTCCATTATAAAGGGCAGGGATCCCCAACCTTTTGAACCTGTGAGCAAAATTCAGACGTAAAAGGAGTTTGGGAGCAACACAAGCATGAAAAATGTTTGTAAGACGCGCTGGAAGATCTCCACGGCTTCTTACCTCCTGGCGAGTCTCTCATCGTCTGATTGATTCTTCTTCAAGTAATGCTGGCGTTCGTCAAGTCGCAGGAGTCAAGACGTCATCGGGATGCGTCAAATTTGAATGTTTGCCATCAAAGACTGCTTAAAAGGCCAGTCCACCATTTTGAAGCTGGTTCCAGTTTTTTCTGAACCTGCCGAAGCGTTTGTTATTATTGAATTCCTGGTTTTTGACTTTTTGCCTGACTTTTGACGACGATTTCTGCCGTCTGCCTTGAACCTTTTGCCCAACATTCGACTACCTCCTCTTCATCCCTGCTGGTACCTCGCTTACGATTTTTGCTACGCACTTCCTTGTTGGATTCCCGGGGCCCCAAAAGGGTGTCGGTGAACACCGGAACCCACAGGGTACTCCTGTGCGTCCGCAAGGTGACCAACAAAGGTACCTGACAACATGGTGGTTACAATGTTCTTGGGCTGCCAAATAAGTGCTGTGATTGGCCATTTGGTAGCCCCTATGTGTATTATCAACCTACATTGAGGCTCTGTTTTGTAGTACAAAAAATAAATATAGGGACTGCACACTCAGAATTTAAAAAGGCAAAAGTTTATTACATTTACAAAAAATTACACTCACGTGTTCAGCTACACTCACATTGGCCCTACGCGTTTCGACCACAAGAGTGGTCTTCATCAGGAGCAAAATCCATAAAATATTACAAAAAGGATAAAAAGGCAGAACGAATGTGTACATTGAACAGGTTTAAATACCTTTGATATGTCTCTATAGTCCCCTACGCATGGAAGGTGGCGTATGACGTCACTTCCGCCCCTAGAGCAGAATCCTGTGTCACAGGAAATGCGTTGTGATCCAAATGGAACGCAAATGCGTTTCAGCAACGCCTATTGTAGAGGTCACCTCCGCCCACTGATAAGAGATAAGAGGAAGTTCCTGCTGCTTATCATATGGAGCACACTTGCGTTCCAGCATCAATAGAATCAATATAGAACAAGAAAAAGGTGGTCTATACTGGATTGAACAACAGCTTCCACCTAATATTACATTTAATTTCAAGTAATTTACATAATAATTACGATAAACTTGCAGGAAACTTCCTCATCTCTCCTCATTGTCATTCCAATAAAAACCAAAAAACAAAAGACCAAATAATAACAAAAAAATAAATAAAAAGAAAACTGAAAAAAGAAAAACATTTTTACAAAAATAACAATAAATATGAAAAACACAATGGGAGAAGAGGAAGACAAAAAACACAAAACGCACAAAATTTGAACATAGTCCAGCATATGTTGTGTGCCAGTGAAAATATGGTCCTTGTCACCATATCCTCCTCATATTGCCGTCATAACCTATAATAAAAAAATCGTAACTACTTCAATGTTATGACAGAATAATTATAGCAACATAAGACAATCATACTTACCCAGGACTTGCAAAACAATTAATTTCCAATAGTCTCCATATCGGAATGGCGTGTTGAAAAGTTGAGCAACCAAATAAGAGAACTATCTGTTCTGCAGAAAGCAAGACACATTTAAAGAATCATTGAGATTGAGTTTTGTAGTACATCTGGTTTTTATGCAGCCAAAACTTGCCTCCAAGCCTGAAATTAAAAAATAAGCACCTGCTTTGAGGACACTGGGAGCAACATCCAAGGGGTTGGAGAGCAACATGTTGCTCACGAGCTACTGGTTGGGGATCACTGATATAAAGAATGGTGATCTATCAACAGTCAGGTAGTTATGGGGCTGCAGACATTATGAAAACTAAGCACTGGAAGAGCTCACCCTATAAAGGACATCATTTCAGTTGGGCATAAGATCCTTCTCTTCGATTAATATATATGTTTTAAGGAGGCCAAAAAAGGAGAGATTCCAGTATTTTGTGGGTCTTGATTGTGACAGCTTAGCCCGCAGTCCTGGTTTCTTACAAAAATGTCCCTCGTCCCCTACACTGACGCCAGAAAAAGATACAGAGTTTCTGAAACTTAATTAAACAAGAGGCTTTTGGAGGAGAGTCCAGAATTCTCAGCACCCCCAGTTAGATACATTTGTAATTAATCAATTAAGCAAAGGTAAGTTGGTCTCTTGGAAGAAATGAGACTTGCCTCTTAAAGGGCAATTTCACCTCCATTAGGAAAAACCTGTAATATACACATAAAACATGCACCTAAAACCCCCAGAAATGTGTTGAAACTTTCCACAACCTGGTAGATTTTGTAAAATGGATGATATTTAAGGGGTGTGACTAAAATGTGTGTGCCGCACATAGTGGCAGATCTTTTTGTGCCATTCCATCTTCTCCCTCCCTCACAGTTTATGTGACATCTTACATTTCTTGCTCACATCAAATCAAACCTCCTCTAGTTCTTACACCACTCTTCTCTCCCCTGCAGTGGCATAAGTAGATGTTACTGGGCCCCACAGCAAAATAATTTGAGAGGCCCCCAAAAATGATCCTATACTTGTACCATACTCTGGAATAGAATTTCAAATATGGCTTGATGGTAGTGTCTTTCCATGTCTCAAACTCCGATTGAGCTCAGTTGTGTTGTACATTATATAACCATAATTTTCAATTCCCTACGCACCCTACTCATAACCCAATCATATGGGCTGTTAGCAATGGAGGGCAGGGGTTGCTTTGCATTCAAATCAGAAACAGAATTGGGCAGGCTGTGGAAGTTGGTGCCTGGTCCAAATTTGTTGGTGAGTCACAGTTTTTGAAATGCCCTGTTCTTCTACATGTCTTTTTCTGGTCCTGCTTACACATGTATGCTCACACGAATGTATAGTCCATACACCGTACAACCAGGCACCCCAACCCACTTTAAAAAGCACCCACTACTGGGTAAGCCCAAACCTTTTTGGGTTTGCCACACAGGAACCAACAACTGGGACATGTGGAAAGTTATTTCTGAGCTAACACAGAATTAAGCTTCAGGCAAATACAATTTGTTTTTGCTTTAAACTAAAACTGAACAGTAATTCATTAATTATACACAGTATTATTTAGAAAACACAAACTCCATTATTGTTCTAATTATGCTCTGGTTGGAATCCTGAAGTCTGATGGTTGTATTATACTCTGCTAATGGTGGCACAATAGGAGGTTCCACTTGTTCTGCTGTTGAAGAACACTATGGTTTCAGCTCATGATATTACACTAGTTGTGTATCAAGCTGTGGGGCTCCGAATACATAACACAAGAGGCTTGCTGACACACATATCGATCACTTGCAAGGAAATAGCAGACTTTCTTAGCCAAGGAACTCATCAATTCATTGCTGCACTCAAAGCTTATTAACTCTCGCACAATCAACATCCCTTCTTCATCGACTTCTGCCAGGAGACTTCCAACAGTGCAAAAGGAATAGTTGAAATGCAATATAATGAATGTTTGACTGCAATCCCTGTCTTTCTCCAAAAAGTTTTTGTCTTTTATTTGCTGCCCAAAAGTTGTGTAACCACAGGAAACCAGAGGTTAGGTATATACTGGTGCTGAACCATAGGAAACTGAAGAATAGGTATGTAGAGGTCAAGTTTATACAGGTAGACAACCAGAGGAGGGGTATATACAGGTTCTTAACCATAGCAAACCAGAGGTTAGATACTGTATATATAGGTGCTTAACCCAAGTAGATGGTAACAGCTTTTTGGGTGCTAGAAGAAAGAATCAGGAAGAGGATTGCTTATTCGCATGAACCTATGAACATGTAGTTTTCTGCTAACGGGAGCACTGGTCTGGTGTATCAGGTAAGTGTTGACAATCCTTGTCACCTAACACTTGGCACCTCCATTGATTGGACCTTTCCTTCTTCTTTAAGGAAACAACTGTGTTACAGTCAGGGTCGGACTGGGCTTGTGGGACACTGGGTTAAAACCCGGTGGGCCTACTGACGCAGACACGCAGCAAACATGCCATGCAGTGCTACCCCCTGATCTCCTCCCCCTTGGCCCGATGCTAGAGAAAAAAGTTACACATGAGGGACCCAGAGGAGAGTTGTGGCTGGGGCAGGGGACCTGGTTGGACCCCTGTGGTAGAAGCCCTGGTGGTCCTTGGACCCTCTAGTCTGACGCTGATGACAATTTCAAAATGTATTCATGTATGGCATCTATTATGTGGGGTGCTTAGGACCTTGAGATGTCCTACCTACAGACTTTAATCCATCAGTGAACTACAACACTCAACCTTTCCATAGGTAACAAATGACATGCTATACTTTATTTAACATCCCCTCACAAAGTAGTTCTCCTGGCTGCCCCCAAGTTTGACCACATTACATACAGAGCCCAGGCTCCCTTGGCGGTGATCACCGAACAGAACCGGCTGCAGAGACATGAATACTGGAATCCAACATCCCATTTAAACACCTTAAATAAACCAAAAGGATTATTTTGCCATTAACATGTATCTATGCAGCTTAGTTATCTTCAGGTACAGGGTTCTGTCTTATTATTGCCTCAAATAATTAAAATTATTATTAATTAAATGTTGGTGTACGGTAAATTTTCCACCCTAAGGAAAATCCCATTTGCTAATACAACGTTTCCATGTATGGTCAATTAACAGGTGCCTTTACTAATTATTGAAACTTAAAGTACGCATTGCAACAAATGTATGGAAGTAAACTTTTTTTTTTCTATTTTTTTCTAATGCAATTTTAGGGGGTGATTAAAGAGTTAAAATGCCCTAGCGAGACAGACCCCATCTCACTATTGTAATATTTCTTATTTAATTTGGAGCATACTCACAGCATGAGCCTATTTCTGTGTAGGATTCTAGGAACTGCCTCGCAGCCCTTAGGAGAAGTTACGCTAAACCTTAACACGTTTCTTTTATCTCTGCTGCATCCCAATCCGGATTATTCCATCAGTGAGGCTGCCTGCACGCAGTGGGGTGTTTTTCAGACTTTACCGGGTCTGTGGGGTGCCTGCTATTGCTCCTTCTGGCAACGGGGTTGTAAATTGAAAAAGAGGAGCGTGAAGGATTCTGAAGGTTTAGTAATTTTGCAGATTCAAAAAAGAATGTTACTAAAGCAACATTTCATCTATTTGTAGGGTTATCTTTAGTTTTAGGGAGACTATGTGGAGCCCTGTTGTTTATATAAAAGTAGGTATGTCCCACCTGTAGACCCATCTGTTACTATTCCTTGTGCAATAGGCAGAAATAGGTGGGACATCCCTACTTTTATATAAACAACAGGGCTCCACATAGTCTCCCTGAAACTAAAGATAACTCTACAAATAGACAAACATTCTTTTTTGAATCTGCAATATTATTAAACCTTCAAAATCCTTCACGCTCCTGTTTTTCAATTTACAACCCCCGAAATACCAGCATTTGCTGATGGGGATTTACAGTACGTGCTATATAAACTCCCGCACTCTTGGATTCATAGATTTCATATTAAACTGGAATGATTTATTCAGTGGGAAAGATCAGATGAACTCATATGAGAACTGTACATTTATTACATTTTGCATGTGTTTGTTCTTGTGTGCGTATGAAATATCACTTTATTGTCATAATAAGGTAATGCTGTTTAATTATTCTTTGTTGAATCATTTTGAATTATTTCAAGGGAATTGCCCTTCATGGAAATTTAGATTTTTAATCCTTAGTGCCAGTCCCTCCAGAGCCAATGTTCCCCAAGGTAAAGCCAGGACAAGCTGACTGGGCACACTAGGCAACCTGGTTGGCCACCTCACCTCCTCAAATGTGTGAATAAGTGGGTGGGTGAACCAGCAGGCACACACATGGGAAGTTATTCAACTTGAAGGTAGGGACAAAGGCTTAGAATAGGGGTAGGCTACATATTAGGCACGTGCCTAACACCCCCAAGTTTTGGACCCTAGGCACATGCGAGTTCTGCCAATCCTTAATAACGGCCCTGCCCCAAGGAGTCCCCAGAGTTATGGGATGTGCTCTCTCTATTGTTATGCCACTATTTATACTGTTGTTGTTGCCATTTTAGACTGTAGTAACTTTTGTTGCAGCGGATTTTCCGCCGGTGAAGTTTTGACATCGTTTTCGCGGGAAGCGAAATGATAAAATTTGTTGCAAATCCATGCCTGCCGAATCTATTCACCCATCACAAGTAGTAACCAATTATACGCATATTTACCACTTTAACTATTATTTTCACAGTCTTTTTGCCTAATATTGCTGATCTATGGCATCATTAACGTGTGGGGTTGGGTATTTGCCCCAGTTCGCCCCTCTGTAAAGACAGATTTTACTTTGCACTTGGCTATTGACTCACACGGGCACTTTCCTAGTTGAAAAGTGTTTTGCATTTGAGTGACCAGTAGATCAATGAGCATCCAACACACCACAGCATAATTGACGAGCACTCTTTTTTTAAGCTTCATCTAGTATATAAATATGTAGCACAACTAGCTGGGAGACTGGGTTGATTATGGATTCTGGGTTGTGAATGGAACCCAGATCTGGAGTGAATGGAGTGGGTCTTATCACCAACAGTGATGTAATGATTGGGACTAAGATAGCTTACTATGGGACCCGTTATCTGGAAACCCATTATCCAGAAAGCTCTGAATTAAATAAAGGCTGTCTCCCATAGACTCAATTTTATCCAAATAAACCATATTTCAAAAATTTATTTCCTTTTTCTCTGTAATAATAAAACAGTAGTTTGTACTTGATCCCAACTAAGATATAATTAATCCTTATTGGAGGCAAAACCAGCCTACTGGGTTTATTTAACATTTACACTAGTGATGTGCGGGCCGGCCCGATACCCGCGGGACTCATGGGTTGGGCGGGTTTGACCCGACCTTGCACTCCTCTTTGCGCGTGGAGTGCGAGGTCGGGCCGAACCCGTCCAACCCACGGGTCCCGCGGGTATCGGGCCAGCTCACATGCCGGCTTCCAACTTCCGGGTTCTTCTTTTATAGATGCTACATCTGCTCGCCCCGTCCCTTTTGTGATGTCATCCGCGGGGCGGGTTGGTGCATATAAAATGAACCCATATAAAAGATCCCTTATCTGGAAAACCCCAGGTCACAAGCATTCTGGATAACAGGTCCCATACTTGTATAACAAAAATAGGAGCCCCCCATTAGCAGAGAGTCATATTGCAACTAATCCTTTCAACTCCTGGATTTCTACGATTGACCTAAGGTTATAATATTTTCCCATCAACATAAACTGTAGTAACTTTGCCTTCACCGAATCCTTAGGCTTAGTGGGACGCAGAAACATGACAAATATCAGATATCATCACAGATAACACTTCCTGGGAAAAAATAATAATGCACTGAGTCAGTGGGAAAGTAAATGGGACCTTTATGTTGATTCACTCAATAAACGAAAACACATGTCCAATATGAAGACAAGCCTCAGCTTTATTTGATAATCTTTTTTCATAAGCGAATAACATATACAACGTTTTAGCAACCAATTAAAACCCCAGTGAATTTCCATTGACCACATTCTCAGTGGACCAAATTCAAAGGTTCCCATTTGCTCAACTTTTCCCAACAGCCATAGACAACTGTCAGACACAAAATATAAATATATTTTATTAAAATAAAGAAGGAAAGGCAATGTACTCCATCAACCCTGACATGCACAATAATTGACAAATCTTAGGCGCCGATTTAATAACATTCAGAGAAGGTTTATTTCTCCAATTCAGACATTTTACCATAAATGATTGTATTTTTCTTATACCTTAATCCACAATTTTTTCCGTAATTTCTCAAGTGCCCAAGCCATAAGATCCACAAATACAAAAGTACGCCAAATAAAAGTTGTTGAGGTCATGTAGAAGTCAATGGAAAAGAGTTTAGTTTTTAGTTCTTGGTTTTAGAGGTTTCCGAGATACGTTTGATCTGTGTTGTACGAATATTCGTTAGTTCATGAAAATTTTGAGGTTTTCGGATTTTTTTGGATCACTCAGCAGCTTTTGTATTTGGAACTTTTAATTACATTCATGGCATTTGAGGGTTTTAGAGAAAGTGAGTTTATTTGTTGGTTTCAAAAAACTTTAATAAATCAACCTTGAATAAATGAGCCTCCCCTATAACTAATTTTCTCACTTTTTTCCTAGACCCTCCTGCCAATCACATCTTATAGTTAGTCCCCCATTTTCTGCCCAGCAACCCCTGGTAATTTGTGGTGCGATTGATTATTGGTTCATGAAAATTAGAGGTTCTTGAATTTTTGTCAGACCACTCAATGGCTATTTTTGTTTGTGCTTTTTATAGTTGGATCTTTTAATTATGTATTATGGCTGTGTGTAACCAGGCTAAAACTGCTTGTAGTGTGCCCCAGACCCCCAGTGTACCCGTGCAACTCCCTGCAACTCCCAGTACCCGGTGTAGTTCAATGAAGCAGGATAATCAGTCAGACACAGTTCTTTGCAGCAAACTTCAACTGATTTATTGAACTGAAAAGTAGTAGAGTACTTTGATATTCCCTCCAGTGGGATAAAGTATGATCTAGGATAGACAATATGCGATACAAATAGCCAGTAGCAATGATTCACACTTCAAAGGATAGTTACCCTCTCACTAGGTAATATCCCTTCTCAGGTGCATGGCACTGGGTCCTGGATTTCCCAGCCTGGGGTCTTGTTTCTTGGCACCCGATTTGGTCCTCACCTCACCCACTGTATTCAGCCTGGGGTCTTGGTATCCTATATGGTCCTCAACTCACCCACTGGTGTCCCTGATCTAGTGGTTCACACACCACAGGGTCCTAACACCACTATTTCTCCTCATTGGAGCCACAGCTGCTCTCTAGATACCCTGAGCTTCCTTTCACTCCTAGAGCGACTATCACAGTGACTACTACAACTGTCTAAACTTAAATCTCGAAAAACCAGGGGAAAAACCCAGACCACATGGTGCTAACCCTCTTTATATTATCAAACAATGCCACCTAGTGGACACACTAGAATAATCCCAATGGACCCAAGAAGGGAGACATAGCTGCCTGTGCATACTAAAGGACCACCTAGGTGTCCAAATACTAAAGGGGAACTGCCTGAGTAATTTAACCCAAATCTCAGGGTCCCTATCCGTGCTTTTAGAGAAAATTAGTTTAACTGTGGTTTCAAACAGCTTTAATAAATTGATCTTTAATAGATAGACCTCCCCATGCTCAATTTTCTAAATTTTTTCCTTGACCCTCTTTCCAATCACATCTTATAGCTAATTCCCCATTATCTGCCTAGCAACCCCTGGTAACTCCCCAGCCAATAAATTTACATTTCCTAAATTACCAACAACCCACATTATGGTTGCATACTATCTTCTCATAAGAGGAAATTCCTTAACATGATTTCCCCTCCACATTATGAGTGTATAAATCATTCTGCCATTGAGAAACTATGACTGGGTGGATAACAGTTACTCTTCTTCTGTAACCTCGGACTGTTAAACTGATGTTATCCATTTAGCTTCTGAGACACTGTGTGTGTGACCCAAATGTGAAGTGAAAGATTTGCAATGAGCCTTAGGGAAAATGTGGTGACCCATAAAACACTTCACTTATCATAGTATAACATCTGAAGTTTCATCACCTTTGGCAGTAATTAGAAGGTTCGCACTAGGACAATTACAGTATATTTTACAGCAGAAGGATGTGTTAGGATTAGATGTACATTAAATATGTCCAAATGCCCCTTTCCCCCCTTAAAATGTCATATTTGTATCAAGTTTAATGACAACCGTCTCATCGTTCTGACATTATGCTGTGACTGTTATGGGGAAGAAGAGGTTAGATCTTGTCAGACTGAGGGGTTAGAAGACACAAACCAGCGAGACATGACAAATGATGTTATTGGAATGCAAGAGTTTATTTTCAACGTCTAAAAACTGCGGAGTGGAGTAAAAATGCTCTGCTGATGTTTAAGGGCACACAATTTGCTCACTATGTACTTGATTTAATATATGTAAATACATGTAAATGGACAGGCTATGGGTTCAGGATATAAATATCTTTGCTAGGAGGGAGATAAAATGTGTGTAAAATGTAACTTTATTTCATAATTAACTGTAATTCCACACGATAGTACAAAAGTCATGGAGGAGGGCTCATGGCTAACACGTTTTCTTGGTTCCCATACGAATTACCCATGCATAAGCCCTCTTGGCGTTTGGTACTACCCATTATATTTCTTAAGACATTGCCAGTTAACTTCAATAGTTTTCAATGGATTCCAGTTATTCAGATAATTAGATTCTTAAAATTCTCTAAAGGCCCCCATACATGGGCCGATAAAAGCTGCCGACAGACCGATTATGCAAGGCAGCTTATTGGCCCTGGGCCCACGATCGGATCAGTCCGATATTGCCCACTTCAATGTGGGCATATCGGGGAGAGATCCACTCGTTTGGCGACATCGCCAAATGAGTGAATCTCTACGTCTATGGCCACCTTAAGATTATCCTGGCTCTTAGTCTGACCCACTATACAGCGAAACAAGACAAGCTTTAAGTCTGAATATCCTGTTACAATTGTTTGGGGATTTTATGGTGTCACAGAGGGCATTGATTCATCTTTTTATTCTACGGTACTACATATAACCTTCCAAAGCTCTTCTTGTAAAATGTGTTCTATATTGGGTACTTAGCTATTGTGTGAGAGAGACTGATCTTTAAATTAGTGGTATATTTATTTAGGACATCCATATCTTAAAGGAGATACCGAGCCAATGGGATGTTTAGGGATGAAGCATCTCTTCCCAGTCAAGCAAGACAGATTGAATAGTAGAAGAATCCTATAGAGTCCAATGCTCCAGGTATCCTTATGTTTATTATGCTTTTTTTTGGAACTCTTGACTTTCACTGTAGCGTATCAGTCTATTCAGTTATTAACATCTCTTTGACATTGTCAGGCATGGCTACAGTGGAGCGGCTGGCAGGGAGGAGCCTAGGTGCTTGGTAACATGACGTCTTCATGTTTGGTGTTAGAAGAACCAGAAATACTTAATTAACTGAGAATCAGATTTAATAAGGAACTTAAACAGATGACATTGATGAAAAATATAACCTGAAGATAAGTCCATATAACAAGCCAGACTGCAAGCTGAAGCAATTCTGTGTAAACAGGCGAGAGGTCTTTAGCGGGCTGCAGGTAATACAAGTCCGTGGAACAGGCTAGGGGTCAAAACCAGGAGATCAGAATAAAGGCTGGGTAGCAGAAACAAGAAATTAACAAGACTGAGGCACAAGCAGGAACAAGAAGACAAATCAGGAGCAAGGAACAAGGCAATCAGGAACTTGGACACACATTCTGTTTCTCAGTGCACTTTTGCCGAGGTCCACGCCATGGTTTTTAAAAAAGCTGACCACTGCGTAAATACGCTTAGCTGGTCATCAATAAGTTTTTGTTTGACTTCCTCTAGATTACAATTCACCACTGAGAAACAGCATGTGTGTCCAGGACCTGAGACTCACAACAGGAAATTAAACAGCTCCTTCCTGCCCCAAAATTCAAATATGATAAATCCCTGGACTGAGTACCCATTTTTTTCAACCCTGGTCTTTCAATAAGCACCACGCAAACCCAGAAATGCCCAGATCAGAAGCAACACATGACTGAGGAAGGCAGCAGAAATCCACGCCGCCCCACCAGACCATCAGGTAATTTTTTCACACCAAGCCCATCAAAGTTGATGAAGGATAATAGATATAAATACATAGCAGGAGAGCTATAGTACAGGTATAGAATCACTTATCTGGATACCTGATATCCAGAAAGCTCCGAATTACGGAATGGCTGTCTCCCATAGATTCCATTTTATCCAAATAATCCACATTTTTAAAAATGATTTCTAGTGATGGGCGAATTTCGCGAAACGGCGAAAAATTCGCGAAAAGGCGCCGGCGTCTCGTTTTTGACGCCGGCGCCCGTTTTTACGACGCCGGCGCCCGTTTTTGACGCCGGCGCCCGTCTTTGGCGCCGGCGTCCATTTTTTCGGAAAATTTTTTTTGACGCCTGCGAATTTTTGCCGCAAATTTTCGCGGGCGTTTCGCGAATTTATTCGCTGGCGGCGAAACGCGAAAATTCGCCGCAAATTCACGCCTGGCGAATAAATTTGCCCATCAATAATGATTTCCTTTTTCTCTGTAATAATCAAACAGTAGCTTGTACTTGATCCCAACTAAGATATAATGAATCCTTATTGGAAGCAAAACCAGCCTATTGGGTTTATTTAATGTTTACATGAATTTCTAGTACACTAAAGTCATGAAGACCCAAATTACGGAAAGATCCATTATCCGGAAAACCCCAGGTCCCGAGCATTCTGGATAACAGGTCCCATACCTGTACAGCATTTAGGTATATTCCACAATAAGCAGACATGCATTCTGTAAGTTAAAAAATATCTTGCTTTACCATCTCATTTTCAGAGACAAATTAACTCCAAAGAGTGTGAATTCTTAAACAAATTTCATAATGAACTCATGTGCACCAGGAGACTGGCCATCTTGCTTATTGACTTCTTCTTGGTGATCTCTTTATTGACACAGCTGATAACATCCTAAACCAGTGACTGCCAGGTTATTATTGACTTTGTGAGGCATATAATATTATTATATGTGAGGCAAGCTCTTCCAAAGTATTTTTGATCCGTGCATTAAACAGCTTTTGCCCCGCCACTTCTTTTTTGATAAAATTCTGAATTAATTTAGGAATACATTTCTAGTATGTTTCTAGTATATTTTGTGTGTTTTACGTGGGTGAACTCCTGTGCCCAACTACCAATTTATGCCTGGGGTAAAGAATTCCTGAAGACAGGCCAATTCCACTTCGTAAGCGTGGGATACAATTTTCCACTAAGCATCAGAAGCTAAATTTAACTGGTTTTGAAACTCACAGTTAAATCATCCTTGAAAGTCTCTGAAAGCATAAAAAATGTGCCTCTTAACCTATTGTAAAATGTTTTCCAGCTCTTTCTTTTATAATTTCATGATGGGCTTTGAGTCCACCTAAGGGAATAAATGTTAAGATTTAAAAAGATATATTACATTGTGCAGCCAATGTGTCATTTA
Source organism: Xenopus laevis (assembly GCF_017654675.1). Classification (NCBI taxonomy): domain Eukaryota; kingdom Metazoa; phylum Chordata; class Amphibia; order Anura; family Pipidae; genus Xenopus; species Xenopus laevis. The sequence goes on from NC_054371.1 coordinate 216,841,148, forward strand.
TATTCATTTAAAGTTCTGAGTCTATAAATAATTAAATGTTGTTTTACTTACTACTGCCTCTTCCTTTGGCAGTCCTCAGTCACAGTCACGTCTAAACTAATTTGTTCCTAACAGGCTCCTGTCCAATGCTTCTTTGTAAAAATACTCCAACCGGGTAGTTGCATTCTGCACTGGAAGTCTGTTTCTTGACCTTGATTTATTGCAGGGCTTCCTGAAACATAAATCAATCTCTCTTTGATACCCACAAAATTTGATTTGCATAAAACTCAGAGAAAATGGGTTTTGGTGGAACAAAACACTAAGGAGCATTTTTTGCTCAATTAAAAAAAAAACAGCAATAACAATGAAATTTGTTTAGTTTTCTGACTGTCCATTTTCAGGGTTTATGAATTTAAAAAAATAGTTGAAAATTGAACATATTTTGCAACTAAAACATGACGACTGTCTGTAGAGGTCAATGAGATGTGTATTTTGAACATTCCAGTTATTATATTTTTTACCTTTTTAACAGAAGAAATGGACCAATCCATTGTTGAAAAAAATACATGCTAGTGATCAAGAATACATTTCCAAAAAAAAAATCTGATTTAAAAATCAGTTTGTTGTCAATTTTTTTTATAAATAAACATTTCAGATCACATATTTCGAGTCTTATGATACAGAATTTTCAAGAACAGTCTCGGAAATCTGAATTGAAATATTAGGTCGCAAAAATTTGAGGTTCTATGCAAGTCAATGGGAGGTGTATTTTTAACATTTGTTTTGAACAAAAAAAGTGATTTTTAGCATTTTTGCATAAAAATGTAATTCCAATTGTGACAAAAAAAACAAATCAATGGGAGGTGTATTTTTAACATTTGTTTTGAACAAAAAAAATGATTTTTAGTATTTTTGCATAAAAATGTAATTCCAATTGTGACAAAAAAACAAATTAAAAAATGTATAAAATGCACTCTAAAAGGGATTTATAGGATAGGATTTACATGATGACTACATTTTTTAAATTAACTTTATTATTAAGTATTAGAAACATTGTTGTGGATGCATCTGCAATAAATGGAGTTGAAAGATTTTAAGGAAAAAACGACTATATATAGAGGAAAGGGTTGTTTTTAACTTCTCACTTTTGTTTTTGTTATGATCCAACATTGAAATATTACCAACAATGATAAAATCACAATATCCACAGAATATTCATGTTCATTATCTCGTTTAATGACCCATTTCTGAATTCCTTGAGGTTTTTAACAGGGTTTATATTTAGATATCAATGTTCCAGACTGAAACAATCAGGGGCATATATATCAAGGGTCGAATTGAGAGTTCATGGGAAAAACTCCCATAAACTCCCATGGATTCAAAATTCTAATTAACAATGAAATTATAAATGAAATTTAAAAAAAAAAAAAAAATCTAATTTTTAAAAATCAGGTGAATGGAATCGAATGGCAAACTTGAATTGAATTCGAATCAAATTCAAATCGAATTTGAATAAAATTAAAATCAAATTCGATTCCATTTTTTTCTCCAAGAACCTTGATTTTCAGGAAAGCTGCAAATAACTCCAAATTAATCCCAGGTCATCCCCCATAGGCTAAAACAGCAATTTGGCAGGTTTAAGGTGAATAGTCAATTTGAATTCTTAAAGGGCCAATTTCAAAAATCAGATTAGAATTCTTTTTGAAAAATCTAATTGCATTTTAACAATGCCCTAGTCGAATTTGACAGTTTTGGCCATAAAAATGTTTTATTCAAAAATTCAAATATTTACTTAGACCCTTGATAAATATGCCCCTTAATGTTAGACTGTAGAATACTGTATTATCTGTGTATAAAAGGTCACAATTTATATTCAGGTCTACAATACTTGGTATATGAACAATAGTACAATACCGTAATTGTGTTAATTAATTAAAAAACAAAAACAAACTCCAAATAGCTGTATATATTAAACATTTCGAAAACTCTCTGTAGTTTTATGACATTATTATTGTTAGAATGTGTTCTTGCACGGATGAACTAAAGTTTGTTGGCAAGAATATAAGGTGGCTGGTTCTAAGGCAATGTGACTGAGCTGTACCATTTGTGTTCTTAATAATGGGCAGAGTTTTCTTGGACACATGTTCATGATTTCCCATGGTTTCTTTTTTCACACGCTGACAAAAATATGTCAGAGGGAGAGGTGTCATGTTTGTAAAATCCCTACAGAGAGAGAAGCATCTCAGTCTTACAAGTGTGTAGCCCATAGAAGCGTAGAAATCAATTTTACTGGTAATAGTAAAGAAATGACTAATACTTTCCCTCAGACATGGCTAATTTTGCATTAAGAGTTTTCACTTGCTGTTCCAGCTGGCTTCGCTGGTATAAAAATCAGAACAAAACCATTCTGGAAAAAACACAGCGAGCAGTCAACATCTCCGTGCGAGGATTTTGCTTAACATCTGCATGGCTTCCACACGTCTCGGCATCTGGTGGCTGCTGGCCCTTCTTACTCTCCCATTTTGCCTTTGTCAAGATGAGCACATGGAGGTGAGGAGAAGATTTAATAAACCGGAGGCCAGAGTAGTTGAAAGTCGTCACCAACGGAAGAGCAATAATGCTCCCAGCAGGGAAGTGGTAGGACAACTGGACCAACTTGTTGAGGCTTTTGCCAATAATTCGTCAGCAGACACAGTGTTGATGAGACACGAGGTAGATGATCTAGAGCAGCCTTCACACAGAGTCCAGGTACTCTGAATTCATATTTTCAGTGTAATATTCTATGAAATGGATTAAAATGAGCTTAGGAACAGTTCTACAGACATGTACCACCTCAATCAAGTTATGGTTTCCTTGTACTCTGTTCAGCATGATGCAGGTCTAATGTTCTTAGCTGTTAATGTCAATTATTAACATTTTTTCTGCTATAAAAAGTTTAAAGCTGGAATTCATTTTCCTTTATATAATTAATTAGATCTTGTGCTATAGCCCATGCGCTCCTGGTAGAGTATATTGAGCTGCTGACCTTATAAAAAAGGCTGCTATAATAACAGTTACTTCTGTTCTTCTAGCTAAAGTTGTTTTCTGTAACTAGATATATATATATCCTGTATATATACACATGCTGTGACCTACCTCAAGGGCACGCACCTGGTAAATTATTAAAAACTATCTTGAAGTAAAGAAGGTCACTTAGGTATAGAATGCTGTGTCTCCTGGAGCTGGATAAGTAATTACAGAATGTGTAAGATAGATAGAGTTTTACAGTTCATGAATGATGATAGACTGTATTCCAAGTAGGTTATGTTTGTGTAGCCCATGACATATTATGTTTGGAAATGTAGATATATAGGTTTGGGGTATTTCTCGCTTCTCTATCTTTCTTTCTTATTAGTCTTCCTCTCTTTATCTCTAGATATACATACAGTATATACAGCAAGGTGTCCTGCCCTGACATTTTAATCCATATTTGTTTCATTCTCAAGGACAAATGACAGTGAATAATTACACAAGTTAATTCTAGTGATGGGTGAATTTCTCCCGTTTCGCTTCCGCATTTTGACACCGACGTTAAAATCAATGGGCATCCGAATAGTGTTGACACGCAATCGACTTTTCCAACGCGAGTCCAACATTTTTTGACTGCCTCCGAATTTTTCCAGGAGTTTCCTAAATTTATTCACCGGCAGCGAAAGCAGAAATTCGCCGAGAATTTTCGCCCATCACTAGTTTATTCCCATTGTTACTGTGTATCAAAAATTGCAGTGCCATTATCAATGACATCTAATCCAAGATAAGAGCTGATGCAAGGAATACATAGATATTATTTTACAGATAGATTGAACGATGGACAGTAGATATAAATATCAACTGCTTTGGCATTTCTTTAACTCCAGACATATTCCCATATCCTCAGCATGTCAAACTCCGAGCCCTCTGGCGGCTTATCAATTCCCAACTGATTTGCGTTTCTCACTGACATTCCTGTCATAGTCAACAGTTAAAATGAAATCAGAGGTTTTTTTTTTCTAAAGAATGTAGCTGTGGAAAAGCTCTATGGTAATTCAGAAAAAAATGCATTATTAAAGTGATACTGACATGAAAAATTAATTCTTCATGTACATTAAGGGGCAGATTTATCATAGGTCGAAGTGAAAATTTGAATTAAAAAATTTTTAATTTTTATTTACTTCGACTAGGGAATAGTCCAAAATAATTTAAAAAATTTGAATTTCGAAATGTATCATGTACTGTCTCTTTAAAAAATCATATGGATGGAGAGATGTTGACCACAACAGTCGTTCTCTGTTTAGGTTGGTTAGCCATGTGCATAAAAAGTGACATCTAACTCTATAAAGTCCTGCAAACCTGTTTGTTTTATAGAAGGCCTGGTCAACATTGTTCTTATTTTTATTCAAAAATAGTATATAGAGTTAATGCTATGTCATACATCTGCTTCTTTATCAGCAGAGTTCCATCACAAAAGCTTATTTCTGGACTGCCAGGGGTTCTTTAAACAGTCCTAGATGTGCAGGAATTGAAGAGATTAAAGTCAAGTTATCTCTGACATCCACCAGCTTAAACACAGAAGAGTTATTGACTTACTTGAACTCTTTAAAACCTGAATTTTTGGGTAAAAACTACAATAAAGTACAGGGCACTATCAATAACAGTCATAACTATATGAAATTGAAGTCTCATCTAATCTACCATCTGATCAATACAAACCCACTTACAATAGCAGCCAGGCACACACACTCATTGACATCGTGTTCTCAGAACTTGAAGTCTACTTATTTATACAGTAGATTAGAACCCATGAGTTATGGATAAACATTGATTAGTGAGGCAGACATCCTGCAACAGGTAATAATTAAATATAATAAAGTGTAATTTATCTTGCAACTGGGGAAGTAAAATTTCAATTAAAAACAGCAATGTGCAAGTTGATTTAAGCAATATTCATTACAGAATCACTCCAGGAAAAAATTAAACTATTGTCTTTTGGAGGCAGCACGCACAGTGCCTTGCCAGAAATCAAATTCGCAATTACATGTGCTTTTAATCAAAAGGTAAAACAATGAAGTCATTCTGCTTTTTTGTTAAATAGGAAATGTTTTCAAAACAGCAAGCTACATAGGATATGCTTATTTGAGGTTAGTCTTTGAATTACTGTATGTGTTATGTAATGTATAATTTTGGAAGATACAGCATCTGAAGATTAGTCTTCAAGGTTCACACTATGAAGTAATACTTTTGTAAATCAATGAAACTTGGGTCTGTTGCAGAGTAGAACTTTTAGAGTACAGTGTACAGTTACATTGGGGGAAGGGAGGAGACATTCACATGTTTTCATTAATAGGTTGCCCACCAAAGATTAATGAACCCATACCAACTACATCAAGCTGCCCTTGAGAACCTTAACCAGAGAAGAGCACTGGCAGAGAGCTCTTCTTCAGCAACACCTTTTTCTAAACAATCTCAGCACCCTAATTAGAAAAAGCACCGTAACTAGAGGAAAGAGTCATCTAACATCTGCCTCTTCAGTGGAGCTCATGGTGGCTCTAGAAGCACTAAAATCCACAAACTCAGCACCCTAATTAGAGAAAAGAGCCTCTTACCATCTACTTCTTCGATGGAGCTCATGGCTGCTCTAGATCTTACTACCTAGGACTATTTAAAATCCACAAACACAGCACCATACCTAGAGAAAAGAGCCTCCTTCCATATACTTATTCAATGGAGCTCATGACTGCTCTAGGCCTTACTTCCTAGGACTATTTAAAATCCACAAAACAGCACCATAACTAGAGAAAAGACCATCCTTCCATATACTTATTCAATGGTGCTCATGGCTACTCTAGACCTTCCTACCTAGTACTATCTAAAATCCAAATACTCAGCACTGTAACTAGAGGAAAGAGCCATCTAACATCTGCGTCTTCAGTGGAGCTCATGGTGGCTCTAGAGACAAACCCAGCACCATACCTAGAGAAAATAGCCTCCAACCATATACTTATTCAATGGAACTCATGGCTGCTCTAGAACTTACTACCAGGACTATTTAAAATCCACAAACACAGCACCCTAACAAGAGAAAAGAGCCTCTTACCATCTACGTTTTGAAATAGAGCTCATGGCTGCTCTAGACCTTACTACCTAGGACTATTTAAAATCCACATACACAGCACCATAACTAGAGAAAATAACCATCTACCATCTGTCTCTTCAGTAAAGCTCATTTCTTCTCTAGATTTTACTTCCAAGGACTATTGAAAGTCCATTCTGCATAGTAGCCCCCACAGTAGCCAGTCAAGGGAGCCTTTTGCTGCACCTGAAATGACACTCACCTTGCCTTTCATAAGCATTTATACAAGGTGACTGGTCTTTAACACACATAACAGTTAATACAAGAAGACTGAATTTTTGCATATGGAGGAATATTACTAATCCCCCAATTTTATAACAAAGGCTGTAAACTATGCGTAGGCTGAGAAATTATGCAGGGCACATACTTACACATATGCAGTCACAAGAATAAATATCAATGAACATTCATTACTGAATGATATCAGACAGCCTGTAGTCTGATATTAATAAAAGTAACAATCAGGGGTTACTAAGCCCTTGTACTAGCCGTCCATATGTATTATATGCATTCTGTTCCCTAGCATATAGTATAAAGTTACCACATGCTAATCCAGTACTGCAAGAACTAGTACCACTAGAATATACTGTATCTCAATATAGTTCCAATAAATTCCATACTACATGCTTATTAACTTCCTTGTATAGCCCTTTACTATGACAGTCAGAGTTTCACAAACAATATTTATATGTCTCTATTCATACTTTGAAATTGGCGTCTTGTGAGGTTTTCTTTTCTGTCAATATTTCATTGGACACACTATTTTGCAATTCAGTTTATTCCTATACTTAAAGATCTCCTCAGTAATGGCTGAGAGAACAAGCAGCACAAAGAGGAAGGAGCTCATTAGACACAGGGCACTTTCTTTCATGAAGAATGCCTCTAAATTGTTTATCTTTCACTGTCTCTTGACTCATAAAGGTCAGTTATGACGTTGGCAATACATTTCACATCATTTGGCTTAATGGTAATGGGGACATAATTAACTGATTAGTTAATTTTGAATAATTTTTAAGGTGGCCATAGACGTAACAATTACGATCTTTCTTGGAAAAGATGTTTCCAAGAAAGATCGTTCGTTTCAACACGGGTTTTCAACACAGGTAGAGCTGAATGGTCAGATATACAGGTACAAACAATAGAATTCTACCTGTATCTGACAATTCAGCACTAACAATGTATGATGTTTGGGTTCCTTCAAGGGCACCCGATCAAAAGTTTCCGTCCAGCCCGATTGACGAGCCGACCGTCATCCAAGTCTTCTGCCGGTATTGGTCGGCTCTTTTCCCACCATACACACATCGAATATCGTATGAAAATTCGTTTCATACAATGTTATCTGTGCGTCTATGGTCACCTTAACATAGAAAAGTTACTGCTTTAGAAAATTTTGCCCCTGCTGACGTGATTATACCCAAATCCCAATAGAAAGCCAATATAATTAATGTCCTTATCGAACAACATATCCACTTGAGTCAAACTTGTATATCTGGAACATCAAAGTCTTGAACTCAGCACAAGATCACAATTTTACTTGTACCTTGACACAATTAAGACCGCTGACAGTCTAATTAACTGCATTATAAAAGTGCAGCCATGCATAGAGAGACCATGTCATGATCAATTAAATTGGGTATTTATTAGATGTATTAGGTGATGCTCAAGTCACAACAGGTTTTTTATTTTGCAGGCACCCTATGGGTTCCTATAATGTGTCAACTTAAGTCTCAGATAGGCATTCAGTGAGTGGATCTAGCAAATGTTTATGGAGGGCTACCATCATTTTAGAGCAAAAAAAGGTTTATGTTTGGAAAAGTGCAAGTAGACATCAGTGTAATTAGCTTAGTGAGAGATGCCATTGCCAATTCTGCCACTGAGATGATCGTGAAGAATATAGACTGATAGAATGTAATGAAAAGCAAGTATGTGGTTATTTCAAATGTTTTTCTGGTGAGACAAGGGTGGAACCTATTGCAAGTAGGTAATGTTCCTCTTGGATTAATGGAAGCCCTTAGACATCCACAGCTAGTGATAACATCCTAATTTTGTACTTATAACATTCATAATTCACCATCATGTCCCATCTACATTTTATAAAAGGAGGGCTCAGCATATTTGACTTCTCCTAACCTCTGAAGGTGCTGGGCTGAAGCAGAGACTTAAATGCAGGAGGTTCCAAAGAGCAAGGTATCCAACAGAGCAGGCCTGTGTGTTCTACAGAGTCTAGCTTTGTATACTTTATCATTTAAGAACTTGGTAAGGTGTCCTATTCAGGAAAAACCAAGCTATTTTGGAGGCAACCAACCATTGCTTACCCAGAAATCATCTTGATAGTGTTATCTCTGTCATGAGTATATCCAGGTGCTGAGTAAAGGGAAGACTTTTATGACAAAGGTAGCATGTTAATAAATGGCAACTGTAACATCAAACGAAAGATCTGTCATGTCTACCATTGAACAATGAGTTATAGCAATTTCATTTGTAACCCCCTTTCATATTAAAATGATCCAATCAAAACTGTATGAACCAAGATTTGTGTAAAGTTGTGCTTTTAATGCAACCTTTCACTTTATTTTTTTTATTGACGCTTAAATAGTTAACTTGGGTGGTATATCTGGAAGCCTTGATGCCTGTAGAGGCCCTCAGCAGTTTTCTATAAACTGCAGGTCAAGAGACATTTGCAAATACTTCTTTGTATGGCCTAAACATTTAATATTATATACTGTATTTAGTCTGACTTGAAAATATGTTGGCATCAAACAGACCAACCACAGGTTTGAGAGTTAGTAATGTATCGGCTGGGCCTATTACAGGTTAAAACCACTGATATTGTAGAGTTGTGTACACAAAACCAAAGAAGGTAATGTCTTTCCATGTTTTTTTAGACACCACAACAGCCTGAATGTAACTGCTGCAGAGGTGAATTTGGATATCGATATCAACAACCAGTTCCTGGATCTCCTGGCTTACCTGGACCTCCTGGTATACCAGGTATTTTTAATAATATGTTACTTCTACTGATTTCAGACTCAGTTGTGCAACTACTATGGATTGCAGTCACATTCTTAGGAAATATTCTACTATCTCCAACCCATCAGCGAAGCAGGTTCATGCATTGGTATAACTATGGAGGAAGTAGATTCTAATGAGGGTTCCAGAAGAATGGGAGAGGCCGGTGCATATTTTCATCTTCCAAATGAATTCTGTCCCTAGAGGTATTTTCAGCTCAGTACCATTTGCTATTCTGTTCATTAAGAATGAACAGCAGGCAGCAGAAACATTTCTATGTAATGTGGTAGTTGTACTAAATTCTTACTAACGTTCTTTCTGGATAAAAGTTGGTGTTTTATTTATTCTTTTTTTCTGGACTAAAGGCTCTACTAAAGGGCTACATGAGGATAGTGCAAACACAAGCTAAAAGCAAAATCAATGATAACAAAAATGTATTTTCCCTCCTTAGCTAAGATTGTTTAGCAGTAATCCCTCCTGTTAGTAATAGAAAAAAAATCTCATACTGCAAAAATTGTGGTTTTAAAATATGGAATTATGTGATCTGACTACTGGCAAAGTAAGGCTAATGGACAGATGTACGGAGATTAAAGGGATCCTGTCATGGGAAAACATGTTTTTTTCAAAACGCATCAGTTAATAGTGCTACTCCAGCAGAATTCTGCACTGAAATCCATTCAGGGCAAACAGATTTTGTTATATTCAATTTTGAAATCTGACATGGGGCTAGACATTTTGTCAATTTCCCGGCTGCCCCCAGTCATGTGACTTGTGCTCTGATAAACTTCAGTCACTCTTTACTGCTGTACTGCAAGTTGGAGTGATATCAACCCCTCCCCCCCCCAGCAGCCTAACAACAGAACAATGGGAAGGTAACCAGATAGCAGCTCCCTAACACAAGATAACAGCTGCCTGGTAGATCTAAGAACAGCACTTAATAGTAAAAGCCCAGTCCCACTGAGACACATTCAGTTACATTAAGTAGGAGAAATAACAGCCTGCCAGAAACTAGTTCCATCCTAAAGTGCAGGCACAAGTCACATGACTGGGGCAGCTGGGAAACTGACAATATGTCTAGCCCCATGTCAGTTTTTGAAATTGAATATAAAAAAATCTGTTTGCTCTTTTGAGAAATTGATTCCAGTGCAGAATTCTACTGGAGCAGCACTATTAACTGATGCGTTTTGGAAAAAAACATGTTTCTCCATGACAGTATCCCTTTAAGATATTTTATGAAAAAGTGTTTCTCCTTGAGATTGTGATTTTCCTGTGAATTGTATGAATTTCCTCATGGTTTCTCTCTTACACTTTTTGGAAAATGCAGGAAAAGCATTTTATCCGATGGACACACCATCATTTAATGTATTGGGGACTTTGGTTTAATAAATGCATTCAGTATGAGCCTGCAGTATATTCATCTCTTGTCTGAAGAATGTCTAGGGTGTCTTTGGGCTTCACATAAAGTGAAAGATTCACATAAAATGTAATTTCCCGAGGGCCCCCCTACCCAAACCACATTGCAGAGGGGTTGAAGAGCCACTGAATCTTCTCTTGCCACTAAATCTTAGACATATTGGAAAATTCCAATATGTGCCACTAATTTCATATTTTTAAACCACAGTTTCTGCAGTATGAGTTTTTTTTAACAGAAGGCATTACTGTTTAGCTAAACAATCTTAGCTAAGGAGAGAAAATACTTTTTTGTTCATTGATTTTTCTTTTAGCTTGTGTTTGCAGAATCATCATGTAGTCCTTCAATCAAGCTCTTAGTCTAGCCCTAGTATTGCAGAAGCATTGAAAGGCACCATCTTGAGCCGCTCAATCTTCTCTCACAAGTCACGCGGAGCATGTGCAGTTGAAGCCATGCCCAGATCAAACTTCAGCTACACATGTTCAGTGTCACACTGTGGATACCCAGCAGACAAGGACCCATCAACACACTGTTGTTGTCTGTGTCTGGTGGAATTTTGAAACCTACCTGATAGATTTCTACCCAGTCTCCAGCTAGATATCAGTCAAGGAAGCCCTCCCGAGGGCTGAATACATGGGCTAATCATCTGTCGAGTCCATCAGGAGGAGCAGATTTATTTGTCTATGAATGACCAGCCTTATTGACTCTGCTTTCAGATTCAGAACTTGGCAAAGACACTGTGCAACTGTTTAAAGTCTAGCATTGCCCGTCCTGTGAGGTCAGGCCACGGGGCAGGATAAACTACCCACTAACTGTCTACAGGCATGTTCCCAATTGACCCTACTAATCAACACATAACCCAATGACCACACATTGGAAAAGTGTAAGAAGCTGTAGCAGCAAAGCATTCTGCTAATTAAAGACGCTTTTGGCATTAATGAAATTAACTGCCACGGGATCTATGACACTAGTCTATTTGCGACAAGGCATACACAGGGGATCTATGTTTTTATTAAGGGGGTGTTACCATTGCTTGGCTCGGGCACTTGGCTCGGGCAGTGCCTCCACAATACAGTATTTGCTCATTTACCAAAAAAGGGTAGTAAAGTGATTAACTGTCAATAGACTGGCAAGGGTTAAAGCACAATTTTGGCCTATGATTGTATTTAAAAGAGCAATCATTATGTTTCTTTCATTGTGTCAGTTTGTTCTGCAAGCTTGTTGCTTACCCACACATCCAAAATTATCTGCTTGTAATAAGTGGTTCACTTTTGATTTAAGCTTCCCCAACTAATCTCCATATTGTCAATTATACAGTAAGTATCTGGAGATGCCCTCACTCAATCCCTAAGGGCCTTTTAACATTTACAATGAATAAAGCTTTTGGCTCCCTCTCTTCAATCACGTCTCCGCTTTTGGCACTTTTCATTAACACCCATTAGTCGCATGGCCTCTATATACCATCTCCCCATCAGACATCTCTCTCTCTCTCTCTTATGAAATTCCTGTTTGTTTCCCCCGAGAGGTATAGCTATTCTTTTGTCTTCTATTTTGCACCAGATTAGGTAATTTTATAAATCAATAGGGATAAAACATACTGCAGATATTGTCTCCTTTGCTGTTTTTCCTCTGGAGAATTCATGAAAATCTTATGAATATGTATTTTTAATAGTAGTAACTGCATTTTATAACATAGCCATAGCCATACCTAGATTATCCACTCTAGAGATGCCCTCCAAGAACACTATTTGAATATGATAACACACAAGCTCATACACACAAATATTAACAAGCATTCCCATTGACATTTAATACAACTTAGTCTTTCAACAACACCATTTTATAATCATCCAGTCATTTCTGATCAAGCAACCTCTAGCTGGATTAAACTTGATTTGAGTTAATCCATGAGATTCAGGCAATTTGGTCAACGATGCTTGTGATCAAAATTGCATTCATATTCATTTAGTCTCAGCCCCTGTGTCCCTGGCAATCAGAAATTAGGGATGCACCGAATCCAGGATTCGGTTCAGGATTCGGTCAGGATTCGGCCTTTTTCAACAGGATTTGGATTCGGCCGAATCCTTCTGTCTGGCCGAACCGAATCCTAATTTACATATGCAAATTAGGGAAGGAGAGGGAAATCGCGTGACTTTTTCTCCCAAAACAAGAAAGTAAAAAATGGTTTTCCTTCCAACCCCTAATTTGCATATGCAAATTAGGATTCGGATTTGGTTCGGTATTCGGCCGAATACTTCGTGAAGGATTCGGGGGTTCGGCCGAATCCAAAATAGTGGATTCGGTGCATCCCTATCAGAAATACAATGTAAGCCTTAATGTGTATTCTCATGCTCATGAAAAGTGAAGAAAAACTAGTACAGGTATAGGATCCCTTATCCGGAAACCCGCTATCCAGAAAGCTCAGAATTACGGAACGTCTGTCTCCCATAAACTCCATTTTATCAAAATAATCCAGATTTTTAAAAATGATTTCCTTTTTCTCTGTAATAATAAAACAGTAGCTTGTACTTGATCCCAACTAAGATATAATCAATCCTTATTGGAAGCAAAACCAGCCTATTGGGTTTATTTAATGTTTAAATTAATTTCTAGTAGACATAAGGCACGAAGACCCACATTACGGAAAGATCCATTATCCGGAAAACCCCAGGTCCCGAGCATTCTGGATAACAGGTTCCATACCTGTACATTCATTCAATGAACGTGAATCTGTGCTTGTTTTTGGACATTTTGTCAGCCAAGGGGGAGGTGAGAATGTAGGACTTTGTGCTTTTATGGATGTCTAAATGGACATCCAAACTTTAAAATTGAACTACTTGGTGACCAGCCTTTTGGCTGGGTACAATAAACTTGTGACTGGTGAAGTGGTAAATGGGCCCTGATATTTTGTGTTGTTAGAAGAGAAATACGTATTTTTTAAAAAGCCCAACCATCAATTGTCCAGTTACTCTAATCATAGTTGAATCATTAGTCAAAAAGTAATTAATAATGATCTCTTGTAGGAAATCATGGGAACAATGGAAACAATGGAGCTACAGGCCAGGAAGGGGCAAAGGGAGAAAAGGGGGACAAAGGAGATATGGGACCAAGGGGTGAACGTGGCCATATTGGTGTAAAAGGAGAAAAAGGTTATCCTGGAGTCCCACCAGAGCTTCAGGTAAGTGACAACAGTCAACTGGCTGCTTGAGAGAAATATTGTATTATGCATTATCTGTCTTTAGTTCAGGATCGTTAAGTTACATTTCATTGCACACACTTCCAGATCATGAATTTAAGAAACACATAACATTATACATCCATGAAAGAGACAGAGACACCCAGTGTAACGTCAAGCTGGATGTTCTTTGATAGCACCTCAACCACTATCAGGGTACATTGAAATATTTCACTTTTGAGTGTTTATCCTTCTCTTTCCCAGTTGCACTGCCTTTTCACAGGAGGCGACTAGTCCCAACCCCTTTGTTTTTCTCCAGATTAATTCTATCTCATATACTTTATACAATGCTTTCCCTGTCTAACCATAGGAAACTGAAATTTGCCTGAGTATTCAATATGGGGTACATGAGAACCCTGTACTTATGACCTGATCAGGGCAAGGTTTAAGTGAAGACCTAGACAGGGTCGGATTGGGCGGGTGGGAAAAAAACCCTGTGGTCCCTAGCATGGCCGCCATCAGGGGGGCACAGGGGGTACTACTGTACCGGGCCCGGACCTGAAGGGGGGCCCGCAGAAGCGTCCACTGAAAAATTTTCAGGGGGGGAGAACAGACGCTCCAGCTGCGTGCGCTCTCTCTCCTAAGGAAGAAATGCAGACTCGCCTCTACTCACTGATTTACGAGGCTGCAGTGACAGCTCTGTCCGTGCTTCAAATACTTGTTGAGTTGCAAACTCCCTCCTCGCTCGATCCTCCCTCCTCAGCTCAGCCCCTCCCCTCTTAGCCCTCCTCCGTGCTCAAGGCTGACACGAAAACCCTAGCTCACAAGCTGAACACAGAGCACGGAGGAGGGTTAAGAGGGGAGGGGCTGAGCTGAGGAGGGAGGGGCTGAGGGCTAAGGAGGAAGGATCGAGCGAGGGGGTTGTTTGCAACGCAACAAGTTTTTGCAGCATGGACGGAGCTGTCACTGCAGCCTCTTAAATCAGTGAGAAGAGGCGAGTCTGTATTTCTTCCTTAGGAGAGAGTGCAGCAGCCAGGGCGTCTGTTCTCCCAATGTCCCAAAATGGATCCCAGGGTCTCCCCCACTCATCCCTCCTCCTTCCTCTCTCTGCCTCACACACTCAAGGCGCATCCAGGGGGAGAAAGTGCCCCCCTTTTGCCCCTATGTACAGGGCCGGACTGGGGGGACCACCGGGACTGCCATCCAGGGCCCCCCGGCCGGCCGTCCAGGCCCCCCCCTCTCCACCCTTCCTCCCCATCTCACCTATTGCAGTGCCCAGGGTTGGACTGATGGGCCCGGGGCCCAACAGGACTGCCGTCCAGGGCCCCCCCACCCCTCCTCACCTATTGCAGGGCCATCGGGCACACAAACGCTGACATCGCTGCCCAGCACACCGCGCATCACTGTGCATGCGCGCACGTTGCCGCACGTCAGGAAATTTTTATTTTTAAACTGGGATTGGGAGAAGGGGATCTGGCCGACGGGGGCCCATGAGGGTTTGGGCCCACCAGGTTTTTTTCATGGTGTCCCGCCGGGCCAGTCTGACCCTGCCTATGTGTGGATGCCCACTGGAGCCCAGCTATGCTGCCCTTTTTGAAATAGCAGGGCCCCCCTTGACCACAGTGAAGCCGCGCCACCTCTTCCATCTGAAAAGCCGAATAGCTGAAGTCCTGAAATTGGCGAAAAGACCCAAAGTCCTGAAGCGGCGAAAAGACCCGAAGTCACGAAAGAAGGTGTAGTTGAAGTCCTGAAGCCACGAGTTCAAATCCCCTGCCTGCCAATGTATTATTGTAATACTCTATAGGCCCCTGCCACCAATGTTTTTTTTTAAATTTTCTCTGGGGCCCCAATTTTTTTTACTTGTAAGGAGAGGCCCTGGCGCCAATGTTTTTTTTAAAATATTCTCTGGAGCACCAATTTTTTTTTTTTACTTTTATGGGGGCCCAATGTTTTTTTTTAAAAAAACTTTTATGGGGGCCCTGGCACCAATTTTTTTAACTTATAGGGGGGCCCTGGTCACCAATTATTTATTTTAACTTGTAGGGGGGCCCTGACCACCAATTTTTTTTTTTAAAAAAAACTTTTTTGGGGGCCCTGGTGCCACAGTTTTTTTAACTTATAAAAAGGGGCCCTGACCATCAATAGCTTTTTATAACTTGTGTGTGTGTGGGGGGTCACCTTTTTTAGTGCTGATGTCTGGGTGGTAAAGTGGGCGGGATCTGGGGTGGGCGGGGTCCAGGGGGCCCCGAAAATTTTGTTGTACGGGGCCCCGTGATTTCTAATGGCGGCCCTGGTCCCTAGTCCTTGTGGACCCCGCAACCCAGACCTGTTCCCTGCTAGAAATTTTGTGTGCTCTGCCTCAACCTGCCTCAAAAGAAAGAAGTTGAAGGTACAAGCGGCAGGGGGAAGGTTGCAGTGGTGGGGGCTCCTGAGGTGGCAGCCCTGATGGACCTGGACAACCCAGTCCAATCCTAGACCTAGGGGGGAATTCACAAAAGTGTCGGGAACGAAAAAATGTCTTTAAAATGTCGTAGAAAGTGTCGTAGCAACAGCCGACAAATTCACAGAGCATTTCTCCGCCAATTTTCCGACATGTACGACACTTTTGAATTAGTGTCGTTAAAAGTGGGCGTGGTTTTTTCGGCGCCACTTTTCCCGACATTTTTAAGAATTACTTGTAAACTCATTTTTTTTACCGACAATTTTTCAGACACTTTAGGCTCTCCAAAACGAAAATGTCTGTCAAATTGTCTTTTGAAAAGTCTTGGTAAATGTCGTTTGTACGATGAAAAGATATACGACATTTTAGAAAATTGACAGACTTACGAGACATTCAGAGATGGTAACATCTGCCTTTGTGAATTTGCCGTTCATACGACATTTTACAAATTTGTCGACCGCCACTTCTGGTTTACTTATTTTACCGACACTTTTGTGAATTCCCCCCCTAGAGTAGGCAAAACCAGCAAATTGGTGCATGGCTCATGTATAGATAAGTGCAAGTAGATGCTATGTGTACAGTGTTTTAATGGATGCAAATCGACACCCATTTATGTACCTAATAATTGTAAGTGAGCTACTGTGTCTTAAAGGAGAACTAAAGTCTAACTAAAGAAATAGCTAGAAATGTTGCACATGATGTTTTGGGCTTCTGTACCAGTCCAAGGCAACCACAGCCCTTTAGCAGTAAAGATCTGTGTCTCCAAAGATGCCCCAGTAGCTCCCCAACTTCTTTTCTGCTGATTCACTGCACATGCTCTGTGCTGCTGTCACTTACTGAGCTTAGGGACCCACTCACAATATACAGTACACATAGAATAGAAATGTCACAATATAAGGCTGATTAGTAATTAATATAGATAATTACTACAGGGCAGCACAGAAACCAGTGCAATTAGCATCAGAATTTAATAATCAGCCCTGTAGCATCATCTTATATTACAGACAAACCTCATTTTCTGCTGGATAATTAGTGACGAGCCCTAAGCTTAGCTTCTCAACAGCCAATCAGAGCCCACTGAGCATGTGAGTGTCACAGACACTTTCCAAGATGGTGACCCCCTGTGACAAGTTTGAAGTCCTGGATCATTGCTGCTATTGACAAGCTCAAACTTTAGCCTCGTGCAATAAGTTCAGTATATAAAATATAGCATTTTTAGCCATATTTATTTTTAGGTTTTAGGTCTTCTTTAGATAGGTGAAGACAGTTTTACTATACTTTAAAAACTATACGTTAAATGGACATCTTACTGAGTCACATGGTTCCCCAGATGCTTCATTTCAATGTTTGACATGTCCTATTGCTCTTTCTGTGGATGTATTTATTAGCTTATTTTGCATTTCTATCATTTTGGAGACTGGTACCCAGTAGTGATGGGAGAATTTGCGCCGTTTCGTTTCGCTGAAAAATTTGCGAATTTTGCGCGAAACATCGAAAAATTCGCGAAACGCCGCCGGCGTCTCGTTTTTGACGCCGGCGCCCATTTTTGACGCTGGCGCCTGTTTTTGACGTATTACCAGGCCTGTCCTTAGCTGGTGGTTTCCAGGCTAGGGCTGTGAACTGCTGGATACCTACGGGTGAAGGTGATGCCATAATAATGAATGGGGGTGTGCGATTCCAATAAATGTGGAACTCATCTGCCCACCTACTGAGCTGGAAAATCTCCAGTCAACAAAATGAATAAATCCGCAAAACGCCCACGAAAATTCGCGTCAAAAATTAGCCGGCGGCAAAAAGAAATTTTCCGAAAAAACGGACGCCGGCGAATTTTTGACGCCAATTTTCGCGGGCGTTTCATGAATTTATTGGCTGGTGGCGAATCACGCAAATTCGCCGCAAATTTGCGTCTGGCGAATCAATTCGCCCATCACTAGTACCCAGTAATGAAAAAGCAATCTCCTTTATGCTGGATCAATGTTCATGACATATTCCATTCATTTTGTTGACTGGAGATTTTCCAGCTCAGTAGGTGGGCAGATGAGTTCCACATTTATTGGAATCGCACGCCCCCATTCATTATTATGGCATCACCTTCACCCGTAGGTATCCAGCAGTTCACAGCCCTAGCCTGGAAACCACCAGCTAAGGACAGGCCTGGTAATACAAATTTACCAGCAATACAATTGCCTATGTTTCCAATTTACTGGCAATACTCTCTGCCCTATGGCCAGATTTAGCCTTGGCAAGGTTATGTAAAACTCTATCATGCTATAGAAAATGTATTCCATGCTTAGCAACTGATTATCATATTCATTCCAAGCCGTGAACCAATGAATCTGCTCTGCAAACCTCTTCTTGGCTGTCGGCAATGGATCCATACAGTTTACATAGAGCTCAAGGTCTGCCATTGATACAAGAAATATTTTTTTTGTAAATAGTCTTATACCAATGAAAGTCATTATGTTAATATAAGCAAATGCTTCTACTGACTTCTAAATATAAATATAATAACTATGTGAGATACAATGGATACTGTACTACATTAATGTTCAGTACGATATCAGTATTAGAAGGTTATTCTTCTAGGGTCAATGCTCTTGTTCTTATTGTTCAAAACAAGTCCAACAAGCAAGGCTTGCAATTTTAAAATATAAACATATTTTTTTATTGGTTGTACAGGTATGGGACCTATTATCCAGAATGCTCGGGACCTGGGGCTTTCTGGATAACGGGTCTTTCCGTAATTTGGATATTCCCACCTTAAGTCTACTAGAAAATCATATAAACATTAAATAAACCCAATAGGCTGGTTTTGCTCTCAATAAGGATTAATTATATCTTAGTTGGGATCAAGTACAAGCTACTGTTTTATTATTACAGAGAAAAAGGAAATAATTTTTTAAAATTTGGATTATTTGATTATAATGGAGTCTATGGGAGACGGCCTTTCCGTAATTCGGAAATATCTGGATAACGGGTTTCCGGATAACGGATCCCATACCTGTACCAAACATTTCAGAATGTTGACATTCAAACACTTCCCTGTTAAAGCCGTTGGCATTTCAGAACAATTCTTCTGCAGAAGGAGAAGGTTTTCATTTACATTCCCCTTCCTTGTTCTACCCTCCTCTATAGTAATGCTGAGCAATTAGGAAGGAAGAGGCTCATTATGCAGAGTTAATTATTTTTCTTTTAACTTATTCTGATGATTGCGGAGGTAGGTTATAAGGATTAAAATGGATTATTGGGGAAAAAAAGACAGAATATATAAGGATTTTCTTTTTTTAATTAACAGATCATAGGGGCCATTACAGAGAACCTTGAGAACTAAGGGGTGTATAACAACACCCCTTAGTGCTCATTTGAAATCTTGGCTGCACTCATTTGTTTGCACTTTAAACCCTGTGCTGATAAATGACTCATCCTATGTTCATTGAATACCCTATTTATTTGACTTCAGTCAGGCAGTTATTTTTGATATCTGTTCTATTCACTATATCCAAAAGGCTGCATCTTTCTAGGCTGTTTAAAGGGGTGGTTCACCCAGAGGGGCAAATTCACTAAGATGCGAAGTTGCGCCAGGCGCAACTTCGCGGCACTTCGCCAGGCATAGTTTCGCCAGCGCTCCGCAAATTCACTAAAATCCGAAGTTGCGCTCAGGGGTAGCGTAAGGTTGCGAAGTTGCGCTAGCGTTGTTTCGCTATGTAAAGCGAAGTTACGCTAGCGAAGGCTAATTTGCATACGGCGCCAAATTCAAATTTCAATGGAGGAATACGTATCAGCACTACAAATGCCAAGAAAACCTTCAAATCATCAAATAAAATTTTTATTTTGCCCTACACATGTGCCCACTGTCTAGGTAAGTTGCCATGAGTCAGGAAATGTAGGGGGGAAGGAGGGGAGCCCCAAAAAAGTTTTCGATCTTTTTCAGCCTATCACCCATAATGTAGAAAACACGCCAGCGTTTTTTGGGACTTAGAAAAATTTTTGACTTTTTTTGAAACAATCCCTATTTACTCTATTGCGCTTCGCCAGGTCTGAGGTGGCGAAGGAAGTCTAGCGTAAAAGGTAGCGTTCAGTACACTGCGCAAGTTAGTGAATTTGCGTAGTTACGTCGCTAGCGAAAATTCGCCTGGCGTAAGGGTGCGAAGTAACACTAGCGAAACTACGCCAGCGTTCGTTAGTGAATTTGCGCAGTAACGAAAATGCCAAATGCTAGCGAATAAACGCTAGCGTTCGGCGCTTCGGCGCTTAGTGAATTTGCCCCTTAGGGTGGTGGCATACGAGGAGATTAGTCGCCCATCGACTACGGGTGACTAATCTCCCCAAATGCCTTCCCACCGGCAAGAATACGAATTGGCAGCGGGATGGCACACAAATCGCTTCGGATTTCCGAAGTCACCCGAAGTTTCCTTGTGAGGCAACTTCGGGCGTCTTCAGAAATCCGAAGCAATTCGTATGCCATCCTGCCAGCGATTCTTATTCTTGCCGGTGGGAAGGCATTTGGGGAGATTAGTTAGGTGCTCAGCAAATCTCCGCGTTTGCCACCACCCTTAAGTTAACTTTAGCATGTTATAGATAAGATTCTAACGTTTCAATTAGCCTTTCGTTATTCTTTTTTTGACAGTTTTTTAATCATTTTCCTTCTTCCTTCTACTCTTTTCAGCTTTCAAATGGGGGGGTCACTGACGCCATCTAAAAAACAAATGCTCTGTAAGGCTACAAATGTATTGTTATTGTTACTTTTTATTACTCATCTTTCTATTCAGTCCCTCTCCTATTCATATTCCAATCTCTTATTCATATCAATACATGGTTGCTAGGGTCATTTGGACCCTGGCAACCAGATTGCTAAAATTGCAAACTGGAGAGCTGCTGAATCAAAAGCTAAATAACCACAAATAATGAAAAAACGAAAACCAATTGCAAATAGTCTCAGAATATCACTCTCTACATCATAGAAGGTGAACAACCCCTTTAAGAAAAGGTATGAATGTAAAATGCTTTTAAGAACATATTCTGAGCTGATACATATTCTGAGCTCCTGTCTAGCAAAATAATTATTTTGATGCCTCAATTGCTGTATACCCATCTCTTTGCCTCTTTTGAGCAAAATCCAAATATTTTGTAAAATATATATATATATATATATATATATATATATATATATATATATATATATATATATCTATATATATATATATATATATATATATATATATATATATATCTATATATATCTATCTATATATATCTATCTATATATATCTATATCTATATATATATATATATATATATATATATATATATATATATATATGTGTGTATATATATATATGTGTATATATATATATATATATATATATATATATATATATATATATATATATATATATATTATATAATATATATATCTGAATTATTTTCAGAAACTGGTCATTCCTATTGATATTAATATAAAACACACAGAATATTTTTTTTCATCTAGTTACTGTTAAATATTACTGCTTTCTTTCTTTGTATTCATTCAGCTCCCCATATAGAGGAATAAACAGGCAAGAACACTCATAAAATATAACAATAATGCAGTTAGACAGAAATTATACAGTAAATATCATGTACAATAAAATGCTGGTAAAATAAAATGAGTAAAGAAACATCTTCATTATTTCGATGAATAATTTTTCTAGGGCTCGGATAATTTCCATACAATTAAGACTGTGTGCGCAGAAAAATAAAATATTTACCAACTACAGAGACCAAATGAAATAACCATCTGTTTTATTATCGATCGCTGTGCAAAAGGACCAGCGCTTGGGATACAAAGCAGTGAGAATTCTACATGATAATTAGCCAGGAGAACCTGCGGGAAATTGTTTCCTATCCGTATGTTTAGGCACAGGGAAAAATGATTCTCAGTGAGAGATAATGGAGATATTTTATACATTTTTTATATATCTACCCGTCTCTCTAACAATTATGGTGATTGTGTTTCCCCCAAGCCAAATAGATTTTATTTTGGAAACGCTTGTTGAGATATGATTTTTTTTTTTTTGTATGAATTTTGATGGCACTGACTGCCCCGTGTTTATTGTAATGTAATAAATATATTAGAGGGTTATTTACTAAAATCAGAATTTATCTCATAATATTAATAAATAGAAACCACAACCAAACTCCCATGCCCAATTTGACCATATTTATTAATTAAAAAACTCAAATTAATCGGATGGGGAAAAAAACTGATAAAATCGAGCAAAAATCCAAATTGTCCTTTTTCCCCAAATTGTTAAATTTTAATGGGGTTTTTGCCCAAAAATCCATTTTTTGTTTTCGATTTCCGGGCTAAACACAGATCATACCACAATAACATCAAATTGAGATAGGTGCCTCTTCCATTAACATATACAGGACCTCGATAGGTCTGAGATGGTGGATTTTCGGATTCAAGTTTTTTGCAGCATTGGGGTATAATAAATATTGAAAGTGTTTGCCCCAAAAAGTCAGACCAGATAAATTCGAGGTTTAGTAAATAACCCCCTGCATGTGGGAGGGTATATATATATATATATATATATATATATATATATATATATATATATATATATATATATATATATATTTACACAGCAGAACCCCCATTTATTTATTAAACCTGTTTATTTTTTTCCTGGTTGAGTTTTTAAAGGGGAAAACTCGAATTTTTAGAGGGAAAAACCCAGCATTTTTAGAGATTTATTATACCCCAAAGCTGCTAAAAATCCGAATTCAAAAATACTCCTGTCGAGGTCATGTAGGAATCAATGGTAGATGTCCATTTTACAATTTAAAGGTGTTGTGATCTGTGCTAGCTTTCATACGACGAGTTTTTTGGGAGACAAATCGAAAAAAAAAAAAAAATCATATTTGGGCTTTAAATTCGAAAAAGTCGTATGATTCGAATTGTCGCAAGATTTTGTGGAAACTGTTCCCGAACTTTTTTTTTTTTTTTAATTTTCGCACTGATTTTTTGATAAATTTGTTGAAATAGTGGATGGGAGTTAGGTCAACTTTGTTTTAATAAAGAAAATTAGATGAATCTGAGTTTTCATAAATAACCCCTTAATGTCTACATGATTTTTCTAGTAGACTTAAGGTATGAAGAACCAAATTACGGAAAGATTCATTATCCATAAAACTCCAGGTCCCCTATCTGTATACTATACAGGCAGAGAGTTATCAGTGTAGACTTAAAGGAAAACTATACCCCCCAAACAATTTAGGTCTCTGTAAAAAGATACTGCATAAAACAGCTCATATGTAAAACCCTGCTTCATGTAAATAAACCATTTTCATAATAATATACTATTCTAGTAGTATGTGCCATTGGGTAATCATAAATAGAAAATTGCCATTTTAAAAAATAAGGGCCGCCCCCTGGGATCATACGATTCACTGTGCACACAAACATACCAACAAACCATACATGTTAGGTCACATGAGCCAATTAACAGACAGAGTTGTGTCTTTTGCTTCCACACTTCTTCCTGTTACAGTTAGAGCTGCAGTATTTCTGGTCAGGTGATCTCTGAGGCAGCACACAGACCATCACGAAATGGTGGCTCAAGGCAAGAGATGTAAAAGGGCAAGATTTACTTAAATATATATTCCAGTTTGGTAAGATTCTTTAATATGCCACTTAATATGATATTAACTATCTGTTGCTTTAGTTTTCATTTTGGGGGTATAGTTTTCCTTTAACTGAAAACATACCCCAAGAATTGGGGCACCACCCCAAATAAGCAATGGATTATAAGAGTAAGAGTGATGTAAATTATTGCGAATCTTTCTCAACCCATAGTCTGATTCATGAAACAGGTTCTTATTGATTCCTTTGTATACGGTGCCATTTCCAATACTGGATTTACTCACTCCAATAAACGGTGGTTTTCATTGCAATGCATGTAGAATCCATGGGGTTGTACTGCCAGTTATTCATGTCTCGAAATCCTTCATATTATTTTTTATAACAGTCTACCCAGTATTGACCGGCTGTCTGAGAGGTTGGACATTGATAATTACATAGGGAAATCTATATTTTGAAATTCTAAAGGGCGATATTCTGTCTCTGGTTCTTGTCAATAAAAGAGTGAAACTTGCATATTCTGGGAAAAGGTAGTTGAAAACCAAACTTCTATTAGTGTCTAATTTCTTGCTTTTTTGGACTGTGTGCAGACAATAAAAACTGGGGGCTTTTCCAGAAGTCTGTGTGATCTTACTTCAGCTTCTGGTCTCCAAGTGTCTTCCTGGTGGCTCAGCCAACTTGGTTGCTCCCTGGCCTATGATGTATAAAGCTACAGGTTGAGATAAGACATTTCATGATGGTTTATTATTACTACTATCTTGATAAATCTGACTAAATCCTGAGCTTAATGTAGAACAGCAAAACAGATTCTGGGTTGCTCCGTCTCACCTTCCAGCTTCATCGTGATGACATTTAAAATGGCATTTTGAAATATTACAGATATTTATGTAAATGTGAAAGATGCATATCTGCCTCGGAGTAAGGACACCTTTCAAGCACTGGGAAATCTCTCCCAAGACTGGTATGTCTGAATTTATAAGGGAAAAAACAACATTCCCGCTGCAACTGTGGTTCTAATGAATATCTGTACAGGCAAAATGGACAGTGTCATCCAGTGTATTTATCCATAAAGAGGGACAAATTGTCTTAGATAGATCCTAAGATTGGTGGATATCCACTCAATGAACAAAACTCAAAGTGATAAGCATTTGAGCCAGGGGTGTCCAGCCTACACTTATTTACTAAAATCCAGATTTATCTCATATTTTATTTTAAAAAAAACCACAACCAAACTCCCATGCCCGATTTTAGCCTATTTATTAATAAATGAACTTGATTTAATCAGATCTCGGAAAAACGCTATAAAATCGCGGGAAAACCTGAATTGCTCGAATTTTTTGGGCTTTTTCCAGAATTGCTCAAATTTTTCGTGCTTTTTCCCCAAATTGATGGAATTTTTTGGGCTTTTTCCAGAATTGCTCAAATTTTTCGTGCTTTTTCCCCAAATTGCTGGAATTTTTCAAGTTTCTGCCTGAAAACCAAGAAAAAGTTGGACTTCAATTTGAGATAAGTTTCTCTCCCGTTGACACAGGACCTCGACAGGTCTGAGATACAGCATCGGGGTATGATAAATCTCAATTTTTTTTATTTTTTCCTCTAAAAATACGAGTTTCTTAGTAAATAAAACTAAAATATTTTGAGATTTTAACATTCTGATTTTAATAAATAACCCCCGCAATGTTTTATGAAAAGGGCTACATAGACATAAGGCTCACCTACAGCTGTAAAGGACATGGTTGGACAATCCATTCATGGTATAAGGAGTCACCTTATACAGTACAGGCATGGGGCCTGTTATATAGAATGCTTGTAACCTGGGATTTTTTGGATAAGGTATGTTTCTGTAATTTGGATCTTGATACCTTAAATCTACTACAAAATCATGTAAACATAAAGGAGGTTATTTACTAAACCACTTAAACACAAAAACTTAAATTTTTTGGGATCTATTATCCCCCGAAGCTGCAAAAAGTCAGAATCTGAAAATCCTCCATCTCAACCCTGTCGAGGTCATGTATAAGTCAGCAGGAGATGTCCCTTTTACAATTTGAAGATATTGTGGTCTGCGCTAAGTTTCGCCTGATAATCAGAAAAATTCAGGGTTTTCAGCCGATAACCCGAAAAATCAAGCAATTCGGGCATCAATTCTGAAATATTGGTCGATTGGTCGAGCTTGGTTTAATAAAAATAGGAGATAAATCAGAGTTTTAGTAAATAACCCCCTAAATAAACCCAATAAGGATTAATTATATCTTAGTTGGGATCAAGTACAAGCTACTGTTTTATTAATACAGAGAAAAAGGAAATAATTTTTAACATTTGAATTATTTGAATAAAATGGAGTCTGTTGGAGACAGGGCCAGAACTAGGGGCAGGCAGAAGAGTCACGTGCCTAGGGCACAGGACCAGTTGGGAGGTCAGAGTAAATTAGAGATCATATCAAGGCAGAGGTCAAGAATCAAAAATGATCAAACAACTAACTTCTCTCCACGAGGCTTCAAGAAAGGAGATTGCACCTTGCTTGGGCAGATAATCTCTTCAGCTTCCAGGTTTAAATAGTTGTCAACAACAAGTACACCAATATAGTTGAGAACTGGAGGAAGCAAATTGCACAAGTGGGGCTCATTTATGAACACTGCACAAATTTGCAGGGCAGTAACCCAAAGCAATCAGTTGGTGATCAGCTTTATGCAGAAAAAAATGATTGATTGTTTATAAATAAGTCTTAGGAGGTTATTTATCAAGGTCCAAATTTATCTCAATATCGGCTGCTACAAACTGCGATCTAACCCAATTGGGTCTTTAACACTTATTTATTATTAAATTTTCCCGAAAATTACCCGACAGCTCCGAAAACATTGTGAAATTGCCCGAAACCCCGACACAACCAAAAATCAATGGGACTGTTCCCATTGACTTTTATGCAACCTCGACAGGTTTGAGATGCCGTGTTTTATATTTTTATAGCCCTCGGGGTTTAATAAATTCCAAAAAAAAGTTTTTAAGCCTATTATTACACAAAAAAATCACAAATTTTTCAGATTTCGGGGAATTTTGGGTATTCAGAGCTTAGTAAATAACCCCCCAAGTGATGCAAAAACCACATCAAAGATGGTCACTAAAATGAAATTGGCAGCCAGCTATCTTTGCTAAATGATACAGCTTATTTAATTCCTCCATGGGATGCAGGAATGTAATCCCATCATGTCTTTCTAAATCCAAAAGCCCCTGCTGCCTCCTGAAACAGCAGGATATTTGCTTACAACATCACTTTGCAGAGCCATATAACACTGTTTTACTTTATGCCCACCTTAAGGTTTGCACCTGTCTGGTGGGACATCCTCTTCTCTTCTTCAACTATGATCCCCCCACTTCACTGACTGACAAAAGCCCAATCAAAACCTTCACTTTTTGCAACTATTGGCAGCAGCATCAGTGTGGATGTGCTAGAACATGCTCTTTGACATGCATGCATTTCCTCTTGGTGGGTTGCTTGTGTGATAGAATTACAGCAGATGTTAAACTGTCACTTCCATCAAGTCAACGTTTCATCTATTAATGATTTTTTGCCATCTGCTGCAGACGCGATAAGATCTTTCATAAATCTGAAGCCAATCCAATTCCTTTCTCCTTCAGAATATATGCAGTCAGGTAAGGGCTGTTGCCATTTCTTAATATCACAACTCAAAATTATTAGAATATTACCAAACGTAAATAGATCATCTGAATGCAGAAATAGGAACTTTATTCAACAATAAGGGCAGAACACAAGTCAGAAATGTCCTTATTGTAAAAATATGTACCTGGGTTTTACTTAGAAGGCAGCAACTCAGGTTTAATCTCCTTCCAACAGTTGATCAAGAAATTACAATATTTTGTACAATTTTAATTTGAAAGTACTGGTAGATCTGCTTTTGGGTGCAATTCATATACATGTATGGGACCTGTTATCCAGAACGCTTGGGACCTGGGGTTTGTCAGATAATGGAATTTTCCCTAATTTGGATCTTCATTATAACCCCAAAGCTGCTAAAAATCCAAATCCAAAAATACCCCACTCAAACCTATTGAGGTCATGTAGAAGTCCATAGCAGATGTCCCTGAAGTTGTTTCTTGACATTGTGATCTGCGCTGGATAATCCGATTATCCGATCCGACAGTTGGGGGCCCATTTACTTAGCTCGAGTGAAGGAATAGAATAAAAAAACCTTCGAATTTCGAATGTTTTTTTTGGCTACTTCAACCATCGAATTGGCTACTTCAACCTTCGACTACGACTTCGACTTTCGAATCGAACGATTCGAGCTAAAAATTGTTTGACTATTCAAATATTCGTTAGTCGAAGTACTGTCTCTTTAAAAAAAACTTCGACCCCCAACTTCGCCACCTAAAACCTACCGAGGTGCAATGTTAGCCTATGGGGAAGGTCCCATAGGCTTTCTAACAATTTTTAGGTCGAAGAAAAATCGTTCAATCGATGAATTAAAATCCTTCGAATCGAACGATTCGAAGGATTTAATCGTTCGATCGAACGATTTTTCGTTCAATCGTTCGATCGAACTATTTGCGGTAAATCCTTCTATATTCAAAGTCGAAAGATTTACATTAACCCTCGATATTCGACCCTATGTAAATCTGCCCCTTGGGGTTTTCATCCGATAAAATCAAGTTTTCATGGCGACAATTCGATACAGTCGAGTTTTCGGAGCATCAATACGAATTGACACTCGATTTTGTTCAGCCTTTTTTAGGAAGAATTATTGATAAATTAGTTAAATTAGTGGATGGGAGTTAGGTCGACTTTGTCATGTGATAATTAAGATTTGGATTTAGGTTTGGATTTAGTTGAAATCCAAATCCTGCTAAAAATGCTCAAATATGGCTTTCCTACCTTTTATACACCCACTACTGTTGTCTGTTGTCCAACTGAAGCTGCATCTGTAATTTATCATTCAATCAATGTATCATTGCATTTGAAGCGTTTGATTTATTGGGGCATTGCATAAATATGTGCCCCTCTGCCCATTATAGACACACAGGGGGATCACAGTATGTCTGGAGCACAGGCCACATAAACACAATTAGGACATCTTATTATATGCTCCAATAGTTATTTACATTACATGTACATTACTCATTATATTTCCAATAATCATCCATCTCCCATTAAAAAAGAATATTACCACTCAGTTCTTTATTTTTTTTTTTTTCACAGATAAAGGAATGTAAATACACGGGAACGCAATTATCATCTGTAGCAAATTCATTTCTATAAAAGCTCCTTGATTAAAAGCCGCGTTTGTGTTTCTGAACAATTAAATCAGCTATTTCCAAATGATATTGTTGGATTGTTGAACGCAGGGTTGGCTCTAACAGAATGAATTAATGCAACTGCTGATTAGACTGAATGAGTTTCATTTCATTGACTCCAAGATCTTTTTTTTTTTAAAGGGAAACTTGCAATAATGATGCCTCTACAATATTATGTATAGATTATCCATCATTCACATTAGTTCCTACCACAGTGGAATTTACAATCTAACTCCCCATCACATACTGAGTGTGACTATACGGAAGTGCAAGGAGCACATGTTGCCACACGTACCTTTAATAATTGGGATTTTTTTAAACTGTGGCCAAGGGCCAAAAGTACTTGTAGTTGTAAATCAACCCTAATATGTTGTTGCACAGTTATTGGGGGAGCCTTTTTTCTATTAACTTTACTGCTTTTATTGTGCTTTTAATCAGAGGGAAAAACACAGAATGACTAGGCATGGCCCATTATACTTCAAAAGAGTAAATAAAATGCTTCCTGATTGCATTATGGCTGTTTGCTGTTGGTAGGTGCTGGGAGTTATACAACCCAAGGCCAGTAGGATGGAAGTCACTTATATAGGGGCAGATTAATTAAGATTTGAGTTGTGTTTTCCTTGAAAATGTGAGTTTTTGAGTTGTATTTTTTGGTCAAAGTCACATTTTTCGGGTTAAATTTCTTTATTTGAGATTTATTATACACCGACAATGGAAATAGCTCGAATTCGAAAATACACCATCTAAAACCTGTCAAGGTCATGTAGGAGTCAATGGCATAGCTCCCTTGAACCATTCGAAGAGGTTAAAGGAACAGTTCAGTGTGAAAATAAAAACTGTGTAAATACAGTAGATAGGCTGTGCAAAATAAATAATGTATCTAATATAGTTAGTTAGCCAAAAATGTAATGTATAAAGGCTGGAGTGAACAGATGTCTAATAAAACAGCCAGAATCCAACTTCCTGCTTTTCAGCTCTATAACTCTGAGTTAGTCAGTGACTTGAAGGGGGGTCACATGGTACATTTCTGTTCAGTGAGTTTGTAATTGATCCTCAGCATTCAGCTCAGATTCAAAAGCAACAGATATGACCCATGTGCCCCCCCCCCCTCAAGTCTCTGATTGGTTACTGCCTGGTTACCAGGGTTACCAGTCAGTGTAAACCAAGAGAGCTGAAAAGCAGGAAGTAGTGTTCTGGCTTCACTCAGTCACTCCAGCCTTTATACATTACATTTTTGGCTAACTAACTATATTAGAAACATCTTTTATTTTGCACAGCCTGTCTATTTACCCAGTTTTTATTTTTACATTGAACAATTCCTTTAACAGTCTGTATGATATTCAAAACTTTTTCGGAGGGTTTTGCCTGAAAACATAAACAATTTGAACTATTCAAGTTTTTCCCCATGGAAAACTCGATTAATTAGAGGTTTCAGGTTTCGGGGCTAGAACTCGCAGTATCGGGTTTGTCCCATTCAAGTTTTTTCTTAAATAAGTTACCTTTCTAGTTAATCTAAGCTCATTCGAGGTATAAAAAAACTCTAACACTTGACCTTTGATAAATAACCCCCTAGTGTTACTATCAGTCTCTTTCTATTCTGTCAACTATTCTTTCTCTGCTTCTAGTTTGCTGCCTATAACTGCTGTAGTGCCGGATCCCAGAATTGAAGGGTCCTGAGCAGTTGCTCCCCTGATTACACCCCTGATAAAGACCAATGGGTCAAGTGTTGAATTTAGGGGCGTGTTTCTAAGTCCTAGAGGAGGACTGGTACTACATAGTCTAATATTCCAGGCTTAGGTCCCTGACTCACACTACGAGGCCAATTTATGAAAGTTCAAGAGATCGACAACGAATGAAGTATTACAATTAGGGGCACATAGAATGTTTGTTTCTCTGAATTGCACTTTTTAACGCAAACTAACACATTTTTCTCATAGTTACTTAATCCACGATTTTTGGTATTGTATCAAGTGTAGAAAATATAAAATCTATGAATACAAAAGTACGGCAATTAAAAGCTGTCGAGGTCAAGTAGAAGTCACTGGATGTTGCCTTTCTTTTCTGGCAAAGATAAACCTTTTGTTGGTGGTTATCGAGGTTTTTCAAAACGCTCATTGTCATGCGAATTTTAAATTAGATCATGAAAAATTCAGTGTTTACAAATTTTTTGACAGCTATTTTGGTTCCTACTTTCATGGCATTGGTTACTAGGTGGCGCACAGGTTTCAAATGTGCAAATGTGGTGCGTCTAGATGCTTAACCTGTGCGCAAGTCACCAAGACCAAATTCTTTTTCTTAGGTCTAGTGTAACGGGACGTCAATATACCATCAGATGGCACATTAAGGGGCAGATTTACTAAGGGTCGAATATCGAGGGTTAATTAACCCTCGATATTCGACTAGGAACTAAAATCGTTCGACTTCGAATATCGAAGTCGAACGATTTAGCGCTAATCCTATGATCGAACGATCGAAGGATTATTCGTTCGATCGAACGATTAAATCCTTCGAATCGAACGATTCGAAGGATTTTAATACAACGATCAAAGGAATATCCTTCGATCAAAAAAACTCAGGCAAGCCTATGGGGACCTTCCCCATAGGCTAACATTGACTTCGGTAGCTTTTAGCTGCCGAAGTAGGGGGTCGAAGTTTTTCTTAAAGAGACAGTACTTCGATTATCGAATGGTCGAATAGTCGAACGATTTTTAGTTCGAATCCTTCGATTCGAAGTCGTAGTCATAGTCGAAGGTCGAAGTAGCCCATTCGATGGTCGAAGTAGCCCAAAAAACACTTTGAAATTCGAAGTTTTTTTAATTCGAATCCTTCACTCGAGCTTTGTAAATGTGCCCCATAGAGTTCTAAGAGTTATAACAAGTTATAGTCAGAGTTATAGGAAGGTGGATTAGGATGTTCTTTAACCTTCATCCAACCATAAACTTTAAACTTGTTTTGGTCTATTTCACCTTATGCCCTATGTTTGTGATACTGTAGCTTCTAAATACCTTGCTGTTCTAGCCCTTTACCATCCCTCTCCTGGAAAGGAACACGGGTGTGCTGGTATGTCTGGGATTCTTTGATCCACAGTCACCAACCAAAATCCAGCTAGCGATTCACTATTTTGTAACAGGTGTTGGTTCCACCTGTTAGAGAAGTGCACATGGAAAATGTCTCAATGTAAAAGTACTACGAGTTATATGGTGGAAATAACAACTGTCTAACCTCAGTACCTTGAGGCTAGGTCCACAGAACACAGATATTAGCCAGCGGAGAAACGAAGGCTAAGAATCCACTGCCCCACTGCTGTTTTTCTTCTGCTTTGCTGCTTTTCTTCTGCTGTGCTGCCTTCACCCAGAATAATAACCTCTGCTCGGGGTGCAGGCAGACATGGCTGATTTTGACACCAAAATGTGAGGTTTTGCATCATAATCCTTCAGGCCTGCAGAAGAGAAGGGGAAGCAGTCGGGCAGCAGACTCTCCACCTGCAGAGAATATGTGTTGTGTGGCCTTCGCCTTATACAAACATATCCTAGAAGCACTGCAAAAGGGTTAAACATTGGTCCATTCTCTTCTGAGGTAGAAGGTCTATTTTTGCCTTACATCCCATGGTTGATAACGATTTTAAACATCTTGCTCTGGCCCTTCCCACCCAACATTGAATCTCCTGGAAAGGAACAAGTCACAAAATCCAAAATCACCAACCAAAATCAAGCTGGTGAATCTTTAACTTGGATATGCCAAGATAAAAAAGATGATTGTCTCAACTTCTTAGTGATTTTTCTTGGAGATAATTTCTCACCACAATGAATGGAACGGCATAATACATGCCAACCCATCTGTACCATGGAAAATAGCATCCAACTACATTGTTATTCTCAGTGCTTAGAGAACACATTGGAAATTAATTTATGCGTTAAGCCAGAACACAATGTTTTATAGATTTATTTAAAACATTTATATGTAGTGCGATAAATTGTTTAAACAAGGACAGAAAGTCATGGAGTCTTCATTTTGCTGAGAAGATCATAGTTCTTCCCATACATATCAATATGCTCCAGGCATGCCTGGGATTTCATTTCCATTTCAATCTGTCTCCTGTGGATTCCCATGTGTTGCAACAATGTAATACATTGGTTTCATTAGTGTAATTTTGTTTGTTGTTGGCTTTCAAGTGCAATGGGGAGCAATTTAGCCCTAGTAAAGCTGTTGGCAAATCAATAATCTCTAATGTATTTTGGTTTAGCTCTAGTCTAGAGGCAGGACAGTACTCACTGGTGTCCAAACCTTGACTAAATGAACCTAAGTGAAACCTCATTATTTATGAACCAACATATTGCTTTTAGTGATAATGTCTGGTAGTGGTACACTACAGCAAAATGATTTTGTGGACCCCCAAAACTTTGTCAACATATACTGAAACTTCTGTGACCCAAGAACTTTTAGGTTTTACATTCCATATTGTTACTTCTCTGATCACAGCATACTTGGTAATTGAAAAGTATATGTATTCATCAAATGTACATTTCCAGTTATATAAGACACCCGTGTGACTTTAAAAGGGGTGCATTTAGTTGACACAGTTTAGGACATGACAGGACATTTTTCTTACCATGGATTAAGTAGGATTAGTGAACATGTAGATCAGAATTTTCCTATAGAGGATTCCAGTGCTTTCATGTCTTCATGATATTCTACTTCTATTCTACATTCTATTGATTTAAACAATTGGACTAATTGCCCTGCTTACTTACTGTCATGTCGTGTTACTTTGAAGTGTTGATGGTTCTTTTTTTACATCTAATTATCTCTCATTCTACCTTTATTCTTCATGGCAGATAGGCTCAGCTTCCCGGATAATAACTCACAGGGAGTTTCATATTTATTGACTTTTTCCGCCCACATTTGAATGATATAGCAGAACGTGGGTGCGTTGTATTGCTCTTTATTTATGTTTCAAGATGGATGCACAAGTGGGATTAAGTGGTGTTAAATGAACTGTCCTTTTTGTCTAAACAATACTATATAACTCATTTAACACTTTCACAGGCAAGTTAAATAATATAGTTTTAACTGTTTTTTGTTCTGGTATTCTATTTCCATTTAGACTGGTCATATATGGGCTGTTACTTTAACTCTGAATGATTGTCCTCCAGTGCCAAATGGTTAGATATTGTCATACTGGGTCATCCACACAAGTGGCTAAATACTATAGAACTGATCCGTTCATTGTGGGCAAAGACTGATACAAACTGACTGGACATGAAAGTGACCTGTACCTGATGACCTATTTACCAGCCCAGAAGAAGCATCAGCTCCCCGAGAACACAAGCACTGCTCAAATTCAGAACTACACTTGCAAAAGTGGCCAAGGCTCAATCAACACTTTCTTCATAACCTTTAGCTTCTCCCACCTTACAGGCAGTTCTTGGGTATTACCCAATACCCCATGGTGTAGTATGGATATTTTCTGTTGCCTCGTGTATAAAATGGGGAGATACCCCATTCTTCTTCCTTTCTTTGTACTTCACCTAAGCAAAGGGTGAAAGTGTTATCAGGTGTGGGGTTGTGGAAAGTCTAAGTACTAGATGATTAAAACCTCTAGGTAAGGTGGCCCAGAAATACCCCTGTGTAAGACAGTCAAGGCAAGTTAGTAAGAACAGTACTGTGCTCCACCAAGAAGAGCTAGTATGGGGTTAGTAATCCCCAGATGACACCTTCCTAGTAAAGGAACCACAGTTGGTTGGACTATTATTGACCCCTGGAAGGGCTTCCACTGGATGGTATCCAGAATCACTGTGTCAACCCTGTTGGTGAGACTAACCCTTCTATCTGTTTTTTCTACCTACCTCATGGAGCTCAATAATCTCATGCTCATTATTTTTGGATCTAATGTCTCATAATTTATTGTACCAAATAAATACCTTGTCCTATTTAGTGTTCAACAGACTTTCATAGTATACTCACTGGTGCCCTCCTCATTTCTACTGGTTCAGAAGCTTCAGTTGCAGTTGAGCTATTACACCTTTCCTCCAAACAATTCTAGCTGAGAATGAAGGTCACAATGTAAACAATGCTCTACTGTTCAACACCTGTGATTTGAAGGGAAATAATGTACTCCCCTCCCCCTAACTTTTATCAAATTAAGGTGCAAATGTTTGATCACAGAATGCAGAGCAAGCAACTGTACCTTCATTTGAATACAGATGTATGACCAATAGTTTACACATCTGAATTCAGTTGGCACACGGAGCGCTTCATTTTCCTAAGTCTCACGTACTTGCCTCATGAGGAAACTTTGGGCGACTTCGGAAAACGAATCGCTCCATGTGCCTGCCGCAAGACAATTTACATTTTAGCCAGCGGGAAGGCAGGGGAAGGCAGATCGGGGATATTAGTTGCCGAGAAGAAGAGGAGATTTGTCACCTGCCGACTAATCTCCGTGAATCTGCTCATCTGGCCAGACCCTAAACCTACAGGACTGTGCTTTGCACTGTTTTTCAGATTCAGCACAAGGTGCAAAAATCAGGGTGCATTGACATTGCACAGGAGCACAAGTGCTTCATGGATGGGTCCCAAGGGTGCAATTTTGCGACCATGGGATTTGTAAATGAGGCCTCAGCTACACATTCTTTTAAAAAAGAACTGCAGAAAACGAACTTCTAATATATTGTTGCCTTAAAAATTACACTCCCCCCATTGAACTTCACTGAAACACTTGCACATAAATACTGCGCTTGTCAATAAACACAGTTCTGCTGATTATATCCAGAAGGACACACATGATACTGACCTCTTCATTCTGGTTAGAGTTGTAAGGCCAATCACTGAAAAGATATTGACTGTTAATCTCCAACCAGCGATATTTACAGATCCATAGTCTCAGCACAATAAGAGAGAGCACTTACTGAAGTTCTGCCTTTTAATCACTACCATGAACTGCACACAATAACGCTGTCATATTAACACTGGCATGAAGCACAGGGAGGTATAAATACTCCTCAGTTCTCATATACGAGAAAAGACAATATCATTTATTGTAATTTTGCACAGAATGTTCTTTTACTGTCTATGGTATTTATGTTCCAGTCATAAACAAAAGGCCTTTTTCATTGTAATCTCAAAAAAATTGTGAAATGTAACTCAATGCATTATGATCAAAATAAATGGATGTAGGTAAATTCTGGTTATTTCATCCATAAATTGTAATTATAGTATACTAATGGGCTTTGGGTTGTTCGTAACTGTATTAAATCAAAAATACGA
Source organism: Xenopus laevis (assembly GCF_017654675.1). Lineage (NCBI taxonomy): Eukaryota > Metazoa > Chordata > Amphibia > Anura > Pipidae > Xenopus > Xenopus laevis. Next base: position 216,877,507 of record NC_054371.1, read on the forward strand.
AAATGTGGTGAAAATAATAAAGGAGAATACACTCACAGTTCACCTCAGTCCCAAGGTGCAAAGACCAAAAACACTGTATCCAAAAGGATGTGAGGATCTCCAAAAATAAAGAAACAAATGTAAAAAGTAGAAAAATTTATTAGAACATGAAGACCTAACGCGTTTCGTGCCTATTGGGGCACTTACTCATAGGCTAAATGGCACACCCCTGTACACATGTTATAAAGGGGCTGTGACCAATCACAAAACTACGAACACATGTTACTACTCCATACAATTATATGTTCACTGCTCTTACTGGGGGACCCATCAACGTTCACAAGAGTGTAGATAAAACCTTGTTCTATGGAAACCCATAGTGAGGATACAATTCTATAAAGTGAGGATACAATTCAATAAAAGGGCTAGCCACATCAACACTTTTCAGCTACATACAGATGGCATTATGTAACCTGTATCTCTTGGATTACTAATCTATTAAGTGAGTTATAAAATTAAATACTCAGCAGGAACATTGCTTCCCTTTAAGATATTAGCTTCTCCTACAGGGAATCCAAGTCTGCTACAAACTATTGGCCTTAATATTATTCACTCTTGGTTAGTTCATCATAACAAGTTACTAGAGCACCAAAGGTCAGACCATGGAAAGGAATTATAATCTGAGCACGTACATATACACATCTCCTGCTCAATGTATTTATCTTTTCCAAGAAGCTGTGCCATATAACATTTATTACCTTATATCATTATTATTATAACATTTATTCAATCAAATGGAGCACTGAGCACCACAAAAATGTTCATTTATTTCACAGGTAGCGTTTATGGCCTCCATGGCAACCCACTTCAGCAACATAAATAGTGGAATCATTTTCAGCAGCGTCGAAACCAATGTTGGAAACTTTTTTGATGTGATGACAGGCAGATTCTCAGCCCCAATCACAGGTGAGTGACCGCTCAACTACAATAGGAGGAAAATATAAATAGAAACTGACTGTCACTACTTATGAAACAGCAGAAAGTATTGAGGAAGAAGGAAAGTATTGAAGGTTGCAGGTATGAGAAGGGTTGTGATTGAGGAAGGACACTGAACTTGGATGTAGAGTAGAGGGATAATAATTTAAACATTTATATGCTATATAGGGTCTTATATATTTGAATCCACATTCTCAGATTATTAGGCAATTTTTGATATCTGGCTGATGTCTGACTGAGCCAACTGTAAAAATTCTGGGCAAATTACCCTGAAAATGTTGCTGACCTCTGAGTGACATGTGGCTGTCAGCTTATATCATTGTAAATACACATTTATTCATTTTCAGCTTCAGAAAAAACTCAAGCATGGTTATATACAGGACCATTTATCTGGTCTCTATTTCTCCTTTTTATACCTAATTGGAGCATTGGATTTCCTGGCATTAAATAATTCTTAAAATGTGCAGTTTGTTTTCTTTTAAACTTTATTGTAGGTGTGAAACATACAGCTGCAGCCTTGTCTTCTCTTCAGCAAATGAAGCCAAGGCATGGAGAGGTCTTACTTCTACTGGTGGACCTCGCCATTAAAGTAATGAGGAATAAGTTATACACTAAATGGCAGGGTGTTGGAAGTTTCCTTAAATGAGAAGGATCTAGGGTTTTTTTGTAGATAACAAGTTGTCTAATTCTGGGCAGTGTCATTATGTGGCTAATAAAGCAAATAAAGTTCTGTCTTGCATTAGTGATTGGCGAATTTGTCTCGCTTCGCCAAAAAATTAGCAAATTTCCTGCATAATTTACAAAACAACTAAAAAATTGGTAAACACTAATTTTGATGGCAGCTACAATTCTGATGCCGGCAACAATTCCGATGCACATTAAAGTCAATGGGCATCTATTAATTGTCGCAGGCGTCAGAATTGCCGCTGGCATTGGAATTGTCAGAATTTCGCTGTGAATTTGCACCGGGTGAATAAATTCGCCCATCACTATTTTGCATAAAAAGAGCATTAACTCAAGAGATGAAAACATAATTCTGCCTCTTTATAGGTCCCTGGTGAGGCCTCATCTGGAGTATGCAGTGCAGTTTTGGACTCCAGTCCTTAAGAGGGATATAAATGAGCTGGAGAGAGTGCAGAGACTAAGTGCAACTAAATTGGTTAGAGGGAGGGAAGACTTAAATTATGAGGGGAGACTGTCAAGTTTGGGGTTGTTTTCTCTGGAAAAAAGGCGCTTGCGAGGGGACATGATTACACTTTACAAGTACATTAGAGGACATTATAGACAAATAGCAGGGGACCTTTTTACCCATAAAGTGGATCACCGTACCAGAGGCCTCCCCTTTAGACTAGAAGAAAAGAACTTTCATTTGAAGCAACGTAGGGGGTTCTTCACAGTCAGGACAGTGAGGTTGTGGAATGCACTGCGGGTGATGTTGTGATGCTGATTCAGTTAATGACTATAAGAATGACTTGGATGATTTTTTGGACAGACATAATATCAAAGGCTATTATGATACTAAACTCTATAGTTAGTATAGATATGGGTATATATTATTTATGTGAAAGTATGGAGGGGTGTGTGTATGGATGCTGAGTTTGATCTCTTTTTTCAACCTGATTTAACTATGTAACTATGTAACATGAATGAATTTTGTTACAACAGTGCCACCTGCTGGTCATTTTCCCACCAGTCTGACCACCAAGTAGTCAAGGAGGTTGTCAGGAGAAAGAAAGAGGCTGCTCTGAAGTTATTTTGCTTAGAAAATATTTGAGAAACGTTTCTATTTTTTTCCTAAGCAGAACACCAATGCAGAGTCTTTCTTTCTCCTGACAACTTCCTTGACTACTGGGTGGTCAGACTGGTGGGAAAATGACCAGCAGGTGGCGCTGTTGTAACAAAATTCATTCATATTAACAGTACATGTATCCTTTAATATCTTGGATTTCAAAAAAAAAAAAAATGAATGTACATTGCAAAAGTGCTTAGAATAGCACCCTCATTAATTTTATATTCACTTATTTTTAAGGTTTACTTATCCTATAAAGATACTTTTACCAAATCTTTATACAGACTTGTCAGTAGAATGGATCTGCAGTGGACGGGTCAGTAATTAAATTAGTTGGCCAATGACCTGCACTGGCATGTGGGTAGTCATCCATTTTTTTTTATTATTGCATTTGTTTAGTTTAACACTCTGTTTCTTGCATCCATCTATCCTCATACAGGTATATATTTCTTCACATTTAATATGCTGAAGCATGAAGAGGTTGAAGATGTCTATGTGTATCTCATGCATAATGGCAACACCATCGTGAGCATGTACAGGTGAAACCCTTTTCTATATTTATTATAAATTAAAAAAAAATTTGTAACCTACAGAGCAATTGTCCCCACCAATGGCTTGTGAGCAATATATTGCTCACCATCCCTTTGAATGTTTCTCCAAGGGACCTCAAAACAGGTGCTTCTTTTTGAATTCTAGGCTTGGAGGCAAGTTTTGGTGGCATTAAACCAGGTGAACTGCCAACCAGAACCTCCTGTAAGCTGCCAGTCTACATAGGGGCTACCAAACATCCAATCATAGCCCTTATTTGGTACCTTCAGGAGCATTTTCATGCTTGTGATGCTCCCCTACTCTCTGACTGACACTCAGTGGATGGAACTGGGCTTACTAAGGTAATAAAATGTAGTCATGCATACTAAATTTGTTTGCCGCCACTTTGTGGATAGGTCTGACCCAGCCATTTGGCTTCTAGGTCAAAAACAATTTATAAGGGGGAAGGGGGGCTTGCAAGTCTGCAATTACTAAAATATGTGGTACTTGCCCAATTGGATATTCTAACCATTCTAATTGTTATCTGCTTAAGCCAACTACAGGTTCCAAGTTCACTTGGACAAAAAACTAAACCATGAACATGTGAGCTTTTAGAACCTTGTCTACTATACAACTATATGAGCAGTTTTAGCTTTAAAAATAATCCTAATAAGATGATTACGTCAAGACAGCCAAGCTAGAAGGCAATGTTGCCAGAATTCCTTCTACATTGCATGAAAAGCAAAAGAGTATCTCCTTGCGCTAAATGTTCTACATGGGAACTCCATCTATGAAACGTGTACGTGTTTCTATGCTTTTTTTTAATTCTTTTGTGCATCATTACTGACCACAAAAATTGGTAAAAAGAAAATATATATTTAGTATGAAATAGAACAGATTGCGGTAGAGTAGGCAAAACTCATTCTCCATAGATTAACTTTGTTGCTTGCTACATACATTTCCAGGTTGATTAGTAACCTCTACCCCCAAGTGTGTGTGTGTGTGTATACAGTATATAACCCTACCTGCTGCTCCCATATAGCAGAGGCTGCCTTAGAGTGAAGAGGTCTACTGTGACCCAGTGTGCCCATCACAACTTGTGTGGATGGGGTGTTTGTTTGTAGGCTGTATCGTGGTATAACAGAAGATGTTGCAGGCACATAATGGTCTGTACCTCTTTCTTACACATAAGGAGCAAGGCTAAAGGGCTTGGACCTTAAGAAGAAAAAAGAGCTCTTTAAAGGCCTACTTCAACTTAAATTACATTTTAGTATGATTGTAGACAATGTTAACTCTATGCTAGGGCCACCCAAATCTAAACTTCCTCCCCTCTTTCCTCATGTTTCCCCTTTCTTTCTGAATTATTACCTTGGCATGTATGAGTCATCTCTACTAATAATGAGGTATTTCTATATCCAAAGTCTTAACATTTACTCCCTTAACATCTGCTACAGGAACAGATGCATCCATCATTGTAACTAAATGCCACTAACATGCCAGCCGCCCAGCCTCAGTGCCAAGAGTTAGTCATTGATTTCATCTTCTCTGCATCACTGCCCACAGTCTGTCTCTCTGTATCATCTACCTGTCCATCATCATCATCATCATCATCAAGATTCAGGATTGTCTTTTATGCTTCCTTGTGATTCCTTTTAATTCTCAGTGCTTCTTGCTATATTCTTTTGCATTCTTAATTAGCCCAGAGTGTCTATTGTCTCCTGTCCCTTGACTAACTACAATTGTCTTTAATATACTGCAATATAACATATGGTTCAGCTGGCATTACATGGTGTAAACCACTTGTTTGGCAAGGTTAACAATTTCTGCCTGATTTGTTTACACATGTGCTGGGACAAGTTGGGCTGATCATACAGGGGGCTTATGGAGACATGTTGGACAACAACCACTCAATGCTTCAATGCAGTCCTCATTCACAGGAACTTTCAAGACTGCCCTATAGATATCTACCTGATTTTTGGCCAGATATTGGTTGGGAAGACTTTCCCATACATAGGCCAATAAGCTGCTGACCCCATCTGGAGGGACTATTTTATTAGGTCATGTATGGCTACCTTGCTAGATAGAGACTTCCATTTTACTGAATAGCTCTTCAGCCACCCTTATCCCTCTCAAATTTAGTTTAAAGGCTTTACATTCAGGGCCGTATTTATATACAGGCACCCTTGGGCCTGTGCCTAGGGCGGAAACTATAAAGGGCGGCCCTTGGGTGGCTATACACAAGAGGTCGGAGACCTGTGAAGAAATCCGGCAGCTTGGCTGGGGGGGGGGGGTCGAGGGGCTAGGACAGCATTTTTTCCACATTGATGGTGATAATGACGCCATACACAGCCCATTCTTCCCTATTCTCACACTAAGCCCCACAGCTTTGCCTTAAAGGGATTCTGTCATGTCAACATATTTTTTATATTCAATTTTGAAATCTGACACGGGCCTAGACATTTATTTAGACATTAATTTCCCAAGTGTCCCCAATCATGTGACTTGTGCTCTTATAAACTTCAGTTATTGCTATAGTAGAGTGATATCACGTACCCCCAACAGCCTAATAATAGAACAATGGCAAGGAAAGAAGATAACAATTGAGTGACACAAAATAACAGCTCCCTGGTAGATATGAGAATAGCACTCAATAGTAAAAATCCAAGTCCCACTGCAACTCCTTCAGTTACATTGAGTAGGAGAAACAATAGCTTATCTAAAAGCAGCTCCATAGTGCAGCACTGGCTCTTTCTGAAAGCACAGGATCAGGTAAAATGACCCAAGATGGCTACTTACACACCAATATTACAACTTACAAAATACACTTGTTGGTTCAGGAATAACATTTTATATGGTAAAGTGAATTATTTGCAGTGTAAACTAACCATGAATATCATGACAGAATCCCTTTAAGGTTTGTGAACCAATGAACCACAGACATGAGGCATACTGTACCTTGCATCTGGCATTTAACATGCCCTTATGATTGGTACTTTTACATTTCTTGAAAGTAGAAAATAGATAAAAGTGATAAAATGGAGAAAATAGGTTTTTGAATGCAGTGTTTCCCTGCATATTATCATAGGACTTGATCTGCTTTTAATACATGACCTATAAAGGGTTAAGGGGTGAGGCAATAACATCTTTTTGTTGTACAGTAAGGGCAAAGACGCATCTCCTCTTCTTTGGGACGACTAATCTGCCTCCCCTGCCTTCCTGCCTGCTAGAATGAAAATCGCCGGCGGGATGGCACTTGGAGCGATTCGTTTTCCAATGTCGTCTGAAGTTGCCTCGCGAGGAAACTTCGGGCGACTTCGGGAAAACAAGTGCTCCAAGTGCCACCACGATTTTCATTCTAGCCGGCGGGAAGGCAGGGGAGGCAGTCCGGGGAGATTAGTCGTCCTGAAGAAGAGGAGATTTGTTGCCGGGCACACAGAGTGTGTATCTGCCCTAAGAATGTCAAGACATCAATATGCCCAAAGTTGACCATTACTTTTGTTATTACTTAACCCTTATCTGATTCCTCTTAAAATATGTTTGTAAATTGTACAATTTCCTTTTAATAATTGCTGTTGTTTAAGCTATTTCTTTTTGAGTGCAGATTTTCTCTGTAGAAATATCTATTTTTGTGCATGCAGAAGTCCATTTCAGTCTGTTCCTGCAAAATAATTGAAAACGTCTTTGTGAGATTGCCAAAGTTATTACTTCTGATGATTAATGCTGACAATATGTATAATGGATTATTAGAGGAGAATATAGGAGGTCCTGGTTCAATCATCTATGCCCTGTAGGAGGATGGTTTCAGCAATGGCCCAGGGATTGTGTGACTGTGTCCTGCCCTTAGTTTGTATAATGAGATGGACTAACAGGAGGCCAGAAGGGATAAGGTCAAAGTAAGCCTCCAATAAGTAAGGAGTCCAGTTCAGCTAATCAAGACTCAGATAAGTTGGGGAAAGGGACACATGAATGAGGTTTAGACAGTGGATAGTAGATAGTTCAGCTTGCAAGGCCCTCATCAGCTTGTCCTAGGAGTACTATTTAGGTGGTAGCTATTCCAACCTTGACTTAAGTCTAGGGAAGCTCAGCTGGAAAGGGACTCGGGCTATTTCTACACCCTGAGGGTATCTGGACCACTAAAGGGTATCTCTCTAATAGTGAGCTTAAGCCAAATTTCTCTCTAATAGTGAGCTTAAGCCTTTACAAATTCTATTGCCTATGGGTAAAAGGCCTTTATCTTTTTTACTCGCTTTATTATTAAATATTGACTTGCATTTTGTCACACTTCCGGGAGCCCTGCTGCTGTTAATAAAACCTATTGTTGGTTAGGACAGCAGAACAAAGATTTCATTTCTGACATCATAAATCAAAAAGTCTACATACAGTAAGCAAAATTCTATACATTTACAAACCGCAATATGTATAAGATTTGTAACTAAGAAAATCTATACAAAACTTTGAATTTTATTTATTTGTAATTCCTTCAACCTAATAAACACTTTTTTTTAAAGTTTTTGTTTTACATCTCCCTATTTTCTAGACCTTTTCACAATAAATTGTATCAAATCATAAAGAACACAAAAAATGTAATTTTGTATGGCCCTTGGAGGCAAATGCCAGGGCACTTAGGGTCAATTCTAAGGTTTGCTGCTCATAAGGCTATATACCCTTTGCTTACAGTTAGTAGAACATTTCCCACAAACACATTCCAAAGTCTCCCAAGCAGTATATGACCAGGGACATTTCCTTCTGACACATTACTCCTTGCAAAATAGTTTTCCCTGCAAATACAGCCATGCATTGTTATCAAAATGTCCCAGGCAATAAAATTATTCAAGTATTTCATACTTTCCTCCATTAACTTGCTTGCCCAATCTTTCAAGGCTAGCAGAACAAAAAGGATTCTAAAACTCCTGTACAACTGATTCCTGAAAAACAATGAAATGTCTCTAGCCCTCGTTTTCCTATCTTGATTGTTTTAGCACTTAGGAAATAAGCAGTAAGAAATATCCATGTCATATCCTGACTTCTTCAGCCTTGCCATCCTTTCTTTTGTCTTTAAGAGCAATGCCCAATTTCAGGCACAACTTTCCCAAACAGCACTCAATACTTGGCTTCCAACTTTTCATGAGCAACTTCTGCTTCTCATGAGGCTTTGAGCTGACCACTGTATATAAATATTGAATAATATTTACAAAATATCATGTATTGGTGCAAAAACTACTATATTGAAAAATATATAAATATCTTATACTTCAACATGGCAGGATCACCTCTCATTTGCAGACCCCAACCAGAACATGGTGGTTGATGCCTCTGAGTAACTACCAAGGCAGCTTTAATATCTTAAGGCTTTGAGATAACCCCTCTCACTTCATCTACATATATATATATATATATATATATATATATATATATATATATATATATATATATATATATATATATATATATATATATATATATATAAACTGAGATACAGACACCCTCTAAATCCTTCCCCTAAAGTGTCCACACAATCCCCACCTTAAAATTATTACCATATTACAACATTAGGATGAAGATCTTTACTCCATTATACAAGTTTCCAACCAACCTGAAAACATACCTAGCCAACAGGTCCATGTGGTTTACCCAACCATAGTCAAGGTCTGGCATTGCATTGCTCTAGGGCCTTTCTTAGTGTGAGGACTGTCCCAAGAATACTCCAACCCAGTGTCATGCAGAATTCAAAAATGAACATTGCCTGTTAGGTTAGAACATGAGGGGAAGACACCCGGGCCAGCTTTTCAGACTTTTTAGGTTTAGGGTCTACTTTTCAGCAGGCATCCCCTCCCCCAGTATAACAACAGCGTTGCTCTAGTTCCATGAGTATCCAGTACACCATACACCATATCATCATCCAACCTAAATATAACCCAAGGAATTTAGAGCTCACTTTCAATCCACTACTTTGCCACCCACCTATATAATTTGCAATCAGAAAAAAGTCCCTTGTTTATCCTATTTACTTCCCCACATTTTGAGCTGTGATGCTACTGACTGTAAGAATCAACTTACCTGGGATTTTTCACATCCTTCACATACAGAAAAGCAAACATCTCTTTTATACTTATTCTATGCTTATTATTTCAGCTTATTTCACTTGTCTATGCCTGGGTTCTTCATGCCAATGAGCTGCTGCGTATGAGGTTTGTTGGTGATTCAATTTAGTTATAATTTATTCAGACTTCAATGTGTCTCTTTTAGAGGACACTTGACTGAATGCTGCTGCTATTCTGGATTTCCATGACTTGCAGAGATGTTTCTCATTATCCTTGTAGATGTTTCTGTGTGTATTACCAATGCAATTTTTTGCAGCATCTCACACAGCTCCAGCACAGTTCAATATATTATTATACCTGTGTGTTCTTTACTCAGTCTTGGCAGATTTTCATATGATTTGTGTAAGATGTTCTAATTCTCAGTGCTTATTTGTCATGCTCTCAGTACAATGCAGGGTAGTCAAGTAAAATGAAAAAGGCAGACACCCATTACTTGCATCCTACTTCCCATACAAACAAATCATTAGTTGGGCATCTGATCCATGGGTCCTGGGTGAATGACTGGAACATAATAGAGGCCTCTGGAGACCTTTCAGGAAAGGACCACATCAATGCATTAGAATGGTCCTCAAACAATGGAATTTTCAACTCTGCCCAATTAATATCCTGGCTAGATATGGACCAATAAGCTGCTGTCTAGCTCAGCAAGGGTTAAGTTGTGTTTTTTACAACATGTTGTTCCAGGATTATTCTACATCACTTTGATTTTGGAACTGATGTATTCATTAGCAACATCTCCATGTTATATGGGCAGAATACTCATGTCAACATACTGTATAATGCAAATATGCAATATGTTCTTGCTGGCTTATACTGAATGGAAGTGTGCAGCAGAGAACCATCTTTGTATATATTTATATATTTCATTTCTCCTACAGTGCTGTTCCCATAAATTCTAGGATTATTATTATTATTATTAACATGTATTTATATAGCGCCAACATATTGCGTAGCACTGTAAAGTAAATGTGATTATACAACTAAATGACATGAATTATATACATAGAACATATGGAGTAACAAACATCACAATCAATACAGGTACAAAAAGGTGAGGAAGGCCCTATGCATAGGCATACAGTCTAAAGGGAAGGGAGTAATACACAAGGTGTGGGAGTGGGCAAGATCAAATTAAGTGGGTGAGAAATGTGGTATTGTATGTGGTGTTGCGTTTGGTAGTTAAGCAGAGTGAGGGTAGGCTTCTCGAAAGAAATGCGTTTTCAGAGATTTCTTGAAAGCAGAAAGGTTGGGAGAAAGTCGGACAGACCGTGGGAGAGAATTCCAGAGGAGGGGTGCAGCCCTTGCAAAGTCTTGAATGCGAGCATGTGAGGAGGTAATGAAAGAAGAGTTGAGTAGCAGGTCAGTAGAGGAGCGTAGTAAGCGTTTGGGTGAGTATATAGAGATGTGTTCAGAGATGCAGGGTGGGGCAGAGTTATGAAGTGCTTTGAAAGTCAGTGTCATTAGGATAACAATAACAAGTCAGCATATATGAGGTTTACTAGATGTTTTTGAGCTGTACAACTCTATTACTAAATGAAATATCAGTTATAAAGTTGAATTGGCTTTACTTGTAATGTTTACATTGGAGAAGAACATACGCATTGGTCCTTTAACATACATCTAAAGCCTAAACATGAACACGGTTAAACATGAATTTTATATAGATGGAGATCTACTGGGGTTATATTATGAGGTTGTCATGTATGGCAAACCCAAACCCCAGGGGAGTGGCTGGATACCTGTCTAGGTGTGCTCTTCTGCCTATAACAGTCACCTTTGGCTTTGGGCCTGGTCCTCAGCTACTTGGGTGCCGCCAGAACATACTGCATGCGAATCCAGTACTCCCACAGGGGCAGGCAAGAGTGCCCAATATATACTCTGAGAAGGAAGTGGTAAGGAAGGAGCTGGATGTAGTCAGACAGGCTGGGTCAGAACCAAAAAACAGGAGTAGAGGCAACTCAAGGTCAGGAACAAGCCGCAATCAGATCCAGGATGTCACCCAGGGGAAGGTAGGAGAAGACAAAGGACCGACATTCACAGGGAACAGAGCACCTAGTACCAAGCAGACTTGACCTATAACAGGCAGGGAGTCAGTGCAGGGGGTTTTATAGCCAGATTAATGACTAATACTGATCACCTGTGGCCAGAAACAGGCCATGCCTACTTGCAAATACAGGGATACTATTAGCAGTGAACCAGGACCGTGGCTCTCTGCTCATATAGGGGCAAATTCACTAAGCGCCGAAGTGCCGAACGCTAGCGTTAATTCGCTAGCGTTTGGCATTTTCGTTACTGCGCAAATTCACTAACGAACGCTGGCGTAGTTTCGCTAGTGTTACTTCGCACCCTTACGCCAGGAGAATTTTCGCTAGTGACGTAACTACGCAAATTCACTAACTTGCGCAGTGTACTGAACGCTACCTTTTACGCTAGACTTCCTTCGCCACCTCAGACCTGGCGAAGCGCAATAGAGTAGATAGGGATTGTTTCAAAAAAAGTCAAAATTTTTTCTAAGTCCCAAAAAACGCTGGCGTGTTTTCTACATTATGGGTGATAGGCTGAAAAAGATCGAAAAAAATTTTTTTGGGGCTCCCCTCCTTCCCCCCTACATTTCCTGACTCATGGCAACTTACCTAGACAGTGGGCACATGTGTAGGGCAAAATAAAATTTATATTTGATGATTTGAAGGTTTTCTAGGCATTTGTAGTGCTGATACGTGTTCCTCCATTGAAATTTGAATTTCGCACCGTATGCAAATTAGCCTTCGCTAGTGTAACTTCGCTTTACTTAGCGAATCAACGCTAGCGCAACTTCGCAACCTTACGCTACCCCTGTGCGCAACTTCGGATTTTAGTGAATTTGCGGAGCGCTGGCGAAACTACGCCTGGCGAAGTGCGGCGAAGTTGCGCCTGGCGCAACTTCGCATCTTACTGAATTTGCCCCATAGAGTAGAGGTTATGCAGACAGCATAAAAACACCAGGTCACTGGTTCAAACCCAGGCAGGATGTTACAGAAGCACAGATTTCAGCCGCTATTGGTCCCTTGTAAGTTGGAGAATTTGTTTCTTTGACAAGAGAATGAAATATATTTTATATAAAATGTTCATTTCCTTTCCATTGCAGCTATGAGACCAAAGGGAAGCAGGACACCTCTGGGAACAGTGCCGTGTTAAAACTGGCAAAAGATGATGAAGTTTGGCTCAGAATGGGGACGGGTGCCTTACATGGGGATCATCAACGCTACTGCACATTTTGCGGATTTCTGCTCTTTGAGACTAAATAAAACAATCCGGGGATAATGGCATTTGTTCTATTACTGATGTGCTTTGTGGACTCACTGGATTAACACAAAGTCAATTAAATGATGTTGAGCATGATAAGTATGTATGGAAATGATGTCTTGAACAATAAAAATGTAAATTTTTGCAAAGCCTTATGTAGATTTTTTTTTCAGTCCATAAGGAATTTAATAATTCATGGCAAACACAAACATTCTGACTAATTTTGCCTCCTTACAAAAAAAATCTGCCCCATCCCTACCAGGCACATCAACATAAATTAGTTTATGAATTGTTAACCTAATGGCTATGGCATATGCTTTGCTTTGTTCAAAACTCCCCAGCTAATATCCCAGGCATGGGATTTCTTAACTGGAAACTCAATATCTAGAAAGCTCTGAATTACAGGAAGGACATCTCCCTTAGAGTCTATTTTAATAATTAATTTTTTTTAAATGATTCGTAAATCTCTGGAATAAAAAAACAATGCCTTTCGCATCATGGTAACAAAGCTGCATATTGGAGGCAAAATAATCCTTTTGGGTTTATTTAATATTTAAATGGCACCTTTCATGAAAAAGTTGCCTCCCAAACTGGAGCCTCCTGCAGTGTAGCTGGGGGAAACAATATTTTTTTCCAAAAAAGTTTTAGCGGTGAGCGCTAAGCCACCTACTCCAAGTGGGAGCTCCCGGTGTGAGTTGCCATGTTGGATGACAGTGTAATGAGTGAGTCACCCAACATGGCTGCCACCAATGTAGGTGGCTTTGCAGTTGCAGAGGACATGTTTTATTGTAAAAATATCTATTGTTTATCCCTATGAGAGTGCGTGGAAATGCAGTGTAAAAACTGAGCAGAATCAGAAGAAAATATATGTAACTTGCAATGGTGCTGAGAAGAGTGCTCTAAGCAAGTTTTCATAATTTTTTGGAGGGTTTACATTTCTTTTAATAATCAAAAACAATGATTATTATTTTCTGGAGTTGCAAATTGTTATACCAATATAGGGGTTTCAGAACCCCAATATTTAGTAATAATTGTTATGACAATGTGCGGCTTAAAGGATAAGTAAACTTTAAAAATAAGTGAATGTAAAATTGATGAGCACTTTTGCATCATACATTCATTATGTATTTATTTTTAACATAAATGAATTTTGTCACAACAGCGCCACCTGCTGGTCATTTTCCCACCAGTCTGACCACCAAGTAGTCAAGGAAGTTGTCAGGAGAAAGAAAGAGGCTGCTCTGATGTTCTTCTGCTTAGGAAAGAGTTGAGAAAAGTTTATATTATGAGAGCACTGATCTCAGCAGCAAATAACAGAAAAGTGTTTTGAAGATTTAACACAATGTCAGAATATATATCCACATAATATGCCAGATGCCAATCTGATGGATTGCTGCATTATTACCTTTTTAGAAAGCAAGAAGCCATTAAAAAAACAATACAAATAAAATGACCTCTGGGCAAAGTACATCATAATCAGCTATAAAATATAGATGAAATGCATTGCATGATGTATACCAAATCCTAATGTTTGTTTGCTCTGTTGCTGTCACTTTGTGCTGCATGGTCTACGAATCAAATCTATGAATCCATATTAATATCTATTAAATATATAATTGCATAAACCATTATAATCGTTGGAAACAAAAATTGTTTCCCTTAAACCTACCATGAAATTTCCTTGCACTGGCTAAGGGTAAAGCTATAAGGTAAAGCAAGATTGGATTCTGTTGTATGCCAGAAAGAAATTAAATCCCCCCTTTTTAGGCTATGTGTTTTTTTCCACCTGCATAGAAGTGCAAGAGGAGATAAGGCCATCCCGCTGGTGATATTGGGAGTGAAATTGCCTGTAGTTATGTAAATAGGACAAACTATGACCTTCAATCTTGAGCATTTTCAGGCTGTCCTCTCTGTGCAATGGATATAATTGAAGTGGTTGGGACAGTGGTCATAGGATCTGCCACATCTGCTTTTAGTCTTGGGGGTTTAAGGAGAAGGAAAGTCTTTTTGCACTTGGGAGTGCTACATGTTAGGCACTCCCAAGTGATTGTATTTACTTACATAAAATCAGGAGCACCAGCCCAGTGAGCATAACAGATTGATCCTCTTCCATCTTCTTCTTTCTTCAAATTTCTCAGGGCAGACGCGTGCGCAGTAGAACAAAATAGCTGACTTTTTAGTTAAAGTTTGGCTTTTCGTTCTACTGCACTTCGCTCCGTGGTGCTCACTGCAAGAACTCCGGGCCAGTACAGTTTTCTGCTGATAGGAGCACCGGCCCAGGGGTTTCAGGTATGTAAATACAATCATTTGGGGGTGCCTAACATTTGGCACCCCTAAGTGCAAGACTACTTTCCTTCTCCTTTGATGTAATAAAAGTTACAACAAAAATAGCAACAAAAAAAAATTAAATAAGTCTAGTAATCTATAGCAACCAGTCAGATATTCGCTTTCAAATAC
Source organism: Xenopus laevis (assembly GCF_017654675.1). NCBI lineage: Eukaryota > Metazoa > Chordata > Amphibia > Anura > Pipidae > Xenopus > Xenopus laevis. The sequence continues at coordinate 216,892,639 of NC_054371.1, forward strand.
GTTTGTAGAACTGATGCAAACTTTTGGATTTCCTTACATTAACACCATACACTCTTTTATTACATTAGCCCTATAAATTAGATCATTTTAATTCTATAACCGATGATCCTAAATTTGTGATTTTGGGTGAATGAATATAACATAAACCATGCTGTAGTCTGTATTCTCTTGGCAGCTCTAGACCTGGTTTATATATATTCTAATTAGGTATGACTAATCACAATAGCTTAATCAAGCTACCTTTGCCATATTCTAAGGTCCTTGACTTCTTTAATCATCCCCTTGACAATGATTATGGCTTCCTCTGGAGATGTTTATTGCTGTTTATTGAAGTTTTTTTTCAAGAGAACAGAACAACCCTCTTGAACACATTAACTAACCTGGGTTCCAAGAGCATCTGGGGTTTACACTATTTATGATTATGAACAATGTTTAGTTACCCATGAAAGTGGTTAAACTAGATGTCCTAAGGCACTGCTAGAGAATCAGTAGAAAGCTTTGGTTCTGCCCTCCTACTTGCTCAAATAGACGATTTCTTTGAGAGGATGAAGACATGGTTGAAATAACCCTGTCTAATCCATTTTAGGAAGAGACCTTTGGTTAAATGTAAGTTCTATCAGCCTTTAAACTTGTCTAATGCCCCACTAGTGAAGTAATTAGGATTTCCTTGAGAACCTGAGACTCTGGTATTTTCTGCTAACCGATTGATGTCACATAAATGATAAAAGATCTAATAAAAACAACAGAATGGAAGGCACAGAGCACCATTTATCAAGCCACTTAAGGGCACATTTAGAGTCTATAGAAACCCAATACAGAAAAGATTTGCAATATGGCCCTTAGCATCTTGTTGAGTCTAGTGAGCTGCAAAGTGCAAAGTTAAATACACAAGGGTGTCCTGTACCTATTGCATGCCTTTAACCATCCGTTAACCTTGTATCCCATTTACAATCAGATGTACATTTTGCACCATTATTGATGCACTGCATGTGTATGTAGGGGGATGCAAGACTTTGAGGAGCCTCCAAAGCCTCCACTGAAATTTTGCAAAAAGGGAATTCATTTTAACGTGCACCTTATCACCTTTTTTTTGCAAAGGTTATTTTTGCCCGTGCTGTTGCTCCAGTTGGTTTCTGCAGCAAAATTCTTGGGAGATAATTTCCCCTAATCTAGACCAATAACCACGTTCTTCTTTAAAACCAAGAGCACTGGAAAACACTACATATTCTGAATGTCTAAACACAAGAGGATTTGGCTGCATACATTGTCTATGACAAACGTATAATTTATGATGCCCGCTATCTTTATTTTGCATGATGCCAGATTTGATTTCTGTCCAGCCCATAAGTTATTGCAGCTTGGTGCTCAGCACTCTAGAGAAAGCTGAAATTCCAGGAAAGCTGATATTCACATTTCACTGGTTCATGTTAAAACAGCAGCAAAAAATTAGCAAAAGAGTAGCGGAGGCACAAAGCATGGAGAGCAGGATGTGTTTCACATTTCTCATCATGATAGCTATAATAGATGATGTGCTTTTTTAGGGATTGACTCATCTCTTTCAGTTTTAGCAAATCTATCTTTCTGTTTCTTAAAAATGATTTTTCCTTTAGGAGTAGGATAACAGGACAACCACACATTAATCCCATGCAAAAACCCCTTCCTATATTCTCTAACAGGCACAATAAAACAATTGGAATAACAAAACAATATGGAAACCACACAAAGACATATATAAAGATTTACAGGGATGTCAAGTCTGCGAAAGAAATAAGCTACAGAACCACATTGTATAAGACTGGCCAATCATAGTTTTCAAATTAAAATATGTTTACATGACCATAAATAATATCATTTAAATCATATTTAGTTCTTCATTCTAAAGGTTTGATCAACAATAACAAACATATTTGCCTAAGTGTCAAGCAAAGTAAGGGGGCAGCAGTTTAGGTGTCTTTGTGCCCCATTTTTGGGATGCTTAATGCTCATTAGCCCATATCAACAAACTTTGAGCAGGCACTCTGAAAATTAATTAAAATATGTTTATTGAAAATCACGGGGCAGATATATTAAGATTCGAGTTGTTTTTTGAAAATTTGAGTATTCAAGTTGTATGTTTTGGTCAAAACTCACAAAAAATTGAATCGATCGAGTTTCGAATATTTGAGATTTATTATACCTTGACCCTAGAAAATACACCACCTAAAACCTATTGAGGTTCTGTAGAAATCAAGGGCAGAGGTCCCTGGAACCATTTGAAGAGGTTAACAGTCTGCTTGATGTTCAAGCTGTTTTCAGAGGGTTTTGGCTGGAAACTCGAATCTAGAGCTCGATTCGATCAATTAGAGTTTTTTTCCGAAGAAAACTCGATCAATTTGAGTTTTCGGGTTGCGGGACTCGACCTCGCAGATTCGGGTTTTTGCTATTCGAATTTTATATCATTCCAGTTTTGATGTAATTCGAGTTAAATCGAGGTAAAAAAAAAAACTCTAAAATTCAAACTTTGACAAATCAGCCCCTACATGTCCATACGAAAGCCTGACACATTTCATGGACTTTGAGTACATGATTTATAGCACAAAATGCAGCTGGCTTTTTTTATGGATAGGTAATATTCAATATATTTTCGTATATATCGTATATATATCCAGTGTCAGACTGGCCCACCGGGATACCAGGAAAGCTCCCGGTGATCCAAGGTGTCAGTGGGCCCTCATGCTGATAAACATTTGGCTTATTTAATGGCCATTCCCTATTTCTATGAGAATAAAGAGGCTAAATAGATAGAACAATACGTTATAGTATGTAAAGAAAAGAGAATAGGAGAATAGAGGTTGAGTAAGGAAAGGAAGAAAATAATACTTTGAGTGGGCCCCTGGTGTCCCAGTCCGACACTGTATATATCTTATTGAACTGTCAATGTTGGAATATTTGAAATGCCTGCTCACTATTTGTTGACATGGTGTAATCGACTCCCTCTGGCTGTAGGTTTGGGGCAGGGCACTCAAACCCAACAATTTAACTGGCGAGTCACATCTATGGGATCACATACTTATAATCATCCTGGCACACATGGTGGTTTCAAAATGTTTCAAGATAATATTTGCCTATTTCTACTGTATATATACATATTTATTGTATTAAATGACAAGTTGCATGGACTGGATTGGGTGTTATTGATCTGGGAGAAGAAACCACCTTTTGTGCTCCAGCCGAAGAACTGCAACTTTTTCCTACACATAGTAATGGGCTCTTACACTGCATGAAAATTCTCCAATCTCAAATTCATCACTCATCATTAAATTGGGTTCTATATTTAACCCTATTACTAAAAACTGACAAGAGGAATAGGTTATATAAAAAGCTTCCTAAAAAGCTTGAATTCCTGTGTGCTTGAAGGATCTCCTGATCCCTGTCCACCCAGCTTTCCAGATGCCAAAATCATTCCAAGTTCAGTAACACCTCTCTTTCTCATTGAACTTAGATTTGCTATATAGTGACCCTATAGTAGGAAGCCTTGACAAACTTGATGCTCTTCTTTTGTCACATGTAGACCAGGAACACAAATGGATGGTTAAAGCTGGATAGATGTTTCAGACCTTTATACTAGTGAAAATGACGGCAATTGACAGAGAGCAATGGCCTACTGAATGTCTACAGAGTCACAGATACACATATTCAAGGCCACTGCTGGACATGTGGTCTACATGATTTAGCTAGAGCAGTGATCGCCAACCAGTGGGTTGTGAATTACATGTTGCTCCCCAACCCATCTGCTGTTGCTCCCAGGGGCCTCAAAGCAGGTGTTTTCTGTTAATTCCAAGCTTGTAGGCAAGTTTTTAAGGCACAAAGACCATGTGCACTACCAAATAGAGCCTTCTGCAGGCTGCCATTCCACATGGTGCTAACAAATAGCCCTTATGTGGCATTACCAGAATTTTTCATGCTTGTGTTGCTCCCTAACTCTTTTTATTTTGAATGTGGCTCATGGGTAAAAAAGGTTGGAGATCCCTGAGCTACAGCTATTAATGCAGATGGTATGGACAAGTGTGTTCATTGATAGACTAACTGTAAGGATCCCTGGTGGTCTAGTGGTTAACGCTTACCCTGGTGGTCCAGCGGCTACCTCCTGGGCATGCGGGGGCCCTCGCCATGCCTCTGGCGGGGACACCCGCCGCATGCATCTTTCCTCTTCTAAGTCCGGTTCCTCTATGGCGCTTCCTGGTTTACACGCAGGCGTGATGACTTCATCGCGCATAGGCGCGAAATTCAAATAATATAAAAGGGGAATTCAGTTTGTAGCAAATTGCCCGTTGTTAGGTTCTATTTAGTAAGTTCCTAGGTGCCTGCTTAGGTTTATTCTATCTATTTACTGTGTATTGACCCTTGCCTGCCTGCTTTACTACTCTGACCTCCAATCCTGACCCTGCCTGTCTGTGACTACACTGATCTCTCCAATCCTGTTCTTCCGACTTTTCTACGCTCTCCAATCCGATTCCGGCCTGTCTGATGATTCTCTGCTTGTGCTGGCCCGGCCTGCCTGTTCCTGGTGGTGTTCTTCCTTCCAGTATCCTGGTGAGATGATCGTGCCCCTTTCCTCGTCCAGAACCGTTAGCTTTGCTCCTCTCTCAATTAAGACCTGACGGCATCTGATTAGCCGAGGGCTCCTCCTGAGGTGAAAGGCAGCAGTTAAAGGCAGAAGTGAGAGCCGAGACCAAGGAGTTTAGCTTGGGTTATGGATATAAGGTGCGGCGGGTGCCGTAAGTAACACTAGCATTCCAAGGATACAACATTGCCTACAATATAGAAATATAACTGTAGGGAGATGCACAGAATATAAATATGATTTGTAAGTGCTACAAACAAGGCTCTAGATCAAAACAAGATAAAGCCATAAACTGTTCCTGGAGGATGCGCCATAAATATTTAATGTAAACCTGTCCCAAAATTACAGGAAAGTGAAATATACAACATCATTTGTTCCTCTGCAAGAACTAAATTGCAACTGGCAAAACTCTATTGTTATGGCATTACCCCATTAATCTTCAGCTCTTCCGTAGAAAGAAACATGCCTCGCGAAGAAAACTATGCAGACACATCATTCGTCTATAAAGCTTAATAAAGCCGATGAGAAAAAGGAAGATACACTTTCGTAAACTGTAATGGATGGTTGTGTCACTAAACCAGAACAGCATTTCCACCAAAGTACAGAGTTCCATCCTTCTGACAAAATTCTACTCTGAAGTTTCTTCAATAAAGTGGCCAAAGTTTAATGAAATGTGACTATATATTGGGATAATCAATTATCAATTATTTACTAAACCTTGATTTTTTTCTGGTTGGGCTTTTTGGGGCAAAAACTTTTCGTGGGTATTATACCCAGATGCTGAAAAAAGACTAAATCTAAAAACCATGGCAGGTGTCCATGTCCTAATTTGAGGATATTGTAGTCTATGCTGGGTTTAGCCTGATAATACGAAACATTCAGGGCTTTCGGGCGATAACCCAAAAAAATCAAGCGATTCGGGAGTAAAGTCTGATAAATTCATGCTATTTGAGTTTTCGGTTGATTTTATTGAGTTTTTTCCCGACCCGACTTTTTATAATTATTTTATTGATAAATAAGATAAAAACGTGGATGGGAGCATTGTTTAATAAAAAAGTTAGATAAATTTGGATTTTAGTAAATAACCCCCAAGTGATTCAGTATGTTTGAAGTAGATGGGTTTCTGCCTGTTCGATGCTGCTGTCCTGTTAGAAAACTGCTGTTAGTAGACTGTAATGCAGTGATCCCCAAACAGTAGCTCGTGAGCAACATGTTGCTCCCCGACCCCTTGGGTGTTTCTCCCAGTGGCCTCAAAGCAGGTGCTTATTTTTGAATTCCTGGCTTGGAGGCAAGTTTTGGCTGCATAAAAACCAGATGCACTGCCAAAAAGAGCCCCCCGTAGCTGCCAGTACACATAGGGGCTACCAATAGTCAATCACAGCCCTTATTTGGCACCTCCCAGGAACTGCCTGTGTTGCTCACCAACTCTTTTTACAACTGAATGTGGCTCATGGTTGAAAAAGGTTGGGGACCCCTGCTGTAATGGAAGCCATAGATTAAAACAGCACAGAAGCTTAATGAAGCTTATCTCTGAGTATCTCTGAGCGAAGTTTGCCTTTATGGCACCAATTGCATATAGATTGGGTTAGTGTCCATCTTATCTATTGTTCTAAGTATCTGAAGAAACTCTGTGACTCTCTATTATCTTTTAGGCTTCCCAAGTACAAGGGCTTACATTATTGGAAATTAAAGCAGTATTTTCAGATTGTTATCTGAGTTGTATTGATTTTGTAGAATAAATTTACACTACATTAAATGGGAGACACTCTACCTTTTCTTGCTTTAAAGTAGCTAAAATAATGAAAATTTGCACTATTCCAACCTATTATTTTAGTGGTCTAGCTAAAGAAGGATCTTGGAAAAAAAAACAAGCAATTGCCGTGCTACATGGTCTTTTTAAAGAGCATTATGGGGCAAATTCATCAAGGGTCGAATATCGAGGGTTAATTAACCCTCGATATTCTATTGGGGAATGAAAATCCTTCTACTTCGAATATGGAAGTCGAAGGATTTTGCGCAAATAGTTCGATCGAACGATCGTAGGAATAATCCTTCGATCGAACAATTAAATCCTTTGAATCGAACGATTCGAAGGATTTTAATCGAACGATCGAAGGATTATCCTTCGACCAAAAAAACTTAGGCAAGCCTATGGGGACCTTCCCCATAGGCTAACATTGGGTTCGGTAGCTTTTAGGTGGCGAACTAGGGGGTCGAAGTTTTTTCTTAAAGAGACAGTACTTCGACTATTGAATGGTCGAATAGTCGAACGATTTTTAGTTTGAATACTTCGATTCGAAGTCGTAGTCGAAGGTCGAAGTAACCCATTCGATGGTTGGAGTAGCCCAAAAAACACTTCGAAATTCGAAGTTTTTTTGCTTCGAATCCTTCACTCGAGCTTGGTGAATGGGCCCCTATGTGTTCAATTATATTTTATAGCCAAATACCGATGAAGATATATCACCTGGGCAGGAAAATTCTAATATACTGTAGATCTTACTTTATTTGATAGGAGGTTCTAAAATTGCATAGATGCTTCCAGGCATCACATTTTCTCCTATACTATAGTAAGGGTTTGCATGTATAGGTATGGCACCTGTTATCCAGAATGCTTGGGACCTGGGATTTTTCCAGATAAGGGGTTTTGCTGTAATTTGGATTTCCATATCCTAAGTCTCCTTACATATCTTTTAAGCATTAACTTAACCCAAAATAATGGTTTTGCCTCCCATAAGGATTAATTATATCTTAGTTGGGATCAAGTACAAGGTATTATTTTATTATTACAGACAAAAAGGAAATGATTTTTAAAAATGTGAATTATTCGATTAAAATGGAGTCAGTGGGTGATGAAGTTCCTGTAATTCAGAACTTTCTGGATAACAGATTTCCAGATAATGGATGCCATATCTGTATAAAGAAAGCTGAGAAATGTTTGCTCAATTGTAGCGGAATCTTTAGAGCAGATCAAAGATTTAACAAATCATAAATTGTACAGATTTGTAGGGATTTAGAGCTGATTGTGCTATAGTAAGTGAAGAGATGGTGATTGTGTGTTACATAGACCTTCCGTTCTATGATTTAAGAAGAAGAATTTCCATTATAACTGAATAGAGCTTATTCATATGTACAGTATACATCTCAGGCTTTTTATTTATGTAGGAATACAAATGCAAACCATTGCTGCACATACTGTAGCAAAATACCAGCCAGGGACTGAATAAAAAAAACCCTTTTTCTAACCTTGTCATCGAGACCCTAATGAAGAATAACTGCCCCTATACAATATAATCTAGTGACTGTACAATTTCTTTTGGATGGTAGCCAGTCATCAGATATCAGAGAAGATGAAAAGTAACAATGAGTTGACTTTATTTAGCATGCCCTGAAATACATTTGGATAAAAAACAAAACCAATATTGTCTCCTTTACCTAGGAAGAAGGGTAAAAGGGATTGAGAATTAGGCATAGTGTCCTATTAATTATATATACAATAATATCTGAAAGATTGCAATATATTAAAAAAAAGTATATACAGTTATCCAACGGCTTTGTAAGTAGGCATTGCGGCATTGGCTTGGCAGTAGAGTTGGTCTTTGGTTATACTTTGAGATTTCTTGCTGTTTGAAAGACAGTAGAATGGTCCTAAGGTTAAAAAAAGAGACACACACAATGGAAGCAGACTCTATAGTCCTGGTGCCGTCTGCTTCCATGATCTACAGCTAAACAAAAGTAGCATGGGTGTAGATGGTGGCCATAGAACCCACTATGGAACTCAGCTTCTTGCTACTGAAACAGTGGCACAGTAAAGGTGGCCATAGCCGCATATATAATATTGTACGAAACAAATTTTCGTACAGTATTTGGTGCGTGTATGGTGGGAAAAGAGCCGACCGATATCGGCAGAAGACTTGAATATTGGTCGGCTCGTCCATCGGGCTGGACGGAAAATTTTTAGAGGGTGACTTTGAAGGCAAGCTAATATTAAATATGCTACATCTTAGTAACATCCTAACGCTAATGACAAAAAGCAACGTATCGATTCTCCTTGGCCCTAATGAGCCTATATAAAATAAAATTCAAGATGGTGAGGGTTATTTTGCCATTTTTCAAACTGAAAATTTTCAAGCTTATCAATTAGATTAAAACTTTCATTGTTTTATTTCTATGTAAATTAGTGAGAGGTGTATTTTTAACAGTTTAACTATTTGATTTTTCAATTCTTAAAAATTTAAAAATTAAAAAAAAATTAACAATTCTTTAAAATTTTAAAATTTTAAAAATGGAACAATGTGAGCTTTTTGTAATTATGCTGGTAATCAATTTCTTAATTTTGAGCATTTTCAAACATTTGATTTTATAAAAATGAATTGAACAATGCAGTATATGTTGAAAATGAAATTTTATCCAGGTTCTTTTGTTATGTTTCTTAACTGTGTTAGCAATTGAGAAAAGCTTAACTTCAATTTTTATTTACGGTAGCTTTCAAATTCCTAAAGGGAACTCAAATTTCAGATTGAATAATTAGGCCTTCCTGGGGCAAATGTACTAATTTTTAAGTTGCAATTTGATGATTTGTTGAATTTGAGGCAAAATCTGAATAGTAGTGATGGGCGAATTTGCGCCGTTTCGCTTCGCCGAAAAATGCGCGAATTTCGCAAAACTGCGAAAAATTCGCGAAATGGCGCCGGCGTCTCGTTTTTTACGCCGGCGCCCGTTTTTTGACGCCGGCGTACATTTTTTCGAAAAAAACATTTTTTTGACGCCGTCAAAATTTTGCAGCGAATTTTTGCGGGCGCTTCGCGAATTTATTCGCTGGTGGCGAATCGCGCAAATTCGCCACGAATTCGCACCTGCCGAATAAATTTCGCCCATCACTACTGAATAGTTGTATTTCCATAATATTTGTTTATGGAGTATATAAAAAAAAATGAAAATCTTGCTACATAAAACCTGCCAAGATAAAAAAAACAAAGAGCAATCAAAAAAGTGTCAAAAGGAAATCAAAGGAAAAAGGTGAGCACAGATTAAAAAAATATGAGCATGAATAAGAAGCCATGATCTTGCTATTGTAAAATGAAATCATTCGTCCCTAAGAGCTTCCAATTTAAAGCTTCCAAGTTAACCAATCATAGCAATATATTAATAACTAAAAGTACATCTCAGATTAGAACTTGTTACAACTCACTGGTATCCATATTTATATTTTATCTTTTTCAGATAAGCCTTTTGTCATTGTCACTCAGAGTTTGGGCCGGTACCACTACATGATGAAAGGTTTATAAAACATTGGTGGACCATACCTTGTACTGAAAGGCCAACGAAGTACAGATTCTCAAATGTACTCAGAGTTTTGTTGTATAAATTACAATATGTCAACACAGTAAGACTTTTATGTGTAGATTGCTATCCAGCTGGATACATATTGCAATATAACATCTAAATTACTTCCCAGCAGGATGTACATTGGAACAAGATATATTCGGAATTGTTAGCCCATGTGGACATCTAATGAGCTCTGAAGCATAACATTTCTTGTTAGAGTGCTTAATAAGTCAATGCTTAACTGCCAATTGTACAGTATATTGACTCCTAAACAATCTTCATATCCTAATATGCGAATGTGGTTCATTTGGCTCATGCGTCATATGGGAACCATAAGCCATATAAGTTTTCATGTTGCATAAAATATACGTTACTTTGAATTCTGGAGATTACTGTAAACTGCTCTCCGTTGTTTAGTTATTGTTTTGATGAAGTCTGTTGGATCTATCTTGACGTTTTCTTGAATTCTCAAATATTAATTGAATAACTAATGCAAATTCTTTTAGCAAGTCTTAAGTGCAGTTGAATGAGCTCTTAATGGGACTCCTCATTTGCTACAATACTTATTTTAAAATATAAGTAAACCCATTTTAGATCTAATCTAATTAAACAAACACTGCACTGTTTTTAAATTATAGTTTCCCTTGTAATTCTAATGGAAATTATTGGATTTAATTCATGCTGTGCCTAATTTATGCAGGGGAAAACAGACCAGAATATCATATGAATTTCAAACATTTTACCAACATGGTGTCCCTTTGCTTTTGGTGGCATTTTTTTCTACAGGGAATATTTTGCAAAGCAGAAGCCTAAAGGACAAGCTAATTATTTTCCATCAATACATATTGAAGGGTCAGACTCTTTCTCACATTTTCATTAATTAAATGTCTTGCACATGGAAACGTCTTTGAATACTGTCACACTACTCTTTTTTAATTTGTATCATTGTTTAATATCCTCTCATGCTCAAATAATTGTTTTATAGGGGTGCCTGATAAAAACTCTATAAATACAATATGTGTTGAGAATGTTCTTATTCTGACATTTGCTAAATAATGTAATACATTTTTTTAGGAAGAGTCGCACAGAGCTAGAAATAAATCTGTCAGTCTACCGCACACACATCAGTTTTAAATTATTCATGTTCTCTTATTCTAACACTACTAATTTCAGGGCATCTCAAAAAAACTTACTTTGGTTTTAGGAAAACTTTTTGCTGGACAGGAGGTCTAAGATACATATGAAGAAAACTCCCTACATAGTCAGTAAATTAACTGGTGGGATTTGACTTCATTCTCATATGTCCACTTATAAAAGGGACCCTAAACTTTGAAGAAAAAAAAGCAAATTTAACCAGAGAAGAATTCGGTCTTTAAGTAATTATTAAAAACTTTAGTCACTCTTAGGGGCAGATTCACTAAGGGTCGAATTTCGAAGTAAAAAATACTTCGAAATTCGACCCTCGAATTGAAATCCTTCGACTTCGAATATCGAAGTCGAAGGATTTAGCGCTAATCCTTCGATCGAACGATTCGAAGGATTTTAATCCAACGATCGAAGGAAAATCCTTCGATCAAAAAAAGGTTAGCAAGCCTATGGGGACCTTCCCCATAGGCTAACATTGACTTCGGTAGCTTTTAGCTGCCGAAGTAGGGGGTCGAAGTTTTTTTTAAAGGGCAAGTACTTCGACTATCGAATGGTCGAATAGTCGAACGATTTTTAGTTCGAATCGTTCGATTTCGATCGAATTCGAACGAATTTAACCAATTCGATGGTCGAAGTACCCAAAAAATACTTAGAAATTCGAAGTATTTTTCATTCGAATCCTTCACTCGAGCTTAGTGAATCTGCCCCTAAGTCTTCAGATGCCAGGGGGACAGCTGGTTGAACATGAAATACATTTAAAAATGAATCTCCGAGTAAAAAGTTCATCTCTGTCCCTTCCAATAAGCAAATTTGATTACTGTTGCCCATATACGCCCCCTACAGGTCTTTAATGTCAACAGCATCTTTGGCCAGTTTAGCTAACCAGGTAGTGGACTAAATTAGGTTGAGCTGCAGACTGCATGGGTGCAAGTGCTGCATTAATAAGCAAATGTGAACCCCATAAACCGTGTGGAACTGGGGCGTCCGGGGCCCACCAGAAAACTTGAGACCATGAGACTTTTCTGGACTATTTGACTTTTGTATCCTTCCTATCAACAGCCTGAATTTCTGTCTGATTAATCCAGCTATTTTCTTTTATCATTCATATTTTTATTCAATCTGGTTTCTTTTTATATTTAATTTCTAAATATATTATCTGTCTATTTCTTAGTATATTATCTCTCTATTTTAATATTTAATAGATAATAATGAGCTTTTCATTATGGTATAAAATAGCCCCTTGAGTCTGATTGAAAACTATATGAAAAGTATATGTAGGGACCCATGAGGTTAATGTGCCCCTATGGCTTTAAATCTATACACTTCCTGATCTTCCTAGTTGCTGGGCAGATTTCCATGTAGATAGTTGTAATTTGGATAGTTGTGCTATTGGCCAAGAGGTGTTGTGACCACTTCCTGTCACACTTTGATATAGTGAGTGAGAAGGGGTGGATCTTCCTCTTTGGCTCCTGGTGTCTGACCCATGTGGATGTTTCCATTGAGCCTGGGTACACCAAGGCCCAGTACAGCTAAGTTGCCCTAGAGGGACCTGAACCTCTAGAGAGAGAGATATACGTCGGGGAGCAGGGACCCCATGAACGAGGCCAGCTAGAGATAGGATACTGCCTGTAATAGTATTCTCTAGGAGAGTAAGATAGTGAGGGAAGATAGAAAGAGCAGCTTTGTGCTCCATCAAGGATTGTAGCAGGGAGTAGCTTGTAGTTGTACTATACCACATTTCTGTTTCTTCCACTTTGCAAAGGCCCAGCCTTAAGTGTTAGAATCAATTGTAACCCCTTTTCTAGTATACTAGCTGGCTGTTAACCCCGCTGGCCTAAATAGTCCAAAATATAAAACGTTGGTTTCGAAAAAATGAGGAAAAAAAATTTCTTCCTTCATGGCGTACATACAATGAGCAATCTTTCCCTATGTCGAGATTGAAGTCAATTGCAATGACATTATGTTCAAGATTAGCAAATAGCGTTCACTGCTCAAGAATAACAACTGGACAATCAAGTTACCATAGTTATCAAAAAAAGTTCCAAATGATTTTAGAATGTAAAATAAGTTAAACAGAAAATTAATAAAATCAGAAACTACTGTAAAGTAGCAATTAATCAAAAGTACAATTATTCTTTCCAAGTGAAAAGCAAATCCACAAGATGTCTAGTTTTATGATTTTAAGCTATTTTTCCTTCTATAAAGACAAAAAGGTTCCTGTAAGAACTGCGGTATCATTAACTGAAAACTCTCCTTACAAAATATAAAATTAGACAGGACTCATTGTTCCCTTTATGATAAGTCACTTTCATTTACCTTGGAAAAAGTGTAGAGTTTGCTGAAGGAATGGCCTTTCAAAACATTCAGGTTATTGAAGGAAGCATAATACAAAAACATTAACTTTTTTTTGACAGAAAATGCTGATGGTTATTGCACAACACCAGTTTTTTTACACTGAAGACACAGATACAGTATATCTCATGTTTGTACAGTCGCCTGGCTATTGAAGTACAAGTAGATCAGGACTCCAAAGCTCAACCCATGTTTAAAATATTTAAATGATTAGTTCATCACAGAGAACAAAAGAATTTCAGACCAGTGATTGGGTGAAATAGAACTGGGATAATATGACTGGAAAAAAATGTTTTGGTTGAGACAAATGCTGGATAATTTACAAAATATTTCGCTGAATACTGAACTGAATCCAATCTGTATATTCAGGTTGAAGAAATTTACATTATCACATGACTTGAACACTAGGGATTAGATCACGTCCAATACCTCCAGCACAGTGTATGCCTATAAATAAAATAGATTGAGGTATTGTGTCCCAGGAAAAGTAAAAACACAAACGTTGAAATAACATTTTCATAATTAAAGCAAAATATCCTGCATGGGTCTGTTTTTTAAAACCAGCACCCAACCTATACCCGATTTTTCCTGGCCCATGAGTGCTCCGTGTTCTTTATGCTGATATTACTTTTTGCGGAAGCACCTGGTCTTTTTTGCCTTGTTCTAGGGATGAGCATGCTGCTTTTTGGACTCTATTTCTCTAAAACCATGTGTCTCATTCGGCACCCTAAATCCAGAACCAGTGCTGAGCTCCCTGGTCTCAGCTCTTGCTTCTACCTTTAACAGTCGCCTTTTACCTCTAGAGATGCCCTCGGCTAATTGGTTGCCGCCAGGTCTTATTAAGAGAGGAGCAAAGCTACAGGTTCTGGACGAGCAAAGGGGCACAATTGTCTCACCAAGGATACTGGATGGCAGGCCAGACAACACAGTGTGGAACAGGCAGGCCAGGCCAGCACAAGCAGAGTTAGAATAGTCAGACAGGCCAGATCAGGATTGGAGAGTGTAGAATAGTCAGACAGACAAGGATCAGCTTGAAGAGGTCAGAATAACCAGGCAGGCAAGGGTCAAGATACAGAGTACAGAGATAGTCAGACAAAGAAAGGGTCAAATACCAAAATACTGTTTGAATTTCGCACCACAGCGCGATGACATCATCACACCAGCGTTGTTGCGCCTATGAAACCCAGAAGTGCATGCCGCGCGCGCCATAGAGGAGACTGGCGCAGGAGGGAGACAGGCACATGGGGCGGGCGTCCCCGCTTGAGATGTCCCCTCTGGACACTAACCCACCAGGGAAAGCCACTGGACCACCAGGGTAAGCTCTATTCATTACACCATAAAAGATATATATATATATATATATACATATAGTAGTCCACGAAAGCTATTTTTCATCCCAAATATGAAACATATTGTGTGTTGTGCATTGTGCAGATCTGTTACTCTAATGTACCAACGGAGATCTGTCTTTCTATGTGCAGTTTTGTGTCAGAGTCTGTTATTTTGAAAGACAGTTAGCACTAAGACTAGGGTTTAAACACCATGGTGATTAACCTGTTCAAGTTCATTTTTAAATATGCCAGCAATAGAGAGGGGAAAAGTTTTGTTGAGATTTTTTTTTTTGCGATCTGATTTTTTTTTCTAAATGAAAACTGATAAATCGGCCTCTAATAGACAACAAAGAAACTGCCATACATTCTGCAAATTCTGGTGTCTTGTTAATAATCCATCATGATGATATGAGATGATTACTAGGCATTGGGCCAGATTTTTGAAAGTTCGTAAAGTTGGTTCTCCGAATCTTACTTTTTAGTGCAAATGAGCAAACTTTTCTCATAGTTGCTTAATCCATGATTTCTTTATCAAGTGTAAAAACCATCAAATCTAGAAGTAAGTCTTGCAAAGGTCAGCCTTTCCTTCATGGTTTTAGAGGTTTTTGGAGATCGAAACATTCATTGTCGTAATCATTTTTTGTCCGTTCACAAAAATGTTGTTGTTCATGACGGCTGTTTTTGTACTTTTGTATTTGGATCTTAATCAGCATTCATGGTTTTAGAGAAATATAGTAAAATTGTGGTTTCAAAAACCTCTAAACCCACTGAAATTCGACCTTTAATAAATAGGCCTCATTGAGTTATAATCTAATACATTTCAGGAAATGGGAAATGTTAAAAAAATTAATGCAACCAAGACAAAAATCATAAAAAGATTAAAAAAAAACAGATGTGGAACAGAACAAAACACATTGCAAACGGCAGGGCATTAGAAAACAGAACTTCTGTAGAGATGAGCATTCAAGAGTCAGATGAACCAGAAACCAAATTGAATGACTAAATAATTAGAAGTAAAACATTTGGAGGCAATGAGTGGGGATGCTTTATGCTTTTGTATCAAAATATAAATACACCTATTCATTTATTCACATTGCTAGCAAAATTAAGGGTTGCTTCCGAAGAAAATAGTTGCTCACAAGGGGATGTGCTAAAAACAAGCAACACACAGTATATACAGGGAAACAAGGTTATGATATTTCATTTAAATACAGAAGGGGTTCTTCACAGCAAGAGCATTCAAATTACAGAATTCTCAGCCAGGGGATCTCGTGATTTCTATGCATTTTAAAAGGCAGAGTCAGAGTATCCCGTGTTCTTGTAAGTAAATTGTAGAGGAAGGAAACTGATACAGAGAGAAATCAAACTGACATTTTTTTTTAATCCTGTCTCGGGGACAAAAATCAGATTTAAATTAGATCTATTCAACATGAAGATTGAAAGCAACAGAATAATTTAAAAAAAAAAAAAGGTCCTACAAAGTTGTTTAGGCACTTTGATCCTAATAACGATGTAAAAACTGAATTGGATCTATAGAGCCATGTTCAAAAGGCATGCTTTAGGCTATCTCTGATGGTGCTACGGCCAACCGCTAAGCTCCTTCTCAAGCACTTCTCAAAGGCTATAGAATTCCATTTTGAATAAATGACTACTAACCAAGGCTATGGTCTCCATTAACATATGCATGCAAACCTGTGTTGTAGCTATTTCAGTTTGGGGACTGTACAACTGAAATTACTTAAGAAAATGTGCAGTTTTTTATGTTTTTTTTTTTAAATTATTAGCTTTACATTCTGCCTAAAGTAAAACAAAAATGTTTTCTAGGGTCAACCACCATTGGCCTTCAAACAAAGAATGCATGCATTAGTAAGATTCTTTTTAGCAAGAGCAGTGACATATTATAAAAATAATGGTTGTGAGGCAGGTATTACTATAATACTAGCTCAGAGCAGAGGCTTATGAATGATGTTCTCCCATGATGGTTCTTGTATCAATAAACTCATAACATGGTGGACCCAGTGTATAGGGCTGTTGTTATTATAGGTATTGTTTATTAAGGAGGCTTCTGTGTAGCCCAAAATATGTTGTTACTCTATTGCTTTTTAGATAAAAGATTTGCACAAAAAAAAAAAATATTTTGGGGCAAATTTATTAAGGATCAGGTTGTGTTTCCATGAAAATGTTCAAGGTTTTTTGGTCAAAAATCAACATGAACTTTTTGAGTTTTTTTTTCAAAATAATTTTTCCTAATAATTATAGTCCGACCATGGAAATAGCTTGAATCCTTAAAGACATACAGTATAAACCCTGTCAAGGTCATGTAGGAGTCAATGGCAGAGGTCCCTTGAACCATTTTAAGATGTTAATAGCCTTTATGATGTTCAAGTTTTTTGATGATCAATTTGAGTTTTCGGGTTGTTAACTGAGACCTCACTGATTCGACTTTTTTCCATTCAAGTTATTTCTTAAATTAGAAACCATTCAAGTTGTGAGTTCATTCGAGTTTAATGGAGATATAAAAAAACCTCTAAAATGTGACCTTTGATAATTAACCCCCTTAATGTATTGAATTATAAATACAAAAATAAAGAAAATACGAGTAAAACATTGTCATAGGTTGTAACTGTTAGAGAGAAGTGAAGAAGCTCGCACTCACAGGACTTATCAAAATCAAAAATGGTGTTTATTTCAATATAAGTAACTAACGTTTCGGCTTGCACTCAAGCCTTTCTCAGAGTGCAAATACAAACATTCATCAACCTTTTAAACCCAAAATGGCGGGAAATTAGGGGTAGTGACGTCAGCTGACGTGTGTGGGGAATTTCCACTGTGCAGACAGAACATCAAGTGTGGGGAAATTCCACTGTGTAGTTAGTAGTTCAAGTGAATGAAAAGCAATACATAATAAAGATACAATAGTGTCAATTACAGGCAATATACAAATGTAAACAATCTGTTACTGTTGTAGGCAAAAAGTGTCCGTTTACAATAAAAAGTCTAATAACCTGAAGCGCAATAGACTCAATCCTTGTGTGCGCTTTTGGAGAAGAAAACTCAATATACGGCCAATCACATAGCATAATAGCAGTACAGTTACATGTAGAAGCGCAACGTTACCGGCTCTCTACGGAGCATCTGGACCTCTGCATAATGGCGGCTCCATATTCCACGGCTTGCTTACCGATCGCCTTGGTTTTTGGGCGACAATTCGAAAAAGTTGTATGATTGGAATGGTCGCACGATTTTGTCGAGACTTTTCTTGCATTTGCAATTTTTTTTAGTAAATTAAGCCAAATCGTGGTTAGGTCGAATTTTCATTTTAAAGATAACGAGACAGTACCGTAACTAGAGGGGGGCGGGCCATGGTGCGTGACGTGCAGCCGGGCCCCGCCCCCTCCGTACGGCCGAATTGCAGGGATTTTAGTGGCGCGCTGCCGGGGGGCCCTGAGGGGGTGCGGGCCCTGGTCCGCTCGCACCCCCTGCTCCCCCGGTAGTTCCGCCACTGTAATGAGATAAATTCCAGTTTTAATAAATACCCTCCTGAAGGTGTTGTTCATTCTAAGGCAGGATTTTGGTAGGTTGTACTATATACTTTGTTTCTCCAGTGCTTTATTCCCTTCAAAATACCTGGGGATCATAATGATGTATTTACCTTATCTCTAACATGTCATTTAAAATAACAAATAACAGCTTGCCGTTCTCTAAGACCAGCTAAATCAAGTATAATCCCAGTGAGACCTGTAACATAATACAGGTATGGGATCCATTATCCTCAAACATGTTATCCAGAAAGCTACGAATTATGGAAAGGCTGTCTCATATACTCATTTAATCCAAATTTTAAGAAATGATTTCTTTTTTCTATGTAATAATAAAACAGTAACTTGTACTTGATCCCAACTAATATATAATTAATCCTTATTGGGGGCAAAACCAGCCTTTTGGGTTTGTTTAATGTTTACATGATTTTATAGTAGACAAAATCCAAATTACAGAAAGATCCATTATCCAGAAAACCCAAAGGTCCCGAGCCTTCTGGAAAATAGGTCCTATACCTGTAATATATTTCCAAGGTGGCAATAAAGGTGTCACGCGATGATCCCATACACAATATCTAGCCTATAATATCCTTATTGCAAACACTCATCTCGCTCTATCTCTTTTCTGATATCTGTATCTGGGGTGGAATTAATGTTATACCAGCAGTTCCTTAAATGAGGATCACCATTTGTTGACAGGTTAACATTACAAACCTGCCCCTCTTTCATCTAGGGGTTATTAAATTAACATTGTGTTTGTCCTCTATCTAATTAAATTGCAAAATGATGTTGTTTTGTCAGCAGTTAGCAGAGGGTGGAAGCTCCAGCAATTATATTTAGACGGAGAACATGTAGCTTAAGGGGAAAATATCATGGGACAAACAATGAAGACAATCTTTAGGGAATTAGATTAGTGTTAAAACATTTATTTATATTGTTAAATAAAAAAATAAAACAAGTCAAAGTAAATGGATTATATTTGCACCTAAAAACCTTGTATCACTGCCTCATGTTCTGTTAACCAGATATGTGGAAAAGAAATCTATAAAAATATACATTATAACAGGTATAAATGTTATAATAAAATAACTGGGGGTTCATGATTAATTTGAAAAGGTGTTTTATTATAAAGCTTTTTATGTCTTGGTGGCAGGTCCCCTTTAAGGGTATAATCAAAAGGAACAATTCTGCAATGTGACATAATGTGAATGTGGTTTGGTGATTCCTGGGGTATCCAAAGCAAAGGCATTGGGAGGGGACAAAACACAGGGGGGCTTATTTATCAAAATCCAAATGTTTTTGAAAACAATTTTCGGGCTTTTCCTCAAATTTTTAGAATTTTTGCCAGAAAAGTCCAGTCAGATTTTCCAGCGCAGACCTCAGAAACTTCCAAATAGGATAGGGACCTCTCCCACTGACTTATATTCAACCTCGGCAGGTCTGAGATACCGGATTTTGGATTCAGACTTTTTCCATCCTTAGGGTATACTAAATCTTGAAAATGTCAAGTTTTTTCTACTAAAAATTCGGATTTTATACTTTTTTGACTTTCGGACTTTAATAAACAACTCCTACAAACCTCTCCCTATTCAAAGTCAATAAGACATTCCAAAATGGTTCCAAGGCTCCCATGTGGTCCTGTATTTTTCATCCATATGTTTGTTCGATCATTAGGCAGAGCAAGGCGCTACATGTTTCCCCCGTGTGCCACTACCATAAGAAAGAAAACAAACCCATATATTATTGAAACATATACAAGCTGAAAGTGGCTTTTTCATAAATAATTTTACATTGCAACTTAGTAAATCAAATATTCCAACACTACTCCCATTGACTAATTATTAATGTGCCTAAAAATGTACAGCGGAGTATGCATTTAACGTGTGTGATATGGGCTGAACATGATTACCTAGCATAGATAGGGTTAATATTCCCTCCCGGCCGACCATACCGCCCCTCTGCATGCACACGCGCAATCGAATGCACATTTTTCGGAAGCATGAACACGAGATGAGGAAGCGCTAACTAGCGCACATCACAAGAAAGTGCACATGTGCAGAATAGCGCACATGCTGGATTTCTCCTGCAGTTGGGGGGCAACAACTGTTCGAACTAAGGGAAGGTGTCAGAAGAGGTAACTGCCTGACGCCCCTCTACCTGCGCCCTAAGCACATGCTTTTTCTGCCTACCGCTAGTTCCGGCCTTGTTCCCTCCCAATCAGGTAATTAGATGGCAGCTGAGAGCAGAGCAGCTAGTGCAGGTAAAAGGAGTGTGCTCCCACACCTATGGGCTCTTTCTTGAGTGTACAGAGGAGATGGTTCTTTCCTGTGTGTCTGGAGGAGAGGTCCTGGTTGACCCTAGTGTTTGAAAGGAAGCCTCAGAGAGGACCAAGGGACCTATGGAGCCTGAGACAAAAATACGGAGTGTCTTAGCCTAAACTTGAGAGAAAGCAAGTGCCATGTGGACTGTCATTGTGCCTGGAGAGGGGCAGTGTTTGGAGAAAGTGACTTGTAAGTAGACTGGGTGGCCTGGCTAATTGAGATGCATTATCTCTGAACTGTGAGTAACAGGGGGATAACCTTGTGGAGGTCCAGAGTCTGGGAGAGGCCCTGGGGAAGTCAGGAAGACTACAAGCACATTGTCACGGCCGGCACCCAAAACTAGAACAAATGCCAAGGACCCTGGTCTCGGCTCGGCTTCACCAGTAGTGTGACCACCTTTGGGCTTCGGGAGGAGCCCTCAGCTTAATTGGGTGCCACCTGGACTTAACGAGGGGTGCGAGGCGTTCTGGCTGGCAAAGGGGCACAACCGGATAGCAAGAGTCTTTGGGCAGAAGGTCAAGGACAAGGCGTCTGGTGGAAACGGAACAGACCGGATCAGGACAGGCAGATAACAGACAGACTGGATAAGGCAGAAGGATGGTCAGAGAGGCTGGGTCGAGGCAGGCGGATATCAGAATCGTCAAACAGGCAAGGGGTTAAGCAGGAAGAGTTGTCGTAGGCAGGCAAGGGTCAGGATACAGAATGCAGAATAGTCAGGAACAGGCTGGGTCAAATACGGATAATCAGTCAGGATAGCAAATTCAGAAACAGGTAGCAAAAGCTCAGGAAACCACAGGATATGATCCTATAACGGGCACTGGCTACAGGTCTGAATGGGCCTTAAATAGGAAACCAATTGGCGCCAAAACGTGCGCAATTTCGTGCCGTTTTGCGCTGGCGCATTCACGCCAGTGCGACTGCGCCTTTAAGAGGCGCGCAGGTGCGCCGCGCGTGCCCTAGTAACCAAGATGGCGCCGGCAAGGGCAGGATAGGAGCGGCGCAGCGGGCGTCTACGCCAAGGACGCGGCGTGGACCCCGCTGCCCACTAGACCACCAGGGTAAGTTTCTTACACACATCTACTCTATATGAGAGACTGTGATATTTTTAATGTCATGTTGCCATATGAAGGCAAACACCTGTTGATGTGTTTTTTCTGTTGAAAAATTAAAGGCACTGTTTTATTCTTCTGCCTCTTCTCTGCATAAGAAACTCACTTGTCTACCTATATATATATATATATATATATACAGTATATATATATATATATATATATATATATATAATATCAAAACAGGGGGGTTGTGGGAGCACTCTAAAGGCTTTAAAGTATATATATAAGTATAATAAATGCTATTGCATATGTACCCAAAACAGGGGTTATTTTGTTACAAAGTTATGAGGTCAAGGTAAACCCCGAATGGCGGTCCCTAACTTGTTTTATATTTTATGTGCATTTTAGCATTACCTGTAATCAATGTCCATTGAACGCTGTTTTGATATTGTATATTTAGCCAGGAGCTGTGGCATAGCTTGAGTGGTTGTAGCACCCCATACCCCCCCTTTTAACTAGTGGTGATCCTATGCTTTTAAAATTGGGCGTTTGTTTTGGGAATATCTCTCCTTTAAAAGCCTGATTGCTGGCTGGGGAGGATTTAGCCCTAGAAAAAACAGCGTTCAACGGACATTGATTACAGGTAATGCTAAAATGCACATAAAATATAAAACAAGTTAGGGACCCCCTGTTTTGATATTATATATATATATATATATATATATATATATATATATATATATATATATATATATATATATATATATATAATATATATATATATATATATATATATATATATATATATATATATATATATATATATATATATATATATATATATATATATATATATATATATATAGAATTACAGTATATATAGTCTGTTTCCCTATAAGTTATTTATTTGTTGCCATTGGTATGTAAATAAGTGGAAAAAGCATTTGATCAAGTATGTGTCTCTGCGTGTGAAGCTCCCATTTCTTTACTGTCAGTTACTTTTGTTTATCGCTATCTCCTCTAAAAACACATTTACTGTAAGACATTTATCAACGTTCTCCCACTCAAGGGACTGCACTTTATTGCATGACATGCAGACGGGCAAAAGAGAGAATGTACAAAAGCAGAGACAGTGATGCCTACAAAACACAAGTATCGATAACTTATCACTTATCCAAGCTTATTAGCATTGTTCCAATTAAACTCCCCTGGAATCAAAATAAACCAGGCTTAATGCACACACGATGTTGATCTATTTGTGCCTGCCTGGCCTTGATGTATTAAACTGCCATGCATTAGGCAAAGAAAGAAATCATTACTTGCAAGTTATTTATGGATGCATCTGTAAGACATCACCAGCACAGAATATTATCACAGAAATAATTTCTAGCTGCATTTTCCTATCGCTGTTCATTAGACCGACATTTTTTTATTAGACTTGATGCAGGCGATATTATTTCAGCCTGGGCTTTTCCCCCTTGATGCTGGAAGATGTGCAAAAGGGCACAGTTATTAATTCACGAGGAATCCAGCCTCACAATAAATAAATGGACAAGGCAGAGAACCTTGAAAAGGTTATGTTATAAGCAAGCATGTAGTCAGTGATATGAATCTATTCAGATACACAGGTTCAGTTCTTCTTCTCGCTGTGCTCTCCTCTATCCTCAGCCTCCCTTCACTCACATCAGTGGCATTTTCATTGAATTCAGTGGATGATTGCCTTTTTTTCTACATTTGTTATCATTTAGTTGTTCTTTAAAATTGTTTACACCGTTAAGTTCTCCAGCAGAAGAATTAGCTGCAGTTTTGTGATTTTGTGAACTGTCAAGTGCAGATTTTATGGTTGGCTAAGAAACTGTATATACATGTTTATATATCATTTAAAGCCATTAGGGGTCCACTGGAGTGCACCCCTTAGGGCTCATTCCCTGGCTGTGATCTGTCCCTGGATTAAAAAACTGGTGTGACTTGCAGACTGCATCATCAGGGGGGTCTAGGTCAGCTCTGTCCTTACCACTTGCCATATGGCACACAGTGAGTACAAGGTCTATTGTGGCCTACAGCCTCTGCCACTGCCTAATTAATTAGGATGCATACGGGCCTCCCCCCTTGCCCTCCTCTCATGTATACAGTGCTGACAAGCACAGGCATCATTGTATTCATTGGGAAATGGAGTGCAGAGACCTCCAGCTATTGTCCATGGGCAAATAAATTAATTTAGCAAAGTGTATCTATTGTTTTGCACTTTGCACTCTACCATAATATAAAAAGCCCTATTGTGTTACTTAAAAAGATAATTTACCCAACTTTTGGCATGAGCTCATTCAGTTGGGCTTATCCAGAAAGGGTACAAAAACACTGGGGTCCCCAACCTTTTTTTACCCTTTATTTCCATGGGGGTGCCTAATAAAGGCTGTCATTGGCTATTTGGTAGCCCCTATATGGACTGACAGCCTACAGGAGACTCTGTTTGGCAGTACTCCTGTTTGTAATACAACCAAAACTTGCCTCCAAGTCAGGAATTCAAAAATAAGCACCTGCTTTGAGGCCACTGGGAGCAACATTCAAGGGGTTGGTGAGTAACATGTTGCTCACGAGCTACTGGTTGGGGATCATTGCCATAGTGGATAGTGCACTGATTCTCTGAAAAGCAAAAGGAAACTCAAGTCCAGATCCATCTTTTCACAATAGGTGGAGTTGCTCTCGTATGTGAACTCGTTTGAACTATTTACCACGTCAGAGTCTGCGTAATTTAACTTCAAATTTCAAAATTGCCTGATTGTTACTAAACTTACAGTCAGTTTTTATGCATTACGTCCCAGCCTGTGTTTCAACTTCATTGTTGCCAGCCAGTTTTTGGTTTATTATATGACCAATCATCGCTTGATTCAATGCAGCTAACCGGTCCTGTCATTATAACAAAGAATTTCATTCTACTTTGGGAAAGAAGCTTGTGTAGGTGCCGTTTGATGTAGAATGCTGAATACTCCTTCTACATTGGTCTTGCCACCCAACCTACATGCTCCCTTTCAACATCTGGATTTAGAATGTTTAAGAGTGGGCCCATATTTCATATTTATGAGAGCCCCGGTGAGACATTGGTGCTGGGGGATGTACACCAAAATATTCAATGGAGTAATAAACACCACTTTGATTTCTGTACTACAGCCCCACTGCAGTACCCATAACAACCAATCAGCAGCTAGCTTTGATCAGTCCATGGCAGGCAGAATAACAAAAGTATTCATTTTTTAGCTATTGGTTACTACAGTGTATTTCATCCTGACATATCAAGGCAGAGAGGACGCTTAAAGTACTTTTCCTTGCACAGGTATAGGTCATATTATCCAGAATGATTGGGACCTGGGTTTTTCCCGATAATGGTTCTTTCTCTAATTTGGATCTCCATATCTTATGTATTGTAAAAAATCATTTAAAAATTAATTAAACCCAATAGGATTGTTTGCCTCCAATAAGGATCAATTATATCTCAGTAAGAATCATGTACAAGATCCTGTTTTTTTATTACAGAGAAAAAGGGAATAATACTTAAAAATGTGAATTATTTTATCAAAACCAAGTCTATGGCAGATGGCCTTCCCATAAATTCTGGATAATGGTTTCTGGGTCACGGATCCCATAGTTGCATACAAATCCTTTATTTGTATATAACTTGCTGTACATACTTTGTAACATCTCATTATATCTGACCTTGTTTCATCATTGAAATTAGCCATGGACAAGATTTTATAATGTGCCAGACGTCTTTCTCTGTCCTACTTTTCATGCCATTATCAGGTACGCCGGTGCATATACTGTAATAACTGGCAAAAGATGCTACACTCAAATGCTTTCCAGGGTGAAAAGAGAATAAAAGGAAAGCACTTCCCTAGGCAGCTGGTATGCAAGTGCATGGTAAGAAAATATTCTATATATATAGAAAAATAGAAACCAACTCTGTTTAGGGGAAGTACTTTGCATTTCAATTATACACATTTGTTAAAGGGGTAATGTAAACAGAGAAAGACCTAGAGAGTTTGGAAACCCCTGAATCAGTTAAAAGTGCACCTATAATCATAAAATTGATCCCACATTCTGGTTGGGGGAAACAATTGTTTTTTCAGAAAAAAAATACCCCTTGCATTTGCTTAGCCGCTTAGCAGCAGCCATGTTCCTTGATGCGTATGCGCATAATGAGTGGAAGCTGGAACACTAAGCTTAGAGGCCTATTTATCATAGGTCAAATTTTAGTGGTTTTAGAGGTTTTTGAAACCACGACTAAACTCACAAACTCTAAAACAACGAATGTTATGGAATTGATTAAAAGATTCAAATTAAAAAAAAAAATACAAACGAAAAATAATAACTCTTAAACCTCTAAACATTCAAGTTTTTCTAGCAAAAACAAATCTGAAAACTTCTAAAAGTCCGGATTGTTTTAAGAGGGTCCAATAGGATCAGTGCAGCTCCCAGTGACTTCCATAGGACAACTTGACAACTTTTACCTGGCTAAGTTTTGTATTAGTGGTTTCTGTGGTTTTTCCACTTAGTAAATCTTGAATTTTTAGAGCTTTAAAAAAATAAATAAATTAAATAGGAAAACCACAAATTTTTATAGATTTGCAAGAAAAAAACTTTGATTGTTAGTAAATGGGCCACTTAGGGGGTTATTTATCAAAGAGCAGAGTTGTGTTTTTCACAACAAAATTTCAGCTTTCGAGGGTAGTTTCAGTAAAACTCAAATTTTTCAGGTTAAAAGAAACCTCGAATTTTTCGAGATTTATTATGAAAATAAACCATCTAAAACCTGTAGACAGGAGCGATCCAGTCCATTCTGCCGCCCCCCCCCCTCCCCACGGTACTCACATTTTCAGAGCCGGAGGGAGTTGGGCATCCAAGTCGCCAATGTAGAAAGCGCAATTGTGCTCTTAGCACTAGTAGAGCCGAATTTCCGGGTTGAAAAAAACTGAATTTCGGCTCATAGTTACCACGAGTGCCATTTTTGCCGTCTCTGGCAACCTCATCGGCGGAGTGCTCCTGCCTGTCGAGATCATGTACAAGTCAGCGGCAGCGGTCCCTTGAAACATTTGAAGTTATTAATAGCCTTCATGGGTTTTTTTTTTAGGGTTTTGCCCGAAAACTTTGAGCAAATCTATTTTTTTGCCAGCGGAAAAACTCGATCAATTAGAATTTTTGGGTTGTTAACCCAAACTCGCAGATTGGAGTTTTTTCCAATTGAGTTTTTTCTTAAATAAGAAACCATTGAAGTTGTGAGTTCATTCGAGTTCATTTGAGGCATAAAAAACTCTAAAATTCGACCTTTGATAAACAACCCCCTTAGAGTTTGTGAGTTTTTAAAAACCTCTAAAACCAAAAAAAAAAAAAAAAAACCTTTGATAAATAGGCTTCCACAACTGCAATAACCTGGTAGTATTTGTGGCGTTTATGTTGTAAGAAATAAATAGGACAATATGTAAATATGGTATGGGATCAATTATCTGGAAACCCATTATCCAGAAAGCTCCCAATTACGGAAAGGCTGTCTCCCATAGACTCCATTTTATCCAAATAAAGCAATTTTTTAAAAAATGATTTCCTTTTTCTCTGTAATAATAAAACAGTAGGTTGTACTTGATCCCAACTAAGATATAATTAATCCTTATTGGAAGTAAAACCAGCCTATTGGGTTTATTTAATGTTTACATGATTTTCTAGAAGACTTAAGGTATGACAATCCAAAATACAGAAAGATCTATTATCCAAAAAACTCCAGGTCCCAAGCATTCTGGATAACAGGTCCCATAACTGTACATTATATTGCTTTAGGCTAAACCTGTGCTGTAACCTTGGCATGGAATTGCAAACTATAGTTTATATATAACCTTGGCATGGAATTGCTGCAGTTTATAGTTATATAAACTGCAGCAACTTTGTAAACTCAATTATTTTAAATTGAAGGACTCTGACATGAGTTTTCCACTTATTGTTACTGGAAATAAAAATATTTGTCTTATTATATTTTTCTTTCATTATATCGTATATAATTATACCTATAATGGGCTAATTCTGTCTCTCTCTTGCTTTTCAGTGCTAAACCTTTGATTTTGCGCACAAACCTGATAAATGCTTCCCAGGCCACATTTCTGCACAGCAGGATTTGTATTTTACAGATGGCAGAGAGTGCTTTAATCTTATCTACATATAATAGATGGCAAAGAGCCCATTTCGTTGGATCGTTTAATTCCTTTCAAATTAATTCATATCAGTTTTCATTAACGTTTAGCACATTGCTTTCCTTCTTCAGCGAACTTTATCTCCGCCCTCGGTATGCAGTAGGTATATTTGCAATGATTAATTATTAAATGTTCCTTTCCATTAAATAGGATTGATATCCAGCTGTTACAACAAAGTGATTCTGAACAGCTGTTCTTTATCTCTGGTCTGTAGCAATGGCAGCCCTTCTCTTAATCATCCTCCCCATTGCTGGTTTTTATCTGACAGTATCTCACTAATGCTTATCTTCCTTTTGCATTGGGTCATTATTCTCCTCTTCTAAATTTCAAGGTTTACAAATCTAAGAATTAAAGTTTGACAGATACATTTTTGGCTAGTTATGTCAGGCTAATATCACACATGAGAGTTTTCAGTTTTTAATCCCCAACCAGTAGCTTGTAAGTAACATGTTGCTCTCCAACCCCTTGGATGTTGCTCTCAGTGTCCTCAAACCAGGTGCTTATTTTTTAATTCCAGGCTTGGAGGTAAGTTTTAATTGCATAAAAAACTAACTAACTAGTGCCAAGCACAGACTCCTGTAGGCTGCCAGTTCACATAAGGGCTACCAAATAGCCAATCACAACCCTTATTTGGCACCCATGGTGCTCCCCAACTCTTTTTACATTTGAATTTGGCTCATGGATAAAAAAGGTTGGGGACCCCTGCGTTAGATAAAAGACCTGCACTTTAGCAGGTTTCCCATTGAAATTAATTGGAGTAATAGAAGCCGGTCACAGACTTCCCCCATCCATTGTAAAAAGCCTCCAGAGATACTGCTACTTGTAACATTAGCATTAACATTTTAATACGTTATAATACAGCTAATTCAATTAGCCTTCATTTTTTGTGATGGGAGCCGACGCCCGTTTTTTAAGCCTTTCGCCAGCGAATTTTCGCGGCCATTTGGCAAATTTATTCGCACAAATTTGCCGCAAATTCGCACCTGGTGAATAAATTCGCCCATCACTATTCATTTTTTCTTTCTTTTATAGTTTTTGAATTGTTTTCTTTCTTCTTACTCTTCCCTGCTTTCCACTGGGGGTCACTGACCCCATATAAAAAACAAATGCTCTGTAAAACTACAAATTCATTGTTGTTGCTACTTTTTATTGCTCATCTTTCTATTCAGGCCCGCTCCTACTCAGATTTCAGTCTCTTATTCAAATCAATGCATGGTTTCTAGAGTAATTTGGACCCTAGCAACCAGATTGTTGATATTGGAATCTGGAGAGCTGTTGAGTATAAAGCTAAATAACTCAAAAACCACAAAGAATTAAAATTAAAAACCAATTGCAAATTGATTCAGAATATCAATCTCTGTTTAGCTAATTTAAAGGTAAGCTAAAGCCCTAAAAACAACTACAGGTATTTTCAAATAAACAAATGACATGATAAATCTGCCTCTGAAAATCCCATACAAGTGAATAGAGATTAAAACAATACCTTAACTAAGCTGCATTGGTGGCAAACAATCCTAGTGGGTGTATTTTATGTTTAAGGGATAAGTAAACCTGAAAAATAAGTGAATGTAAAACTGATGAGTGTGTTATTCCAAGCACTTCTGCAATGTACATTCATTTTTTTTTAATTCCAAGATATTAAAGGATACATGTACTGTTGACATTAATTAATTTTGTTATAACAGTGCCATCTGCTGGTCGTTTTCCCACCAGTCTGACCACCAAGTAGTCAGGAGAAAGAAAGAGGCTGCTCTGATCTTCTTCTGCTTAGGAAAAATTTGAGAAAGGTTTCTAATTATTTTCCGGTAAAGTTGCTGTACCTTGTTAGCCAGTAAAAATGTTGCACGGTAACCCTTTTGAAATAAAAAAATAACAAAAGTGGTATAAGGTGATACCTTTATTGTTGGTCATTTGACCTATGAGCTGAATGTTGTATATGTACCAGAGAACACCACAGCTTCATTGTAATCCGCTTGAAAAAGGAACTAAAATGTTCTGAAAGTTGCTATGATTATATTAGTTAGCCAATAAAGGTATCACCTTTATACCACTTTTGTTATAAAATGACCAGCAGGTGGCGCTGTTGTAACTGGTGTAACAGTACATGTATCTTTTAATATCTTGGAATTAAAAAAAAATGTGAATGAATGAACATTGCAAAAGTGCTTAGAATAGAACCCTCATCAATTTTTTATTCACTTATTTTCAAGGTTTAAGGTGGCCATAGATGCAAAGATCCGCTCGTTTGACGATGTTGTCAAACGAGCGGATCTTTCCCCGATATGCCATTAACAGGCATGGCTATATCGGGGGTAATCTGATCGTTCGGCCGTATGGCCAAACGATCAGATTACGATGTGCCATGAGCTCCGGCGGGATCGGTCGGGTCAAAATCAAACCTGACTGATCGACCAAACGACCGATCTCCGCCGGGCGAAAGATGTCGGCACACGCCACACACGATCCGAAAATCGAACTAATCCTCGATTCATACGATCGGATCTGTGTGTCTATGGCCACCTTTACTTATCCTTTAAGTGATTTTTAGCAGACTTTAGGTACATCAATCCAAATTAAGAAAAATTCTCTTATCCGGGAAAACCCCAAGTCCTATGCATTCCAGATAATGTATCCTATTCCTGTATATATTTATTTTTGGGAACTGAATGAGAACATGTGAAAAATTGGGTCATTTTTCACTGTAATTCAGCAAGTCCCTTATCAAAAAAACTAAAATCAGATAATATTGAGTTGTTTTTCACTTCACGTAAGATCACTCCATTAACAAAATTCTATTTAAAAAAGAAATGACAAAATCTTTCTTGAAGGTCTATTTCCTAATTTCTGTAACAGACAAGTCCCTAGATATCAATTTATAGTTCAGATTAAATCTGGGCACAAGAATCCTTTAAAACTTCAGCAGAACAATGAATACTGCATAAAGTCAGATAAATCAGATTGCATTCAGCTCGGCAGCATATCAAACTATTTTGCCCATATTTAACTTAAACTCTTTTTCTTAGTTGGAGAGAGAGAAACTGGGTTCGTTATTTGAACGGCAACTCAATTTTCTTTTAGATTATTCATGAAGCAGAGAATTTGGTAGCATCAAAAAGCAATCCATGAACAGGAGGAATAGGAGAAGAATCAGATAGGGCATTTGTTAAAATAGTTTGGGAGATAAAGCAATAGTAGCTATTATATGTTTTTTTATGACAAATTATACACTTAAAATGTAGGGAAGCCATTGGAAAGGTTATTGTCCATACAAGGGCAGAATTAATCTGTTGGTTTAGGCCCTCTTCCCCCTCTGACAGGCCAACAAACTGCCCGAAAATCAGCCAGATCAGGCAGGTTTGATTGATAGGAAACCGTATCGGCTCATTGGTGAGGTCTTTGCTCTAATGGCTCAAATTTCAACCATCGTAATCCAATTGTTGCTTTAGATAAAGCCCAATATTATCCACTTTATGTAGGCATATCAGAATTATAGGTAGGAAATAGGAAATATAGGTAAGAAAGTCCTTGGCAAAAAAAGTGCATCTCATAGTGTATGGTACCCTTTACTGTCACTATTACAATACTAACAAGATGGGGCAGGGGGTTATCAGTAGATTCCTTCCTGAATCCTAGAAGGAAATCTGACCAATCCCTGGATTCAATTTGGACTAAGAGTTATTTTGATAACCTGTATATTATCAGCTGATAAAAAAAACATCCAACCCTTTTGTGAAACTATCTAATGTATCTGCAAGTATGTCAGGGCTTTGGGTATGGTGCAAAGGACTTAGCCTACCCCAAATCAGACCAACCATATTATTATTATTACTAGGTATTTATAAAGTATTAACGTACTCCAGAGTACTCCAGTGCACTGTATAATAGATGGTGTGTACGCTGTACAAAGATTACATATAAAAATATGACTGATACAAGAGAAAATGAGGGCCCTGCTCAGTGTTTACATTGGAAAGCCTTATATTGGTAGTCTTCTCATACAAACATTTCACCCTCCTCCCTATGCAGGCTTGGCACTGAAGGCCAAAAGCATGGTATCTGAAGGATTATATAATTAGTTAACATAAAGGCAATGGTCAGGGCAGGCAGGAAGGTCAGAAATTATAGCATATTTTAGTGACCTCAGGAACTTTGCATGAAAGAACTACAAGTGGGCCATGAACCTATATTCTGAATTTGGTGTTGGCCAGTGTGCTGACATAGTCTTCCTCATGCACACTGGCGACATCACTGGTTTGTGCTTCAGTCAGCTATGTGACATTACACCCCTTCAAGGACAGAATTCCACAACTTCACAGGTCTTAATCTAAAAATCCTTTTTGACTTACCTGAATGGATGCCCTTGTGCCTGCCGGAAGGATCTACTGGCGAACACATCCCAGTTTAATTTACTGACCCTGTATATTTATACAGTACATAGTTGATCATATCCCCTTTGTAAATCCTCTTCTCCTCTGTAAATGATCCCAACCTTTTCATGACAGAGACCTTTTATAGGCTTTATCAGCTTAGCCACTCTTCTTATGTCTTACTCTATTTCATTACTATCCCTTTTGAGCAATGGAGGCCAAAACTGCACTGCATAGTCTAGATTGGGCCTTACCATTGCTTTGTAAAGGGGAGATATGACCATTTATAACTTTTAAAAATGCTCACAACCTTGCTGATTGTAGACTTGGGCCTTCTCCATCAAGGATTTTCTTACTCCGATAAGATGCACCTTACATTTATCATCACTGTATCTCAAGTTGCCAACAGAGCAGATAAATGTTTGTGATATTTATTTATCTATCTCATTCCCAATGAGGTAATCCTTTTCCTACCTTCCAAACTTTTAATATTCCAACATCTACATCCTTTTTAGCCTGCTCCTAAGAAACTGTTGCGGTTTGGCTCTTGTACACAAAACACAAAAGAATAGATTCCCCAGAAGACACAAAAACTCAGTTTTGTAAAGACATATTGTTCTTTCATCCAGCATTATTGCCCCGGTGATAAGAAAGATGAAAATGCCATTTTCAAACCATAAGCAACATCTACACTATAAGCATTGTCCCTCCAAAATCTTAGTAGCTTGTAAGGAAGATGAAAGCCCTTATTGCCCTTGTTTCTTGAGTCTCAGGCGGCCAGCAAGGAAGCATTTCGATTGAACCGGCAACAACTAAATCCTTTTTTTCATTCTCTTGAAGTGTCAAAGTGATTGGATCAGTGGCACCAACACCGGCAATATTTTTCTGTAGACACAAGGGAACAAATTCCCTTTTCGTTACGCTCAAATTTTGCGCAGCTACTTGGAAAGCCAGAGAATACTATTATTATTTTCTTTTTCAAGTTCTTTGAGATAGTAGGATAAAATCTTGTGTTGGTAATAGGGTTCATAGCACAAGTGTTTGTATGACAATAGTAAGCTGCTATTCCACAGTAGAGAGAATAGTGATAAGATTACCATTTTTATCTTTTTCACAGTCACTTTGTACACGTGTGTATCTGAATATAAATGTATACAAGATTGGAGGATAGAACAGTACCACTAAATATTAAAAATAAAAATGCCTTTATTGAAGTACTTGGGGCATTACAGCGATGTTTCAAGCCTCATTCGGCCCTTTATCAAGCTCAACTGACAATACACACGCGCATAAACCTGTTATCCAGAAAGTTCAGAATTACGGGAAGGCCACCTCTCATAGACTCCATTTTAAATATATAATTCTAATTATCAGAAATCACTTCCTTTTTCTCTGCAATAATAAACCAGTACCTTGTACTTGACCATACCTAAAATAAAATTAATCCTCATTTGAGGAAAAACATCTTATTGGGTTTATTTAATGTTTAAATGAATTTTAAGTAGATACGGGGCAAATTCCCAAAAGGGCGAATTTTTTGGCCAGCGAAGGCTCCAACACACTTCGCCAGGCGTAATTTGATTACCACTACACTAATTCCCAAAAAAGAGAAGTCGCGTCTCTGTAGCCGAATGCTGGCGAAGTTTCGGTATCATTAATTAGTCAGCGCAAGCATTTCATAGCGAACTTTCGCTAGCGTTCATTTCTGCCTAGCCGAAACTTTGTTAGTACTCTTACGCTTAGGTCAATTTGAATAGGGTGGGTACATATCGGTCTTATATATAAATTTACTAGAGATGGTGCAAATGCTTGAAGTGGCCAAATGTCCAAGGTAGCAAAATAAAGGCAGCAAAACAATGCCCTAGACATGAGCCCATCCAAAAACAAATGTGGCATGCCCCTCAAATGGTTGTAAAAAAAACGTTAACACAAAAATCTTCAATAGTTAGAACTTTTGAAGGCAATCCCGCTTTAAAATATGAAAAAACTTGTTTTTTTAGAACTTTTATGACTTTTTGGCATACAGGATATAATGTCACTGGCATAAGATTGAGGAAGATGTAGCTTCATCATATCAGTTCGCCAGGTCTAAGGTGGCGAAGGAAACTCTGGCGAAAGAGTTAACGCTCTGTAAAATTCGCACTTTAGTGAATTTGCAGAGTAACGATGATCGAAAATTAGCCTGGCGATAGGGTGCGAAACTACGCTAGCGACAGTCTCTTTCGATAGCAAATTGTCCTCCACCCCTGTTAGTAAATTGTCAATAACCCTGCAGATGATATTTCTGGCGAATTTCTGCTAGCGATGGCCTGTTCGGCCTTTAGTACATCTGCCCCATAAAGTATGAAGATCCAAATTAGGGAAAGATCCCTTATCTGGGAGACCCTGGGAGACCTGAACATTCAGGATAATGGGCCCATACTTGTACTAGAGTAATACTCAGAGTTGCTTGTTTGTTTTGCCTTCTATTGTATAGCAATGTATGGAGAGCAGGACATGGGGAAAGCTGGCCCAGGCTGACTATTAGAAATGCCATTTTTGAAAGCTGAAAGTTGAAATACCATTTGAATTAAAGACCCAGAACTATCAATAGTATAAAGCTAAATGGCGTCATTTGATTGCACAGATGTCTTTTGACAAGCTGTTTCTATATATAATAGCCACCTGTCTAGTACTGCCAACCCCTATTTCTGTAAACAAAAGCAGCCAGAGTAGCCCTTCCAACATTTCCCCTATGTCTGTCCCTATAATTTAGATATCTATGTGGTGCTACCAGTCCAGATTCTGTAGGGGAATTGTGCAGACAGAATTACACTTCCAACCACTTATCCTTGTATTTGAACCTGTACAGTATATTAGTGCTAGTAAATCCTTACCTATTTCCATAGAGGAAATGAAAGCCGAGCAGATCCTTCTAGCACACTCTGGTGTCTCTATCCCTATGTAATAGGCTCCTATTTAATGCTATGGCCCCTAGCCATAAGGGCAAAAGAAAGCAAAGTAGGCAATAACCCTTCCATCTAAACCACTTTCTCTTGGTTCTGTCCCTATATATTAGTTACATCTTGTTATATTTAGTGCTACAAATATCTATTTCTCTAGGGGAAAATGAAAGAAGAACATGAAACCCTTCAAACATGTTTCCATTGATTCTGTCCATATCCATTAGAATTATGAGTGCGATTTTGTCTGTCTGTTTTTAGGAAAACACAACTCGACAACATTCCAGTACAACAAAAAAAGTCACATGCCAGTGAGAATCTTTGTCCCATTCGTTTTCAATGAGATTGAAAATCTCGAATGTTTTAATAAACTGGGAAAATAAATAAATAAATAAAGGAACATTCCCATTGACTTCTATACAACCTTGCCAACTTTTACTTGCTGAGTTTTGTCCTACAGTTTATCAAGGTTTTATTCTTTAATAAATGAAAACAAAGAATATTCTCGAGTATATTCATACTAGTGTTTTTACTCTGTGTTTTTTCTCGAATCCTGAAAAAAACTAAAACTCAATTTTTGATAAACCCGCCCCTAAGATCCAGCAGAAGCTAAAGTGAACCCATTTTGATGCAGTGGAATACTTAGGCAAAACAGCATCCATTTCAAGGACTTGTTTCCTGTACCCCAATGCCAATGAATAAATAAAGACTTTAATATTAATTGAGAGCTGATACCTTGAGTTTAAGAATAATTTCACCTGCATGATACCTGCCTATTCAATGGAACATTCACTTATTATTCATATCAGTGAAGAACAAAGACTCTTCCATCTGTGAAAGCAAATTGATCTAAATAAGGACCTTACCCCTCCTGCCGTCTTCCCCCCTGCCTCTCAAAAACGGCATCCTCAAGATTTTTCATCTGCCGAATGAGGATTGTAATAATGTTACTGAATCTATAATTCTCAAACACCTGTCCGACGCACGCAACAAAGTAATCTCTGCACAATTTTATGAAGCAGCAGATTAATCCCCCTTTAGATTCGCAGCTCGGAACGGGTGTTAAATTGAGCCCCACAGGCACGGGGAAAACAGTGCTGTTAAAATACAACTGTTCCGGTTAAGAAGAGTGATCCTTAACAAGTTGCTTTATGTGACAGATGAAGTGACATTTTCTAGAACTTGTTCCTTGAAATTATATTCTTTTATCTATGTTGCCGATATATGTTTATTTTTAATGGCCTCAGATACAGTACATTATGTGCAGATTGATTACTAGCACTCAAGTCTGTATGTTTGACAATTTCAGACATTTTTACCCAGGAGGATATTTTTATTGACCCAGAACATTAAGGAGCAGCAGCCTTTATCACATGGACTTAAGTGAATGCAAGCTGTTTTCTCTGTGTATCACCATCTACAACAGAGAGTGGAATCAAGGTTTAATATAAGCATTCCCTGGATAGAGTATTTGCTCATCCTCCTCTATCTAGCGGGGGGAAATCAGAGTCATGTCACTGCCATTCCCTGGATGGATGCCATGCTCATCTGATCTATGCCATATAAACAAGAAACCAAGGTTGGTTTCAAGGCCACCTTTTACCCTAAAATATTTTTCCCCACCAAATGTGTGGGCTAATAGAGCGTGCACTCCAGTTTGGCGTAACAGTAGCAGCCATGTTCGGGCACACGCATGCACAAAATAAGTGAATACCATAACTTGCTCATTATGGGCAAGCTCACTGCACAACATGACCGCTTGCACCAGGAGCTTCAGGAGCGGGGTAAATTTTTTTTTAAAGAAACTACTGTTACCCCCGACCGGAGTGTTGGCTCTATTAGCCTGCATCTTTGGTTGTGGCATATATTTTAGGGCAACAGATACCCTTTAAGGTAGTGAAAGGTCTTTGTCCTGGCCCTCAGCATTAGGCAGCCCTTGGCAAGACCAGGACTAGGAGTAGGCATGTACCTAGGGCGCAAAGCGGTGGGGGCACCAGGCACATACCTTTTCTGTTGCCTAACCCATGTCCGGTCCCCTCTCTCCCCGACTGCGGCTGATATTTCTGTCTAATTGCGCTTCTGCGCATGCGTATGCACTGTCTCATACATGCGCCCATGAGTACCATTTCTCATATGCGCGCGCTCAGCCAGCGCCGTGACCGCCCAGGTTGCCTAAAGTGTCTGTCAGGCCTGGCCCGTCTCTGGCCCTTGGGCATAAAAGACAAAGTATATGTAGTTTGACAGTTGTTAGTGTAATAGTATTATTAGTACTGTACATACTTCAGGGATGTCCAATCTCAAAACCTCCCTCCGTTGAAGTTCAAAGGTTGCTTGCACACTTATTGAGGAGATCCGAGCTAAATTCTGCCAAAATGTGCATGACATGTCCTAACCCTCCAAAACACTGTGCCCAAGCCCCACTCATAACACCCAAAACCAAGAGGTTAGCCAGCATATGATTAGCACCTGTGAGAACATATTTTAGGGTTGTGAGACAGACAGGTAAGCTACAAAGAACAGGTTTCACCCAACCAGTGGGAAAAGTTCCCAGTAGGTGCCCCTTCAGTTAGGGCTAAAAAGTTAGAAGAGAATCCAGGGTGGCTTCAGATTAAATGGCAGGTGTTATGGCAGAGATCCATCCTAGAGTACCTGGCAAGGTTTGTGTGATGGGTTCAACCCCATAGAGGGCATATAAATAGAGGTTCCCTTGTGACAGCATTGGAGGCTGATTGTAGAGACTAGACAGAGAAAAACAAACACTAAAAGGCTTATGTATCAAAATTAAAATTAGTGTCATGTTAGAGGTTTTTTTCTACAGGAATTGGATATATTATCCGGAAACCCTTCATCCAGAAAGCTCCAAACTACAAGAAGGCCATATACTTTAAAGTAAAAATTACATCACTGATTATAAATAACGGCATCACCATTTATGAGTACAGGTATAGGATCAGTTATCCGGAAACCTGTTATCCAGAAAGCTCCAAATTAAGAAAAGGCCATCTCCCTTAGACTCCACTATAATGCATTGATTCACATTTTATAAATTGATTTCCTTTTTCTGTGTAATAATAAAACAGTAGCTTGTACTTGATCCCAACTAAGATATAATTATTCCTTATTGGAAGCAAAATAATCAGATTGGGTTTAATACAAGTTCAAATGACTTTTAGTAGCGTTAAGGTATGGTGATCTAAATTATGGAAAGATCCCTCAGGAGTTTTAGTCCAGAAAGAAAAATTGCAGCAACAATTCAAATGCATACATTGATAAATCACCCCTTAAGTGGTTGTGGATATGAAAGAAATGGGAGGAACTTTAATAATGATGATTAAAATAATTGTTTTAATGTGATTTGAGTTCTGGGTTACTGGTAACTGGTTATTCTATGGTAACTAGGCTCTCAACTGTAAATAGAAATTAACCTAATTTATTGTTGGACCTAAGAGAAATATCTGCTGTTTTCAGAATGTCATTAAGGAACGTTCTGTGTTCTCTGAATCCATTATTACACTATTGCCTGACTGCCACAGGTTGTGCAAGATACTCCCCAATTACAGAGCTCATCATGTTCACTTCTTCACTATATTTGTGTACCTGCTCTTGTAGTCATCTTTTCAACTAAATGTATTCTGTGCTGCACCATTTGCACTATAATCTGGGCCCAATGTAAGTATTGGCAGCTCAGGCAATGATGAGATTTAAAGTGATTTCCTTGCTGGCTCTCCTGTAAAGGTTCAGTAATGGGATCCATTTTCAGAAACCCTTTATCCAGAAAGCTCCGAATCATGGAAAGACCATCTCCCATAGACTCAATTTTATCCAAATAATCCACATTTTTAAAAATGATTTCCTTTTTCTCTGTAATAATAACAGTAGCTTGTACTTGATCTAACCTAAGTTATAATTAATCTTTATTGGAAGCAAAACCAGCCTATTGTGTTTATTTAATAATTACATGAGTTTCTAGTAGACAAGGTACAAAGATCCAAATTACGGAAAGATCGATTATCCAGAAAACCCCAGGTCGGAGCCTTCTGGATAAGAGGCCCCATACATGTAACAGTAATTTATAAATATGTAATGTGACAATTACCTATAAAGACTTCCACATATCTTAGTTATTAATGGAAAATATATTTTTAGTGATTCGCGGCTAAATTTCACTTTTCGGCATCCGCAAATTTTTAATCATGAACCTGCAGCAAAAATTAGAAGTGAGAAAAATTTGCTCAGACAAAAAAAGTCACCGCAAGAAAAAACACCCATTGACTTTAGTGCATTTGGACAAAAAGTCGCCAAAAAAGTCGGAAACAAAAAAAAGTCACTGCTAGAAAAAAACCCGCAAATTAACTTTAATGGATTTGGAATGAGAAAAAGTGTTGGGCTCGTAACAAAAATTGACGCTGGTAAAGAAATTTGTTTTCTAATGACTTCAATTCATTTTCCATATTTTTCACAATTTCGCTCATCACTTTATATTTTGGTTAAAACTTTGAAGACAGGAACTTGCACATGGAAAGGTTGTTGGTGAAGGAGTTAGCAGGGAACAGCAGAGGGGAGAGATTAGCCAAAGCAAGTGTCATACAGTGGTTGAGGGAGTGGATGCTAGTTGTCAAGGCTCAGAAAGGGTGGGTGTGCACTGGTGGCTCTTGAGTAGAGTTTGAGTAGAGGGTGGTCAGAAAGGCTGCAATGCCAATAAGTGTTGACTTGAGTACCAGTACTACTTGGCTTGACTCTAGCTGGCCTATAATAAGTTCTATATGTGCTGCCGAAATGAGTGACAAAAAGATAAAGTGGTGCCATGCTTCTTTTATCTAAACACCTCACAAGTAAGAAATCTCCATTACTGCTTCTTCTGTTCTTGATTCTCACAAATGTATTATATCTCACACCAATTTTCTTTTCAAGCTGTGCAAGTTTCCCATAGGATTTTATTAAATG
Organism: Xenopus laevis; assembly: GCF_017654675.1. Classification (NCBI taxonomy): domain Eukaryota; kingdom Metazoa; phylum Chordata; class Amphibia; order Anura; family Pipidae; genus Xenopus; species Xenopus laevis. The sequence goes on from NC_054371.1 coordinate 216,932,794, forward strand.
GATTTACAAACCCAAGAACGATCAAAGAAGTTCATTGATTATTTCACTGAGGTCCACTGAATTATTTATAAAAGGGAATAGCTAGTGTGTTCAAAAGATTGAACGCTCCTCTTTAACTCTCTTGATCAGTGGGAGACATGCTTTTAACTAAAGGTGGCCATACATGGGCAGATTTTAAATGTTGATTAGGGTCCTTTAGAATGATTGGGCAGCTTATCTGCCAGTGTATGGGGCCTGATGGGCCTACCAGACCAATATCTGGCCAAAAACGGACATGTTTGATTTGCCCGCCGATCAAGGACCACATTGGCTATTTGGTGTGGTCCACATTCCCGTCGGCTGGTATTCCTGTCCATTTAGGTGGGCATATCGGGGGAAAGATCCTTTCATTTTGGCGATCTTGCCAAACGAGCGGATCTTATAGTGTATGGCGGCTTAAGATGAAACTAAGGGAAAATGTCTCAAACTTTTATAAATTTAAACCTAAGTATCTAAGTTATTAAAGCCCAGTATGGCCTGTGTTCCAATCAATTAATTAGACTTTTGCTGAGGATCACCCTGTTTTTAACAAGGTACTCCTTATCTGCAGGCCAGTTCTGGTATGAGTTGCTTCCAACCTGTCACAAAAGCTTTAGAATGGTTGGGCAGGGGGATAAGGCCCGGCTCACGGCTAGAGTTTCAGTTTATCCTAAAGCTGTTCAGTTGGGTTGGAAGTTGCTTAGTGCACAACTGCTTGGGGGCCTTACCTAAACTGTTGCCACAAAGTAAGACTATTCAGAAGAATATAATTTATTTTGCTGTAGCTGGAACCAGGGGCCCTAGCCTAAACCATGAAAAACAATTCCAATTTTACTGTTGGCATAATGTGTTCAGGCAGGTATCGTTCACTTGGGATCAGCCAAACACCGGCAACAACAACACAGATGCCACCTAATAGTGACACTGCCCTTTGTGCACAGCGATATTCGGATGCTGTTGGCGTCATTAAATCCTCTATAACACAGGTTATGTATCTTTTTACTAAACTTTAGTTGTTGTGGACCTGCAACTTTGGCTGTTTAAGGGCTTCAGGGAGTATTAATTAATGAGCAGCTGGAAGGTCACATGTTGGAGATCCCAAGATCACATTGCTAAGATCACAATAACCATTTCAAGATCAGGCCTCTTATGGGAATGGTTTTTGTATCCTTTAGTACAGTGGTTATCAGACTTTTTTTGTTCAAGCCTCCCAATTAAAGTTCTGACATATTTTGAGGGCCCCTTAGCCAGTTTACAGAGACTAGATAAATCACTGGGTGGTGTTGTTAGGCACCCCCAGTGATAATAGTCACTTACCTGCTACCCCAGGCTGTCGCTCTTCTTCTTTAAAGCGATACTGTCACTAAAAAACTATTTTTCAAAATATTAAAGTGCATTAAAAGTTACCTATAGGTTATGCTGATTTAAAGAGAGCACCAGTATGGGGTACTCTTCACTGAGTAAACTCAACAACACCAATTAGGACTGCTTCAACTCACCACCACTTAGCTGCTTCCCTGTGATGTCGGGTGCTCAATCCGCAGTGTCCCCACTGCCACAAATGTATACACGAACAGATGGACGGCACTCCGATAAGAAACAGGCTTTTTATTGCTGGGCACTGTGGAAATACATAGGCCTTACGCGTTTCAGGAATTATATGCTAATTTGAACAGATAATTGTATGTAATATCCAAGGTCGAAAGGGGTCTCTTTCTTTCTTTTTACCCCCTTCTCCTCCTCTTTTGTTTTATACATTTTAGCAGAGTGTGGTTGTTTTTATTAATACAAATAATATAATAAAGAAATAGAAGATGTGCATTTTTAACTGTAACAATCCAGACAACCAATAGGGGTCGCTGGAAACCTATTGTATATAAGGCAAATTTTCGATTCACTTTGTAAGCCTATGATTAAGGGAAGGTGTTCCCGAAACGCGTAAGGCCTATGTATTTCCACAGTGCCCAGCAATAAAAAGCCTGTTTCTTATCGGAGTGCCGTCCATCTGTTCGTGTACTCTTCACTGAGTGCCTCACTGCCATCTCCCTACCAAGTGCCCTCCTGCAACTCCTAGTAGTGTGGTGCAGTTATTGTAAAGAAGCCCGAGCCCAGGGAAACAGTTAAGCTACTAGAATCACTTAGGGTGAAGACACACAGAGCAACTAGTAGCAACTACTTGTCATGACTACAGTATAGACAATAGTGATAATTGGCTTTGCTAAGACATTACAGGGGAAATGTAATAAAATTCACAAGTTCAAAACTTTGCGAATAAAAATTCGCCTGTCACAATATAATTTTCTTTGTTAGGCTTTTATTGCATTGAAAATCTTAATTGGGCATTGCAAACCTTTAACACCTGCTCTGGAGTTCCCTTAAATATTTTTGTCGCAAAAAACGGTTTGTGATTGTGAAATTTTATTACATACAAGGGACATTTTTACCCATCAGGTGCCCTTTAACAAAACCCCTTGGCCTGCCCCGATTGCGCTGGAAATAAAAACTGTGTAAATAGATCGGCTGTGCAAAATAAAAAAATGTTTCTAATATAGTTAGTTAGTCAAAAATGTAATGTTCAAAGGCTGGCGTGACTGGATGTCTAACATAATAGCCAGAACACTACTTCCTGCTTTTCAGCTCTCTAACTCTGAGTTAGTCAGCAACTTGAAGGGGGCCCACATGGTACATATCTGTTCAGTGAGTTTGCAATTGATCCTCAGCATTCAGCTCAGATTCACAAGCAACAGTTATGAACCATGTGGCCCTCTTCAAGTCTTTGATTGGTTATTGCCTGATAACCAGGGTAACCAGTCAGTGTAAACCAAGAGAGCTGAAAAGCAGGAAGTAGTGTCCTGGCTATTATGTTACACATCCAGTCACTCCAGCCTTTATACATTACATTTTTGCCTAACTAACTATATAGAAACATTATTTATTTTGCACAGCCTATTTATTTGCCCAGTTTTTATTTTTACACTGAACTGTTCCTTTAAAGGTTCCTAAAAGTTTGCAGCCTCAGTAATTTCCGCTTCCTTCTCCTTTAAATCAGATATCACCACAGAATCAGCAACAGAGCTTTCATGAATTATATAAGGAGGAGGCATGTCCCATAGTGAAGCTGTCAACGTAGAACAAACAGCTGGAAATGAAATATAAGACTGGGAAAAGCCATTACATTGAGAGAAAACTGCACAACACTCAGTGAGCGGGAAGAAAGTGACACTGACAGACATTTGCTGGGTCTGGGAGCAGCAGAGAGACAGTGGGTGGGACAGAGACAGGGGCGGGGCTTGTGTTCCTATTGCACAGCGCTGTTTGTCTCTCACAGACGTGACCACTTCCTATGAGAACGAAAGGACACGCCCACCTCTCATTTCAGCCCAGACGCTGAGCAGAGTGATCTTTCCTGCTGCAGCCCTGCTTTAATTACGTGTATAAGAGGTAACACGCGACTAAAACCAGTTTCTTTGCTGCTGCTCTCTGTACTGTGCGCTTCCAGGGAGGGCTTTGTCAAACAAGGCGACGAGAAGGGGGCAAAGTGCCACTTCAAACATGGAGTAATGTCTTGTCCTTGTGTGTGTCCTGCTGGAGTCTGAGAGGGGGGGCAGCTGGAACTATTCAGCTGTATAGGGGTGTCCTGTCCTTTCTGCTCATGTTCTTCTTGTGCTTTTTATTACAATACTTGATTTAGTTGTTGCCTGAGCCACCCCATGCCAGTGCCAATGTAAATGCAGGAAGCAAGAATGGGGGACCCCTGGGGTTTTGGGGGTGGGGGATGAGTTTTAACTGTGCCCCCCTCTCTGTGGTTACCTCTCAGCAGATATATTTACCTACTGGATATGGCTCATATTCTCTCCCTTTTGTCTAGTACAGTCACTGCTATTTCTCTCGAGAGGTTCATTTAGCAGGGGGTGCAAGGTAGAGTCCTGCAGCTGGTCGGGTACCGCAAAAAAAGAGGCCACCCTGCGGAATGAGGGGAGGAGGGAAGTCGCGGGTTGGGTTGCTGGTATCATCTGAAATTTATTATCTTATGTAATATTGTCTATATTTTACTCCTTTTAAAGTTTTACAAAACTTGTTTCTGCCCACTTTTGATGATGACACTTCTGGTTTACAGCACCGTCACTTCCTGTTTGATGGTGGTCGGCGGGTTGCGTGTCGGGTTGTGCATAAGGCAGTTGCGGGTCTGGGTCGGGTAGCGGATCATAGTGGGTAAATATGCGGGTTGCAGTTCGGGCTGTGAAGTTGGGTCCTGGTCTTAGAAATCGGTTCTGCGCAGGATTCTAGTACAAAGTCCTCTGGGTTCTGCGTGTGAACTGTATCCAGCACTGAATTTAAAAGTAGCAAAGAAGAGGCAGTCAGTACAGAACTTCTTTTGCACCCTGTGGCCATGCTATAAATGACACAAGGGGGCCATAGACGCACTGATAATATGATACAAGTACGATATTCGGTGCGTGTATGGTGGGAAAAGAGCCGAACGATATCGGCAGACTTGAATATTGGTTGGCTAATCGATCGGGCTCCTTTGAAGGCACCTAAACATTGGCCGTTGTTAAACTGGCCATAGACGTGCAGATTTACCTTCATATCAGACAAACGATATGAAGGTGCCATTTTCCGACCTGCCACTAACCATTCAGTAAAAGAACAGATCAGACAATGTTCTGCCCCTGACAGCAATCGTGTGAAAGTTATGTCCGACAAAAGCTGGTGATCAGTCTCCCACTGATATTGTCAGATCGGCAATACATGCAGAGATATTATCGGTAGCAGACAGAGATTTTCGACTGAACGACCTATCGACATCTCACGAAAAATGACACTCCACACACAGCCCGAAAATCGTACGTAACGGAGATTCATACAATCAAATCATTGCGTCTATGGCCAGCTTTAGTGCTGAATTGTCAGATACAGGTAGAAATCTATTGTTTCTATCTGTATATCTGACAATTCAGCTCTACACATGTGTATTGAAATGAACAATCTTTCCTGGAAAGATGTTTTCCATGAAAGGTTGTAATTGTAATTTCTATGGCCACCTGTGCCTCCCCCAGCCAAACACAGGCAACAGTGTATTCATGAGGAACAAGTCTTTGTGCTTCATTTTGGAGGGCAGGTTGCAAGTGAGCAAATATTGCAGTTTGTGCCCATTTTTTGCACTTTTTGCCCTGCAATTATGGAGCATCTTGTACATACATAAGGAAAACGTAAAGTGGACATTCATTGGCAAATTTCAGCTGCCAAGTCAGACTGAATCGACAGCTTATCTACCTGTGTATTTGGCCCCACGACACGGCTGATTAAAGGGGTGGTTCACCTTTAAGTAAACTTTTAGTATGTAATAGAAGGCCATTTCTAAGCAACTTTTCCATTATTTATTTTTTATAGTTTAATAATTATTTGCCTTTTTTTCGTCTGACTCTTTCCAGCTTTCAAATGGGCATCACTGACCCCATCTAAAAAGCAAATGCTATGTAAGGCTACAAATTCATTGTTATTGCTACTTTTTATTACTCGTCTTTGCATTCAATCCCTCTCCTATTCATATTCCATTGTCTTATTCAAATCAGGGCATGGTTGCTAGGGTAATTTGGACCCTTGCTACCAGATTGTTGATAATGCAGATCTGCTGAATAAAAAAAGCTAAATAACTCAATAACCTTAATTAATAAAAAATGAAAACCAATTGCAAATTGTCTCAGAATATCACTCGCTAACTTTCACCTTTGAAAGCTAATTCAAAGGTGAAAAACCCCTTCAACCAATATTTGGTAAATCTGTCAGGTTGGAAAATCAGACAGGGCAAGGAGAGTGTCAGCATCTTGATTCCATGTCCGATTGTCTCCGTAGTTCACAATGGTTGACTATAAGGCCAACGATCAAATCAAATTTGGCCCAGCAGCATATGGCCAACTTTTGGGCAATGATACATAAGGTAATTGGAAATATTTTGCTGCCTGCATGATTTCCAGCTCAGCAAGTGGGCAGTAAAATGCTTAAAGTTTGTCTTCTTTTGTCTTGAATGGTATTCAAGGTAGATTTCTTGTCCTGCAAATTAATTGGCCTCTTTAGAGTATTTTCAAGCATTTTGCTTCTTGCCCTTGAAGCTGGAAAATTTAAGTTCACAGTTGCATTCCAGGATCATTGCCCTTATCCAGGCTGTGAATGTTGTTATGCTCGTGTGTTCAGAAAACAACATCTTATTTTTTGATGTGCAAAGAAGTCCCAATATTACTATTGAATAAATAATACTCCTTTCATTTTTCCATTAGCGTGTTGGGTTTCTGTGATCTTTTATTCAGTATGTATAGAATTGAAATTTTGTATTCATTCCTTTTAAAGCACTTTGGTCATATTTCAATACATATGTGCACGTACACAACCTAAGGCATATTAATCATTGATAAAATTGCCTTGAAATCCCTCTCTGCTGTTCAAAGTTCCACATCTGCTGCAATAAAACGGCAACTAATTCCTCACCGGAATTTCTACAGCCCTCTGTGCTCTTAAAAACTTTTCAAAAAATGAATTTGATCATCGCTGACCTATAAAAAAACAAAAAACAAAAAAAAACCAGCAAACAGAATGGGGCTTTTGATTTTCTGTTTGGAAGTATCTTGAAGAAAGAATAAGTAAAGTGGATACTGTCATACGAGAAATGTTGTATTCAAATTTATGTATAATATATATAATATATTATTGTATATATTGTCGCTCGTCTATCGATATGATTCTCCACTAGGGATATATGATTCTCACCCACAATGAGTAAGTCTCTCTTCGATTTAAATAAATACTTACTCAAATCGAGCTGATACTAATTTGTCGGTGAATAAATGCCAGTACAAAGCAAAACACTTAGGTTATTAATTAATTAATGGTTGAATTGTTGTTTTCCCGAAAAATTTGAGTTCTGGAGGATAGTCTCATTAAAAATTCCAATTTGATATCTTGAAGTTGCTAAAAGGCCAAATCTGAAAATACTCCAGCTAAAACCTATCGCGATCATAAGATATAATTTATCCATATAGGAGGCAAAACAATCCTATTGGGTTTATTTAAAGTTTAAACGATTTAAAAAGGTTTGAAGGTTTAAAAATTAGAAACCTTTCTCAAATCTTTCCTAAGCAGAAGAACATCAGAGCAGCCTCTTTCTTTCTCCTGACAACTTCCTTGACTACTTGGTGGTCAGACTGGTGGGAAAATGGTCAGCAGGTGGCGCGGTAGTAACAAAATTCATTCATGTTAACAGTACATGTATCCTTTAATATCTCAGAATACAAACAAAATAAGTAATGCATGTACATTACAAAAGTGCTTAGAGTAGCCCCCTCATCAGTTTTACATTCACTTGTTTTAACGGTTTACTTATCCTTTAAAGGCAGCTGTTAGAATTGATACAATAGTTGCTAATACTCCACAGATACTGCTGAGAAATGTATGCACCTGAATTACTGAGTTTACAGACAGAAAAACCAGATAAAACTTTATACTTTGGAAAAACTGTAAAAAATAAGAAGCTTCTTTCTGTTGATTTAGTAGGAAAAGATCATAGCAGAGTCACATTAAAGTAAAATACCATTATAGAATTTAAACTGAATTAGAAATGTAATTAGCCTTGGCTGCTGTTGGCTGAATGCCAATGCTGGGTTTAGGTTTTTCCTTCCACTCTCAGATTAAGATACTAAGTCTAGCTAACATATAATTTTAACAAGCATTTCATGAAAATTAAAATATGTGCTCAACTCAGAGGATTTTCCTATTGAGTATTTGTATTTCCTCATTTAAATGCTGTGTTAATTATTCTTAATACCTTCTGTTTTAGTATTTGTTATAAATTCTTGCCAGTTTGTAATAATATGTTGCATCTATATTCTTTTTGCAACGGGAAGGTACTGATAGGTAGGTTGAAGACTGTCAGCCTCTCACCCCAGTACATTGCCTCTGACATGCTGCCAGCCTTTAAGTAATAACTTATAAGCTGCATTGTCTCTTTACTTCACTTCTTTGATTAATTTGTTTCCAGATCAAGATTTCTTGACATTTTATGAGATGATGACACAATGGTGATTGTGATGACTGTGCTAAGTAAAAAATGTGACTCCCCTTCCCTGGGCAGTTACCCATAGCAACCAATCAGTGACTGGCTTTTAACAGGCAGCTGTCAATTGAACAATGAAAACAAACATTTGTATATTTGTGTTTATAAACGAGCTCCAGAGTGTCAAAAAAAAAAGGGAAGGAGAGATTCACATTTTTTACTTAGCACAGTAACCATTGTGTCATGTGTAATTTTTGAGACGTCTAGTACAGGTATGGGATCCGTTATCCGAAAACCCAGAAAGCTCAAAATTACGGGAAGGCCATCTCTCATAGACTCCATTTTAATCTAATATATACAGTTTTTAAAAATTATTTTTCTCTGTACTGAGAACACAATGTCTTGTACTGAATATAATTAATCCTTATTGGAGGCAAAACAATCCTATTGGGTTTAATTCATGTTTGATTTTTTGTGTAGACTTAAGGTATGGAGATCCAAATTGCCGAAAGATCCCTCATTCAGAAAACCCCAGCTTCCGAGCATTTTTAAAAGATCCCATACCTGTATCGAAGCCAAATTTAACCTAGGACTGTTTCTATGAAGATTCTCATTTATCCAGGTTATGATATACAGTATCTAGTAGAATTAAGTCAAAGGAAACTGGACATTTAGAGGTTTTTTCTTGAAAACATTTCACCACTCATCCGAGTGGATTTTCCAGTTCAACTGAAGAAGCCACTTGGGTGAGTGGTAAAACGTTTTCAAGGAAAAAAACTCTAAATGTCCCGTTGCCTTTGACTTAATTCTACTAGATACTGACCTAGGACTAACTTTTAAATGTATTTTCAATTCATACTACTTTTTTTCTTTAAAGGAATGGCTTTAACTGGTATTCGTGTGCTGGAACTGGCTGGTCTTGCCCCTGCACCTTTTTGTGGAATGATTCTAGCAGATTTTGGTGCCAAAGTGATCAGAGTAGATAAAGCTGGTAGCGGCACAACAATGGACACCTTGGCACGAGGAAAACGATCTATAGCTGTGAACCTCAAGAGCCCAGAAGGGATCAGTTTATTGAAGAAACTCTGCAAAAAGTCTGATGTCTTGATTGAGCCTTTCCGCCATGGTAAGCTGGACATCATCAATGGATCAGCCCACGGTCCAGACATTTGTAATATTTCTACTCTTAGAGCTGAATGATGTAAGCAAATGTCGGCTAATAAAGAGGAGCAAATGTTACCTATGTTACTTAAAGGGATACTGTCATGGGATTTTTTTTTTTTTTTTAAATGCATCAGTTAATAGTGCTGCACTGAAAGCCATTTCTCAAAAGAGCAAACAGATTTTTTTAATTTAAATTTTGAAATCTGACATGGGGCTAGACATATTGTCAGTTTTCCAGCTGCTCCCAGTCATGTGACTTGTGCTCTGATAAACTTCAATCACTCTTTTCTGCTGTATTGCAAGTTGGAGTTATCTCGCACCGCTCCCACCCCCCACCCCCAGCAGCCTAACAACAGAACAATGGGAATGTAACCAGATAACAGCTCCAGATAACGGCTAAATGCTTGACTGACAGGAAGAATCTGGCACAGTTAAATGGTGTTGTCCGCTTATACTATGTGGCCACACAGGGTAAGGGTTTAGGGTAGGGACACACTGGACGATTTGTCGCCAACGTTTTTAAAAAGCAAATCGCGGCGACATATCGCTTGTTTTGTCTCTGAACAAAACCAAATGAAAGACGCCAGCTCCTGTGCCTACAGCGCGTTTGTGAATCGCCTGTAGCTCCAAAACGCACTGAGACCCTTTTCCGAGCGATTTATCAGAAATAGCATGTACTTAGAAAAGCACTGAAATCTCCTAGACACGCACACACATACAGATAAGTAGCAGCAATTGTATTCAAATTACAATGCGAACGCAATGACGCAAGAACGCAAGCACGTAAAGACGCCAGGTTACAGCGGGAAGCACAAACCGTTTCCGGTTTGGGTGGAGCACGTACCGCACAGAGTAATGGGATACAAATCGCTCTGTGCCAATAGTCGCTGTCAATCGTCTGTTCGAAAAAGACGATCGTCTTGTCGCCACGATTTACTTTTTTAAAACGTTGGCAACAAATCGTCCAGTGTGTCCCTACCCTTACATCCTCCTTATCACAGTGTTGCTGCTTCCTTTCATGTTCAAGTATGTGACTATACAATAACAATCCTCTGCTTGTCCACGGCACTGCAAACCTCCTCCTCTGTGCTGCTCATTTTTTTGTTGTTGTAAGGGCAGAGACACGCTGCAATTCTGGGAGATTAGTCGCAAATCTCTTCTTTGGGGCGACTAATCTCCCCAAACTGCCTTCCCGCTGGCTAGAATGAAAATCGCTGGCGGGATGGCACTTGGAGCGCTTCGTTTTCCAAAGTCACCCAAAGTTTCCTACTGCAGGAAAGGGACATGCATATATAACCTAGTTATAGGGAATGAGTTAAAAACACCATCTGGAAAAGAAACAAACCTGAGCAGTGTGGGAGAGGAGATTTTCAGAAAGAGGAGGCTTTTGTTTTTTGCAGGAGTGGGTGTGAGATAAGCTGAAAGCAGTAGTACTCATCCCCTACAGGAAGTAGTATCCTTCTCCATATGAGGAAGTGGAGTATTTTTTTTTTTTAAACTATATATTTTACTATTTTTTGGGTTTACATCAGTAATTTTGTAAATTAATATTTATTTTTGCCATAAAAGTAGAGATCTAAGAACTAAACTAGAGGTGTCACTATCACTCTTAAGTAGTCAGTCAGTAGTATTGCTAAAAGAAAAGTTTGATGATTTTCCAACCACAGTAAAGTTTATAGCAAGTGTTTATCCATATTATTCTTTAAGGGGGGTTATTACATTAGCCAGATCTTTTCCTGAAATCCTAATGAAGCTGTAAACCAACCAGAAAACAGCTGTGAGCCATAAAATTAACTAGACACAGCCAGATTTAATTGGGGTACACGTGCAGACTATCCAAAATTCTGTCTAGAAACTGCTTTCCTTTAAAGCTTCAATGTATTTATGTTAACTTAATGTGCTATGGCTATGGCCACCTGATTCCAAAATAACCAGCAGTTATCAAGGAGGAGGAGGATGCCACCTGTAGACGGCCATCTTTGAGATGCTCCTGTGAGACGCTAATCAGAAATCGCAAGGCCCTGCATTGAAAATCCACAAGTCTCAAAAGTTGTCCTGCAGCATTCCACATCTGATTGGGGCTGATAGTTTTATTAGCTGGTTTGCTTTCAGTTTCTTAATGATTGAGTGAAGGGGTAAAGTACTTTCGTTTATCCTGAACATGGGCTGCAAGTTTGTAGTAAGGGATGGTGTTCTTCCATTGTATTACAAGACACCTTTTCACCAGGTTTTGTGTGAAGGGATCTTTTTAGGGTTTGCTGTGTCCATCGTTGTCCGTGAGGAAACATCATAAGAAGGTGTTTGATGGTAGCTCCAAGCAAACGAGGCTTCTGAATAATATGAAAATTAAAAATAAAATATAAGGGTATTGAGTAGAATAGTAGGACAACAGCATATGGGGGCTAATACACGAACGGTCAAATTTTTGGCAGTGATAACTACACCACACTCAGTGCCACTTCACCAGGTTCAAAATCGTTACCACTTTGATAATTCACTAAAATGCGAAGCTGCATCTCAGCAGCCGAACGCTGGCGAATTTTCACTAGAGTTACTTCGCCAGTGACAGCATTTCCTAGCGGATTTTCATTAGCGTTCATTTCTGCCTAGTGAAACTTCGCTAGCACTCTTGCACTTTGTTCAATTTAAATAGCACATTGTATGGACATTTTTTATTAGTAATGTTGGTGCAAATGTTTGAAGTGGCCTCTTTTTAAAACAAATGTCCAATGAGCCATAAAAAAGACAGAAAAGATCATTTAATGCCCTAGACATGAGCCCACCCTTATATAAATGTGGCATGCCCCTCAAATTAGTTAAAAAAATTTGTTCACCCATAAGTCTTTAATAGTTTGGACTTTTGAAGACAATCCCGCTTTAAAAAAAGAAAAGTCGCTAGCGTTTTTTTTTTTTTACAACTTTCATGCATTTCCGGCATACAGGATATGATGTCACTGACATAAGATCGTTTTATCAGTTCGCCGGGTCTGAGGTGGTGAAGTAAACTCTGGCGAAATAAATAAATCTGTAAAATTCCCCCTTTACTGAAATTGTGGACTAACAACCTTGGCCAGAGGGAAAAGTCGTCTGGGAATAGAGTGCGAATGAACGCTAACGACGGTCTTGTTCACTAGCGAATTGTCGCCTACACCTGTTTGTGAATTGGCGATGTCCCTGCGGATGAGATTTCTGGTGAATTGATGCTAGAGCTGCCCATTTCGTCCTTTAGTGAATCTGCTCCATAGTGTGTTTCCATTTATCCACCCCTGATTTATATGTTCAGTTAGCATAAAAATATAATCTGCTGTTATTAGTGATGTGCGTGTTGACCCAAAACCTGCAGTGGTCTGAGGGTTGACCAGTGGTTGGGCAGATTTGTGTTGAAATGTGGCCAGCCATTGCAGATTAGGGTTAGATGTGGGTCAAAAGTACTGTGTCCAAAAGGAATGTGAGGGTCTCTAAAAATAAGAAAACAAATGTAAAAAGTAGAAAAATTTATTAGGACATGAGACCTAACGCGTTTCGTGCCTATTGGGGCACTTACTCATAGGCCTATGCTCCTGAAGATTCCCTGTCTTGAAAGCAGAATACAGAACTAACGCCCAGACGAGATGATGTGGGCACTGGGTTCTACAATACCAACATGTTGGTGGGTTAAAGTAGACCTGTCGACCAGACATAAAAAGCTGTGTGATAAGAGCCCTTTTCAAATTAAACATGAAATCCGTATTTTTTTTTTTTTCAATTAAAGCATTCATTTTACTCATTTAAAAATCTCAGCTGTCCATCAAATATTGTCTGCCCCTCCTCTATGCCTTAGGCAATTACATCCACTTTCCATTCGGCACTTACTAGATCTCAGTGCTCTCCCCACATTCCCCCTCTCTCTTCACTATTTAATTGTGTAGCCAGTGCATGGGGGTGGACATCAGGTCCCCCATTCTGGAGCACAAACAAGATTCTGAGATGATACAAGGCTTGCCTTAATAACAATGTCCACAGAATGACTCCTACCTGCTTGCTATAATTATGAATTCCCAGACTGAAGGAAACAAGATTCAAATAATTTATATAGTGTAATTAAAGTTAATTTTGCTTGACTAATGTTATAAAATAGGATTTGGAATACTTTTTTTTGGGTGACAGGTCCCCTTTAAGGTTTTGTGGGTTTAAGGACAGGCGCAGGTTGGGTTTTTCCTGACCCACACATCACTAGCTGGCACTTCTGAATTATACAAACTGCTTTTGAGGTTGATTTACATTCCTTGCTGATGCCTTGGGTATTGTGTTACAGGTGTCATGGAGAACCTTGGGCTGGGCCCCGATATCATGCTTCAAGAAAACCCACAACTTATTTATGCAAGACTCACTGGATTTGGTCAGAGTGGAAAATATGCAAAAGCAGCTGGTCATGACATTAATTACGTCTCAATATCAGGTATAATGAAAATGTTTGGATTTTTTTGTGTGTTGATTATCGAATCCCAACCAGTGGCTCACAAGTAACGTTACTCACCAACCCAGTGGATGTTGCTCCCAGTGGTGCTTATTTTTGAATTCCAGACTTGGAGGCAAGTTTTGGTTGTATAAAAACCAGATGTACTGCCAAACAGAGACTCCTGTAGGCTGTCAGTCCACATAGGGGTTACAAAATAACCAATCACATCATTCTTTTTTACATTTGAATATGGCTTATGGGTAAAAAAAGGTTGGGGGTGTTAAAGGGCAAGTCAACTCCAAAATGAAAGAAAACAGAATCCTAAGTAATTTTCCAATATATATTTATTAAAATGTTTCAGTGCATTTTGCAGCTATTTGCAAAAACTATTGCTATTGAAAGCAGCATTTGCATAACTTCTAGTTGTTAAGAAACAAAGCAAAAGTCTTCATTCCCCAGCAAAGTTCTGGTCTGTTAATCAGCTGCCTTGTCTTACATGGTATCAACAGTCTAATAGATAATAGACAGGGACAGAGACTGCTTTCAATAACAATACATATATAAATAACCCATAGAAAATCTGTAATGAATGTGTATTGCAAAGTTGCTTAGAATTATGTTTTCTTTTATTAGGCACATTTTTATTTTGGGGTTGATTTTCCATTTAATAATAATGGGTAAGTAGGGCTTGTACATGGAGGGGCAATTAAAAAAAAAAAAAAAAAACTACTGTTACCCCCAACTGGAGTAAGGGCTCTATTAACCCGCACCTTTGTTTGGGGATAATATTTTTTTTGACAACAGGTGCCCATTAAGAGAGGACTGGTCTGCAAAGTTGCCCGTTCCACTACAGTGGTTGGACCCTTTACTGTAACCAGAAGAAGCAACTTGTCTGTAAAACTACCTGTCACCCTATGGTGGTACTTCTGTGAGCTGCTACATGAGAGAGTCGTTGGTTCTTGCAGCTGCATCTCGAGAAGAAAGCGCCAAAGAGAGGACAATTGTGTTCCATTAGTTATGTATAAACACTCACTCATTCTAGCATTTCTGCAATGTTTTAGGTTTGCTGTCAAAACTGGGAGATAAAAACAGTCCAACTCCCCCTCTGAACTTACTGGCAGACTTCGCTGGTGGTGGACTCACGTGTGCATTGGGAATTGTCATGTCACTGTTTGAACGCACGAAGTCGGGCAAGGGCCAGGTCATTGATTGTAGTATGGTAAGTCATATTCTGATATTGGTATTTGATACAGCATTGTCATTACTTGTTCTGCTGCTGTGAAAGCAATAGTTTTTGATTACATTATCATGTTATTTTTTGGGTTGAGTGTTTTCTAATATACTTTTTTTTGTTCAGACACTTTTAGCTCACCTCAGTGCTCTCCTCCCTGTAGCAACAAACTCACTGGACCATTTTCCTCTGCTGTCCTGATGAATGCCTACCTCAATAAAAATAGGACCTTAAATGTCTTTTTTCTACTTCTATACCTTCTATCTCACAGTCATTGTCCCTTCCCAGAGACTATTATCCCACTGTTACTATAGGCACCATCTCTCCCTACAGTACCTGCTATCCCACAGTCACACTCCCTTCCCAGAGACTATTATCCACTGTTACTATAGGCACCATCTCTCCCTACTATACCTGCTATCCCACAGTCACACTCCCTTCCCAGAGACTATTATCCCACTGTGACTATAGGCACCATCTCTCCCTACTATACCTGCTATCCCACAGTCACACTCCCTTCCCAGAGACTATTATCCACTGTTACTATAGGCACCATCTCTCCCTACTGTACCTGCTATCCCACAGTCACACTCCCTTCCCAGAGACTATTATCCCACTGTTACTATAGGCACCATCTCTCCCTTCTATACCTGCTATCCCACAGTCACACTCCCTTCCCAGAGACTATTATCCACTGTTACTATAGGCACCATCTCTCCCTACTATACCTGCTATCCCACAGTCACACTCCCTTCCCAGAGACTATTATCCACTGTTACTATAGACACCATCTCTCCCTACTATACCTGCTATCCCACAGTCACACTCCCTTCCCAGAGACTATTATCCACTGTTACTATAGGCACCATCTCTCCCTACTATACCTGCTATCCCACAGTCACACTCCCTTCCCAGAGACTATTATCCACTGTTACTATAGGCACCATCTCTCCCTACTATACCTGCTATCCCACAGTCACACTCCCTTCCCAGAGACTATTATCCCACTGTGACTATAGGCACCATCTCTCCCTACTATACCTGCTATCCCACAGTCACACTCCCTTCCCAGAGACTATTATCCACTGTTACTATAGGCACCATCTCTCCCTACTGTACCTGCTATCCCACAGTCACACTCCCTTCCCAGAGACTATTATCCCACTGTTACTATAGGCACCATCTCTCCCTTCTATACCTGCTATCCCACAGTCACACTCCCTTCCCAGAGACTATTATCCACTGTTACTATAGGCACCATCTCTCCCTACTATACCTGCTATCCCACAGTCACACTCCCTTCCCAGAGACTATTATCCACTGTTACTATAGACACCATCTCTCCCTACTATACCTGCTATCCCACAGTCACACTCCCTTCCCAGAGACTATTATCCACTGTTACTATAGGCACCATCTCTCCCTACTATACCTGCTATCCCACAGTCACACTCCCTTCCCAGAGACTATTATCCACTGTTACTATAGGCACCATCTCTCCCTACTATACCTGCTATCCCACAGTCACACTCCCTTCCCAGAGACTATTATCCCACTGTTACTATATGAACCATCTCTCCCTTCTATACCTGCTAACCCACTGTCCCTTCTTTGATTGATTGCTGATTATAAACCATTTCATATACACAATACACAGATGTCTGAGCGTGTGCGTTTATCTCATGCAAGCTCTTTCATTTTAAATTGTCAGTTTTCATAGAAATCCTGTTACAGACAGCAGCACAGTTTATTAAGCTTAATGGTAGCTAGGTGTCATTCTGTTCTGTATTCAGTGGAGAATGGAATAAATGGCTTTAGACGCAACATTAATGCTGATTGTGGTTATTTCTTGGTGTATAATATAATCCGCAGAACATGTCAGTGCCTAACTATCAGTGTGAACCTTAAAACTCCTATTTGCATTGCTAAGCGAATAAGCTCACAGGTGAGTGACAGCAAAATGTGTAAATGTGTATTTTAAAGACATCTTAACTGATTGCAAAATACCATAATACCACTTCTATCTTGTTGTCAAACATCAACTTCTATTTTGGTTGTCATAAATTCAGACGTGTATTTAATGATCAGTTGCTATGGGCTACTGGACCTGGAAAAATGTGCACCTGTAACTGGATTAGTCTAAAACAGTATTATTATTCTTTCAATACAGGTATGGGATCCATTATCCGCAAACCCGTTATCCAGAAAGCTCTGATTTATGCAATGGCTATCTCCTTTATAATCAAATAATACACAAAACAAAAACTGTGGTACCGTGTTGGCTAGTAGCAAAAATAACAAAAAAACAAACAAATACAAAAAGTATTGTAGAAGTGATACCTATATTGGCTAACAATAAAAATAGATTGCAAGCTTTCGGAGCACCAAGGCCCCTTGTTCAGGCAAAATACAAATGAAAGCTAGAAAGGCACAGCATATATTCTGTTAGATCAGTGAAAGGTATTCATGGGCAATAAATTAGGAAGTTACAGATAGATAGAGATCAAATGTAGAGATAATACAATAATGCAAATTATTAAAAATAATTTCCTTTTTCTCTCTAATAATGTTACTTGATATAATTAATCCTCATTGGAAGTAAAACCAGCCTATTGGTTTTTTTTAAAAGTTTACGTGATTTTCTAGTAGACTTAAGGTATGAAGATCCAAATTACGGAAATATCCGTTATCCAGAAAGCCCTAGGTCCCAAGCATTTTGAATAACAGGTCCCCATACCTGTATTTTGGTACTGGTCAGAGAAGTGGATCAACTGATCTTATATATGTTTTTAGGTGTGTATGTGTACAGGTATGGGACCTGTTATCCAGAATGCTCAGGACCTGGGGTTTTCCGGATAACGGATATTTCCGTAATTTGGATCTCCATACCTTAAAAATAAAACCCTGTATGAATGTTGTGCCTCCAATAAGGATGAACTGTTTCCTAGCTGGGATCAAGTACAAGGTACTGTTTTATTATTACAGAGAAAATAGAAATCTTAGTCTGTGGGAGGTGTCCTCGTAATTTGGAGCTTTCTGGATAATGGGTTTCTGGATAATGGATCCTATACCTGTAGTATAAAATTTACATTCACTTTAGAGACAATATTTTCATTAGGTGGAAGGTGCTGCGTACCTTGGATCCTTTGTTTGGAAGAGCCAGAAACTGGGCCTGTGGAGTAACTCTCCAGGCGAAAATATGCTGGATGGGGGATCTCCTTTCTATAGCACGTACAAGACAGCGGATGGGAAGTTTATGGCAGTGGGTGCCATTGAAACCCAGTTCTATGCAGAATTATTAAAAGGTAAATGACAAAATATATCTATTTGTGCTGCCTCTAGATCTGAGACCCATTACAGCGTTGAATTCTAGATCTCCTGAGATTGTGGTTCTGTTCATGACTCCCCAACAGCGCATGCATGTGACGTGAAATAACAAATACACAAAGGCCAATCTGATATATTGAAACAATCATCTGATCCATGCAAAGTCATCATCCGCGAACTGTGAATTATTCTCTAATAAAATAAAGATAAGGAATTGTTTAAATTGAACTTAGTGAAAGGTCAGGCTGGATGGAGAAAATGGGATTTGCAAGCCTTTGATAATTCTCATAATGCAAACGAAAGTTGATTTCTAATTTTCATTTACTTAAAGTTTGTGTATCATATTTTTCTTGAGAGGAAGAAGGAAGGGAACAGCTGGTGGCATACACTGAATTAAGTTGTGCGGGAACAGTGAGTGAGTAATTGGTGTAGTACAAAGGAAGAAGCAAAAATTGGTCACTGTTTTAAGACCATGTCCACATTAATGGTGGTAGTACACCAAAAAAACTAAAAGGTTGCGGCTCACTGCAGTGATATGACTCATCACTCATATTTGAAAAATGTAAGTCATATTAATACATAACCTTTTAATGCATATGCCTTCTCCTACCCTGTGGATAACACAGCACCCCCCAGCACATGATTAAACACCCTAGGGGCCCCAGGTAGTATTGGGCAGGCAGGGTCTGGCACACACAGGGAGCATAAGGCAGGCAGAGTATGGCACACACATGGAGCATAGGGCAGGCAGAGTATGGCACCCACAGGGAGCATAGGGCAGGCAGAGTAAAGCACACACAGGGAGCATAGGGCAGGCAGAGTATGGCACACACAGAGAGCATAGGGCAGGCAGAGTATGGCACACACAGAGAGCATAGGGCAGGCAGAGTAAAGCACACACAGGGAGCATAGGGCAGGCATAGTATGGCACACACAGGGAGCATAGGGCAGACATAGTATGGAATACACAGGGTAGGAGTAGGACAGGCAAATATTATTGCACACAAAGGGAGCATATGGAAGGCAGAACAGAGCAGGAGACAGGGAAACCTATCCGGACCACTCTAAGATGTACTACATACAGTGACACAGTGCTGGTGCCCCTTAACCATTTTGTATGAGTGACTATATGGGCCGTTTCAGTCTGGGTCTGAGGTGTGAACAGTACAGGGAGCATAGGACAGACAGAATATGGCACACACAAGGTGCATAGGGCGGGCAGAGTATGGCACACACAGAGCATAGGGCAGGGAGAGTACAGCACACAAAGGGAGCATAGGGCAGGGAGAGTACAGCACACAAAGGGAGCATAGGGCAGGCAGAGTATGACACACAGGGATCATAGGGCAGGGAGAGTATGGCACACACAGGGAGCATAAGGCAGGCAAAGTATGGCACACACAGGAAGCATAGGGCAGGCAGAGTATGACACACGCAGGGAGCATAGGGCAGGCAGAGTATGACACACACAGGGAGCATAGGGCAGGCAGAGTATGACACACACAGGGAGCATGGGGCAGGGAGAGTATGGCACCCACAGAGAGCATGGGGCAGGCAGAACTGTGAGACAATGCTGGTGCCCCTCCAGCAGGAGCTAACTGTCTGAATTTGAGGTGTATACAATACAGGGGCCAGTTAATCTCATTACTGATACATTTTGTACTTAAAGGAGAAGGAAAGGTAAAAACTAAGTAAGCCTTATCAGAAAGGTCCATCTAAATATACCAGTAAACCCCCAAAGTAATGCTGCTCTGAGTCCTCTGTCAAAAGAAACACCACCTTTCTTTCCTTCTATTGTGTACACATGAGCTTCTGTATCAGACTTCCTGCCTTCAGCCTAAACCTCATTGCCCTGGGCAAGAGCATGCTCAGTTTGCTCCTCTCCCCCCACCCCTCCCTTCTCTACTGTAATCTGAGTCCAGAGCAGGGAGAGACTCAGGCAGGAAGTGATGTCACACCACATTAATACTGCAGCTCCTATTCTAAACAAACAGAGAGTTTCTAGAGCTTTTTACTCAGGTATGGTAAAATATTCTACAGAATAAATATAGCATTCTAGCTTGCACTATTGCAGCTAATCTATTGGCAATAAAATGCCTCCGTAGCTTTCCTTCTCCTTTAACAAAAGGTAAGCAGTCACAGCAGGCAGTTGTGTGGGGGCCACACAAGGCAGGGCCGCGGGCTGACAGTTGGACAGCACTGGTCTATGGCATCTTTCATCAGCCCCTCTGGCATTCGGCAGAATCTACACATACCAGACTGCAATATATTGATATATTTTCAGCATGTCTTTTAATACTTTTCCATGGGGACCAAAGACTCACAATCGATTATTCTTTAGGATACTGAATTTTCAAGTTATCCGTGCTATCCATTTATTTTTAAGAGTGATTTATTTTTATTCAATTCTCACTTGAATTGAAGAGACTTCTTTCCAGAGAACATTTTGCTCTGTGCTATTAGAACATTTAAAAATCCAAGTACAGTTAGGCAAGTGCTGTGAAGTTAAATGAGGGATTATTCTAATTAAGCCCCACACTGTTACTGCTTGCATGAGTAGGTAGTATATTCATGTATTTATCCGCTAGATTGCGTTCGGTGTTCCAGTGTTCCCTGAGACGAAAGAAAACTTTTCTGTCTGCATTAATAGTAGTTAACAAATAATATGCTGGGGATACAAACATACAACTACTTGTTATTAGCTCTCTCGTCTTAATTGCACATAAGAGTGTATTTTATATAAATACCTTGGTGATAGCTTAAAGGAGAAGGAAAGGTTAAAATTAAGTAAGCGTTATTAGACAGGTCTATATAAATACACCAATAAATCCTCAAAGTAATGCTGCTCTGTGTCCTTTATTAAAATATACACAGCGTTTCTTTCCTTCTATTGTGTACACATGGGCTTCTGTATCAGACTTCCTGTTTTAGCTTAAACCTCCAGGGCTTGGGCTTGAGCATGCTCAGTTTGCTCCACTCTACCTCCCTCCTCCCCTCCCTGCTGTAATCTGTGCCCAGAGCTATGAGCGAGCAGGGGGAGACTCGGGCATGAAGTGATGCCACGACTTCTGCCTTCGACTGCAGAGTCCTGAAGTGCATTGTGAGTAAATTCAAATTATTAACATATTTAATCAGTATTGATTACAAAATACACGTCTTAAAATTCATTATTGTGTCCAAATGGTGTTTACACTTTTATATTTCGGATATGGACATTTTGCACAGCTGGATTTTTCCACATAAAGGCAACATTTGGACACAATAATGAATTTTAAGACGTGTACTTTGTAATCAATACTGATTAAATATGTTAATAATTTTAATTTACCCGCAATGTGGTGAAAGGTCAATGTATGACCTTTGCACACTTGATAAAGGGCCTAGCCGAAACATGAAGTGGAGCATTTTCCCCAATAAAAGCACTGTCGAAGTTTACTGCCTTGGATTTGTCTGCATTCTAATACAATTTTGCTTGTTTTAATTTGGGGTGTGGACACAGGATACCCCTGCAGGAGAATCTATTAATTAACCGGTGCTGGTGAGCTACAGTTACCCTTATTTTTCACTAGGAAGTGATGTCACACCAAGCGACTATGGCAGCTGCTTTCCTAAACAAACATAGAGAGTGTCTAGAGCTGTTTACTCTGTTATGGAAAAGCATTCTAAAGAATAAAAATGGTGTTCTAGCTTGCACTATTGTGGCTAATCTATTGGCAATAAACTGCCGTGGTAGCTTTCCTTCTCCTTTAAGTGACTATGTTGAGAAAGAGTTCCTTTAGCACTACTTATTGACAATGTCCCTCCCTCTCTGTAAAATGCAACTTGCAACTTGCTGGTGGGAAATGTGTGGTGCAAAGTTGCCAAAAGTGTCCTGGCTAAAAAAACTTTTACTTTGGAAAGTAGCCACACCGCTCTTGTTTCCCCACCAGCAAGCTCTGCACTGGTAAAAATGGGCTGTTTGTTTCAGAAAGACTACTATAATTTATATAAACAAGCTGCTGTGAAGCCATGGGGGCAGCCATTCAAGCACAGGATACACAGTAGATAACAGATAAGTACTACTATAGTTTATATAAACAAGCTGCTGTGAAGCCATGGGGGCAGCCATTCAAGCACAGGATACACAGTAGATAACAGATAAGTACTACTATAGTTTATATAAACAAGCTGATGTGTAGCCATGGGGGCAGCCATTCAAGCGTTTCGTGTCTACCAGGGACGCTTAGTCATAGGCTTTAGCCCTGGTTGACACGAAATGCGTCAAGCCTTGGTTCTTCATTATGGAGAATAAAATGTAAGCTTTTTAACCTTTTACAATCTGACTCCAGCTCTACTACTTTGTGGGTCCAGGCTTGTGCCAGCCTCTTCTGATGTTTCCTCGTGCTTGCTCCCTTTGCTGAAGGTCCAGGGTGCATGCACCCTGGCCCACCATGCATAGCGATGAGCTCATCTAACGCACTTAATATACTCCATATACTGGTTTCATATTTGTATAGTTTGCTGGAAAAAAGAGACAGGTTCCAAAGCACATAACAGATAAGCTTTGTGCAAAACATTGATATCTTCTTTGTAACCTGTGTCTTTTCTCATTTTTCCCAGCAGCTTGAATGGCTGCCCCCATGGCTACACAGCAGCTTGTTTATATAAACTATAGTAGTACTTATCTGTTATCTACTGTGTATCCTGTGCTTGAATGGCTGCCCCCATGGCTACACAGCAGCTTGTTTATATAAACTATAGTAGTACTTATCTGTTATCTACTGTGTATCCTGTGCTTGAATGGCTGCCCCCATGGCTTCACAGCAGCTTATTTATATAAACTCTAGTTGTCTTTCTGAAGCAAACACACAGCTTTTACCAGAATTGAGTGCAATTTGATAACTTCCTTCCACAATGCAAACATGACTTTCCAATGGTTTGTGTGCCTACTGCATGAAAGACTGGGTGGGTCACATCAATGCAACATACAGTACCGGGTGCTGTAGAATAAAACATGATCGGATACTTAGCTGAGTTTACCGAAAGTATTTTCCCAGTATTTTCCTTATTCTACTCCTCATTGGCATCACACTGTTGATTTCAAATGCCTGTTATAATTGAGGTTAATGTTTTTAAACAGGACTTGAACTTGATGCCTCTGAATTACCCCATCAGATGAGCTTCTCTGACTGGCCCGAAATGAAGAAAATCTTTGCACAAAAGTTCAGAGAGAAAACACAAGCAGAATGGGGCAGAATCTTTGATGGAACAGACGCTTGTGTTACTCCAGTTCTTTGTTTTGATGATGTTGCTTTGCACCAGCACAACGAGGAACGTGGATCTTTTATATGTGATGATCAAGGGGAATTAAGCCCTCGGCCTTCTCCTGTTCTCTCTAGAACACCCGCAGCTCCCACTTCCAGCAGGGATCCCTTGGTAGGAGAACACACACATGAAATACTTGCAGAATATGGCTTCAGCGAAAGAGAAATTTCTGATCTCCAAACCTGCGGAGCAGTTGCAAGGAACAAACCCAAAGCTCACTTGTAAAGAACATCCGTATCAAGGTTAATGATTCAAGCTTAAATTGTGATATAGGAAATTACTGATTGACGGTAATCAGCATACAATTCATTATTGAGTTTTAATCTACATTGTCTCTAATGACGTCCTTTAAGGAAAATCTGATGTTTGGTGCGCTCCATAAAAAAGACTTTGCAATATTCTGTTGTAAGAATAATATTTAATGACAAAATTAAATGAACTAAGAACATTTTGTAAATCTAGGCTCTCATTGAATCTTTCTTTGGCTTTTTTTTATATATAAAATGTTTCAAGGGTATATTTATTGAGGGACACGCTCTCGCTTTGAATCATTAAGCCTTGTTGGCTAAATAACACATATTTTATTGATCTTCTTAAGTCAACCCAATTGAAATGTATAAATAGTCGTGGTTGTATTGGAGATGTGCTGAATCTGGCATTTTTGTGTTTGGTCAAACAAAGAAACCATTCTGATAGCACTTTACTTTTTCATTGTACTCCTGTGCAGGCCATTCAAGTTCTTCCACTCTTCTTACTGCAAACCAATTCTGCACGACCCTCATTTTGTGCATGGGGACGTTATTGTGCTGAAAATTAAAAGAGCCTTCCCTAAACTTATGCCCCAAAGTAGGGAGCACAGAATTGTCAAGAATATATTTTTGTATGATCTAATGGCACATTTGTTGGTAATAATGGGGTGCCCACATGTTTTTGGCACTTTTTCCCATGTAGCACAGGGATAGGATCCCTTATCCAGAAATCCATTATCTATGAAGCTCTGAAATACGAGAAGGCCATCAACCCATAGAGCAGTGATATCCAACCAGTAGCTTGCGAGGAACATGTTGCTCTCCAGCCTCTTGCATGTTGCTCTCAGTGTCCTCAAAGTAGGTGCTTATTTTTGAATTCCAGGCATGGAAGCAAGTTTTAATTGCATAAAAACTAAGTAAAGTGCCAAGTAGAGCCTCCTGTAGGCTGCCAGTCCACATAGGGGCTAACAAATAGCCAATCACAGCCTTTTTTTGGCACCTCAAGGACTTTTTTATGCTTGTGTTGCTCCCCAACTCTTTTTAAATTTTAATGTGGCTCGTGGGTAAAAAAGGTTGGGGACCCCTGCCATAGAGTCTACTTTAAGCTAGGGAAGCCCCGAATCCAGGATTCGGTTGGGGATTCAGCCTTTTTTAGCAGGATTCGGATCCAAAACCGAATTGTAATTTGCATATGCAAATTGAGGCGGGGAGGGAAATCGCATGACTTTTTGCATTTCACCATCTGCAAAATTTTTCACGAAACTGCAGCAAATATTTGCTGCAACAAAAGAAAAGTTGCAGAGACAAAAAAGTTGCCATAAGAAAAAAAAAAGCCCATTCGTTATGCATTTGGACAAAAAAAGTCGCCATAAGAAAAACGCCCATTGACTTTAATGTATTTGGACAATAAAGTCGCAGAGACAAAAAAGTTGCCTAAAGAAAAAACTCCCGTGGACTTTAATGCATTTGGAGCGAGAAAAGTTGTTGCACGCGCGACAACTTTCTATGATAAACTTAACTATGATAATAGATCATACAGCTGTATAGTAATTTAGGTTAGAAAAACACATATTTCAAGTTCAATACAGTCCTATGAAAAAATTTGGGAACTCTTAATTCTTTGGAGTTTTGTTTATCATTGACTGAGCTTTCAAAGTAGCAACTTCCTTTTAATATATAACATGCCTTATGGAAACTGTAGTATTTCAGCAGTGACATAAAGTTTATTGGATTAACAGAAAATATGCATTATAAGAAAATTAGAATAGTGCATACATTTGGGCACCCCAACAGAGATATTACATCAATACTTAGTTGAGCCTCAAATGTAACAGCCTCTAGACGCCTCCTATAGCCTTCAATGAGTGTCTGGATTCTGGATGGGGGTATTTTTAACCATTCGTCCATACAAAATCTCTCCAGTTCAGTTAAATTTAATGGCTGCCGAGCATGGACAGTCTGCTTCAAATCATCCCATAGATTTTCCATGATATTCAAGTCGGGGGACTGTGACGGCCATTCCAGAATATTTTACTTCTCCCTCTGCATAAATGTCTTTGTAGATTTCCAAGTGTCTTTAGGGTCATTGTCTTGTTGGAATATCCAACCCCTGTGTAACTTCAACTTTGTGACTGATGCTTGAACATTATCCTGAAGAATTTGTTGATATTGGGTTGAATTCATCTGACCCTCGACTTTAATAAGGGCCCCAGTCCCTGAACTAGCCACACAGCCCCACCGCATGATGGAACCTGCATCAAATGTGACAGTAGGTAGCAGGTGTTTTTGTTGGAATGCAGTGTTCTTCTTCCTCCATGCAAAGCACTTTTTGTTATGTTGTGGCTGGTCTAAATGAGCTTTTGCATACAAAAAGCGAACAAAGAAAGGGCTTCTTTCTCATCGCCCTGCCATACAGATGTTCTTTGTGCAAATTTTGCTGAATTGTAGAACAATGTACAGATACACCATCTGCAGCAAGATGTTCTTGCAGGTCTTTTGAGGTGATCTTTGGGTTGTGTGTAACCATTCTCTCAATCCTCCTCAAATGGCGCTCCTGTATTTTCCTTGGCCTGCCAGACCTGGGTTTTTCAGCAACTGTGTCTGTGGCCTTCCATTTCCTGATTACATTCCTTACAGTTGACAGTTTAAACCTCTGAGATAGCTTTTTGTAGCCTTCCCCTAAGCCATGATACTGTACAATCTTTGTTTTCAGATCTTTTGAGAGTTGCTTTGAGGATCTCAATCTGTCACTCTTCAGAGTAGAGTCAAACAGAAGCACAACTTGCAATTGGCCACCTTAAATACCTTTTCTCATGATTGGACACACCTACCTATGAAGTTCAAGGCTTTACGAGCTAATCCAACCAATTTGGCGTTGCCAGTAATCAGTATTGATTGGTTATATGCATTCAAATTAGCAAAATTCCAAGGGTACCCACATTTTTGTACAGCCAGTTTTTCACATCTGATTTAATATCATACAACTGAATACTGCTTCACTAAAAATCTTTGTTCAGAAAACACCCCAGTACTCAGATGTTACTGGGAAATGAAAGACATACCACTGTTATCTTTTTTGTTGAAAGTGGAGTAAATTATTATGCAGGCTGAGAGGGGTTCCCAAACGTTTTCATATGACTGTATACATTTTATAGCTTTTTGGAAACCCAAGATGAGAGGTCTAATACTGTTTCATATATATACTGTATATATATATATATATATATATATATGTATATATATATATATATATATATATATATATATATATATATATATATATATATATATATCTTTTATAAGGCACCTTCTTGGTATTTATGACCCATCTGACAATAAAAAATGAACCAAGAAACATCCTCAGAACAAAATATCCCCATTTGAGGAATGAGTTTAATTCTAGTCTGACGTGATTTATAGTGACCTGAACCCTATCTCCAAACTTGAATGCTGACTGATCCATTCCCAATAGCAATGCCTTTGTAGACTTAATACTTTGCTACTAAACACTTTTCAGAACCTTGACAGATGTGGACCATTCTAATAAACTAAAATAGGGCTTTAAGTACTGCACGTGGATGACAATTAATTAACCTCTTATAATTAAACAGGTCGCACAATGATATTCTAATGAACTGGCCTAAATTTAAAATTGCTTCCTTTTTACTCTGATCTGTTTTACATGGTTGGCAACTTTTAGCTCATTTTCACATTATGAAATAAGACTACTTGGTTTATGCTTACAGTATTTAGAGACATTATTCCAGTTCCCTCATACAGTGAAGAAACCAAGGCTTAGTTGCTTGCTGTCAGGAGTTTTCAGACCTTGACTCTTTTCTCTACTATTGTTATTGTAGTGGGGCTTCTTCTGTTCTTCTTTACACAATTAATGCCGCATCCTTTAATAAATTACTTAGTTATTACTATTTTAGCGCATTTTTTTTTTCCTAAGCATTTCAGTAAAAAAAATTCATTTTCTCCAAATCTCTTCAGACACTAATATAGGAGAGGTTTCTAAGAGAACCTATTTTTTGTAGGTCTTTAAGCTCCATCTATTCTGAAAGAAGGCTTGAGAAGCATGTCCATTAAGCTGTTCCTAAATACCAGATCTGTACTGTTGTGAGAGTATAGAGCTTTCTGCTAAAAACCATTGCCTGATATTTTGTCTGGTAACATAAAACTAGGTCTTTAAAATGTAACTTATCTTCTGGAGTGGGGAAGAATTGATTGTCTAAATCCACCCATGTGATTTTTCTAGAAGAACAAGAATTCAGAAGAAGCATTACCTCCCCACTCAGCTGACTGGTGTTTAATTACTCAGTAGATGCACACATTCTGGTAAACCATCAACTTTGATTTCTCTGTAAAAATGTTTTCAAAACATTCCTCACATTAAGGAAAACGTTAATACATAGGAAAAATGTCAAAATGATGGGAATCCTTTTGGATTCTAGTTAGATATGAGCTAAATCAGCCCCCTTCAATATATGAAGTGTTGGACTGGCCCACCAGATAACAGGAAAACTCCCAAGGGGGGGGGGGGCAGGTGCCAGTGGGCCCTCATGTTTCTAACCATTTGGCTTATTTCATGGTCATTCCCTATTTCTGTATGGGAACAAAGAGGTAAATAGATGGAAGGGTTATAGTTTAATATGTAGAGAAAAGAGAAGAGGTGAATAAAGAGGTTGGGTGAGGAGAAGAGGAAAAATAGTTTGGGCCATGGTCTAAGGTTTTCTGAGTATACTGAGTATATGTTTTAGTCCATCCATTTCATATCAAAGGCTTGGGCCTGCTCTATTGCTCTTTAGGGAATCTACATTCCTGAAATGCTTCCAAATGACTAGGAACCAAATACTTGTTGTTGGACCAACAGTTTTATCTTTTGTCAACAAGAAGTTCTTTAGTAAAATCTCATGTGTTAATAATTTGTAAGTAATGTATCAGTGTTTGCAGATGACACAAAACTATCCAGCCCAATTAATTCCATCCAGGATGGGGCCTCCTTGCAACAGGATCTTGACAAACTGGCAATCTGGGCAGCTAAGTGGCAAATGAGATTCAATGTTGATAAATGTAAAGTCATGCACCTGGGATGTAAAAATATCCCCTTATACCCTTAATGGGACTGCACTAGGCAAATCCATTATGGAAAAGGACCTTGGAGTCCTTGTAGATGATAAACTTGGCTGTAGCAAGCAATGCCAGTCAGCAGCATCAAGGGCAAATAAGGTCTTGAGCTGTATTAAAAGGGGCAGAGATTCACGGGAGGAGGGGGTCATTCTTCCACTGTATAGAGCACTGGTAAGGCCCCATCTAGAATATGCCGTACAGTTTTGGTCTCCATCACTCAAACAGGACATTATTGTATTAGAAAGGGTACAGAGAAGGGCAACTAAGCTGGTAAAGGGAAAATCTTAGCTATGAGGAAAGACTGACCAAATTGGGGATGCTCACGCTGGAGAAGAGGCGCTTATCTATAATAACTATGTATAAATATATAAGGGATCATATAATAATCTCTCTAATGCTTTATTTACCAGTAGGCACAAGGTCACCCATTCCGATTAGAAGAAAAGAGGTTCTGGCTAAATATTGGGAAGGGGTTTGTTACAGTGAGAGCTGTGAAGATGTGGAATTGTCTCCCTGAATCAGTTGTACAGGCTGATACATTAGATAGGTATAAGAAGGGGTTGGATGGTGTTTAGCAAGTGAGGGAATACAGGGTTATGGGAGATAGCTCATAGTACAAGTTGATCCAGGGACTGGTCCCATTACCATTTTGGAGTCAGGAAGGAGGCAAATTAGAGAGGCTTCAGATGGGGTTTTTTTTTCCTTCCTCTGGATCAACTGGCAGTTATGCACATAAAAAAAAGTTAAAAGGTTGAACTTGATGGATGTGTGTCTTTATCAACCTAGCTTACTGTTACTATGTATTTCAGGACCTACAGACATAAAATAATGGTTATGTTTGTATGTTACAGAGTTTAAGTCAGTATCAGACATTAATAATGCTGATTCCAAAAACTCTTAAAAAGAATGCAAAGTATAAGATTTCCATAGGGAAACAATTAACGAAGCAAAAGGACCAGGACTTCCTGTAGAAAACAGAGGGAGATACAGTATACTAGTAGGGCATTCAACCCTATGGGTCTCTATGTACTATATGAGGTTTAACATATCCAGATTTCAAGTGTTCTGGCACTTATTTGGTTCACTGGGATTATAAAGCCTTTTTTTAAGACGTGATTAATTTATGAGAACTACGCGATTCTTAAGGAAGGAACAAGCCCAAGAGGCAATTTACTGCAAAGTGCATTTATTCACACGAGATGTTTCAGGTGTCGAACCCTTTATCAAGTGACACTTTAAATGCACTTTGCAGTAAATTGCCGCTTGGGCTTGTTCCTTCCTTAAGAATGTTGTAGTTGCACTATTAACATCTGGACGGGACGTGGAAGGAAAAGCCGAGCATAAAGGAGAGCTGTGCATGGGCTAATAATTGTCTAATTTATGTGAACATGCTTATTTTATGATTTTTTTGGTAAACACTTTATTGATTTCACTAGGGAGCCTAATAAGGGCCCCAAACTAGCAATGCCGATACAGATGTCCTCATGTTTATACTAACAATGTGTCTGCCATATAGAACAAGCATCATCATTAAAGGGCCAACATGCACTAGGCTTGTTCCTCCCCATTCCTGAGTTTTGCTCCAGGTTGCAGATACTGGCCTAGAACTAGCCATAGACAATCTTGCTGCCAGTCCCTTCATTTTGGTTTCATTCTCATTTTTTTGCACTTTGTTTAATAAAATCTTTATCAGAGGGCAATGGAAAAAGTAAATCTACATATTCATACTGGCACATTAGGTCCTTCACTGACTGAGATAAGTGGAAGCCTAACTGTGTAATATTTACAAATCTGACCTGCTTTAAACATACAGCAGCACATTGAGAAGTGCCAGGCACATTAGCAGGAACTTTCATGTTTCTGCCGCCGGTAACATTGCTATCAAGCACATTAATCATTTTCAAGAGTGATTGAATCACCTCAACGATAGACTGATTAACTGCATTGGGAATGATCCTTGCTGTATACCCAGAGCTCTTATAAGAATAAAGATAGAGGCTACGATTGCAGCCTGTGTGTCAGCAGTTTTAATTAACAGTATCCCTTGTTGTATATAGATGTTCCCCCTGTATTTTCATCCAGGCTTCCTTTTGGATCACAAGATGAGGTATGGTGGAAGGAGCACAAGTCCCTAATGTTGTTGCTTAATATGGCTTCTTCCTCTCAGCGTTGAGTTTTTGGGAAAAACCCTTCCAAAAAACTTGAACATCATGAAGGCTATTAACTAGGGATGCACCGAATCCACTTTTTTGGATTCGGCCGAACCCCCGAATCCTTCACAAAGGATTCGGCCGAATACGGAATCCGAACCCTAATTTGCATATGCAATTAGGGGTGGGAAGGGGAAAACATTTTTTACTTCCTTGTTTTCTGACAAAAAGTCACGCAATTTCCCTCCCCGCCCCTAATTTGCATATGCAAATTAGGATTCGGTTCGGCCGGACAGAAGGATTCGGCCGAATCCGAATCCTGCTGAAAAAGGCCGAATCCTGGCCGAATCCCGAACCGAATCCTGGATTCGGTGCATCCCTACTATTAACATCTTCAAATAGTTCAAGGAACCTCTGACATTGACTTCTACATGACCTCGACGGGTTTTAGATGGTGTTTTTTGGGATTCAAGCTATTTTTAGGATTGAGGTATAGTAAATATCCAAAAATTTGAGTTTTATTTATAACCCGAAAATGTTTTGACCTAAAAAAAAACCTTGAAAGCTCGAAGTCTCATGGAAAATACAACTTAAACCTTAATAAATAACCCCCTAACTGTTACCCATAATCATGATCATCAGTGACTTAGTTTAGTAATGGGAAACAGCAATTCTTTCATATCAAACACAGGAGTGGTTGTAACTTGCAGAGAGAGATTTAAAGAATTGTCAGCTATATGGGCAAGATATGTCAAAATGACCAGAAAACTGGGATTCCGCAGAAAAACCCTTAGATTTTCTTTCATTTTGGGAGGAGTTCCCCCATAACTACATGTGCAGTACACTTTCATAACTTGAGCTTCTATTATTGGCAGTAGCGATGGGCAAATTTATTTGGTAGGCGCAAATTTTTGGTGAATTTTTTGCAAACGCCGACGCCAGTGACAATTAAATGAACGGCCATTGATATTAATGACCGTCAAATTGTTGCCGGCTTCGGAATTGTCGCCGGCTTCGGTTTTGACGCCCCGCGAATTGATGTCTTGTTTCGCAAATTTTTCGCCATTTTGCAATAAATTTGCACATTTTTCAGCAAATTGAAATGGGACAAATTCGCCCGTCACTAATTGCCAGTGTTCGAAGGCTAAGGGGTATATTTATCAAAGAGTGAAGTTAATAGTGAAGTTCCGCCACTAGAGTGAAATTCCGCCACTTCCCATTCATTTCTATGGGGTTTTTAAAGACATATTTATCAAAGGGTGAAATTTCACTTTCACCCATTGATAAATACGCCTTTCAAAATACCATAGAAATGAATGGAGAGCTGCGGAATTTCACTCTAGTGGCGGAACTTCACTCTTTGATAAATTTACCCCTAAAAGGGAAAGTCGCAAAGCTGTATTGCTTCAAGTTAATGAGCAATTCAGCAGGAATGCATTACATGGCTTGTATGAGCTTAGGGACATATAAGGCTTTTTCTGCTGAATCCCAGTTTTCTGGTCATTTTGACATATCGTGCCCATATATTTTGTGCGAAATGGCGAAAAATTAGCGAAACAAGGCATCAATTCGCGGGGCATCAAAACCGAAGCCGGTGACAATTCCGACGCCGGCAACAATTTGACGGTCATTAATATCAATGGCCGTTCATTTAATTGTCACTGGCGCCGGCATTTGCAAAAAATTCACCAAAAATTTGCACCTACCAAATAAATTTGCCCATCGCTACTGCCAATAATAGAAGCTCAAGTTATGAAAATGTACTGCACATGTACTTTAGAGCCCCAGGTGTAGTTATAGGGGAACTCCTCCCAAAATGAAAGAAAATCTAATGTTAAGCACCTTTTCTACTATACATCAGTTAAAAAGTAATTTGTAAGTGTAGCTACTTCTTACTACCCCAGAAGTTCTGAATACACCAGAGCAACACCTTCTGTTCACCCCTGGCATGCTGCTAAGTAATACAGAGTGGGACCATTTGTAGCAGCCTCAATACATGCAGAAAAAGTGATTTTTTTTCACTATTTCAGAAGTAAAACATTGTTTCTAAATCTATGCTATCTTACACATTTTCTCTTATTGTTGGTAGAGAAAGTAACTCGTTTTTGGCATTAATAACTAACAACTAAAGATTAAGGGGCACATTCACCAAGCTCGGGTGAATGAATAGAGGGAAAATAGCTCGAATTGCTAGTAGTTTTTTGTGATCCTCGACTATCGAATTGGCGTAAATTCGCCTGAGTAGAATGATTCGCATAGATCGAGCGGAAAAACGCTGTGACTATTCGCCCATTCGATAGTCGAAGTACTGTCTCTTTTAAAAATCATTCGACTGCCTACTTCGCCAGATTAAACCTACAGAATTGCTTTAAAAGCCTATGGGAAAGTCCCATAGGTTTCTTTTCTAAGTTTCTGATCGAATAAAAACGCATTAGATCGATCATTCGACCGGATGAAAATCCTTTGATCGAATATTCGATCGTGCGACTATTCGCCGGGCGAATATTCGCCCATTCGACTATTCGCCAGCGCGTAAAAAGGCATTCGATCGATCATTCGATCAAATGAAAATCCTTCGATCGAATATTCGATCGTGCGACTATTCGCCCATTCGACTATTCGCCAGCCCGAATTCCCTATTCGATTCTATTCCCCAGTCGAATTTCGAGGGATTTAACCCCTCGAAATTCGACCCTTGATACATCTGCCCCTGACTGTCTTTTTTTTTTCTTGTGATATTGTCCTTTAATGCCTGTGAAGAGGTTTATCTATACTTAAAAAATGAATTATTAATATTGCTATGTGTTATAACATGAAGCATTAAAATATTAGAACCAAGATGCAGAGTGCAAGGAAAAAGCAGAAAGGCATGAGGAAAGAAAATACCATTAGTCACTAGAATAATAAGCAACTTGTATGACACACTAGGGATACATATTGTACAGTGTGGAGTGGGAATAGCATTACACATGACTTGGTAATCAGTGGGATGTCACATTACGCACATAACAATTTAAACTTGCTTGGCTTTCTGCTGGGCAGGTCCATCCATTAGTGGGTTGAGTTTGTGCTCCTGCTGTTGATGCAACCCGTTTAGTGAAGCTTTTAGTTATAATCTTTATTGTGGTGAAAGGTATTTTCAGATGGCTTTTAAACCAAACAGTTGTGGGTTCCTTGGTTGAGTCCATAATTCAGGGGAAAGCAGCACTCAACTAATAACAGTTATTTCCTGAAAGATCTTCCTTTGTAAAAGAAACCCCTTTATAAGAGGCCACCAAAACTCTACATTGCATAGTTAGATGTCTATAATATTGTCATATGGTCACCGTTTCTCTAGCATGAAACCGCTTCATATTGTCAGAAGCAGCAGACACTCAGTTGAGGTCCAACATGTTCAAACTTTAGCTGAAACGATTCCAACCTAACGTGTAGCTGATTCAGGGGAACATGCTCCAATTTGCATCTGAAGGGGAATACATTCCTTTCTTTCTCAGGGTTTATGGCACACAACGTATAATTTATGTCCACTATGTGCAGTCGCACAACTTTGCCATAGTCTCTTGGGCATTTGTTAAAAGGTGCTCGTGTGAAAAGCAACAAAACAACCTCTGCATAGTTGCTCTCACATCTCGTGATCCATGTCCTCTTGTGTATCCTTCACAGTGCGGACAAAGTAACATAGTAAGTTAGTGTAGGGACCCCTACTGGGTAATCTGCCCTGCAGCTTTAAGGCCCCCACCTTTTTTCTTAGAGTGATCTGCCAGGAGAGAATGACACTTCCCTGCTACACTGCTATATAGTGTGTGTAGGGAGTGGCCTCTTCCTCTTTTGCCTCTGGATGTGATTCCAGCTGGATGTGCTCAGGGGGACTGAGTGCAATAGGCCCAGAAGAAGTCATGTGTCCAAGTCGGGGACCAGGTAACCCCGTGAATGAGGAACAGATATACTAGGGCAGACTTGTCATAGTCTCTCTAGGAGAGAAAGGCAGAGAGGATAGAGAGAAAGAGCAGCTGAAGCTCCAACAAGGATTTGCAGTAAGGGAGTAGCTTCCCAGAGGCTCTGTGTGTTGCCTCCAGTCAGGGACCTCAGTGAAGAGGGACTGTAGGGTAGAAGCTGCTTTCCTGACAACTTCCAGGAGGGAAAGGTTGTACTGCATTTGCCTGTGTACTCTCTGTGTGAGCCTTTGATCTGTGTGAACTCTCAATATGCTGTTTTCCTCAACTCCTGCGTGACTACTGAAACCTGTGGTCATTTGCCCTTTTTGGCAAAATAAACCGTTTCTGTTTTACTGCAAGAACCTCCTGGCGCCCAAGTTGTTTTTGTGTGCACAGTAGCCTGGGGGGATGTAGTTGCACTACACCATAGAGGGAACACTTCCACTTAGCGAAGGCCCTGCCCTGGGTGTAAGTCGTGTGTAACCCATGCTCTAGTGTTCTAGCTGGTGAATTATCCCGAGTGGCCCAAATAGGTGTTACATTAGGTTGAAAAAAAGACGCATATCCATCATGTTAAACCTTTTAAGTCTGTATAAAACCTAACTGCTAGTTGATTCAGAGGAAGACAAAAAGCCTCTACAATTTGCCTGAGAGGAGGGAAAATCCATACAGACTCAAAGATGGCAATAGGACCAGTCCCTGGATCAACTTGTACTATGAGCTATCTCTCACAACCCTGTATTCCCTCACTTGCTAAACACCATCCAACCCCTTCTTAAAGATATCTAATGCAGGGCTGTCCAACTGGCGGCCCGCGGGCCACATGTGGCCCTCCATATCAAATTCTGCCTGCTGTGTCTGTTTACCATTTGTGAGATTTAAAAGGTATCACTACAGAGATTAACTGGCCCCTGCATTGTTTAATCAAATTCAGACTCTAACCCCCTGTATTGTTCAGACCTGTGATCCCCCTGTATTGTTCACACTTGTGACACCTCTATTGTTCCTAAAGCCTTTACTGTTCACACCTGAGACCCAGACTGAAACTGCCCACATTGTTCACCTATTCACAATTTATTCAAAATGCTAATGGGGCACCAGCACTGTGTCACTGTATGTAGTACATATTAGACTGCTCCTGATTTTCCTGTCTCCTGCTCTGTTCTCTCTTCCCTATGTTCCCTGTGTGTGTCATACTTGGCCTGCTCTTTGCACCCTGTGTTTGCCATACTCTGCCTGACCTATGATCCCTATGGAACATAAGCCTGGTATTTGTTCTGGGGGTTTGTTAACATTTGAAAATTGTTGTATGGGGCCCCTAAGGTGTTTAATCATATGCTGGGGTACTGTATTATACACAGGGGAGGAGGAGGCATATGTATGTCTTAATATAAATTAACTTTTTTCACATATGAGTGACATCCCTGCTGGTGCCAGGCCAAGGTAGTTTGGCACCCCAGGCAAGAGGTTCAATCAGATGGTTTTTAAATAAAGCAAGAAAATGTACAACACTTTCATTTATATTACTGCCCCCTGTACCTGTACCAGCAAGCCCAGCAGCCATCCATCATACAGCCCTCCATCAGCCATCATATTGCCCCCAATCTTTACCTGTGCCAACAGCAGCCAAAAATAAATTAGATCCACCGGACTAAGTGACCATGATTACTGAAACAAATGATTAAAAAAACGCTTGAAAAAAAAAACCCCATTAAAAGTGTGCCCCAAAATGATAGCATCCTAGACAGCTGCCTACTCTGCCTGCCTAGTTCCAGCCCTGATCCCTGCAGTGAATACTAATAGTGATGGGCGAATTTGCACCGTTTCGTTTCCCCTAAAATTGTGCAAATCTTGCGCGTAATGGCGAAAAATTCGCGAAACAGCGCCGGCGTCTCGTTTTTGACGCCGGCGCCCGTTTTTGCCGTGAATTTTTGCGGACGTTTCGCAAATTTATTCGCTGGCGCAAATCACGCAAATTCGTCACAAATTCGCGAATGGCGAATAAATTCGCCCATCACTAAGCACTAACCATTTGGTTTTTTGGTGTGCTATTAATGTGGACGTGGTCTTGCGGTAACATGGGTGTGGTTTAAAGTGGGTGTGGTCTAAAAATAGGGCGTGGCTAACACTGGCTTCCATTATCAGCCCTCCTCCATGTAGAATAGAAAAATTCCGGCCCTCTGTACCATATAAATTGGACAGCACTGATCTAATGTATCAGCCTGTACCACTGATTCAGGGAGAGAATTCCACATCTTCACAGCTCTCACTGTAACAAACCCCTCCCGAATATTTAGGCGGAATCTCTTTTCTTCTAATTGGAATGTGTGACCTTGTGTCAGCTGGAAAGACCTACTGGTAAATAAAGCATTAGAGAGATTATTACATTATCCCCTTATATATTTATACATAGTTATCATATCTCCCCTTAAGTGCCTCTTCTCCAGTGTGAACATCCCCAATTTGGCCAGTCTTTCCTCATAGCTAAGATTTTCAATACCTTTCACCAGCTTAGTTGCCCTTCTCTGTACCATCTCTAATACAATAATGTCCTGTTTGAGTGATGGAGACCAAAACTGTACGGCATATTCTAGATGGGGCCTTACCAGTGCTCTATACAGTGGAAGAATGACCCCCTCCTCCCGTGACTCTATGTCCCTTTTAATACAGCTCAAGACCTTATTTGCCCTTGATGCTGCTGACTGGCATTGCTTGCTACAGACAAGTTTATCATCTACAAGGACTCCAAGGTCCTTTTCCATAATGGATTTGCCTAGTGCAGTCCCATTAAGGGTATAAGGATATTCTTAAATCCCAGGTGCATGACTTTACATTTATTAACATTGAATCTCATTTGCCACCCAGACTGTCAGTTTTTAAAGATCCTGCTGCAAGGATGTCACATCCTGGATGGAATTAAAGGAAATCTATACCCCCCAAACAATGTAGGTCTCTATAAAAAAGATATTGCATAAAACAGCTCATATGGAAAACCCTGCTTCATGTAAATAAACCACTTTCATAATAATATACTTTTTTAGTAGTATCATCGGGTAATCATAAATAGAAAATTACCATTTATAAAATAAGGGTCGCCCCCTGGGATTGTACGATTCACGGTGCACATAAACAAACCACATGTTAGGTCACATGAGTCAATTAACAGACAGAGTTGTGTCTTTTGCTTCCACACTTCTTCCTGTTACAGTTAGTGTTGTAGTATTTCTGGTCAGGTGATCTCTGAGGCAGCACAGATAGAGTCACGAAATGGGGGTTCAAGGCAAGAGATGTAAAAGGGCAATATTTACTTAAATACTGTATATATTCCAGTTTCGTAAGATTCTTTAATATGTCACTTAAAATAAAAAAAAATCTGTTGCTTAAGTATTCATTATGGGGGTATAGTTTTCATTTGATTGGGCAGTATGTTTTGTGTTTTCTATTGATGCAGTGGAATAGACTGTTAGGCAAAGACATCATTTTGACACCAATTGCTGGAAGTGACAAAATCTGAATACCAAATATTTTTCAAATTCACGTCAAAGTGCTTTGGTCACTTCACCACCTCATGACCACTATTACCCTGGAATTATGAGGGAAATTGCTGCATTGTGGGTAAAAAACATGGAGACATTGCAGTTTACACACTGCGTTCATTTTAACTCTTAAATGAGCTCTATGGTGTTTCAGTGGAAAAAACACCACTACCACTAAGAATAGCTTTATTTTTGGTTCTTTTTTTTTTTTAGCAATGACTAGTGATGGGCGAATTTGGGGCATTTTGATTCGACAAAAAATTCTCGAATGTCTCGCGAAACAGCAAATGTCTAGTTTTTGATGCCTGCATCCGTTTTTTGATGCTGGCGAATTTTCACCAGCAGCGAATCGCGGGAATTCGCCGCAAATTCGCGCCTGGCGAATAAATTCGCTCATCACTACCAATGAAACGAATATCATCCATCCCTCACTTGTCACATGGTGTAGATTTTGGCCTGGAAATGTATATCGAGCATTTTTGCCTTGAAATAAACTCCATGTGGCAAGATGCCACTCATGGCTTTGCTTAAACAACAGGGCTTCCTGCTTTTCAGCTCTCTTGGTTTCTACTGATTGGTTACCAGGCAGTAACCAATCAGTGACTTGAGGGAAGGCCACATGGGTCATATCTGTTGCTTTTGAATCTGAGCTGAATGCTGAGGATCAATTGCAAACTCACTGAACAGTTATGTCCCATGTGACCCCCCCCTTATAGTCACTGACTAACTTAGAGTTAGAGAGCTGAAAAGCAGGAAGTAGTGTTCTGGCTATTATGTTACACATCCAGTCACTCCAGCCTTTATACATTACATTTTTGCCTAACTATATTAGAAACATTTTTTATTTTGCACAGCCTATCTATTTAAATATTTACTATTTTTACACTGAACTGTTCCTTTAAATAGATAGTGCGGCTCATTTATAAACATTGGGCAAACTTGCACCTGGGCAGTAACCCATAGCAACCAATCGGTGATTAGCTTTTTTCAGCCAGTTGCAGGTTGAGAACACTGAAATCAATCATCTCATTGGTTGCCATGGGTTACTGCCCAGGCAAATCTGTCAACTGTTTATAAATAACACCCAGTGATGTCTTACAAGCCACCGGCGTGTGGCCCTAAAACTAGAATTCATCCATTCCCTGGAGGAACCTTGTATTTTTTTCCCTGGCTAAAGCTTTTAAATATGGTAAATACATTACCCATTGTGTCCTATTTAAACAAACTATGTTTCCATATGACTAATTTGCTTTTTTCTCTGGAAAAATAAGACTGTACCCTATTTTATGATCACTAATATGGTATAAATCCATGTAGGTGGCAAAACAATGCTTTTGGGCATGGTACTCTATTTTAAGGAAAAACTTATCCCTTTTCTGGAAAAACCCAAATTTATTTCATCAAAAAAAAAGCTTGTCACCTAAAATCTGTAAAATGAATTAAAGGGAAACTATTCCCCATTTCATATGAACTCATTCAGTTGGGGCTAGGTATAAAACACCATCATCTGAATTGCCACAAATAAATATAGATTTTTTTTTTACACAGACTTACCAAATTACATAGGCTGAAAGGAACCCATGTTAATTTCGCAACCCCCCTAACCGTTAGCTCACAGTGTAATGCAACCCCTCCTTCACCTTGTTCCATTGTAAAGGGATGGATTCTGGGAGCTGAAGCCTCTCAGCTTTTTCTGTTTCATGTGCAGATTCTCTGGAAAGCAGAGATACTTCAAATCCCAGAATCCTTCACTTCACAAAGAACCACGGAGAGGGAGGGGTTGAATGACTACATGAGCCTAAGGCAAAGGGTGGGGAACTGGTCCCTGCAGCACAGGCAGACTATCGTGCTTTCCTTTTTATTGTGAAATCAGGTTTGTCTGTGTCAAAAAATAAATGTTTAATTAAATCTATTTTTGGCAGTATAGTGTTTATTCACCTTTTCTACATAATCCCAACTGAATGAATTTATGAAAAAAAAACAAAAAATATACACATTTAAAGTAAGTAAGTGAATGTAAAATTAACGAGGGTGCTATTCTAAGCACTTTTGCAATGTACATTCATTATTTATTCTTTTTTAATTTCAACGTATCAAAGGATACATGTACTGTTAACATGAATGAATTGTGTTACAACAGCGCCACCTGCTGGTCATTTTCCCACCAGTCTGACCACCAAGTAGTCAAGGAAGTTGTCAGGAGAAAGAAAGAGGATGCTCTGATGTTCTTCTGCTTAGGAAAAAAATTATAAACCTTTCTCAAATGTTTCCTAAGCAGAAGAACATCAGAGCAGCTTCTTTCTTTCTCCTGACAACTTCCTTGACTACTTGGTGGTCAGACTGGTGGGAAAATGACCAGCAGGTGGCGCTGTTGTAACACAATTCATTCATGTTAACAGTACATGTATCCTTTAATATCTTAATTATTTGAATTAAAAAAAATAAATAATGAATGTATATTGCAAAAGTGCATAGAATAGCCCCCTCATTCATGTTACGTTCACTCATTTTAAAGGTTTATCCTTTAAATGCATGCGGATGCCTTCTTGATAATGAAAACAAGTAGATATTCATATTTAATGTTGCGTTTGTAATTGAAATGCAATAAATGAGAATGAAAGTGATAAGCTTTGTTAGCTAACTGAATAGATTTATAATTGCATGCTTTCAGTACCATTGTTCTACTAAAATATGGCCCATTGATCAGCCATGTTTATCTGCAAGCAGAATGAATATCTTCATACAAAGTGTTCTGGATATCTTCGTGGATCATTTTCCAGGCATGAAACAATGGAATGCAACCATTAAAGTTAGTATTCATGGGAAATCAGTATTAACTGTGTGCCAATATTGCATTGTATGATTTCCAGAGGGGAAGGAATGTGCCCAGGAAGAACACTTATTACATTTGGGTAGAATGGGTCAGAAAAATAGGTGTGGGTTCATGTGGCAATTGCAAGACTTCATTATCTTTAATTCAAATACAGTTTTGTTTTGACCAGTGGCTCTTGAGCAACATGTTACTTACCAACCCCTTGGATGTTGCTCCCAGTGTCCTCAAAGCAGGTGCTTATTTTTCAATTTCAGGCTTGGAGGCAAATTTTGGTTGTATAAAAACCAGGTGTAATACCAGCCTCCTGTAGTCTGCTAGTGCACTAAGGGGCTACAAAATAGCCAATTGCAACCCTTATTTGTCATCCTCAGGGACTTTTTTCATGCTCGTGCTCCCCAACTTTTTTTTTACATTAGAATGTGGATTATGGGTAAAAAAGATTGGGTATCCATGTGATACAAAGTAGGCAATGGTCTGTATATAATACGCACTGCAGATACCCAGAAGAACCAAGGAAAACAAACAACATTAAGCATTTTTTTCTTTAGGCTGCCCAAAATATTTCTCCAAGCAAGGAGTAACTCAACAATGTGCTACTATGTAGTAGAGTGGTCCATGTTAGGAACATAAGAAAAGTCCTTAGCCAAAACATCTGCTCTCAGTCATACAATCTCTATGTAATGTGCCTGTTCTGTATCTTGCCTGTGTTTGTAATTCTTCGGGAGGCTGCTTGCTCTTTCCTTTTCTGGTTACCCCATTTCTTATCTTACGGCAGCTGAGAGAGATCAAACCGAATGATTAACTCCTATGTTTTAATACCATGATATAGTGGATTATAGGACTGAGCTAGTTCGTTGCTGTTGATTTCTGATGTCTGTGATAACTGTGATATGCAGAAAAGTTTATATCAAAAACGATATAAGTCCCAAGGCCTCTTCAAGTAAAAAAAATTAATTTATTGTTATTCACATTAAAACAGTATCTAGTACATACTACCCCACATATCCCACCTTACGCGTTTCGCACCCTCCGGCGCTTAGTCATACCTAAGGGTGCGAAACGCATAAGGTGGGATATGTGGGGTAGTTTGTACTAGATACTGTTTTAATGTGAATAACAATAAATTAATTTTTTTTTACTTGAAGAGGCCTTGGGACTTACTGTATATCGTTTTTGATATAAACTTTTCTGCAGTTGGAACTGGGGCGGGTCCCTTGGACCTGGTTGAATAATTATATGGACTCCCGATTTTGAATTGAAATATGTGATAACTGTGATATCATATTCACATTGACGAGGCAACAAGCGTAGTGCTGGGTGGAACTATTTCTAATTAGGCTTCATTTAGCTGTTTCCATCGGACCCTGCTGTTCAGCACCATGCTTGGGATCAATGAGCCTAAGACCAGTCAGGTCCCTTTTATTGTCATTCTGTCTTCTTCCCTAACAGACTCCTCTCCTTTATAACTGCTGTGGGTATTTTTCCCATCCATCAGCAATGAAAAATAAATATCTGTATGGCTTGTAGTATATTGAACATAAGAGCAGTGCTGATCTGCTACATACCCAATACCAGCGTTTTTTATTTTCTACTGTGGAATTGTACCCTAGGGCCATAAAAGTGTCATTTAAAATGCCAAAATTGCTTTCTTGTTGGGGCTGCCTGTGGCTAAGGGAAACATTCCACCCATGTCATTATCCTGAATTATACAATTCTACTGCTG
The DNA here is from genome assembly GCF_017654675.1 of Xenopus laevis. NCBI lineage: Eukaryota > Metazoa > Chordata > Amphibia > Anura > Pipidae > Xenopus > Xenopus laevis. The sequence goes on from NC_054371.1 coordinate 216,975,878, forward strand.
TTCAGAGGCTAGAATGAAGGACTGGCTGATTAGAGTGCAATTAGGCTCTAATCTATATAATATAATCTGTCTACAGTGCACAAGAATCATAAATATTTTATCAACTATAGTATATACTCATTCATGGTGCCAAGTGATGCCATCGTTTATAATCAGTGATGTACTTAAGCAGGGTCGGACTGGGCCAGCGGGACACCAGGAAAAAACTCAGATCCAGACCTGAACCCCAGCCGGTGCTCCCCCCGGTCGCTGATCTCCTTCTCCCGACACGCTGCAGGTAGGTTTTTAATTTACAAGCACTCAGGGAAGGGTGAGTGCCGGTAGCCCTTGTAGTGGGGTGTGGGGCACGGCAGGGGCCCTTGTAGTGGGGTGTGGGGGGACCCACTTACCAGCCATGACCCTGTACTTAAGGTATGAAGATCCAATTTTTTTGGGAAAACCTCAGGTCACAAGCATTCTGGATAACAGGTCCCATACCTATCTAAGGCGAGTGGCAGCAGTCCCTGTAGGTAGGTGTGGGACCCCTTGGGGGTGCATGGGCCCCTGGGGTGGCAGCCTCTGTGGGTCCTTCACCCACCAGCCAGCATACCTCTCAACATTTTGTAAATAAAAAGAGGGACAAAAAAGTTGCCGCTCGTAGCACACCCATTTTTGTGGCCACATCCCCTAATTACCATGTTCTTTTCATAAAATTTGGCAGGTTATAAAAGTTTCAACACATTTCTGTGTTTTTTTTCCAGTTATTACAGTTTTGTTAATCAAGGTGAATTGCCCTCTAAGCTCTGAGTCTAACTTCTCCCAAGGGACCTGTTATCTTATATTCTTACAATTACTTATTTGCTTATCTCAAAATTGTTACAAAAGTATCTTATATGTTGCTGTGGCTGTTCTGGGCTCTTTGCCAAAAGCCAATTAAGTTAGAAACATTGTTTCTTTTTCTGGCTGTTCAGTGCAGAGAAAAACTGGACTTTCCAGTACAAATGTGGGACTGTCCCTTTAAAAATGGGACAGTTGGGAGGTATGAGCCAGACCCTGTACTTAAGGAGTACATGAAGATCCAATTTTTTCTGGAAAACCTCAGGTCCCAAGCATTCTGGATAACAGGTTCCATACCTATATAAGGCAAATGGCAGCAGCCCCTGTAGGTGGGTGTGGGGGGTGCATGGGCCCCTGGGGTGTCAGCCCCTCTGGGTCCTTCACACACCAGCCAGAGCCTGTACTTAAGGTATGAAGATGCAATTTTTTTCTGGAAAACATCAGGTCCCAAGCATTCTGGATAGCAGGTCCCATGACTGTATAAGTATATTAGAAGTCACCTTGGGGTTCCATGGCCTTCCACCTCATCCCTTTATGTAATCATTGAACTCCTCATTGACTATGACTATATTTTATAGCAGGAGGTACACCATAGGGCAGATTTATCAAAGGTCGAAGTGAATTTTCAAATTGAAAAACTTCTAATTTCAAAGTAATTTTTGGGTACTTCGACCATCAAATTCGACTTCGATTCGAATTGAAAAACCTTAGAAAATTCGACCACTCAAATCAAAGTACTGTCTCTTTAAAAAACGTCGACTTTGACCCTTCGCCACCTAAAACCTGCCGAATTGCTGTTTAGCCTATGGGGGACCTCTTGAACCTGAGGCTTTTGGGCAAGTTTTGAGAAGTCAAACTTTTTTTTTTAAAAAAAATCCTTCGAATTGTTTGATTCAAAGGTTTAAATCGGTCGATCGCACGATTTTACTACGATCGTATTTCGATCGAATACGGCCGTTTTCGATGGAAAAATTACTTTGACTATCGAAGTACTCAAATTCGATGGTCCAATCTCGAAAAATTCGATCCTTGATAAATCTGCCCCCATGTGTCCAGGCTAAAACTTAATTCAGTGACTCTAATCCATAAAATAATGACGGAATCCCTTTAATTATAATGATAAATGAATCTTTTTATTGTATTCCATCAACACACCTGGCTTTGTTTCCAGAGGCTTTAATCACTGATACAGATGAATAAAATACGCACACAGTTAAAGTGCAGTTTGAGCTCCTGGCAATGCAGCAGGAGGACACACAAAACACAAAGGGAATTAGCACTCTATCTGCAGGCACATTTGGAGCCCTTTAATTACGCATTTATTAGAAAAATCATCTCTGTCTCATGATTGGCTTTGAGAATTTCTCATGCAGCTCACACATCACAGGGATGTTATAACATGAGATATTTATACTATAATGCACTGACTGGCAACTCTCCAGCCACGGTTATTACACTACGGGTATGGGACCTGTTATCCAGAATGCTCGGGACCTGTGGTTTTCCGGATAACAGATCTTTTCATAATTTGGATCTTCATACTTTAAGTCTACTAGAAAATCATGTAAACATTAAATAAACCCAATAGGCTGGTTTTGCTTCTAATAAGGATTAATTATATTTTAGTTGGGATCAAGTTCAAGCTACTGTTTTATTATCAATTTTTAAATATTTGTATTATTTGGATAAAATGGAGTCTATGGCAGATGGACTTTTTGTAATAAGGAGCTATCTGGATAACAGGTTTCCAGATAACAGATCCTATACCTGTACAACTTAATGCAGTACCTGAGAGATTCAAGCTTGTGGTGGAATGCTGGGACTGCCAGAGCTACCATTAGAAACCCAAGTTCTCTTCTTGGGCCCCTTGTTATGGATCTCCAGGTCATGGAACTCCATTAGAAACCCAAGTTCTCTTCTGGGGCCCCTTGTTATGGAACTCCAGGTCATGGAACTCCATTAGAAACCCAAGTTCTCTTCTTGGGCCCCTTGTTATGGAACTCCAGGTCATGGAACTCCATTAGAAACCCAAGTTCTCTTCTGGGGCCCCTTGTTATGGATCTCCACCAGGTCATGGAACTCCATTAGAAACCCAAGTTCTCTTCTGGGGCCCCTTGTTACATTTTTTAATGCAACCTACATTCTTTAACTATTGGCTCTGACAATGACTGGATCACGTGCAGTTGTACCACCTGTACCCACTCCCTGGTTTGCCTCTATGTAGGTCCAAGAGTTTCCCTTGCCTGCTGCAATGTCATCAGCTTCTTTGTTCTATTAACTGTATACAGGTATGGGACCTGTTATAAAAAATGTTCGGTACTTGAGGTTTTACAGATAACAGATCTTTCCAAAGTTTGGATCTTCATACCCTAAATCTACTAGAAAATCATGTGAACATTAAGGGGCAGATTTATCAAAGGTCGAAGTGAAAATTTGAATTCAAAAAATTAAAATTATCAAGCTATTTTTTGTGTACTTTTCAAAAAAATTGAAAATTCGAATATCGAAATTTATCATGTACTGTCTCTTTAAAAATTTGACTTCGATCATTCACCATCTAAAACCTGCAGAATTGCTGTTTTAGCCTATGGGGGACCTCCTAGAACCTATTTGGAGTCAATTGGTGGACTTTGAAAAATCAAAGTTTTATTTTAAAAAAAAAACTTTGAGTCGTACGATCCGAATGCAAAATTACTTCAATTCATACGTTTCGAATTTGCCCGAATTCGAACGAATACGGACTATTCACCAGCAAAAAAAAAAACTTTGATTTTTTTAATACATTTCGGTTGGCCAAATTTAGACATTTTTTTATACAGGTCATGGAACTCCGAGGTAACTTCTAATATCCTCATATTTTACAACTGGGGTACTTTATTTATTATAATACACAAATTTCAATGAGTCATGTGACAGAAATGACATCAGAACTCACCGTTTATAACTGATGACATCAGAACTCACCGTTTATAAGGATATAATTTACAGGATATTCATGGCTTTTGTGTATTATAATAAGATATTCATGGCTTTGTGTATTATATAGTGGATAATGTGCCCCCTACTGTAATTTATAAAGATATTACAAGTCACCGAGGAGTTATGTAACCATATAACCATTTATACAGGTCACATAACTCCGAGGTGACTTCTGATATCTTTATAAATTTCTAGTAGGGGGTACATTATGCATTATAATCTACATTTTGTGGGGGGTTCGGAGTCGAAACTTTGGTCGCCGGTGTCCGTTTTGGGCACACTGGCGTCCATTTCGGACTCACGGCGTCAAATTCCGACACAATGCGTCAAAATTCGGCGGCCCCTGTTGTAAACGGCGTGAATAAATATAAGAATAAAGGATATTAAAAGTTAAATATAAGGATATTAAAAGTTACCGAGGAGTTTCATGACTATATAAAAACACGAGGCCGAAGGCCGAGTGTTTTTATACAGGTCATGGAACTCAGAGGTAACTTCTAATATCCTCATATTTTACAACTGGTGGTACTTTATTTATTATAATAAACAAATTTCAGTGAGTCGTGACAGAAATGACATCAGAACTCACCGTTTATAACTGATGACATCAGAACTCACCGTTTATAAGGATATAATTTACAAGATCTTCATTACTTTTGTGTATTATAAGTAAATAATTCTAATTTTTAAAAATGATTTCCTTTTTCGGTGTAATAATAAAACAGTAGCTTGTTCTTGATCCCCAGGTCCTGAGCGTTTTGGATAACAGGTTCCATACCTGTAAAGGCATAAATATACAAACAAATTAATAATGAAGAATATTTGTTTAACAGATTTATTAAACATCCACTATTGTTCAATTGTAAATGGTCATCAGTTTTCTGGCCCAGTGGCCCCTCTGATACAGGGGCCCCATGGTGTATGTCTTGCCCTTGGCTTTTTGAGTTGTCTCAGTGGTAGAACGGGCTGCTTCCATAACAGAGGACGTAATTATAAGCAGAAAAATGATGGATTAGCGTAGAAGATTATATCTCCCAGCACAGAGATCAAAGGGCCCATTCAGTAGAGCTATGAACGCCTGATAGAACATTTGTATACTGAATGAACTTCAACAAACACACACATGGGTTTTTGTAGCCGTCACAATGAGTTGCAAATCTGTGCAGCATGGTCACGCGTAGAGTTCTTGGAGTCAGGCTGGCCAGCATCCTCCTGTTCTGTCTTTAGGGTAAGTTTTAAGTGCGTGATCAAGGAGAATGGTATTTGGACATATTTTGGAGGTCTCATGATGCTCCTCTTGACAGTCAGAAGGAGAGAAGGAGGAGGAGAAAAAAAAGCCATTGATCAGAAACGTGGAAAAATACTTTAATTTTATATGGCTAGATTTTCCTTCGCCCTACACCTTTCAATGTTTAAAGAAGTAAAGCTCAAAAAGTAGGCTAGAAATTCATTCTGTACCAGCCCAAAGCAACCACAGCCCTAGCGGTAAAGATCTGTGTCTCCAAAGATGCCCCAGTAGCTCCCCATCTTCTTTTCTGCTGATTCACTGCACATGCTCTGTGCTGCTGTCACTTACTGAGCTTAGGGACCCACTCACAATATACAGTACACATAGAATAGAAATGTTACAATATAAGGCTGATTAGTAATTAATACAGATCATTACTACATGGCAGCACAGAAACCAGTGCAATTAGCATCAGAATTTAATAATCAGCCCTGTAGCATCATCTTATATTACAGACCAACCTCATTTTCTGCTCAATAATTTGTGATAACAGCTGCAATCCCACAGTTACAATCCCTTCCCAGAGACTATTATCCACTGTTACTATAGACACCATCTCTCCCTACTATACCTGATATCCCACAGTCACACTCCCTTCCCAGAGACTATTATCCACTGTTACTATAGGCACCATCTCTCCCTACTATACCTGCTATCCCACAGTCACACTCCCTTCCTAGAGACTATTATCCACTGTTACTATAGGCACCATCTCTTCCTACTATACCTGTTATCCCACAGTCACACTCCCTTCCCAGAGACTATTATCCCACTGTTACTATACTGTAGGTACTACTACCATCTCTCCCTACTATACCTGCTATCCCACAGTCACACTCCCTTCCCAGAGACTATTATCCACTGTTACTATAGGCACCATCTCTCCCTACTATACCTGCTATCCCACAGTCACACTCCCTTCCCAGAGACTATTATCCACTGTTACTATAGGCACCATCTCTCCCTACTATACCTGCTATCCCACAGTCACACTCCCTTCCCAGAGACTATTATCCCACTGTTACTATAGGCACCATCTCTCCCTACTATACCTGCTATCCCACAGTCACACTCCCTTCCCAGAGACTATTATCCACTGTTACTATAGGCACCATCTCTCCCTACTATACCTGCTATCCCACAGTCACACTCCCTTCCCAGAGACTATTATCCACTGTTACTATAGGCACCATCTCTCCCTACTATACCTGCTATCCCACAGTCACACTCCCTTCCCAGAGACTATTATCCCACTGTTACTATAGGCACCATCTCTCCCTACTATACCTGCTATCCCACAGTCCCTTCCCAGATGCAATAATTATCCACATTGCTACTGTAGGTGCATTATTAGATAAGTTAAAGTTGGGTGATAATGTGGCATAGTATAAACTCCACAGGCTTTCATAAGTACAAGTTGGTATGAATTCCTGCTTTGTAGCTCAAGTGAGTATAAAAAAAATCTCTCCTATAGAATAAAATAAAAACCGTGTCCCCTAGTGGCTAAATTATAGCACAATGTGTCAGGATGACATCTTATCTCTCTCACATAATCACTCAACTAATAAATTAAAAGAACTTAATTCACTTAACCGGAATAGCCAAGCAACATATTTTCCCAAAATCTAAAATTGATCAGTCTAATGCTTTTTTAATACACCCGTTATGTTCCCTTCGCTCATACAATGTATTTACATTTATTACACTGCTTGTGTTTTGGTATCAAGGATTTCTGGAATCTGAGGCATGAAAAACTTTGTAAAAGGAGCAAAGTGGCTGCCAGAAAGTTAAATCGTTTAATCCGGGGCTCTCACATGATTTTGTAATTGTCCCCCCCCCTCCTCTAACTTGTGATCTGTCAGTAATGAAAGGATTGGTGTCTGGCTCCTTACAAAACCCTGTGTTGATCTTACAGTTCCTTCTACAAGTGGCAGAAGATCAATCAAGTACTGCAGGGAATTTCTCCAGCCAAAATGACTCTCTCCAAAGAAGTGGAGTATCAGACTCCACAGAAACAAGTTTCCAGCACCGGTTTGTACCCCAGTACCAAAGATGTGGAATTCAGTGCTAGTTTGGAACAGATGAATGGGGAAATTTTCCAGTCAGTGGAGCCTCCCAGAAGATCTACGGGCAGGTTGATTATGCACAGCATGGCTATGTTTGGAAGGGAATTTTGCTACGCCGTGGAGGCAGCCTATGTAACCCCTGTGTTGCTCAGTGTGGGTTTGCCCAAGAGTTTGTACAGTCTCGTCTGGCTCATCAGCCCCATCTTGGGTTTCATTCTCCAGCCAGTTGTTGGATCTGCCAGTGATCATTGTCGGTCTCGATGGGGGAGAAGGAGGCCTTATATCTTATGTTTGGGGATCATCATGGTGCTGGGCATGACCCTCTACCTCAATGGAGACACTGCAGTAACTGGTATGGAATATCTGGGGGTAGGGAGGGTGTTCTCTATTCAAGGGTCAGTTTTACTCATCAACAATCAATGAGAATGTTGTTGTTTAATCCCCGTCTGATCTAGTTCATTTTTGATTGGTTGCTAGAGTAAACCCATTAACACCACGTTGCCCCAACTACGGCTTCTTGTTTCCTTTTCTAACTAAAAGTCAGGCAATAAACCCCTTTCTGGCAAAGTAATAACAAGTGCAAAGTTTGCTCCAAGTCTATATTACCCCACTTTCTTTTTGTTGAACTCTGATAATGTGCAAGTAATGCTGATTTACAGCTTTAAAACTGGACACACATAAAGGCTAATTAGCAGCTCATTTAGATGCACAATGCTTGGGTTTGATGCAGTTTAATTGCTAATTCATATTGCAGACTTTATGCATGACTGGTTTTAAAGGCAACTAATCGTTGGCTTGATTTCATGTCTTGGCATGGAATGGGTTTATAAAATTTAAATGATGGCCCCATTCAACCCCCCAAAAATATTTATATCCACCAAAAACAATAGTGATTGTGTGGAAAACACAAATTGAAAATGAGAGACAATTTGACTTGGTAGCAGGCACAGAGCAGAGGGTTGTACCAGCTACTACAGAAAATGTGAGTATAAAGGGGAGACTAATCATATACAGTACCTAGTGACTCTCTTGCCAAAAATACTACAGGTATGGGATCTGTTATTCAGAAACCGATTATCCATAAAGTTCCAAATTGCAGCATTTACATTCCCTATAGAGGACTATTATAACTAGTGATGGGCGAATCTGTGGCGTTTTATAACAATTCTCTATGTTTTTCTCTATAATAATAAGACATTACTTATACTTTGGTACCTTGGTAAGTATGATGCATACATCCACACAGTTCTACATAGTTCTACATAGTTAACTCAGTCCCTTTAAATTGCAACATGCTGCAGCTCTGTACACCTGACATGCATTCAGATTATGTCAAAATAGATAAATGCAGGCTGAACTACAAAACAAAACACTCGTGTTTAGTAGTAAACTACCAAACAACCAGGATTTGGATTTCATTATTCTAAATGCAGTAGACCAATCAGCATTAAGTTCACAGTCGGCACAGGTTTCATAGTAACTAGTAAAAGGGAGAGGGGCAATAGTGAAGCAAATGGAAAGGCCACTGGAGCACTTGAAAAATCTGGGAATCTTATACACTCACAACACCCCATTACTGCTTCTTAGGGTCTAAAGAGAAAATGTAGCCACAGGCCCGGATTTCTGGCTTGGGCGCCCCTGGATCCTAACGCACCCCCCCCCCCGCGCATTCCTCAGGAATTTCACGTCCCCAGGGCTCCTTGGATTACGGCTGGGCTGCATGCAGCCCCTAAAATGTTGCTTCCCTCTGCACTAATCTGGGTCTGTGTAGCCCCACCCCCAAAAAAATCCTGGAAAATAAAAACTACCCGGTGTGCAGAGCACAGAGCAGTTAACTCCTGTATCAGGTTTGGTGAAACATGCAAAAAAGCCACAGCTTATATTTAAAGGAGAATGAAAGGCTTGGTGCATTTGGGGGTGCCAAATGTTAGGTACCCCCAAGTGATTGTATTTACTTACCTGAAACCCCGGGCGGGTGCTCCTATCAGTAGAAAACTGCACCAAAAGAGGATCGCTCCGTGATGCTCACTGGTATAATACCGGGCCAGTGCAGTTTTCTGCTGATAGGAGCACCAGCCCAGGGTTTTAGGTAAGTCAATACAATAACTTGGGGGTGCTTAATATTTGGCACCCCCAAGTGCAGAATGCCTTTCCTTCTCCTTTAAAGGGCACAGGCACATTAGAACCAAGTAGGTCCACCCTGTATAAACCACTGTCCAGCAACACCCACCATTTCTGGATCAGCAATGCCGGCTGAGCTACCTGAACTGTAACATCTCCAGATCATGGGAAATGTCTATTAAAAAATCAGTTTTCAACCAGTGCTGCCAACCAACTTGCATTTATTGGCCCTAATTCACACCCCTCATTTCTCAAAGAGCAGGTAACCTTACAAGGGGATTGTAGTCCATGTGGTTTGCCCTAAATAACACAATGAAAATGAATTGATTACCCTGGTTTGTATCCCACATGCTAAACCATAGGAAACATAACTTAATGCACCTGCCCAGTTCTTGTTTGTACCGGGGGAAAAAAAATATTAGGCTGAGCAAGCAGTCCAAAAATAATTTACTGTATATCTAAAAAAAAAAAGGCATTTAAAAAAAAAAGCAATTATTAAACATCTAATATAGTTTGGGTGCATGTTTTTAGTTCAATGGCAGTTCCCCTTTAAAAGTATTGTTCACGTTTAAATTAACTTTTAATAAGATGTAGAGAGTGATAGTCTGAGTCAAATTGCAATTGGTCTTCATTGTTTAATATTTGTGTGGTTTTTGAGTTATTTTGCTTTTTATTCAGCAGCTCTCTAGTTTGCAATTTCAGCAATCTGATTGCTAGGGTCCAAATTACCCTAGGAAACCATGCACTGATTTGAATAAAAGACTGAAATATAAATAGGAGAGGCCTGAATAGAAAGATGCGTAATAAAAAAGTAACAATACATTTGTAGCCTTACAGAGCATTTGTTTTTTAGATGGGGTCAGTGACCCCCATTTGAAAGCTGGAAAGAGTCAGAAGAAAAAGGCAAATAACTATAAAATCTATTACTAGGAATAGGACATTGTGTAACATACTAAAAGTTCACTTAAGGCACATGTGATCCAGATCCCTGTGCTTTTGGGAGCTCACTGTCACTAGACTTTTTGCTAGAACTTGGAGCTTTACAGTTCTACTTTTCATTGTACCTACAGGCCCAGTCACTCCTTCTTAAAGGCACAGTGAGCAATCCCATATTCCATTTGTTGCCTACAGGGGATGCTTGACAGAAATGGCTAAAAAGCTGAAAAAATGCAAATTAGTGATTATGAACATAGGTTCTAAAGTGCACACGTGTGGTTGTCAATGGCTTTTTACTTTTCCAATATGTAGTAGGTTTCTTCTGGCAACTGTGTAAATGAGCCTTTATATGTCTTTTCTGCCTAACTCCATCCTGCTGTTTTAATACCTCTCTGGTTGCTAATGTCTGTGATCCTAGTGATGATAAACTAATCTATATGATTATTTAATATATTGTTTTTCCATAATCCAGTATATTGCCCTTGTTTTGCTCACTGCAGCCTTTCAGTAAACCATGCAAATCTGGTTGTTCTTTAATTTCGATGTTATCATTAAAATGCTGAGATTAAAAATTAAAGTGAGCATCTGCATACATCACTACTTCTCCTTTAGGGCAGAGACACACGAGGAGATTTGGGGAGATTTAGTCACCCGGTGACAAATCGCCTCTTCTTCGGGCGACTAATCTCCCCCAACTGCCTTCCCGCCAGCTAGAGTCTAAATCAGCGGGATGGCACTCCGAGCACTTCGTTTTGCCTCACGAGGAAAATTCGGGCAATTCGGCCGCAGATTTCGATTCTAGCCAGTTCGGGGAGATTAGTCACCCGAAGAATAGGTGATTTGTCGCCGGGTGACTAAATCTCCCCAAATCTCCACGTGTGTCTCTGCCCTAAAGGAGTGCATGGGCAATTAAGAATCCTTGGTTATTTATTTACAGCCATTTGTTGCCCGCAGTCAAGTCAAGAGCTGGTCAGACAAATCACAAGCCCCTTGTGAATCTTTTAAACCATGTGACACTCATGTGATGCCAAATTCAGCCGATTTGGGAGTCAGGGGAATATTTTTTTTCAGTAACACTAAAGCCTTGTCTTTTTTTTTTTTATTATTATTTAAATGTTTTATTGGTTTTCAGTAACAATTAGTACAGACATAAACTATCACCAATATAGACTTTGTAAAAACCCCGTTTGGTTAGGTTATGCAAGTCAGCAGTCTGATTTCTTCAAAACATCATAGTGTCATACAGCATTTGATGCCTGGTAGGAAATTGATAGACTATAATAGAATAAAATTAGGAAAATCAAATTCTTTTTTTATGCTGCAATGTTTGTAGTAGTCTTGAAGTAGCCTTTAAAGTAATTTTGGTGTGTTGTAGAGAGTGATATTCTGAGACAATTTGTAATTGGGTTTCATTTTTTATTTGTGGTTTCTGAGTTATTTAGCTTTGTATTCAACATCTCTCTAGTTTGTCATTTCAGCAGTCTGGTTGCTAGGGTCTAAATTACCCTAGCAACCATACATTGATTTGAATAAGAGACTGGAATATGAATAAGAGAGGCCTGAATAAAAAGATCATTAGTAAAAAGTAGCAATAACTATAAATGTGTAGCCTTACAGAGCGTTTGTTTTTAGATGGAAAGAGTCAGAAGAAAAAGGCAAATAAATTAGAAACTATAAAAAAGAAAAAATGAAGGCCAATTGCAACGTTGCTTAAAATTAGCCATTCTATAACATACTGAAAGTTAACTTAAAGGTGAAACACCCCTTTAAAGGGGTGGCTCCCTTTTAAGTTAAATTTCATTATGGCCAAATTATTAAATTAAAATTATTAATTGGTCCTCATTGTTTTTTAATTATTTGCCTTCCTCTTCTGACTCTTTCCAACTGTCAAATGGAGGTCACTGACCCTATCTAAAAAAACGAATGCTCTTTAAGGCTACACTTTTATTGTTATTGCTACTTTGTATTACTCCTCTTTCTATTCATAACTCTCCTATTCATATTCCAGTCTCTTATTCAAAACAATGTATGGTTGCTAGAGGAATTCAGACCCTAGCAACCAGATTGCTGAAAATGAAAACTGGAGAGCTGCTGAATAAGAAGCAAAATAACTCAAAAACCACAAATGATAATCAGAATATCACTCTCTACATCACACACACATGAATACTAATAGTTAAATTAAAGGTGTATAACCCCCTTAAAGTCACAGTGTTCCACATTAAAGAAAGATCCCTTATCTGGAAAACTGCAGGTCCCAAGTATTTCAGATAACAGATGTAATTTTTTTTTTTTTTACCTTATTTAACCTTAAATGGAAAAGAGTATTATTTATAAACATCTCTTGGCATTTAAGGGGTTAACGATGGGGTTTATAAACCTTTTCTCTGTTCTCTTTCAGCCGTTCTCGGGACCAGTGCAGAAAAAACGACCTGGGCGATAGTGATTACTATGCTGGGAGTTGTCGCCTTTGATTTTGCTGCGGATTTTATCGACGGGCCAATCAAGGCGTATTTGTTCGATGTGTGCTCACACCATGATAAGGAAAGGGGGCTTCATTATCATGCGCTCTTCACTGGTAAGTGCTCCCCTCTAATGCCTTCCCATTCCCAGTGCTGGATTCCTAATCATTTCATCTTCAGCCGGAATCATGTGCCTGAATCACAAGCCCCTGCTCGGTATAGCAACGCTGCCACTCATGAGCCAGTGAGTCTGACACAAGTAATAACCACATGCTTTGAAGACGAGTTGAAATGCTGCACCTACTTGAACACACAGCTCTTTGATGTGTTTTATATTTAATAGGATATTTTCCATTTCCCAAAGCTTCAATTTCATTCCCATCTGTTGTAGCCTCTAGCTGCTCTATGTCAAAAGCCGTACATAGCGAATCCTAAGGCCACACATTGGTCATAGATTGACTCAGAGAGGTGATACAGCAAGTGGGTGTAAGGTACAAACCTTAAAGCTGGCCATAGATGCAAAGATTTGATTGTACGGATCTTCGATTTGTACGATTTCCGGGCCGTGTGTGTCCCGACATTTTTCATGCCATGGCAATCGGTCGTTCAGACGATTGGACAGGTTAGAAAATTTCTGTCGGCTACCGATAATATCTCTGCATGTATTGCCGATCTGACGATATCAGTAGGAGACTGTCACCAGCTTTTATCGGACATAACTTTCATACGATTGCTGTCAGGGGCAGAACATCGGCTGATCTGTTCTTTTACTACTTTATTTGATCTGAATGGTTAGTGGCAGGTCGGGAGATGGCACCGAACTCCGATATGAAGGTAAATCTGCACGTCTATGGCCAGCTTTAGGCACCAAGCTTGCTTTTGAGCTGTTAATGGCCAGATATTAAATATATTGTGCTTTTAAGTAATCTTTACTCTTTACATGACATAGTACATGCATTGTGCTCCACCCTGGGCAGCCCTCCAGCTGCTGGTTTTCTGGAAGGGCAGGAATACTGTTTGCTTTGACTTTATACAATCTGGGTGGTCCCTGGGGATGGATATGGATAAAAGTCCATGATTTTGTGTAACGACTATATACAGAGCATAGTTGGCCAAAGGGACATAAATGAGTGATTTGCATGTCTCTGCCCATGATGCCTTATGGGAGAATCAAAACTCTTATTTTGGAATCTAGGCAGTGCTGTGTGTATGGCATGAGACAAGTAAATACCTTCTGATTACAGAAGACTTCACTTTGCATGCAAATTGCTAGTGAAGGGCTTTTTGGCTCCTTTTAGCCCTACTCACCCAGAGCAGGGATTTGCAATCTTCACCACTCCAGACCCACAGTTCACACTCTAAAATTCACACTCTTGTCCAAAGACATTTTGCAGGGGCCCCATACTTTCACCACTGATAGAATCACTCAATTTTTTCCCTGGTCTGGTGATGCCAGTGGCAGGCCAACTTTCATTGCATGCGTGTGCCGACGAGCACCAGTGGGGAGACCCCAAGGGTCCAGGGAACTATTGAAACTGCCAGGGCCTGAACTAGGGGAGCGCAGGCAGAAGAAGTACGTGCCCAGCACCCCGGGCACTATTGTGCCCTAGGAGCATGCCTCTTCTGCCTACCACTTGTTCCGGCCCTGGGTGATGCTCTTTGGAAAAAAGTGCACTGGCCTGGGGTTTTGTCTATTGCACTGCTGCACAACCTTTGTACCCTTCTTACCCAGGTAACGATGCACCTTAGTTAGAATTGTGCATGTGCACATGTGCATGTCTACAAGTCTAAAGGCTCAAAGTAACCCTAGGAATAGGGTTGCCACCTTTTCTGCAATAAAATACCGGCCTTTCTTTATATTTATCTTTTTTCCCTATTAATAACATTGGGATCAGCCATCATTTTTACCGGCCAGGCCAGTAAAATACCGGCCAGGTGGCAACCCGAGCTAGGAATTGTACCTTCCCAGGGCAAAAAGTTAGAGATTTAATGCACTTGAGGTTAGTGATTTAATACACCTAGGGGTGCATGGCAATATTTGTACAAGATGACTTGAGATCAAAAACACTTTACATGACTCATATGCGAATATAGGTGCTAAATTGTACAGTTGCCAATAGCAAGCATTCATGTTGTAACGCTTTTCTGGCCTAATCTGCCAATTAGGAGTTAAGGGTGACCAGCTAGATAGTGAGCATGGGTTACAATGCGAATCTTCACCCAGGGCAGAGCCTTCGCCAAATGGAAGCTTCCCCTTTAAACTATAGTTGAACTACAACTCACAGGCATTTAAGTGCAAATAGAAGAATGGACGCCAGGAGGTTCTTTTAAAAGGGTTAAACAGGAGCAGATTTATTATGCCAGAGGCAAATGACCACAGGTTTACTTACAACAGTTCTGAGGACACAGCAGATGGAATCACTTTGGACAGTAAAGGTTCACAGTCAAACAGATGCGACTCCCAAAAGATATTGCAGATAGGTGTATGTCAACTCCCAGTTCAACCGACGTTGCACAGTGAGGGGATCGGGATCAATCAGGTAGGGGTCAGGTAGTCCTTTGCTCACCTACTGCCCTAACAACTGAGTTCCCTGCTCTAAAGGCAAACAGGCCTTGTGGGAAGCTACTCCCTACTACAAATCCTCGTTGGAGCGACAGCTGCTCTTTCTGCTACACCTCTCTGTCTTTCTCTCCTAGAGAGAACTATAACAGTATCTTACTATTTTAGCTGGTCCTCGTTCACGGGGTTACCTGGTCCCCGACTTAGCACTAAAGGTGTCAGGTCCCTTTAGGGTAAAGGCTTTACTGGGGCCTATGGTGATCCCAGGCTCAATGGAGATTCACCTAGCAGCAGCACCAGGAGCCAAAGAGGAAGAGGACACTCCCTACACACACTATATAGCAGTGTGGCAGGGGAGTGTCATTACACTCTTTGTCCAATAGGTGTGGGTGTTACACTTTGCCAGTTACAAGGGCTTGGCCCAATAACAAGGGAAAAGAGAACTACATACAAAAGGTAGGGGATTAACTCTATAGGGATAGGATATCCTATAGGTCCCTACATACACCCGGGGGAAAAATCCATTTCGTCCCGACAATGGTGAAACGATATAGACACAATAGTAACAAAGTGAATATATAAGTGCAAACCAACAATACCATTGAACATCACTCTTCTGGTATCCTCTCCTGAGGAATACCTGGTAACAATGGGTACTGTGGAGAAAAGAACAGTAAAGAGCAAAAGTGCAATACTGTATTGGATAAGTTTCAGTGCAAATAACTTCAGTTGCATAACTTTATTACATTCATGAGATCCTTAAAGAAACACTCAGGCACTTAACTTACGACACTTGAACCATCCATAGTGTATCAGGAGGTCCAGGCACAGGCTTGGCTGAAAAGAAAAATTAGCATAGATTTCTTTTCACACATGAACACTCATTTTTATTGCAGTTGAGTTACATGACCCCACCATAACCAAAAGCTTTATTCATATCACACCCCCCCCCCTACCCAAGTGTACAAAGTCACTGAGAGCCACTTGGGGAGTAGTAAGGTGAAGAATAAAGGTGCTACTCAGCGAGTAGTTAGAGGTAGAAGAGTTTTTGGTGGGGGCTCAGCAGTCTTTGTCTCATGAACCCAACTATGTACAAGTTCCAGACAATGTTCAGAAGTCCAGAAATGGAACAATGAGTGAACAAAACAATGAAGAAGGCCCAAAACTTGGGGCATCAATCTTGAAGAACATCAGGAAATGAAGAAGGCCCAAAACTTGGGGCAATCAAACGACGTCCTCAAGGGTAAACAAATCATCTCTAAGAGGAATTCTCACTCTTAGAGGCATACTGAAAAGTTACAACACACAGGGTCCAGCCGGATCCACTGTGGACAGCTTAAGAAATCATCCCATACTTTTCCAGGGTATGTTCATAGGATAGATAGTAAGAAGGGTGAGGCTTATCTACCTTCCCTCCATTAGGCAGAGTGGTTGACAAGCTGAAGAAGCGGTCCTCTTGAAACTTCCCACAACTTTTAACATGGTGTTTTAGGATGGTACGCCCATACCACCATTCGCTGAGGGTGTCACAGAGGAAGACCATGTCACGCTGCCGCTTCTGTGGATCGCTTTGAAACAATCCCTTGGGTCCCACATCTGTTTTCCTTAGAAGTTCTCCATAAAGCCATTCTTCCAAATTCTTCTCTACTTCGTCATAAACCCACTCAGGTGCATAGGGCATTGGATATCCCCAACGGTCACGCACACGGGCATTGATGATGCGTTGCACCCGTGAAACTGTGCGTGCCTTCTTGGGGTCGGCCCTTCCCTGAGCGACCCAGAAACCTTGTGCCTCTGGAGAAAGCAAGGGTGTTGACAAGCAGGCAACAGGCTGCTGAGAACTGGAATGCTCTGATGGAACCACTGTGGATGAAGCCTCATCCTTTGGTGCAGTGGTTGGCTTTGGAGTAGCAGACCTAGGCATGGCAGGCTTGGGTGTGGCCGGCCTAGGAGTGATAGGCCTAGGTACAATATCAGGGTTCCTGCGCATAGTACTCCCCCTCCCTCTGGGTGGAACACGTGTTTCCCCACTCTTTGGGGCTGCATCCCCACTAGCGCCTACTCCAGGTGAAATAGACAAAGCTTTTATAGGAACGATCAGGCTTTGCTTGCTGGGTGGGCACCCTGAGGAGAAGTGAAGAGGATATGCGGGAACAGGTGCAGGAGCAGAGTCTCCTGACACTGAAGACAGTCCATCTGTGTCTGTAGCGATGGATTTTGTCTTTATGCCCTTTTTAGGATCAGCATAAAGTACATAGGGACCTAACCAGCACTCGTGAAAACAATGGGGGCACGATGAGTGGAAATTACAGGTCTCTGTGGATAGCTCACGGGTACAGTGCCCGCAATAGGGAACAACTATCCGGTTATAGTGGACATTTAGTTTTTCTCCATATGTCCCGGCCCAAATATATCTAAGGCCAAAGTCTACTTCTTCTATGTCCTCATCCGAGAACAGCGGAGCCCCAGATAGGTTTTCCTCCGCATCCGCCCAACCTTCCCAAGAATGGTCAGCCATAATAATAGGGAAAAGTGTTTACCGGTATGAAGAAATGTAGACAGTCCTCCACTATGCCCGCAGCCGCAGGGCAGTCAGTAGTGAAGTCCGGAAGGTCTGCACGTGGATGGGCCACAGCCGTGGTCCGTGATGGTGCAGCACCTTGAACAGGAGCGATGTAGAAATCCTCCGGTTTGCTGAAATGAGAAAACGGTAACAAGCAGGTACCGCTTGGAGTGAAGAGTGGAAGTGCGGGGGAAACTTCGAGGCAGCCGCCGGAAGTCCACAGGCACAAACAGGTGGAGTAGTGAAGCACACGTCCTCTCTCTGCAAAGTCTCTTCACAAAATGGCGGCGGGACGTGACGTCAAGGACCGCCTTACTCCCAAAGCGCGCCAACAGTTACTGCGCGGGAAAAAGATTGGCGCCAGCGAAATCTCGCGCTCGCGAGACTTGAGCTATGGCGCAGGCTCGTGTATCGGGAATAGAACCTCCAAGCCCGAACCCACGGCCCTGAGATACTAGGGGAAAAATACCTAGCAAATTTAGTAGAAAAAGATGTGCAGGCAGCCTTTTGCCAATCAGGTCCGCCGCCTGTCACGAAAATTTAAAGCGACAGTGCACAAAAACACTAAATCACAAAAATACAAAAATAGCCTGGATTTAGGGGCGGGGCCCCACGTTGGGCGCCAAAATGTAACGCTTTTCTGGCCTAATCTGCCAATTAGGAGTTAAGGGTGACCAGCTAGATAGTGAGCATGGGTTACAATGCGAATCTTCACCCAGGGCAGAGCCTTCGCCAAATGGAAGCTTCCCCTTTAAACTATAGTTGAACTACAACTCACAGGCATTTAAGTGCAAATAGAAGAATGGACGCCAGGAGGTTCTTTTAAAAGGGTTAAACAGGAGCAGATTTATTATGCCAGAGGCAAATGACCACAGGTTTACTTACAACAGTTCTGAGGACACAGCAGATGGAATCACTTTGGACAGTAAAGGTTCACAGTCAAACAGATGCGACTCCCAAAAGATATTGCAGATAGGTGTATGTCAACTCCCAGTTCAACCGACGTTGCACAGTGAGGGGATCGGGATCAATCAGGTAGGGGTCAGGTAGTCCTTTGCTCACCTACTGCCCTAACAACTGAGTTCCCTGCTCTAAAGGCAAACAGGCCTTGTGGGAAGCTACTCCCTACTACAAATCCTCGTTGGAGCGACAGCTGCTCTTTCTGCTACACCTCTCTGTCTTTCTCTCCTAGAGAGAACTATAACAGTATCTTACTATTTTAGCTGGTCCTCGTTCACGGGGTTACCTGGTCCCCGACTTAGCACTAAAGGTGTCAGGTCCCTTTAGGGTAAAGGCTTTACTGGGGCCTATGGTGATCCCAGGCTCAATGGAGATTCACCTAGCAGCAGCACCAGGAGCCAAAGAGGAAGAGGACACTCCCTACACACACTATATAGCAGTGTGGCAGGGGAGTGTCATTACACTCTTTGTCCAATAGGTGTGGGTGTTACACTTTGCCAGTTACAAGGGCTTGGCCCAATAACAAGGGAAAAGAGAACTACATACAAAAGGTAGGGGATTAACTCTATAGGGATAGGATATCCTATAGGTCCCTACAATGTCTTTATTTTTATTTTCCAACTTGAAATAGATTGTTTTAAACTAAGTGCTGCCTGCTTGCTACTGGCAGCTGCACTTGTGCAATCAGTGTCATGTCACAGCTTGTTGAGGACTCAACCATAAACAGGGTT
Organism: Xenopus laevis; assembly: GCF_017654675.1. Taxonomy (NCBI): domain Eukaryota; kingdom Metazoa; phylum Chordata; class Amphibia; order Anura; family Pipidae; genus Xenopus; species Xenopus laevis. Next base: position 216,995,360 of record NC_054371.1, read on the forward strand.
GGACTGGGCTGGTAGGACACTGGGAAAAACTTGGAAAAACTTGAAGGGCCCAGATTCGCTACCTTGCCGCTCCCTGATCTCGTTTCATGGCCCTCATCACCTCACTTCTTATAGGAAATAAGGTATGCGCAGGGCAGGGGGTTACTGAAGGGTGTTTGGGCCTGGGGTTCGGACCACTGGCAATCTGGCATGGCAATCCAGTGGTCCCGAACCCCCAGTCCGATACTGGATATTGTGATCTCTAACAAACCAGCGTAACAGTAATACTGCAAAATGCAAACATTTTCTGGCTCAACAAAGAAGCAAAGTTTCAGGAAAGTGAATTTTAGTACCTTAAATATTAACATGCCAGTGCATAGCTTAATTGTTCTCCGCTTAAAGCACAGAATAGAAATGATTCTCCTTAAAATGATATTAAATCGTTAGTCAGATGGGACATGTGCATCTTTTATTACCTATAAAATTAGAAATTAGAAATTGAATTTATCTCTTCACTTGGAAACTAGAAAGAATCCTGGACCTAATATTTCCATTTTTATGAAATACCCTTATAGCCTAAAGACCCTCGCTTGAATTGCTTCTTATGTGGATCCACTTCCCTTTCTCTAGAAATGCTGATCAGAAAAGTCTGCCCTACTACATTGGTGAGCTCCAATGATGATAAAATCAGTCTGTAGTTCGGATCGGATCAATAACTGCTCTGGTTGTGCTTTAAAAGCCAGTGGGTAAGCTTAAGTCTAAAGGGTATTCTGTGAAAATGGACATTTTTGGTGTGATATTGGGTTTCCTTCTAAGGATCCCTTTTGCTTGTATACAAAGGAGGAGAGGGCAGCCTCACTCAAAATGCATTTCTTGTTTCTTCACTCGCAAAGACTAATCCCCTAAATATTTATTGGTGGTAAAACTAAAACATGTGGGCTGAAAGTACAGTTATTGGAAAATGTTTTCAGGGGATACCAAAAAAGCAAATGTGCTTAAAGGAGAAGGAAACCTACAGAGGCATTTTATTGCCAATAGATTAGCTTCAATAGTACAAGCTAGAATTCTATATTTATTCTGTGGAATGTTTTACCATACCTGAGAAAAAAGCTCTAGAATCTCTCTGTTTAGGATAGGAGCTGCAGTATTAACATGGTGTGACATCACTTCCTGCCTGAGTCTCTCCCTGCTCTGGGCTCAGATTACAGCAGAGAAGGGAGGGTGGGGAAGAGGAGCAAACTGAGCATGCTCACGCCCAGGGCAATGAGGTTTAAGATGAAAACAGGAAGTCTGATACAGAAGCCCATGTGTACACAATAGAAGGAAAGAAATGCAGTGTTTCTTTTGACAGGGGACTCTAAGCAGCACTACTTGGGGGTTTACTGGTATATTTAGATGGACCTTTCTGATAAGGCTTACTTAGTTTTAACCTTTCCTTCTCCTTTAATCATTTTTCTCAGTATATTCAATAGAGGAGCCAGCTTTACATGATGCACCCTGTAGTAGTAGTACAGATGGCTGTGCTCAAAATATTTTTCTTGAATGTTTCAGCAAAGTCAGTGTAAACCTGGCCCCAGATCTGATGGAGAGCTTAGTTTAGTTTCAGACAGGCCATTATTTCAGATTTTCTCAGATTCCCATGTACCTAGAATGGCGCCAGTGGATTAGATGATAGTTGATGTAATTCCAATACCAATGCATGACCTCAAACTGGTAATTATGGGCCTGTCCAAGGAAACGTCTGTAAAGAGACCACCTTTAAAGGAGTTATTCACCTTTAAATTATCTTTTAGAATGATGTAGAGAGTGATATTGTGAGACTATTTGCAATTGGTTTTCATTTTTTATTATTTGTGGTTTTTGAGTTAATTAGCTTTTTATTCAGTAGCTCTCCAGTTTGCAATTTAGGTTACAATCTGGTTGCTAGGGTCCATATTACCCTAGCAACTTTGCATCAATTTGAATAACAGACTGAAATATAAATTGGGAGAGGCCTGAACTCATATTTTTAGTCAGTCTGCACAAATGAGGAACCAGCTAATGAAGGTTTCCTTTTTAATAGTCCCAATTCTAGTAATACAACTAATGATGCATGGTTCACATATGAGGAAATTCAAAAGAGACTAGAACATGTTAAGATAAACAAAGGTCCGGGGCCAGATGGTATTCATACCGGGATACTTAGTGAGCTTAGCTCTGTGATTGCTAAACCTCTTTACTCAATTTTTCAGGATTCACTGAGATCTGGCATAGTGCTGAGAGACTGGCGAATTGCTAATGTGGTGCCTCTATTCAAAGGGATCCCGTTCTCAGCCTCAAAACTATAGGCCAGTTAGTCTGACGTTAGTGGTAGGAAAGCTTTTCTAAGGGTTAATAAAGGATAAGATACTTGACTTTATAGGAAATCATAATACGAGTGTATGCCAGCATGGTTTTATGCGTAATAGATCTTGCCAGTAATAGATCTTTTGTAGATAACAAGTTGTCTAATTCTGGGCAGAGTCATTCTGTGGCTACTAAAGCAAATAAAGTTCTGTCTTGCATAAAAAGGGCATTAACTCAAGGGATGAAAACATAATTATGCCTCTTTATAGGTCCCTGGTGAGGCCTCATCTGGAGTATGGGGGCAGTTTTGGACTCCAGTCCTTAAGAGGGATATAAATGAGCTGGAGAGAGTGCAGAGACTAAGTGCAACTAAATTGGTTAGAGGGATGGAAGACTTAAAGGAAAACTATACCCCCCAAACAATGTTGGTCTCTATAAAAAGATATTGCATAAAACAGCTCATATGTGAAACCCTGCTTCATGTAAATAAACCATTTTCATAATATACTTTTCTAGTAGTATGTGCCATTGGGTAATCATATATAGAAAATTGCCATTTTAAAAAATAAGGGCTGCCCCCTGGGGTCGTAGGATTCACTGTACTCCCAAACATACCAACAAACCATACATGTTAGGTCACATGAGCCAATTAACAGACAGAGTTGTGTCTTTTGCTTCCACACTTCTTCCTGTTACAGTTAGAGCTGCAGTATTTCTGGTCAGGTGATCTCTGAGGCAGCACACAGACCATCACAAAATGGTGGCTCAAGGCAAGAGATGTAAAAGGGCAATATTTACTTAAATATATATTCCAGTTTGGTAAGATTCTTTAATATGATATGATATGAACTATCTGTTGCTTAAGTGTTCATTTTGGGGGTATAGTTTTCCTTTAAATTAGGGTAGACTGTCAAGGTTGAGGTTGTTTTCTCTGGAAAAAAGGTGCTTGCGAGGGGACATGATTAGATTTTACAAGTACATTAGAGGACATTATAGACCAATAGCAGGGGACCTTTTTACCCATAAAGTGGATCACCGTACCAGAGGCCTCCCCTTTAGACTAGAAGAAAAGAACTTTCATTTGAAGCAACGTAGGGGGTTCTTCACAGTCAGGACAGTGAGGTTGGGGAATGCACTGCCGGGTGATGTTGTGATGCTGATTCAGTTAATGACTATAAGAGGGACTTGGATGATTTTTTGGACAGACATAATATCAAAGGCTATTGTGATACTAAACTCTATAGTTAGTATAGGTATGGGTATATAGAATTGAATTAAAAGTAGGGAGGGGTGTGTAAATGGATGCTGGGTTTTCATTTGGAGGGGTTGAACTTGAACTTTTTTTCAACCCAGTTTAACTATGTAACTATGAATAGAAAGATTAATAATAAAAAGCAGCAATAACAATACATTTGTAGCTTACAGAGTATTTGTTTTTTGGATGGGGTCAGTGACCCCCATTTAAAAGCTGGAAAGAGACAGAAGAAGAAAGCAAATCATTTAAAAACTATAAAAAATAAATAATGTAGACCAATCAGAAGTTTTTTTTTTTTTTTAGAATGGGTCATTCTAAATCATACTAAAAGTTAACATAAAGGTGAATTACCCCTTTAAGAGGTATTAGTGGAGGATGGCATTATAAGTAGTAATTAGCATGGCTTTAGGAGGTAGGAAGGAGGAGGAGTAGTGATAGGTCGAATAAATTTGCCTGGCACAAATTTGTGACAAATTTCCGCGTTTTGCCGCCAGCAAATTTGCGAAACTCCCACAAAAATTTGCCGTCTAAGATTTGCTGGCATCAAAAGAATTTGGACACGCGTCAACACTATTTGGATGCCCATTGCAGGGCCGGAACTAGGAGTAGGCAGAGTAGGCACGTTCCTAGGGCTCAAAGGGGGAGGGGTGCCAGGCACGTACTTACTCCTACCCCTAGTCCGGTCCCTTCTCTGCCGACTGCCCACTTGTTCCCAATTCGCGCATGCGCAGAAGCGTTTTCTCGCGCATGCGCAGAGGCGTTTTCTCGCGCATGTGCAGAATCGTCTTTTCGCACATGCGCAGAAGCGCTCAACCAGCCGGCGCAGCAGCCGGGCAGGCTGCCTAGGCCGCTTGGCCCGGCTCTGGCCCATTGACTTTAACACTGGTGTCAAAATTGACACACAAACACACTCACGTGCACACCCGAGCCCTATGAAGTAATAGACCCTGTGCTCGGACCCTAGGAAGTCGGCACTTCCGCAATACAACAGGAACGAAGAAAACAGGTACCGGCACACAGATGCAATTCAAGTAGGGGACTAGACCCTTACGTGTTTATTAAGTCGACACAACGTTTCGGGGGCAATTCCCCCTTCGTCAGGTGATGACGAAGGGGGAATTGCCCCTGAAACGTTGTGTCGACTTAATAAACACGTAAGGGTCTAGTCTCCTACTTGAATTGCACCTGTGTGCCGGTACCTGTTTTCTTCGTCAAAATTGACACAGGCGTCAGTTTTCGAGTTTCACAGATTTTTCGCTGTTTCACGAATTTCGCAGGACATTAGCAAATTTTCCAGCGAAGCAAAACGGGAGAAATTCGCCCATCACTAAGGAGGAGATAATGTCAGTGTTTTATTTTATGAAGTAAGTAGGAATTTGGACAGAGGGGTTGCAATGTGTGTGATATACAGGTTCCTTGCCTTTGCCAAAGCATTTGATGCAGTGCCACAATGTTGTCTACTTTCTAAACTTATTTACGGACATATGTACTAAATTGCACAAGTGCAGCTGCCAATAGCAATGAACCAGCCGTTTGTCTTGGACAGTCTAATGCAAGTTAGAAAATGAATGCAAATACCTACTGGCAATCTGGAATTAAATGATGAAGCAAAGCACACAAACCCTACAGTATATTTACATAAATGATGCCTGACATGTGAATCCTAATGGCATTTGTGCAATTTCTCAATTTTCTCATAACACAATGTCAAAAAGGAGCATTTCCATATGTAATACTGATTTTATTTGTCTGTAGTTGTATTTATTTGCTTGGCACCTAACTTGGGTATATGCTAATATTGGCTTTCACTGCCCTCTGGCACGGAATATATTTAGATAGACAGCTATATTATGTTTATTGGAACTCAGTACATACAAGCAATAATTTCCTGTGCAACCGTTTATCTTGCTTCATTATGTCGGCTGCATCTAATCTGCTCTTATAAAGAGATTTTCAGAGGTGCAGATACTCAAAGCCTGGAAACAGACCAATGCTAAATAGAAAAGACAGTCCCTCTACATCAGCGATCCCCAACCAGTGGCTCATGAGCAACATATTACCCTTGGATGTTGCTCCCATTGGCCTTAAAGGAACAGTAACACCAAAAAAATGTTTTTTAAAGTAATGAAAATATCATGTACAGTTGCCCTGCACTGATAAAACTGATGTTTTTGCTTCAGAAACAAGACTATAGTTCATATCAACAAACTGCTGTGTAGCAATGGCGGAAATTTCAAAAAGTCTATATGGCACAGGCTAAATAGTGGATAACAGATAACACCATTATGTTCTACAGAGCTTATCTGTTATCCTTTTCTCCTTTGAACGGCTTCCCCCATTTCTACACAGCAGCTTACAGTATTTATATAAACAATAGTAGTGTTTCTGAAGCAAACATACCAGTTTTACCAGTGCAGGGCAACACTGTATTATATTTGTATTACTTAAAAACACTTCTTACTGTTCCTTAAAAGCAGGTGCTTATTTTTGAATTCCTGGCTTGGAGGCAAGTTTTGGCTGTATTAAAAACAGGTGTACTGCCAAACAGAACAAATTTTGCACCACCCAACATTTTTCATGCTTATGTTGCTCCCTACACACGGCTGTTTTCTCCTGAACTCCCCTGCGTTGCGTTTTCTTCCATTCAGCCGCAGGGGAGCACAGGAGTAGACGCACTCAATTATTGTGAAGGGGGCTGTACTCCTACAGTTGCATGTAAGCGGCAAATGCAGGTGGCATTTCACAATGCTGCGGCGCATACATGCGTCTGTGTGAGTACAGCCCCCTTCACAATAATTGAGTGCGTCTACTCCTGCGCTCCCCTGTGGCTGAATGGAAGAAAGCACAACGCAGGGGAACGCAGGAGAAAACGGCTGTGTGTAAGAGCCCTTACTCTTTTTACATCTGAATGTTGCTCCCGGGTTAAAAAGTTTGGAGATACTACATGTGGTGCAATTTACTCAGAATAGACACCAAGTGGTAACAATAGAATGCAATAGCGGAATTCACTAACAGAGTTTTGCAGCAACTGGTTGACCGCAATACACTTGGGAGCAGCATGGTGCCACCTTCAAAACAAATCTCAGATCCTACCTGTAGAAGCTAGTATCTGGTCTAACCTTTTATATATGTATTAATAATTTTATTTGTAAAGCGCTGTTAAGGAGCTGCAGTGCCATGTAATGCATAAAAATACAATATATAAAATTACACCAAATAAAATACACACAGGGAGGACAAGTCACATAATAGATATAATAAATATGCTCAGTACACAATGCTAATATAGGACATCGAGCTTAAGTGCTATGTTGTAAGAGACACAGTAGGAAGGAGGTCCCTGCTCCGTAGAGCTTACAGTCTAAGTGGGTGGATGGCTAACATACAGACATAAATTGGTTAGGAAAAAAGTGCACAAGGTAAAGGCATTATCCATACCTCCCAACTGTCCCGTTTTGAGAGGGACAGTCCCGATTTTAACAGCTCAGCCCATAGTCCTGGATTGTTACTGAAATGTCCCGACTTTCTCTTTGCTCTCCTGCACTGAACAGCCAGTAATAGATATAAAGTTTCTAAAATTAAGAATTGGCTTTTGGCAGAGAGCCCAGAATAAGTGGCAGGTGCACTTGGATACATTTGTAACAATTTAAGATAAGCAACTATTGTAACTATTTAATATAAGCAAAGAAGTAATTGTAACAATTTAAGATAAGCAGGTCTCCTGGGGAAACTGACTTGCAGCTTAAAGGGCAATTTCACCTTCATCAGTAAAACTGTAATAACACATAAAAAACACAGAAATGTGTTCAAACTTTCATAATAAGCAAAATTTTGTAAAATGAACATGGTAATTAGGGGGTGTGGCCACAAAAATGGTTGTGGTCAAAACATTTTTACTGCAATTTTCTATTTCAAAAATATAGGTACCAGGACTAGACTAATGTTCTTATGCTACAAAAGATAGGGAGGTCTATCAAAGGGTAACGTCAAGTCATTAGATCTATTAATGTTTTATGCCTGAGATCATAGCTATTTTTCTAACAACATTAAGAATAGAGAGGTCCAAGATCTGAAGCCCATTGCTTAGGTTGCAGCAGCAGAATTTTAAACCCTTAATAGGATTAATTAGTAGGGTAATTTAATTTACTTAGCAACGCAAAGGTACGAAGCCCTCAGCAGTTCTCCATAAGTCATATAATGAACTAGACCTTCATACTCAGTCCATCTAATTAGAGCTGCATAGCAAATGAGAAGACCATAGGGGACATTTACCATCAGATCCTGGGTTGCAGTAGCTTCAGGGTTTTCTAGCTTCAAGGTTCCACAGCTTCAATAAGCGAAGTTGAGTATCATTCATCAGACTAGAAGGTTGGAGTCAGCTTGGACCTTAATTAATTGCTTCAGAATGTGCTTTTCATTCAGTACCTGCATCTGCTGGCATGTAAATGACCCATCATATTTAGATATTGTAGATAACCCTCTCAATATCCACCCTTCATTTTTTTTAACTAATCTCCATAGAAATAATTCAAAGAATTGCTTTTATGAATTCTTTTATGAATTACGTGGTTTTGATCTTCAACTATCAGAATAATATTCTGTTGTTTGTTAGACAGGGTAACGTGTTCTGACGGGCTTGTTTTTTTTGGCCAGTGTGAACGTCTGCTCTGTTATTCGATATACTGAAAACATTTGGACATTTTTTGCTTCGCTGCATTTCTGAATATAGAAGGTTGCTAGAAAAGTTGTCACTGCCCGAGGCAACTTCCCTTTGGAAAATTGTGACGATACACTTGTTTCATGGACGTTAGACCTGTATCAGCACTGAAATTCTCTCCAGTCTGATGAATGGAATTAACATGTATCCTAATGTATACATCTGTATGTTTTAGTTATAGAGCAGGTGTGAGTTTTTCATAGAGGAGTCCGATGTAGTTCAGCAACATCTAAAGGGAGGTATATTTTAATATAGAATATGGGCTATTAAAGGTCAACTTGCAACACAAGGACATTGGTGTTAATTCCAGGGTCCCCTTTGTGTAGTGGTTGTGCACACTTTTCGATTTAAGCCTCCTAAAGGGGTTGTTCACCTTTGAATTAACTTTTACTATGATGTAGAGAGTGATATTCTGAGACAATTTGCAATTGGTTTTCATTTATTATTGTTTGTGGTTTTTGCGTTATTTAACTTTTTATTCAGCAGCTCTCCAGTTTGCAATTTCAGCAGGTTGCTAAGGTCCATATTGCCATAGCAAACATGCACTAAATTGAAGAGACTGGAATATTAATAGGACATGGCCTGAATAGAAAGATGAGTAATAAAAAGTAGTAATAAGAGTCAAAACATAGTAAGTTAGGTTGAAAAAAGACACACGCCCATCAAATTCAACCTTTTAACTCTATTTTAACCTGCCTAACTGCCAGTTGATCCAGATGAAAGCTAAAACCCCCATTTAAAACCTCTCCAATTTGCCTCAAATTCCTTCCTGACTCCAAAATGGCAATGGGACCAGTCCCTGGATCAACTTGTACTATGAGCTATCTCCCATAACCCTGTATTCCCTCACTTGCTAAACACCATCCAACCCCTTCTTATACCTATCTAATGTATCAGCCTGTACCACTGATTCAGGGAGACAATTCCACATCTTCACAGCTCTCACTGTAACAAACCCCTTCTGAATATTTAGCCAGAACCTTTTTTCTTCTAATCGGAATGGGTGACCTTGTGTCAGCTGGAAAGACCTACTGGTAAATAAAGCATTAGAGAGATTATTACATTATCCCCTTATATATTTATACATAGTTATCATATCTCCCCTTAAGCGCCTCTTCTCCAGCGTGAATATCCCCAATTTGGCCAGTCTTTCCTCATAGCTAAGATTTTCAATACCTTTCACCAGCTTAGTTGCCCTTCTCTGTACCCTCTCTAATACAATAATGTCCTGTTTGAGTGATGGAGACCAAAACTGTACGGCATATTCTAGATGGGGCCTTACCAGTGCTCTATACAGTGGAAGAATGACCCCCTCCTCCCGTGAATCTCTGCCCCTTTTAATACAGCTCAAGACCTTATTTGCCCTTGATGCTGCTGACTGGCATTGCTTGCTACAGCCAAGTTTATCATCTACAAGGACTCCAAGGTCCTTTTCCATAATGGATTTGCCTAGTGCAGTCCCATTAAGGGTATAAGTGGATATTTTTATATCCCAGGTGCATGACTTTACATTTATCAACATTGAATCTCATTTGCCACTTAGCTGCCCAGATTGCCAGTTTGTCAAGATCATGTTGCAAGGATGCCACATCCTGGATGGAATTAATTGGGCTGGATAATTTTGTGTCATCTGCAAACACTGATACATTACTTACAACACCCTCCCCTAAGTAATTGATGAACAAGTTAAATAAAAGTGGACCCAATACCTGAGGGACCCCACTTAAAGAAATAAGATCACACAAAAGAAGGCAAATAGTAAAAACTGAAAAAATGAAGGCTAACTGAAAAGCTGTTGAGAATTAGCCATTCTATAACCTGCTAAAAATGTGTAAAAAAAATTGCATATTTTTACACATTGCATTGTTGTAGATGGGACAATTTGCCGCAACATTTTGCCCATGCTGAAATATTAGAGCAAAATTTTCCACCTTGTGTGAATGGTGCATAAGTTGTATCCTCATCGTTATGAGTATCCTTACTCAAATAATTGGCCAATGTACTAGGGGAAAGCCTATAATACTATAGACTTATGCTATGTCTGTGTACAAGCTAAAGTATATAAGAAACAAATCAAGTTGTCAATAGAATGAACCATGCTATAGACTGGTTCAACTGACAATGCCTCCAATGATATCGTGCCAAGTCAATGCCCCCTCTTAGCTTCTTTGAATAATACTATATACATAATAGTGGCACCATTGAATGGGATAAGAGCTTGTGGGCATTGTTCTGTAGGCAGACTAGGCTTCTCAGGCGAGGCTAAGGAAAATGGCATAGGGAGGGTTGTTTTCAGGAACTTTCAGCACTGTTTTCAAGCTGCCAAAAAACATGAAGCTTAAGAACCCAAAATTACCCTCCAATAAACTGCATCATATTCAGCTGAAGCTCTTCTGCAAGCCCAGGTACTAAGCCAATGCCACCCGACATGTGCCTGTAGAACCACTTTTACGTCAAAGGGGAGTGACTATTGGAACTTTGGTGCCACATTTTCCAGCTTCTTCAAAATGTTCAAAAGTGGCTTGTCTTCCCTTTGAAAACACCAAGATGAGCCAGTAGTTCAGATATAGGACTTGTTATCCAGAATGCTCTGAATCAGGTTTTCCAGGTAAGGGATCTTTCCATAATTTGGATCTCCATACCTTAAAGGGGAAGTAAACCTAGTCAGCGCAAACCCCCCACCCCCCCTCCCGTTTGTTGCCCACCCTCCCTCCTCCCCCCTGGCCTACCCGTCCCGCTGGGCAAATGCCCCTAACTTGTTACTTACCCTTCTGCGCAGGTCCAGTCCAGGGAGTTCACCGACGACATCTTCTTCCACGCGATCTTCTTCCTGCTTTAAACGGCGCATGCGCATTAGGATCATTTCGCCGGTACGATCTACTGCGCATGCGCGTGACTTTTGGCGCTTGCGCAGTAGATCCGTACCGGCGAAATGATCCTACTGCGCATGCGCCAAAACGCCGTTCACAGCAGGAAGAAGATCGCGTGGAAGAAGATGTCGTCTGTGAACTCCCTGGACTGGACCTGCGCAGAAGGGTAAGTAACAAGTTAGGGGCATTTGCCCAGCGGGACGGGTAGGCCAGGGGGGAGGAGGGAGGGTGGGCAATAAACGGGAGGGGGCGGTGGGGGGTTTGCGCCGACTAGGATTCCTTCCCCTTTAAGTCTACTAGAAAATCATGTAAACATTTATGATGGGCGAATTTGCGCCGTTTCGCTTCGCCGAAAGTTTGCGAAACGGCGAAAAATTCGTGAAACGGCGCCGGCGTCGCGTTTTTGACGCCGGCGCCCGTTTTTCCGACGCCGGCGCCCGTTTTCGACGCCGGTGCCCGTTTTCGACATTTTTTCGGCGAATTTTCGCGGGCGTTTCGCGAATTTATTCGCTGGACGCGAATCGCGCAAATTCGCCGCGAATTCGCGCCTGGCGAATAAATTCGCCCATCACTAGTAAACATTAAATAAACCCAACAGGCTGGTTTTGCCTCCAATAAGGATTAATTATATCTTAGTTGGGATCAAGTACAAGCTACTGTTTTATTATTACAGAGAAAAAGGAAGTAACTTTTAAAAATTTTAATTATTTACTTATAAAATACACAAAAGCCATGAATTTCTTGTAAATTATATCCTTATAAACGGTGACTAGTGATGTCATCCGCTATAAACGGTGAGTAGTAATATAACTTTTGTCATATGACTCACTAAAACTTGTGTATTATAATAAATAAAGTACCCCTTGTTGGAAAATCTGAGGATAGTAGAAGTAACCCTGTAGTTCCATGACCTGTATAGAAAAACTTGTGCTTTTATATGGTCATGGAACTCCACTGTGACTTATAATATCCTTATATTTTACAATAAGGGATATTTTATTCTCTATTTAATGGAGTTACTGATGTGCGGGCTGACCTGATACCCGCGGGACCCACGGGTTTACCAGCGGGTCGGGCAGGTTCGGGTCGACCTTGCAGTGCTCCTCGTGCCACCTTCAAATGCCGGCATCCGACTTCCGGGTTCCGGTTTTATAGTCTTGCGTCTACTCCCCTCGCCCCTTTTGTGATGTCATTGTGACATCATCGGCGGGTCTACAAAAGGACCCCGGAAGCAGGCGGGCGAGGGTTGTTGCAGGGCGGGATAGGGTCCATCACTAAATGGAGTCTATTGGAGATGACCTTCCCATAATTCAGAGCTTTCTGGATTACAGATTTCCGGATAATGGGTTTTCAGATAATGGATCACATACCTGTTCATAAACATATAAAGAGTCTTTAGAGAATAAAAGCAAATGTAAAATAAATTTAAATCCAGCTTTTCATATTTCCATTGGGAAAACCAGTATGGAAAACAGAAAATGAAGGTAATGGCAAGAGCCCAGCACTTCCAATATTGTTAGCAAAAATGTACTTTATCTTGATATTCTCATTATTCTCGTCAATATTTTCTTCTCTCGTGGCAGAATCTAAATCCGAATTGAATCGTTATCGACTTTACCTCCTGGGCCAGTTTCATTAGAGGCTAAATCAGGAGTTTATTTATATAATCTACATGTTTATATATTATTGTCAGGGTGGATTTATTCTACATTTCTATTAACCACACTATTGATTTTCTATTTCAGCTTTCGCTATATTTCTGCTGAACATTCTTATCTGTTTTGTGTAATCCCCTAAACCTTTATCTGCTTATACTGGGCTCATGGTAATTTAAAGCCTAACAAATTGAGCGTACATTAAGCTTGTCATTGGTAATTGTATTGCAATTTTTCAATGACTTCAGGCAAGGTTACCAATGAGGCATATCTGATGCACTACTTGATTTAGATGCAGATTATGTGGTTTATCATATTCTTGGGAAGAAGAACATCTTGATTTGTTATGGTTGAAAACCATGCATCTCATTTACTAATATCCAATATGTATGAAGTGTCTCCAAGTTTGAGAAGGTTCTGCAGAGGTGGTAGAGCATATCATATATATCGATAGAGATGCAGAGGTTCCTACTCATTAGAACTGGCAGTAACAGGAGACCAGTGGCTCATACAGTGCCATACTGCTTGGCTAACCTTGGTTTATTATTGCTAGTGCAAATTGGACAGTCTATGTAACATCTGGATACATTGCACTTGGATGGTTTGGAGATTACCGCTATTGGGTGGCATGGCTGCTCATGTGTTGCCTTCTTCAATTGGTGATATGTACTGTAATTAGGGAAGCACTAAATCCATATTTTATGGATTTAACCTAACACAGAATCCCTTGCAAAGACTTCGACCAGCTGCAGCACAAAGCAGAAGTGCTAAAGATGTTCTAATAATAATTTCTCCAGTTTGCCATTTCAGCAACTTGGTTGCTAAGGTCTAAATTACCCCAGCAACCATGCACTGGTTTGAATAAGAGACTGGAATATGAATAGGAGAGGACTGAATAGAAAGATGAGTAATAAAAAGTAGCAATAACAATACATTTGTAGCCTTACAGAGCGTTTGCTTTCTAGATGGGGTCAGTGACCTCCATTTGAAAGCTGGAAAGAGTCAGAAGAAGGCAAATAGGGAAAACTGTAATAATGAAGGCTAACTGAAAAGATACTAAAAATTATTATTAACATGTATTTATATAGCGCCAACATATTGCGTAGCACTGTAAAGTAAATGTGATTATACAACTACATCACATGAATTACATACATAGAATATATGGAGTAACAAACATCACAATCAATACAGGTACAAAAAGGTGAGGAAGGCCCTATGCATAGGCATACAGTCTAAAGGGAAGGGAGTAATACACAAGGTGTGGGAGTGGGCAAGATCAAATTAAGTGGGTGAGAAATGTGGTATTGTATGTGGTGTTGCGTTTGGTAGTTAAGCAGAGTGAGGGTAGGCTTCTCGAAAGAAGTGCGTTTTCAGAGATTTCTTGAAAGCAGAAAGGTTGGGAGAAAGTCAGACAGACCGTGGGAGAGCGTTCCAGAGGAGGGGTGCAGCCCTTGCAAAGTCTTGAATGCGAGCATGTGAGGAGGTAATGAGAGAAGAGTTGAGTAGTAGGTCAGTAGAGGAGCGTAGTAAGCGAGTGGGTGAGTATATAGAGATGAGTTCAGAGATGTAGGGTGGGGCAGAGTTATGAAGTGCTTTGAAAGTCAGTGTCATTAATTTGAACTTGATTCTGAAAGGTAATGGAAGCCAGTGCAGGGATTGACAGAATGGCGAGGCAGAGGAGGAGCGGTTGCTGAGGTGTATGAGCCTCGCAGCAGTGTTCATTATGGACTGGAGAGGTGACAGTCTCTTGAGGGGGAGGCCAATTAAAAGAGAGTTACAGTAGTCTAGACGCGATATGATGAGAGAGTGAATAAGAATTTTGGCAGCGTCTTAGGTGATAAATGATCGTATTTTGGATATGTTCCTTAGGTGGAAGTGACATGATTTAATAAGTGACTGGATATGAGGAGTGAATGACAGGGCAGAATCTAGGATAACCCCAAGGCACCGGGCCTGGGGAGAGGGGGTGATAGTGGAATTGTTAACTATGATGGATACTTCGGGGATGCTACTGGTGTTAGTTGGAGGAAAGAGAACCATTTCAGTTTTAGAGAGGTTTAATTTAAGGTAGCGTTGCGACATCCAGGTAGAGATTCACAGTAATAAAGGATATCAAAGGCTTCGGTAGTCCGCTCCCTCTGCCGGTTCCCAAAAGGGTCTGTTCTCCCTCAGACTTGTATAGAAATCCAATCCAGAATTACGGAAAGAAACCAGCGCTCATCCAGCACGAGGTATAGACAAACAAAGGGGCAAGAAAAATGATTCCCATATAGTGTAGTATTTTTACATGAATTTAGTACACCACTTTGTGAAATTAGAGTACTTCTAAAAAAGTGCCCTTTTCAAATTATATTATTTGCCGTGTCACTTATTAAAATCCACACAGTGAAGTGAATCTTATGTGAGGGTACTCACGAACGTTTAAACGGAGTTTAGGCGTTTAGAAAGATAGTTTAACGATCATCTTCCCAATTCTCTCCAGATTCTGTGGCTTTAAAACAATGCGCTGACATAGTGTAAAATCATCACTTTTTTAATCCCAAAATAACATTGAAATCACACTCACAATGTTGCTGTTAAAATTTTCGCATTAAAAGAAAGTCACCACTTCGCCGTCTATTGGAATCACCAGGCAGTCAGTGTAGATGGTTTAGCCGGCGTCTCGACCGCCTCGTGTATCCCAGTGCGCTCGTGGATGACGTCACTGCCCGACGCGTTTCGTCTTCTGACTTCCTCAAGGGCTTCAAAGCTGTCAGTGCGCATGTCGCCTTATGAAGAGACGGCGGATCCGGTTGCGTGCTCCTCCCTTCCGCTTCTCTTGTTCTATTTGTTTGCATGTTGCTATAGTAACGTCTTCCCGGCCCAAATGTGTCTAATCTTCTGTACGTTACCATGACACCCAGCGGATTTCTTCCATCGTAGAGGGAGGGTTTTAATTTCCCTCACTGATGGATCAATATATCACTATGACATATACCTTTTTGCCCACTTCGCTATAAGAATATTCAAAAGATTCCCACATACAGCATGAACAACATATTTGTAACTCTAGGACATTTAGGCCATTTCATTCAGATATTATAATACAAATTTCCTATTCCCATTGGATTATAGAAAGGCTCTCAAATTGATGTCTACATTAAGTCCTTTAGGTGTAAAGGTTTCTAAGATGTAAATCCAACGGCTTTCACACTGTAAGGTGGTTTTTACTAGATCCCCCCCCCCCTCTCCATCTATTTCTCACTTCTTCCACCCCCCAGTATTGTAGACAGGCAGGATTCATTCCGTGGGCATCCTTAAAGTGTTTAGAAACGCTATGTTTCTCATTCCCTTTTTTTATGTTATTAACATGTTCTCTAATCCTATCCCTCAACATTCTATTTGTTTTTCCCACGTATTGTAGTCCACATGAGCATTGTAGGCAATAGATCACATTTTTTGTTGTGCATCTAATGCTTTGTTTTATTTCAAATTCCCTTTTATTTACTTCTGAAATAAATTTTTTCTTTTTTTTCCCATATCTACAAGCCGTGCACAGAGAACATGGGTAAAAACCGGCCCATGTATGTCCCTTGTGAGTTTTCTTTGCCCTTTTGTGGTACAGTGGTTGTTGGTTAAAATTTGTTTCAGATTGTTCGCTCTTTTGAATACCACTTTGGGTTTGTCTGGGATAATGTTTTGCAATTCTATATCGATATGTTGGCCGGACATGGTGTGTATGAGGAATGTTGGCCGGACATGGTGTATATGAGGAATGTTGGCCGGACATGGTGTATATGAGGAATGTTGGCCGGACATGATGTATATGAGGAATGTTGGCCGGACATGGTGTATATGAGGAATGTTGCCCAGACATGATGTATATGAGGAATGTTGGCCGGACATGGTGTATATGAGGAATGTTGGCCGGACATGGTGTATATGAGGAATGTTGCCCAGACATGGTGTATATGAGGAATGTTGGCCGGACATGATGTATATGAGGAATGTTGGCCGGACATGGTGTATATGAGGAATGTTGGCCGGACATAGTGTATATGAGGAATGTTGGCCGGACATGGTGTATATGAGGAATGTTGGCCGGACATGGTGTATATGAGGAATGTCAGCATGACATTTTGAGCCAGCGCTGCTCTTGGATATATAAAATGAACCCTCCAGCCTCTAGTCCTGAAGTCTCTAAATCCAATGATCTGGCAGAGACAAGACCCACCGCTGGGGTTTGAAAGACAGGAATGTTTCAATTGAAGGGCTTTAGGGATCACGTGCTCATGGTCAGAAGGTTGCAGCCTTTGATCACATGAATAGCAGATGATTCGTCTTTAAAAGAATTCCCTTGTGGCGTTTGCATCAAGGGAAAGAAAGGCAAACTAATCCAATGAAACAGCTACACACGTGTCTTACAGTCCTTTTGCTTTGCAATTACATTGAGGCACATTTATCAACGGTCGAATTTCAAGTTCAAGTTATAAACCCCATGAACTCGAAAAAGCGACCAACCGAAATTTATAAGAAAATCCTAATTTTTAAAACTCAGGTGAATAGGATCGACCTGAAAACTCGAATCGAGTTTTTTCTCCAAAAATAACTTGAATGTCAGGAAGACTGCAAACAACAAATTGATCCCTGGGCATCTTCCATGACTCAAACAGCAATCCGGCAGGTTTTAGGTGGCGAATAGTCGAATTAGAGTTCTTAAAGGGCCAGTGTAGATAAATCTCGAAAATTGAATTTGAATTTTTAAAAAGCTTGAATCTAATTTTAGTCGAATTTGACAGTTTTGGCCATAAAAAACTGTCAGCAGGCACAAACTAAGAAACTGTAAAACAGGAGTCTCCTGCCGCAAAGGGGACAAGCTACAGCTCCCCCCCTGCAGCTTAACTCACCAAATTGTATCCCAATCGCCATTGGCAGTGCAAAAGACCCTAAAGCTGTGACACAAAGGGGCATATTTATCAAGGGTTGAATTTGAAAAACTTCAAAAACCAAGGTTTTTCTTGGCCAAATAGGTCAGTTTTTGATCGGATAGGTCCGTATTCGGCTGAATCGTATGAATCGAAGTTATAGTGCATTCAATCAAATTCGTATCTAAGTTTTTCCCAAAAAAAGCTTGGATTTTTCAAAGTCCACCAATTGACTCCAAATAGGTTCTAGAAGGTCCCTAATAGACTAAAACAGCAATTCGGCAGGTTTTGGATGGCGAATGGTCGAAGCTGAATTTTTAAAGAGACAATACACGACAAATTTCTTTATTCGAATCTTTAAAGTTTTTTTCAAATTCAAATCGAATTTGGACTATTCCCCTAGTCGAGGTTCAACAAAATAGCTCAAAATTCGATTTTTTTTTTTTTACTTCGAAAATTCACCTCGACCTCCACCTCGATAAATCTGGCCTAAAGTCATGAGAGAAAAATTGATTAGCTATAAACATACCATTTTTTATAAACATCAGTACAACACATATTAATTGGGGCGGATGGGAGGAAAACTGTTCTTCCTAGGCTTTATCATGCCCAACTGATGTGGCCAGCTTTGCTGTCTGGTAATCACTCCTAAGCCCGCCCCCACTGGTGACCAATGGGTTAGAGCAGCCATTTACACCTGGGTTTCTCCCAGCATCCATAGTCCACCTTCATCCACTTGGGGATTGGTGTTGGTGTTAGTTTTCCAGCTTTCAAATGGGGTCACTGAAAAAAACAACTGAAAAAAATAAAAAACAAATGCTCTGTAAGGCTACAAACTTATTATTATTATTATTATTATTATTATTAAGACTTTTTATTACTCATCTTTCTGTTCAGGTCCTTTCCTTTTCATAATCCAGTTTCTTATTCAAATCCGTGCAAGGTTGCTAGGGTAATTTGGACCCTAGCAACCAGATTACAAATTGCAAACTGGAGAGCTGCTGAATAAAAAGCTAAAAAACTCAAAAAAACACAAATGATAAAAAATGAAAACCAATTGCAAATTGTCTCAGAATGTCACTCTCTACATCATACTAAAAGTGAACTCAAATGTGAACAACACCTTTAACCATTTTGTTTTCTTTTTTTCCTAAGCTTACCCCCTCCATTTATTTCCCTGCATCCAAGTGTGGCATGGCACAAATGGATGTGTCACCTTTACTCAAGTAAAGAGATAGGGCTTACACTTGTTAAAGGAAAACTATACCCCCAAACAATGTAGGTCTCTATAAAAAGATATTGCATAAAACAGCTCATATGTAAAACCCTGCTTCACGTAAATAAACGTAAAATAATAATATACTTTTCTAGTAGTTTGTGCCATTGGGTAATCATAATTCATAAATATAAAATTGCCATTTAAAAAAATAAGGGCCGCCCCGTGGGATCGTCGATTCACTGTGCACAAAAACAAACCATACTTGTTCGGTCACATGAGCCAATTAACAGACAGTTGTGTCTTTTGCTTCCATACTTCTTCCTGTTACAGTTAGAGCTGCAGTATTTCTGGTCAGGTGATCTCTGAGGCAGCACACAGACCATCACGAAATGGGGGTTCAAGGCAAGAGATGTAAAAGGGCAATATTTACTTAAATATATATATATATCTGTTTGGTAAGATTATTTAATATGTCACTTAATTTGATATGAACTATCTGTTGCTTAAGTGTTCATTTGGGGGGTATAGTTTTTCCTTTAAAGGACATGTAAATCCCCTACAAAAATGAAATCAGTGAACGACCTCTTTGAAATCTTAAGATACCTGCCACTCTGGTTGTTAAAAGGTTAACAGTAAGGCTGCAGCGTCCCCTGTTATCCAGAATGCTCGGGACCTCGGGTTTTCTGGATATCGGATCTTTCTGTAATTTGGATCTTCATACCTTAAGTCTACTAAAAAATCATTTAAGTATTAAATAAATCCAGTAGGCTGGTTTTGCCTCCAATAAGGATTAATTATACTGTAATTGTACATAATTGTATATGGCGGTAGGTAAGTTCCAGCAGGTTCAAGCTCCAAAAGATCCCTGTACCTACCTAACTGTGCCAGGCAATGAGCACCCGTATTGCCCTGAACTTGCGCATTGGGCACAATTTTACATCCTTCGTGCTCTTGCACTTTTGTTCGGGGTATTAGTAAAGTAAGGGAGTTAAATATGGAAAATTGAGAGTTGTGTAAATGCCAAGTTCAATTTAATCAAGAGTAATAAGTATTGTTCAAATAGTGATAGGCGAATTTATTCGCAAATGTGCCGTTTCAAAGTTTTTTCGGAGATGGTTCCGATAAACGGACGCCCATTGACTTTAATGGGCGACGGCATCCACTTTGATGCCAGCACCCATTTTGATGCCGGCTAATTGTTGCAGGCGTCAAAATCGCCTTTTCGTGAATTTTTCTCCAGTTTCCCGAATTTTGCTGGAAATTTGCGAAATTCGTGGCAAAACGGGATAAATTCGCCCATCACTATAAAATAAATTTACTGGCAAAAGTGAGAAAAAAATAATCTCTGGGTCTCATCTGGTGTACATTAATTAATGTAGCTTGAAGCGGTTAAACCGATGGTGACCAACCATCCAGAATTTAATTCTTATTCAAGTACATTCCATGAAGCAGAGACTGAATGTTCCTGCGAGGAAAGAGTTCTCAAATAAAACAAGAAAAAGTAATGAACGTACTTCCTTCATACAAATATAGCAAATGATCCATTTAAAGGAACAGATTGCAGAGATGACCCATGGTGTACAGAATTCCTTTCTTTTGACTTCAATGCATTTTTTTTGCCGTTTTGGGATTTTTATCTTAATTCAAATCTGTGAATTGTTGAGGTTGTTCTTAAAGGAGTGGTTCACTTTTACATTTAGGATGTTATATAATGGCTAATTCTAAGCAACTTTTCAATTGGCCTTCATTTTTTTTTTTTTTTTTTTAGTTTTTAAATTATTTGCCTTCTTCTTCTGACTCTTTCCAGCTTTCAAATGGTGGTCGCTGACCCCATCTGAAAAACAAATGCTCTATAACGGTAAAAATGTTTTGTTAATGCTACTTTTTATTACTTAACTTAATATTCAGGCTTCTCCTATTCATATTCCAGTCTTTTATTCAAATCAATGCATGGTTGCTAGGGTAAGTCGAGAGCTGCTGTATAAAAAGCTAAATAACTCAAAGACCACAAATAATAAAAAATGAAAACCAATTGCAAATTGTCTCAGAATATCACTCTTTACATCATACTAAAAGGTGAGCAACCACTTTAATTTTAAAAAAAAAAACTTGAATTGTAAAAATCACTTAAATTTTGCTAGGACAACTCTCATAGACTTTTTCATAAACTCCCCAGTTTTTAGTTGCTGATTTTGTGATCAAGTTTTTTTTGCTCTTAATAAATCTTGAACATTCAAATATAATATAAATATAAACAGGAACTTACTGCACCAGTAAACAAATGATTTATGCTTTCAAAGTTGGCCACAACGGGTCACCGTCTTGTAACTTTCTTAAACATCTTTGCTAGACCAAGACTGTGCACATGCTTAGTGAGGTCTGGGCTGCTTAGGGATCATCATAAATGATCAAAACAGCACAAGTCAAATAATATCTGCCAGAAGACGATACAGCAAGACTGATTAATAATCAGAATATTCAGACTGCACTGGGTCCTGTGTTGTCATGTAATCTAATGTGGATTTTATAGTTTTTGTATTGTTTAATAGAAACTTTCTCCAACTCTGCAGAACCAGTGGCTGCAGCAAAATAATCCTCCAAATAGAATCCCAGTTTATCTGTTTAAATCTGGCTCCATGATCTTTGTCCCTGCAGCTGGAGTTGGAAACAGTAAAGGGGTTGTAAAGGCAAAAATAAAATCCAATACAAATCTTTACACATTCGCCGACAGATCTACAGGGAAACAAACAAAGCTGCTTGAGTTCTGCATGGCTGGGAAGTAAGGTGGGGGCTCCCCCTGCTGTTCATAAGTATGATTGTTTCCTTGCAGAGCAGTTAGGGACCGTCTGACAATTACTATCCACAGCAGTAAATGAAGTGAGAATTTCAGGTTTCTTATAAAAACGGTACACATTTTTTAATTAAAGTATATTGGAGATTTCTTTTTCATTAAAGAAAGTAAAATTGGGATTTTATTTTTTTGCCTTTACATGCCCTGAGTTTTAGAAAACTCAGATTGTGAAAAAAACCTTTTCATTTGAAAGTTATCTCCCCCCTCCCTAGTGTGAGCTCAACAGATAATCATGAATATCCATTGTTAGGTCACAAGATGACTCATATGACCATTTTGGGTTATCCCATAGCTCAGGTTATCTTGATTGATGTGACATATGTAGGACATTCTGTAGGTTTTAGGGAAGGCATGTCGATAGGTTTTAGTCCAACAAGAAGCCCATCACTGCACGCCTCACCCTACTGACTTATACACATGTATGCACAAATACTGTAAACACGCTTACTGATCTACTAAAGCCTCCCTGTTTTAATGTAATTTGTTTTTTCATTGATATCATTTAATATACAATGAAGGAAATAGGAAGCGTTTATGTAGGTCTATTAAACCATTTCAACCAACTGGCTGTAACATTTTGTAGCCCCTTGCAGTCAAAAAGTAAGCAAATATACAGTAAGATTGGTAGTTATTGGCTACATTTTAATGTAATGTTATGGCTTCCTACAGTTTTTGCTTTAAGTGGCAAAGGTTCTTTACGTTTTAACTTTTTTTGTGCCCTGCAGGTCTTGGAGGAGCTCTGGGTTATCTGACTGGTGCTATGGACTGGGGTTCAACTTTCCTTGGAAGGATAATGGGATCCGAATTCCAGGTCATGTTCTTCTTTGCTTCCGCAGTCTTTCTGATTTTGCTTGTGGTGCATTTGTGCAGCATTCCTGAAATCCCCATTGCAGACGAGAAGCAGGAATCACAGATGCTACTGAAACATGACCATCTGGGGGCTTACGGGTCAATCGATAAAACCCAAAATGGCATTTTAAAAACAAAGACCACAAGATCATTATCTCAGGTGGAAGAAAATGACTCCAGTGACCGAGAAGAACAGGTGAGTAGCTTGTTGTTTCTTTTGGTTTATTACGATTTCCTACAAAGGCAATAAATGTATTTCAGAGAGAACTTAGTGTTTGAATACTGGAGGGCAGCAGGGTCGCTAACCCTGTGAAATGATTACAAATATAAACCGTGGTTTTGGTATATTGCATAATAGATCACTGCGGAGAATCCTTATAGTTTTCTCAGAGCTAAACTCGAAGGGAGATTTTGTAGGATGGTGTCGGATCGACAAAACACAAGTCACATTAGTCAATATATAATGGGACTGATAGAAAAATCTGTGTAAACGACATGGACTTTCTATCCAGTGCAACACGACTGTGCGGATGGGAATGCAGTATGCCGTGCCTTCATCCGACGAGATAAAATCTGATGGCGTCTTACCGCTGATTTTTTCCCCCCCAATTTTTCCCACTGACTGTCGGATGTAGATGCACGAAAAAACGACACCATCTGACTTTACATTCTAGCTATCGGGATAAGATTTCATGACATCCTACAAATCTTGTGGTATTACATTGTGTTCAGATAAAATCTGACCCACAAAATCTGATCAAAATCCCCCATGTAGTTTTACCCTTAGTCCCCTAAAGGAGAAGGAAAGCTACAGAAGCAGATTATTTTCATTTGATTAGCCACAATATTGCAATCTATAAAACTATATTTATTCTGTAGTATGCTTTACCATACCTGAGTAAACGGCTCTAGAAGCTCTTTCTGTTTGTTTAGGATAACAGCTGCCATATTAGCTTGGTGTGACATCACTTCCTGCCTGACTCTCCCTGCTCACTCATAACACTGGGCTCAGATTACAGCAGGGAGGGGAGGGGGAGAGGGAGAGAGTAGCAAACTGAGCATGCTCAAGCCCACAGCCCTGGAGGTTTAAGCTGAAACCAGGAAGTCTGATACAGAAGCCCATGAGTACACAATAGAAGGAAAGAAATGTGGTGATTCTTTTGACAGAGGACTCGGAGCAGTATTACTTGATTTTAGCCTTTCCTTCTCCTTTAACGACTAGTTTATTGCTCATGTGTTTGATGTTCATCACTGGCCAGAGGCTAACAGTGGACCTGGATGATCAGCATTCTTTCAGCCACTAACAATGTGGTGTTTGGGTTTCTTTGCTGCAGTAGATTAGAAGGGATGGTAACCCAGTAGATGGGACCCCTGACTCAGATCAGTAACAGAGTCACAAACCAGCAGTTCATCACTCCAGCATTGTAACCTACAGCAACCATTCAGCTATTAGCTCCTATGGAATGATAGCAGTAAGACTAGTCAAAGCAAAATAATGATTGACGTGAGACTGCCTACTATTTTTATAAGTACAGGTATGGGATCCGTTATCCGGAAACCCTTTAACAAATTCTATATACCCATATTGTTATTCATACTACGAGGTACATATCCACAGTATTTCCCATATATCTATATATATATATATATATAATCCATGTAAATTGGATCCTCAAAACTACTAGAAAATCATGTAAACATTAAATAAACCCAATAGGCTGGTTTTGCTTCCAATAAGGATTAATTATGTCTAAGTTGGGATCAAGTACAAGCTACTGTTTTATTATTACAGAGGAAAAGGAAATCATTTTTAAAAATTTGGATTATTTGATTATAATGGAGTTCACGAGTGATGTACTAAAAAGACTTTGGAGTGCGGGACCTCTATAAGATTTATACACTTAAAATTGACCCATATAGATATATATGTATATGTGTGTATGTATGTGTGTGTATATATATATATATATATATATATATATATATATATATATATATATATATATATATATATATATATATATATACTACTACAAGAAGGTCCGCTCTCTCAGGACTTATAAAAATCTTAATATTTATTATAAATGACTAACGTTTCGGCTAGGTCCCTAGCCGAAACGTTAGTCATTTATAATAAATATTATGATTTGTATAATTCCTGAGAGTGCGGACCTTCTTGTAGTAGTTATGGATAATTTATTGGCACTCCACCCAGGCAACCCTTGTGTGTGTGTGTGTGTGTGTGTGTGTGTGTGTGTGTGTGTGTGTGTATATATATATATACAAAGTCAATTGTGGTGAGCGCACTCTTACCGGATTTTTTTAGATGATGGGTGCGTTGGTCAAGTTTTTTGCATATGTAGTAAAGAATGGACCCGCACTCCAATGTTCTTAGTGAAAAAAATGATGTGTTTTATTCACAATGCATAGGATATGCATTGTGAATAAAACACATCATTTTTTCACTAAGAACATTGGAGTGCGGGTCCATTCTTTACTATATATATATATATATATATATATATATATACACATACATACATACATATATATATATATATATATATATATATATATATATATATATATATATATATATATATATATATATACATATATACATACATACATACATACATACATACATACATACATACATACATACATACATAACAAGGGAAAGTTGTGCTCACCACTAATTTTTAAAAACCATTAAGCGGGGTGCAATGAGGCTGTGACCACAAAATACATATAGTCAAATACAAGAGTCCTCTGCACTCAACCCATTATCAATATATTTAAGACAGAGACATTTTGTGCATACTGCTACTGAAAAATGCCTTACCCTTTAAACAAAACAGGGATTGTTTGTCCATATATTGCAATATATTTAAACTGGCCAACTACGTCAAAGTCATCCCATATCTGGCCCGTCCTACGCTTAATTTTGATCTGATTCATTAAGAATTCTATTGCTTCATTATACATTTTACAAAGGGACTAAGTTTTACCTGCAACTCACTTGCTGCTTTCAAAGTAAAACTCCCAAACTTGGCTGCCCTTTTATTAGACACCAGTGGGATCACCTGACTATAGCTGGGAAGGGTGGGAGCTACAACATGGAGCTGGTCACTGCTCCTGTATAACTATAACAAACAAGGGACATAGTTGGCCAGCTTAAATATATTGCAATATATGGACAAACAATCCCTGTTTTGTTTAAAGGGTAAGGACTTTTTCAGTAGCAGTATGCACAAAATGTCTCTGTCTTAAATATATTGATAATGGGTAGAGTGCAGAGGACTCTTGTATGTGTTTGTGTTTATATATATATATATATATATATATATATATATATATATATATATATATATATATATATATATTGTATGTATATATATATATATATATATATATATATATATATATATATATATAACAAACAAGGGAAAGTTGTGCTCACCACTAGTTTTTAAAATCATTAGGCGGGGGTGCAATGAGGGTGTGACCACAAAATACATATAGACAAATACAAGATTCCTCTGCACTCAACCCATTATCAATATATTTAAGACAGAGACATATAGACAAATACATATAGACAAATACAAGATTACATATAGACAAATACAAGATTCCTCTGCACTCAACCCATTATCAATATATTTAAGACAGAGACATTTTGTGCATACTGCTACTGAAAAATGCCTTACCCTTTAAACAACACAGGGATTGTTTGTCCATATATTGCAATATATTTAAGCTGGCCAACTACGTCAAAGTCATCCCATATCTGGCCAGTCCTATGCTCAAAAACTAGTGGTGAGCACAACTTTCCCTTGTTTGTTATAGTTCTACAAGAGCAGTGACCAGCTCCATGTTGTAGCTCCCACCCCCTCCAACTATAGTCAGGTGATCCCACTGGTGTCTAATAAAAGGGCAGCCAAGTTTGGGAGTTTTACTTTGAAAGCAGCAAGTAAGTTGCAGGTAAAACGCATTCGTCCCTTTTATAAAATGTATAATGAAACCATAGAATTCTTAATGAATCAAATGAAAATTGAGCATAGGACTGGCCAGATATGGGATGACTTTGACGTAGTTGGCCAGCTTAAATATATTGCAATATATGGACAAACAATCCCTGTTTTGTTTAAAGGGTAAGGCATTTTTCAGTAGCAGTATGCACAAAATGTCTCTGTCTTAAATATATTGATAATGGGTTGAGTGCAGAGAAATCTTGTATTTGTCTATATATATATATATATATATATATATATATATATATATATATATATATATATATATATATATATATATATATATATATATATATATATATATATATATATATATATATATATATATATATATATATACACACACAAAATCCCTCCAATGACGGCACTCCAGAATCAGTCACGCTTGAGTCAGTAGATAACGATCATAAAGGTTTATTATGACGAAGCTTTATATACCCTGACGAAGATACCTGTGTGGTATCGAAACGTTGGTCCACCCTAATAAACCTTTATGATCGTTATCTACTGACTCAAGTGTGACTGATTCTGGAGTGCCGTCATTGGAGGGATTTTGTATGTGTTTACAGACTGGCACCCGGCCCTTGCAGCATTCATGGTCGTGCGTTCCTGCTCGTTCAGGTATATATATATATATATATATATATATATATATATATATATATATATATATATAACTCAATGAATGGACCCGCACTCGTTCATATTCAATGAAATAAATGTGTCTTTATTCACAGGGTCATTTCCAACGTTTCGGTCCTCTCTGGGACCTTTTTCCTTGAAAAAGGTCCCAGAGAGGACCGAAACGTTGGAAATGACCGTCTGAATAAAGACACATTTATTTCACTGAATATGAACGAGTGCGGGTCCATTCATTGAATTGTACTATCAAACATTGACCAACGCACCACCATCGATTGAATTATATCCGGGAGGAGTGCGTTCACTGTACTGACTGAATATATATATATATATATATATATATATATATATATATATATATATATATATATATATATATATATATATATATATATATATATAGTGTGTCATGTTTGCTGTGTGGCAGAGCTGATGGCAGAGAGCGCAAGCACCAGTGACCAAGTGACGTAATGAAGCCAGGGGTGGTAATGAAAAAAAAAAAGGCTATCGGCTACAGGGAAATGGAGGTGATATATGGCGAATGGCTACATGAAAATAAAGTGACAAATGGCAAGTCCTGCTCTTCAATATGTTCTCTGTACCTGGATTGCAGGCAATATACTTTTTGGCATGTTACAGCCGAGTGGCCCACCTGGCCGGTCTCACAGTAAGTTGTAACTGGTGGGTTACTCTTTTTATCCACACTCACTAAGGGCTACTATCCCCGACTTTCGTTCATTCACTTATCACAAGGCCGGTTTGTCTATGATTACTTGTTATTCTGATGAATGGGATTCACTGGGAGATTGGCACTGATAATGTAGGTGACTTGCTCACACCCACCACCTACGTCAGTCAAGTTTTGACGCTTTCTTTTTGTTTGATGTGGATAAATATGTTTGTTTGTATATAACCTGCACAATTCTGAATCTCTCACCTCATGCTATTTACTTACACAGCCCTTCTATCTGAAGTCTAGGTAGCCCTCTGCTCTTCCAGTGATGGTTAATGGAACTCTACTAATCCGTCCTCTGCCTTCATAAACAAGAAAGCGTTTTAGTAGGTTGGAATGCCCACTAGGTTTTCAGTCCATCAAGTGGACATTTCTATTAATAGGTATAACCAACATGTAAACACCATAATTATTATAAATGTGATAAGATGCCTGGAAGCTTCCACTAAGTTAGCCCAGTATATGAAATGCTAACATTGTGTCACACAACCTTTTACATTTTCTAATTATGAACCTTGCTGGAGGCTTGGCACAAAGTAAGATTTCATTTGTTCATTTTACAGATTAAAACACGTTAATAAGAAACATTAAGAAGGTCTTTATGGTTAAGAAAAGTCTTAGGCGTATACCAATTATTAAATTCAAATATTTTCAAGACTACATATCATAATATAATTATTCTGAAAAAAAATATATATATATTTTTTTTAAATTATCTAGCACTTGCGTTTACTGCTTGTGTTTTTATCAGTGAATATATTGCACTCCTTTTTAATGTCTGTTTGCCATGGTTTCCCAGCTGAACCTTATGCTAGTGCTGGTATAATCTTTTAAATTACTGCTTTACGGTCAAGAAAGGCCTTTTTAATCCTTGCAAGATTTATAGTTACATAGTTAATTTGGGTTGAGAAAAAGAGACAATAGTCCATCAAGCTCAACCCCTCCAAATGACCAAAAGTCACTCTTGTAGTTATAAGTAGAATCTGCCAACACAACATGGCAGGGAATTCCCCAACCTCACTGTGTCCATCATGGAGAACCATTTTCTCTGCTTCAAGTGAAGGTTCTGTTCCTTGTTCTAAAGGGGGACTTGTTCTTTTTTTGTGGGAAAAAATAACGATTCATATTAATAATATCTTCTCTGATTTTGAGGCCACTCCTACTTCCATGGTTATCAGGTGTCACTTTACAACACTTCAACTATCTGTACTGTGTGGATTAGTTGGAGCCCTTTTTATGCACTTTTTTTTTTTAATAAAATAGTGGGCAATGGAAAGTTCTCATTGAGCTGGTGGAGTGATCCATCTCAAAACATAATTGACCCAGTTCCTCTAGTGCAGTTCATGAAAAGCATCCCGGAATGAACTTGATTGTTCACTGTTACAGAGAGCCGCTATCACAAAGCACGGGAAAGTAATGTCGGCATCGAACCGATACTTTATTCATTGGGAACAATGAGGACATCTTTGCTGTTTCAGTTCTTGATTATACGTTTCTGTGGCTGGCTTTGCTGAAAGCACACAAGTGTAGAAAATGCAATTGCAGGCTATTTTATTAAAAAAAAGAAAATCTCAGGGTGATAGTAAAAAATGATACCCCTAAAAAAAAAAGGCGCTGTTGGAACTTTTACAATGGAAACTGTTTGATCAACTACAGTACATACCACTAATATATCTGTAATCCTTGCTTTAATTTGCATGCAATTTACTGTTAATTGTTAGGACTTCTGTACATGTGTTGTCATTTGTCATCTGAATTCTTATTTTTAATTCAAGATTAACACAATTTACAACTACTAGTTTACACTGGCCCAATTATTGGTTAATCTTTACAAACTAAAGGTGACCATAGACGCACAGATAATATTGTACGACACAAATTTTCGTACGATATTCGGTACGTGTATGGTGGGAAAAGAGCCGACCGATATCGGCAGAAGACGTCGGCTTGTTGATCGGGTGCCTTTGAAGGCACCCAAACATCGCCATTATTAGTGCTAAATCATTAATCGGTAGAATTCTATGGTTTCTACATGTATATCTGACGATTCAGCTCTACATGTGTGTATTGAAACTAAAGATCTTTCTTGGAAAGAAATTGTTACATCTGTGGCCACCTTAATAGTCAGGGTCAGACTGGGGGGCCCGGGGCCCACTAGGGCTGCTTTCCAGGGCCCCGCTCTGCCCACACCCCCTGCTGCGCCGCTGCACCATTGCCGCGATGTGCATGTGCACAATGTTTTACACCAAGCGCCGGCAAAAGCGAAGTTGCGGCAGGAAGAGTCCTGCAAATCCGGGTGCAGATCCAGGCCGGCGGGGCTCACAAGAGCTGGGGGCCCACCAGGTTTTTTACGGTGTTCCGTCAGCCCAGTCCGACCCTGCTAGCAGTCCACCCCCATTATCTAGGCCAGTGGTTCCCAAATGGACTTGAACAGTGACAGAAGGATGCTCAGCCTGAAGGCCTTTTATGATGAGAATTGGAGAGAAGGGAATGGTTCTCTCCTAGACACATGGCAGCCGAGTCTAAAGGTCATTTATAGTAAGATCTTGTGTAAATGTTCTTGGAGCTATGGCTATGACATTTTCCTATATCTGTAACCATCTGATTAGCCAACAGGGGCCTTGGTCAAAGGTTTGAACTTCAAGTAGGGCCCTGAGCAAAGGTTGCACGTTTAAGGGGGACCTGGACAAAGGTTGTAAAAGAGTAAATTCGCCAGGCACAAATAGCGGTGAATTTCCGCATTTAGTCACCAAGGAATAAATTCACAAAAAGTTTGCCGGCGAAAAATCCGGCACATAAAATTTTTTTTAGCTCGTGTCAGAATAGTCGAATACATAAAAAATGCACGCGCTTCAATATTATACAGACACCGCTGACTTTTAATGCATTTGGACCAAATAGGCACGTGTATAAAAATTGTTGCGGGCGTCAAATTGACGTGCGTTCATTGACGCGGGCGCCCATTGACGTCAATTCATTCGCAAATTTTTTGCCATTTCATGAATTTCGCGGTAAGCGGGACACATTTGCCCATCACACTAGTTGGACCTTCAAGATGGGCCTTGAACTGAAAAGGTTTGACAGTCACTGCTCTAGGCCATATTCAGAAGTGAAAAGCCAAAGGCAGGTCCAAAAGAATACCATGAACTTGATGCTATGTCTATACCATAAAGACAAAACATGATTGCATTGTTTCCATGATTTATTTAAATAAAAATAGTAAAAAAAAAAAAAAAATGACCACCTAAAACCTTCTGAGAACCACAGAAGTTAAATGTGAAGTGTAACTTTAGCGTTCAGATTGATTCGTTTGATTTTCCCTTTCATCACAATTTTTTTTTTTTTGTTTGCTATAGCAACTTGTTTTCATGACTAAATGGGATTAAAAGAAATGTGCAAAAAAAATTCTCGATTGCCGGGAAAAAATGCTGTTGTGTCAACGTGCAATTATTAATGATTCTGCCTCTACTTTTTTTTTTGTAGTAGTAGTAGTATTTCAACATTGTAGATGTACTGTATGTGATAACCTGGAAACCCATTATCCAGAAAGCTATGAATTAGAGAAAAGCCATCTCCCGTACACTCCATTTTAATCAAATAATTCTAGCTGGATTTAAATGTGTTTTCTGTTTGCTTTAACACTCTAAGGGCTCTTACACATGAGCGTTTTTACCTGCGCTCCCCTGTGTTCCGTTTTTTGGCGTTCAGCCGCAGGGGAGCGCAGGAATAGACGCATTTCATTATTTCAAATGGGGCTGTACTCACACAGGCGCATGTAGGCGCCGAACGCAGGTTGAGACGCAACATGCTGCATTTTTCCTGTGTTCGGCGCCTACACGCGCCTGTGTGAGTAGAGCCCCTTTTGAAATAATGAAATGCGTCTATTCCTGCGCTCCCCTGCAGCTGAACGCCGAAAAATGGAACGCAGGGGAGCGCAGGTAAAAACGCTCATGTGTAAGAGCCCTAAAGGCTATATATATATAACGGCCTGAAGACGGCTCGAGTAGAGGAACTGAAACGTTGAAATAAACTTTTTTTTTGTATTTATTTGAAGTCCTTGGAGTGCGGTTTGTGATTATTGATAATATATATATATATATATATATATATATATATATATATATATATATATATATATATATATATATATATACATACATACATACATACATACATATATATATATATATATATATATATATATATATATATATATATATATATATACATACATACATACATACATACATACATACATACATACATACATACATACATACATTAAACAAAAAGAGAGATCAGCACTCGCAGGTCTTAGAAAAATAAAAAATGATTTATTGAAGAGTTATGGACTGACGTTTCGGCTCCACCAGAGCCTTTCTCAAAGTAGCATAACAAACAGTGAAAGTTGTTTAAATACACTTACTGGCAGGAAGAACACAGCAATGATCACATGTGTGCATATTAAACGACTCATTAAATCAACACGCTGATGTTGCAGTCTATAATACTGAAAGAGTTAAAATTTAAAATGGACCCATGTCAACCCTAAGCAAAAAATACTATGGGGTATATTTATCAAAGACTGAAGTTAATAGTGAAGTTCCGCCACTGGAGTGAAATTCCGCCACTCTCCATTCATTTCTATGGGATTTTTATAGGCGTATTTATCAAAGGGTGAACTTTCCCTTTCACCCATTGATAAATACGCCTTTCAAAATCCCATAGAAATGAAGCTGCGGAATTTCACTCTAGTGGCGTGATAAATTTGATAAATTTTGATAAAGTTACCCCTATATGTATCCAAGTTACAGGTAAGAGCAAGTACGAATAAAAACAAGAACAATATGTAACATTATCATCACTAATCATTGGTAACTTTGTATCCTTTTCGTAAAAGATCCCACATTGTTGATAAACTCTGTGACTTTTAAACACAGTGTTTGAATTACTACTGGCTAAGGAAACAACAATGGACTTCACAGCAACGGACATTTCTCTCTGATCCTTGATGAATTGCAGCAGCCTGAATGCACACTGAGGATACACCATATTGTTCATCTATTCAGATTTCCCAGAATGTTCAGCGACTAAGCGCCATGATTATACCCACACAGAGCTCCGGCACCTTTCTAAGGAGGGGGCCCTAGAATGCGAGTTGGGCATCAACTCCCTTTATGGTCCACTATACCCTCACATGAAGGGACACCAGAGGAGTATACCAGTGGAGAAATGACGGAGATGTTGGGGCAGAGGTGGACCACGTGCCGAACCTAACAATGGGGTGCTCCATGGACAGACCCACCTCCAGTGCAGTCCGGGTTGCATCGGGAGTGATGATTCCAAGCCAGGGTATGTAAACCGGGACAGACGATTGTTCCTTGGGCGCTGATCGGGCGCGTCCGACACACAGCAGGCTTGTATATAGTGGACATAGTGATTCACTGACATGGGAGGACTGTTGGGGCTTTTGGTCGCGCTGCAGCTTGTGACAAGAGATATATGCTCAGGGAAGGAGTAAAACCGCACTAGCAGACACCCGTGCGGTGTAATAATTACATGACTCACACTTTAACCCCTGAAGGCGGACTGGGGGACTCCATATGTACACATGAACCTTTAAGGATTTACCATCTGATCTGTGTACTGATAGCAGACAATAGTGTATCAATTATTTGATAACTTAATAATTGCTTCATACACCCACAAAAGGGGTTATATTGATTTAATCCTTTTTCAGGTTTTGATTTTTAATCTCTACACAATTATTGTTGTTCTATGTGTTATAGGTGACCTATTGGGTGGTATCACATTAACTAAAATTATGGGGAGATCACGGAGTTAATATTTGTAGCTGCAGAGGGTGATATATTTATTTATACTGAGTTTGTATAAAAATGATTTTTTAGCACTTATTTTGATGTACACACAGTGGGTAGAATGACACCTTTGGGATATAGTTTTAGATAAAATAGAGTAAAGGACTCAGCACACATTGGTTAATTAAAGGGATACTGTCATGGGAAAAAAAATTTTTTTCAAAATGAATCAGTTAATAGTGCTGCTCCAGCAGAATTCTGCACTGAAATCCATTTCTCGAAACAGCAGATTTTTTTGTATTCAATTTTGAAATCTGACATGGGGCTAGACATATTGTCAATTTCCCAGCTGCCCCAAGTCATGTGACTTGTGCTCTGATAAACTTCAATCACTCTTTACTGCTGTACTACAAGTTGGAGTGATATCACCCCCTCCCTTTTCCCCCCCAGCAGCCAAACAAAAGAACAATGGGAAGGTAACCAGATAACAGCTCCCTATCACAAGATAACAGCTGTCTGGTAGATCTAAGAACAACACTCAATAGTAAAAACCCATGTCCTACTGAGACACATTCAGTTACATTGAGAAGGAAAAACAGCAGCCTGCCAGAAAGCATTTCTCTCCTAAAGTGCAGGCACAAGTCACATGACCAGGGGCAGCTGGGAAATTGACAATATGTCTAGCCCCATGTCAGATTTTAAAATTGAATATAAAAAAATCTGTTTGCTCTTTTGAGAAATGGATTTCAGTGCAGAATTCTGCTGGAGCAGCACTATTAACTGAATCATTTTGAAAGTATCCCTTTAAGGAAGACGTATATTGGTTGGTTATCTGTTAGTACACGAGGGAGATGAGTGACAACAACGTGTGAGCGACCTGTACATGCAGGCCCCCAGTAGTATAACATTGTAATTGCATTATATAAAAAATCATTCACAATACTGAAGCAGACCTCCCTAGAATTAGGAAAAGGGCATAAAAGTTTGGCAGTATTAATATGTATAGTGAATATATTTATAAGAGAAGTTTAGTTGGGCAATAAAGATTTTTTAGTGAGCAGAGAAATCGAGGATCAGCAGATGAATACCCATGAGCCATTGATTAGACCCTTTTTTTCTCATTTTTTAACATGTTGTAACACAGGTCACAGGGTTTATCAACAATGTGTGATCTTTTACGAAAAGGATACAAAGTTACCAATGATCAGTGATAATAATGTTACATATTGTTCTTGTTTTTATTCGTACTTGCTCTTACCTGTAACTTGGATACATATAGTATTTTTTGCTTAGGGTTGACATGGGTACATTTTAAATTTGAACTCTTTCAGTATTATAGACTGCAACATCAGCGTGTTGATTTAATAAGTCAAGAATTCTGAATAACAGATTCCATATGTATATAAATACCAATGCAAAAATAAGTGTTTGCGCCAGGATAAATCTTCTTATCATAGACTTTTATAGATGATGGCAAATATGTTCTCAGCCCATATTCACAGAGGACAAAAAATGTGCCGCAGTTAATTGCAAAAATACAATAAATTCCACATCTACAATTTTCCAAATTTAGACTATTTTTTTTTTCCAATTACAAAAATAAAATGGTGCCATTTTCATGCAGGTTAATTTAAAACAATGATATACAGACTAAAAAACATAGGATAAAAATTAGCAACAGTAAATTCCAAAAATACAATTTGCCCACTTAAAATACGGGGAAACATTTAGAATTTTTAAACAAAATTTTTTTTTTCCAATTGTAACAATAAAATTGGTGCGTTTTCATGCAGGCTACTTTAATAAAATGATTTACAGACTGAAATACTTGGAAGCCAAATATACTATTTCTTCGTCTTCTAAACTTATTGCTGTATAGCTTATTGTTTATATGTCTGAGAGGAGTTTGAATTTTCCTTTTAGAAACAGTAAAAGGAATATTCCCCAAGGCTGAGAAATGTTTTTGAGTGAATAAAAATAGTCACCTCCAGAGATCTAGAAAATCAAGGAACAAGCTGTTTTGCCGTTTTTCTTGCTGATTAATTCCCCCACCGTTCCATGTTTCTTTTTTCACATTTCCTTGGGTGTCCCCTGTTGTTTATACTATAGCTGCAGCGTGACATTTTCTGTCCTTGAAGATTAGCCGTAGTCTTCAGTTACTGTAAAATAAAAGTCACCCTCTCCATACTGTACAATTGCCTGTACAGATATTGAATATTGGTATGTTCAAAAGTAAATCTGAATTGAAAATATTCAGTATGTGCTCATAATGAGCTTCTATGTAGCTTAAAGGAAAACTACACCCCCAAAATGAATACTTAAGCAACAGATTTTATATAAATTATATCATATTAAGTGGCAAATTAAAGAATCTCACCAAACTGAAATATCTATACTAAAGTAAATATTGCCCTTTTAGATCTCTTGCCTTGAACCCCCATTTCGTGATGGTCTGTGTGCTGCCTCGGAGATCACCTGACCAGAAATACTGCAGCTCTTACTGTAACAGGAAGAAGTGTGGAAGCAAAAGACAGAACTCTGTCTGTTAATTGGCTCATCTGATCTAATTGTATAGTTTGTTTGTCTGCACTGCGAATCATATGATCCCAGGGGGGCGCCCTTATTTTTTTAAAATGGCAATTTTCTATTTATGATTACCCAATGGCACATACTACTAGAAAAGTATATTATTATGAAAACGGTTTGTTTACATGAAGCAGGATTTTACATTTGAGCTGTTGTATGGCAATATTTTTTTAGAGACCTACATTGTTTGGGGGTATAGTTTTCCTTTAAGGCAGGGCCGGAACTAGGGGTAGGCAGAAGAGGAACCTGCCTAGGGCACAAAAATGTGGGGGCACTGGTAGGTGCCTGTACAAGGCTCTTCTGCCTACCCCTAGGCCACATAGGCCCGGGCCTAGGGCGGCACATTTTTGGGGGCGGCATGCCGCCCACCCGCTCTGTGGGGAGCCTGTGCTCCCCAGTGCTCCGGCGCTTGCACGCTGGTGCTTTTGCGCCAGCGTGTGGTAGTGCGGGTGCTAGGACCGCGCGGAGCGCTCGGCCTAGGGGCGCCCGCCCAGCGAATCCGGCGCTGCCCCTAGTTTAGGTTCACTCTCATCTGCAGCTCTTGCCTACCCCTGTCAATCGCCCCTTTCTCCTTCTCTCTATCCCTCCTCTTTCGGTTGCCGTTCCTGATTTTATGGCGTGCACACACACGCGCGTGCAGAAGGGGGGGGGGTCGCAGATAGTCGACCGGGTTGCCTAGGACTCCCGCTCAACTTGGCCCAGCCATGGCTTAAAGGAGAATTCAGCCCTTAACTAAAAAATACCCTTCCCCCCTACCCCACACAGATCCCCCCCCCAGCCTTGCTGTCCCCCCGGGGAGATGTCCCTAGCTTTGTACTTACCACTCGGTGCAGGGATTGCAGGGATCGGAGTTCACAGCAGCCATCTTCTGGGTCTTCGTTTCTTCTTCTGGTGCTTCAGCAATTTCGGTCCATTTCGGTGCATGCGCAGTTGTCGCAAGCTGGGAAATTTCTCCAACTACACATGCGCTACCACACCGTTCTCGTTGTCAGATTACCGAAGACCCAGTAGATGGCTGTCATGAACTGCGACCCCTGAATCTGCACCGAGGTGTAAGTAAAAAGTTAGGGCCATTTCCTGGGGGGGGGGTAGGTGGGCTGGGGGGGAGGAGGTCTATGTAGGGTAGGGGGTAGAGTTTTTTTAGTTAAAGGTTGAATTCTTCTTTAAGGACAAGCTCTAAGGCAGTGACCCCCAACCATTGACTCACAAGCAACCAGCGCTGTTCCTGTATATATTGCCACCTGAGGCGGCTCCAGTAATGCCGCCCCCCCAGCCCGAATCCATTTCCGGGGGGAGGCAGCAACGCTAGTGCGGAGAGTGCAATTGCGCACTCTCGCCCTAGTAAAGCCTGAACATGTTGCTCAACAACCCCCTGGATATTGCTCGCAGTGGCTTCAAACCAGGTTCTTGCTCTATTTTTG
Organism: Xenopus laevis; assembly: GCF_017654675.1. Lineage (NCBI taxonomy): Eukaryota > Metazoa > Chordata > Amphibia > Anura > Pipidae > Xenopus > Xenopus laevis. The sequence goes on from NC_054371.1 coordinate 217,033,225, forward strand.
AATTCCAGACTTGGAGGCAAGCTTTAGTTGCATAAACACTAGGGGGCAGATTTATCAAAGGTCATGTACTGTCTCTTTAAAAATTCGACTTCAACCATTCGCCATCTAAAACCTGCCTAATTGCTGTTTTGACCTATGAGGGACCTCCTAGAACCCATTTGGTGTCAATTGGTGGACTTTGAAAAATCAAAGTTTTTTTGTGGAAAAGCTTTGATTTGAATTCGATCGAATGCGATATTACTTCGATTCGTACAATTCTAATTCAGCTGAATACGGACCTATTCCATTGAAAACGGACCTATGTCAAAAAAAAACCCTTAATTTCAGTGGGTCTTTTTGAATTAGAATTCTGAAGTTTTTCAATTTCTAAATTCGACCCTTGATAAATATGCCCCTAGGTGTACTGTAGGCTGCCAGTCCACATAGGGGCTACCAAATACCCAATTAATCCCTTACAGGAACTTTTTTCATGCTTGTGATGCTCCCCAACAAATAATTCTGGCGAAGATGGTGGTTAACTCCATTATGTCTAATGGCCACTCATATTTAAATCATTCTGATGAAGAATTCCTCCAGACCAGTGGTTCTTTGACTACTTCTGTTGAAGCCCAGCTTGGAGTTTCTTCCAAGAAGACCTTTAAATTCATGTTCTAGGTATATCTAGGAAAGCAAATAGGAATTCTACCCACATCTCAACTTAACTGGCCTTCAGGCTGAGCCCCTGCCACTGCTACAGGTCTGCCCCATCTTTGGAAGCAACTGTAAGGCTCATAGGTAGCATTTGTTGTACCTGGTTTGAGTCTACAATTAACTTACCATCCCTAGACTGCTGCCATTAATCTGAATGGGTAACATGCTCCCCATGGCAGATGTCGTGATTGTAGAAGCCATTCTTCCCTGACGGCACCATCTGATCTGTCCTAGGCAGCCCAATTCCCATTCAAGCAGTTGTAAGCAGCAGAGATGAGAACTTTGATCACTGTTATATATCTCTATGGGCAGGTGGCCAGAAGGTTGATCCTAAAGTAGCATGCAGAAATAAGAAGCAGCCACTGAAAAAAACAAATAAGAAACTGATTATGAGCTGTGCATCCTGGACTATAGAAAGAAGAACCTGAACTATGTTTCAGACTCATAACCACTTGTACAGTGAGATGGTGTTCCTGCAACTGTAATTGGAGAATAAAATTCTTGGGCTTGGGTCACTCCACTGGACACAATACTTTATTATGATGAGGGCTGGGGTTAAGTTCACTAGTAACCAAATAATATTTATTTTCTGGTACGAAATGGGATTCTGTACCCACCAGTGATTGGAGCATTTGTCCCGTTTCGCCGGAAAATGTGCGAACTTCGGGAAACGGTGAAAAATTTGCGCCTGTGTCAATTTTGATGCCAGCATTAAAGTCAAATGTCGTCTGAATAATGTTGACGCATGACGGTTCGAATCGAGTGACTATTCCAAAATTTTTTTACGCTGACGAATTTTCGCCCATCACTAGTACCCACCACAAGGCAAATGGAAGCAATTTGGTTACAAAGTTTTATCACTAACTCAACAGAAATAAATGCCTCAATACACACACAGAACAATTCTGCCAGCAATTACTAGAATATCTATGCAGAGAGCAACAGGTGTCAAATGTGCAACCATTCATAAAGACGAATCATTATTTTATATATTATAATATGTCTGCTCATACACCCACAATGACCCCAAAAAACATAAGCTATTACCAAGAATGAGGAATAAATTGTGTGTTAGTGCTCATATGAGTCGCGGGTTATGTCCGGATTTTTACAGTTATATACTGTACATAGATATGACAATAATAATATATATATAGCTGTAATCAGATTGCACTCTCTCTAACTCATGCTGCTGTAATATGGCTGTATGTCAAAGAACAATAAATCAGTAAAAGAGGCAGCAATAAAGGCTGAAAGGTTGCGAGGATTGTGCTCCGATAGGAAGAACTGTCATTTTGTGAAGGCTAGTCTTAATAACAGGGAAAAGTGATGGTTTTCATAAGCCATTAAAACTAATGTTCATTTGTAGTATGACAGCCGGCAGCACTATTCTGAAAAAAAATGGCATTTTTTTCTTTTTTCCTTTTAAACATTTACATTTTTTGTTCTGCGGCTATCTGTCTTGCAGTGTCAAACCCTATTGCTGGGGAGTTTTGATCAGGGGCGTAACTATAGAGGAAGCAGACCCTGCGGTTGCAGGGGGGCCCAGGAGTGTAGGGGGCCCAGTGAGACCCTAATTAATTAGCAATTTTAATATATTCTTGGTAAAATAGGCCAACTTATAAATATTTTGGGGCCCTAAATTGAATTTGCTATGGGGCCCAGTAACAACTAGTTGCGCCACTGGTTTTGATGGTGTAATACTCTTTGAGTATTAATAATGGACTGTAGGCAGCCATATTAGTTCATTATGCATGTGCTTGCAGATTCACCAGTCAGAGGCTTATTTATTATATAGGCCTGTGCCTAGAATGTCCAGGCCCGGATTTGTAGCAAGGCCATGAAGGCCCGGGCCTAGGGCAGCAGGATTTCAGGGGCGGCATGGCGCCCCAGCCACGTCAACTGCCAATGCACTGCGCGCATGGAAAATTGCAGTGCAAATAGGGACAAGTGAAGTGTGCGAGTGGGCGTGCGCGCTTACGTGTGTAAGCTACATTGCCAGTAAATTTGTTATACCGGCCCCGGCCTTGGCAGGTGTTTTACTGGCTATGCCGGTAAAATACCAGCCTGGTGGCAACCCTAGTTGTGCCATGACATCACATCCGCTGAAGTCATGCACAAATGGGCGCTCACAGGTCCCTAGGGCAGCACCAGGCCTAAATACACTACTTACACAAGCACAGCATCATGCAAGTACTTTAAGGCACCCATTGTCTCAGTCATTCAATTCTCATCCCCGCTGTCCTCAAGGACAAATCTTTACCTCCTATTCTCCCGCTGAATGATATTCTGACATCAGCCACCAGGTGGCACATTAATGCATATGTAGTGATGCTCTACCCGCACCCGACTCTAACACACTGCTCCTCCACCCAAATATGACCCTAACCCGGCGCACCTCTGACTGTATAGATCCGCCCCCGACCTGTCCCACCACAATGTCACTTTAGAGGGCGGGGCCAAGCAGGCATAAGTCTATAAAAGACACACACTGGAGCCAGCACAGGAAGGTTTGCAGGCAGGGAGAGTGGAAGGAAAAAGCTTAACCCGAACCTGCCAGCGACCCAACAATGGTGTGTGGAAGTTTGTCAAAACCTGCCCAACCTGCTGGTAAAACACCTGACCTTAATTTGCAGCAGTCCAGAAGATTTTTAAAGGTGGTTGTTTACCTGTAGAGACGTTATTTAGCTTTTTATATAGCATCTCTCTGCTTTGCATTTTCTTATCAATCTGGTTGTTAGGGTCCAAATTACTCTAGGAACCATGTATTTATTTGAATAAGAGACTGGAATATGAATAGGAGAGGCCTGAATAGAAAGATGAGTAATAAAAAGTAGCAATAACAATAGCCTTACAGAGCATTTGTTTTTAGATGGGGTCAGTGACCTCCCCCCCCCCATTTGAAAGCTGGAAAGAGTCAGAAGTAGAAGGCAAATAATTAAAAAACTATAAAAAAGAAGGCCAATTGAAAAGTTGCTTGGAATTAGCCTTTCTATAACATACTAAAGTTGACTTAAAGATAAACTCTAGATTTTTGGAAAGATAACGGAGGCCTGGCCTGTCTTTACTGCCTGCCATAGGGTAGTTAGGGGGAAATAGAGGAAACACATACATGCCTTTCCCAGCCCACTGCCTAATGCAGGTAGCTCTCTAGCCATAGTTCTCTGTGCCCTGAGAGAGAGCAGACACTAAAGGGCAAATTCACTAAGATGCGAAGTTGCGCCAGGCGCAACTTCGCCTCACTTCGCCGCACTTCGCCAGGCGTAGTTTCGCCAGCGCTTCGCAAATTCACTAAAATCCGAAGTTGCGCACAGGGGTAGCGTAAGGTTGCGGAGTTGCGCTAGCGTTGTTTCGCTATATAAAGCGAAGTTGCGCTAGCGAAGGCTAATTTGCATACGGCGCGAAATTCAAATTTCAATGGAGGAACACGTATCTGCACTACAAATGCCTAGAAAACCTTCAAATCTGCAAATAAAAATTTTATTTTGCCCTACACATGTGCCCACTGTCTAGGTAAGTTGCCATGAGTCAGGAAATGTAGGGGGGAGGAAGGGGAGCCCCAAGATTTTCGATCTTTTTCAGCCTATCAGCCATCATGTAGAAAACACGCCAGCGTTTTTTGGGACTTTTTTTAAACAATCCCTATCTACTCTATTGCGCTTCGCCAGGTCTGAGGTGGCGAAGGAAGACTAGCGTAAAAGGTAGCGTTCACTACACTGCGCAAGTTAGTGAATTTGCGTAGTTTCGTCGCTATGCGAAGATTCGCCTGGCGTAAGGTTGCGAAGTAACACTAGCGAAACTACGCCAGCGTTCGTTAGTGAATTTGCGCAGTAGCGAAAATGCCAAACGCTAGCGAATTAACGCTAGCGTTCGGCGCTTCGCGCCTTAGTGAATTTGCCCCTAAGGGTGTTATTTACTAAACTCCGGTCGCACTTTTTGGGGCAAAACCCAAAATCTTTTTTTTATTTTTAAAACTCGAATTTTTTGAGATTTATTAAAGCCCGATGCAGCAAATAGCCAGAGTCTAAAAACCTGGCATCTCAGACCTGCCGAGGCTGTGTATAAGTCAATGGCAGAGGTCCCTACCCTATTTTTAAGTATATGTGGTCTGCGTTGGAATTAGCCCGTAAATCCAATCATTGCAGACTTTTCGGGCAAAAATCTAAAAGTCCGGCTTCTCAGGAAAAAATCAAGCGATTTTTTTTTTTTTTTAATTTACAAAAATAAGATAAATTTGGATTTTAGTATATAGCCCTCCCCGTGTGGAAAGCAGAAATGCAAAAAGTACAGATTTGGTGCTAAATGTTTGCACTTTGTATAGGCTTTGTAAATTACCCCTACTATAAACCACAGCTAAGAGTGTGGCTTAATTTGTTTGTAGTCGAGGGCTGCAAAATAGGAGAATAAAAGGGGAATAAAAGCCGCACTCACAGGACTTAAAAAATAAAAAATTGATTTATTTAAAAATTGAGAAAGGCCTTGGAGGAGGCCGAAACGTTGGTCATATATATTTTTAAATAAATCAATTTTTTATTTTTTAAGTCCTGTGAGTGCGGCTCATCTTTTGTTCTCTATTTGGATTTTTCTGATTCTGCACCCAGGCATCTTTAACACTGTTGTCGAGAGTGCCGGTATCTTTGTGTGTGTGTATATATATATATATATATATATAAAGAGCACTTTGAGAAAGGCTAGAGTGCTAGCCGAAACGTCAGTTTTTTGTTTAATAAACACCTTTTGTTTTTCAATTAAGACCTGTGTGTGCTCGCCTGTTTCCAGATATATATATATATATATATATATATATATATATATATATAATTTGCATTTAGAATAATGTATAAGGCAGGTTCACCTTTTATTCTCCTATATATATATTCATCCATCAGTTGACATAATTGCACGGCAGGTGAAACCTGAGGTTCTTATTTTATAATTGCGGTTATAATGAGTTTTTTCTATATTTCGCATTTATTGGATTTGTGCTCTGCAAGACCATAAAATTGTTCTATTCTGTGACTGTGTAAAGCTACTTATTGGGCCTAAACCTGATAATCCAAGGGCACTATACACATTTAAGCACATTTCTATATAATAGACATAGTTACAATAAATTCATGATTAATGGAGGCTAAAAAATATGTATGTGAAACTTTTAAAAGAACATTATACAGGTATGGGACCTTTTATCCAGAAGGGGTTTTCCTGATAAGGGGGTCTTTCTATAATTTAGATCTCTATAATATAAATTTACAAAAAATAATTAAAACATTAATGAAACCCAATAGACTGGTTTTGCTTCCAATAAGGATTAATTATATCTTAGTTGGGATCAAGTACAAGCTACTGTTTAATTATTACAGAGAAAAAGGAAATCATTTTTTTTTAAAAATGTTAATTATTTGATTAAAATGAAGGCTATGGGAGTTGTCTTTCCCGTAATTCGGGTTTCTGGATAACAGATCCCATACTGTTACTGCAGTCTTCTATGTAGGAGTGTAAAAGTTTTGCCGACCTTTACGTCCTTTGGTCCCGTGGACATAACTTAGTTGGCTAGATTGGGTCCTCATTCAGTTAGAGAAGGTAAACTGTTTAATTTTTTTTCTGTGTGAAAGTATTGTACTGACGGTTAAGTGACTGGCCAGTAGATGTCATATATTATAAAAGGGGAAGACCTCATGCGCTCAGCCTCTTTGGGCTGCACACTTGCAGGGTTGGAATGGGCTGGAAACAGGGAAAAAACCTGGTCAGCCCTCGCTCTTGGGTCCAGGGTCAGACTGGGCCGGCGGGACACAGGGGAAGGTTCCAGAATAGGTGATGTAAGTGCAAGGGCAGATCTGTTATAGACTCTATGGGGCAAATTCACTAAGTTGCGAAGTTGCGCCAGGCGCAACTTCGCCGCACTTCGCCAGGCGTAGTTTCGCCAGGGCTCCGCAAATTCACTAAAATCCGAAGTTGCGCACAGGGGTAGCGTAAGGTTGCGAAGTTGCGCTAGCGTTGATTCGCTATATAAAGCGAAGTTACGCTAGCGAAGGCTAATTTGCATACGGCGCGAAATTCAAATTTCAATGGAGGAACACGTATCTGCACTACAAATGCCTAGAAAACCTTCAAATCATCAAATAAAATTTTTATTTTGCCCCACACATGTGCCCACTGTCTAGGTAAGTTGCCATGAGTTAGGAAATGTAGGGGGGGAGCCCCAAAAAATTTTCGATCTTTTTCAGCCTATCAACCATCATGTAGAAAACACGCCAGCGTTTTTTTGGGACTTAGAAAAAAAATTGACTTTTTTAAACAATCCCTATCTACTCTATTGCGCTTCGCCAGGTCTGAGGTGGTGAAGGAAGTCTAGCGTAAAAGGTAGCGTTCAGTACACTGCGCAAGTTAGTGAATTTGCGTAGTTTCGTCGCTAGCGAAGATTCGCCTGGCGTAAGGTTGCGAAGTAACACTAGTGAAACTACGCCAGCGTTCGTTAGTGAATTTGCGCAGTAGCGAAAATGCCAAACGCTAGCGAATTAACGCTAGCGTTCGGCGCTTCGCGGCTTAGTGAATTTGCCCCTATGAGAGGGAGACAGGATCAGGAGTTATTAAGAGAGCAGCCAGATGTTCTGACGAGGAGGGTTAGTACCCTGCAGTGACCAGGCCACCAGGTTAGGGACTCAAGTGGTCAGGCTCAGGGATAGAGAGATCTTTGGAGAGTGGGACCCCTGTAAGATTTGCCTTCCGCACCAAATGCAGGCAATACTACCTCTGGGGTGCTGGGAATACCCATCCTAATAGTTGTGAGTATTTGTGGGAAGCACTTACAGATCATTTGTGTGACTACAAACAGCACAAGGGGGGGGGGGTATTACAGTTCAGTCTGTCCTGACCCTGGGCGGAGGCACGCCATTTTATAGTTCACCTGCTCTCCCATATAGCGGAGGCACAGGACTCCTGTAGCGCCACATGCAAGAAAATGCGTACTAGACAGGGTTGCCACCTTTTGCAACAGTGGAGACTGGGCAGGGCTGTGACGGCTGTGATGTCAAGGACTGGGGCCGTGACGTAGGTGGGAGTGTCTGTGATGCCAGGGGAGGGGCTATGACGCCGCGATTGGCCGATCGCCATGTCAATCAAGGGGATCCTGCTTGGTTTTCCAAATAAGGAAGTAAGGAAATAAGGGCTGTCCGGGTCAAAACCAGACAGGTGGCAACCCTAGTGCTAGATCTCATGCAGTAGCAGAAGAGGACTATATATACATTAGGAAAATACAAAGGGAATGTCTAATAAGAGATACAGTAATACGGGTTGAACAATATTGCTCTGGTGTTGCACCTCTATAACTGCTTTATAGTTTTTATCCTATTTACAACATACCAAAGGCTGGCACCCCAAGGAAGCGCCCTATATAGCAAATACTGCCCTGCCCAAGAGAGATGATACTTGAGATGACTGCTATGATGCACTTAAGGTGGTTAAGACTGTGAAGTGCAGCATTTAATGTCCGACATAGTAATAGACCCATTTGAATGTGATTTAAATTTAGAGTACATATTCTCTAATAAGGAAAAATATTGCTTTAAATTTTCTCTAGATGACTGTATAACAGCAGGGTCTACGGCAGCCACACAAGTAGGGTTGGTAATGCCTCTATTTTGTTGCTTTTACAGTTATGGCTCCTGCACTCATGTTGTGCACTTGTATCTCCCTCCCACCAATCATGGACGTGTTTATAGAACCAAGAATAACATTGCCCAGCTGAGAGGCTCCATCCAGCATAAACTGCCCGCACTTTCAATCACGGCATGTTCTCGGCAATAGCCATAAAACTGATTCTTCAGGCTCAATAAGGAGAGCAATTTGTTCCCTGTTTATTGCAGAAATATCATAGTCAAGTCAAGATTCTGGCAGTAAAAATTATAGTTAATGCAAAAAAAAAAAAATGATAAGCTAAATAAAATCACTTGTAGAATGTTTATTATAGCCACAGGAATGGGATGTACTTTACAGAATTATACGGGAATCTATTTCCATTACGGTCCTAGTAACACATTTGCAGTGTAAACCATATCAGCCAATCAGAGACGGGCTTTTTTCAGCCAGCTGCAGGTACAACAATGAATGCAACAATTTGATTGGCTGCCTTGCGTTACTATCCATGGGTAAATTTGCCCATAAATGATCCCCATTGTCTTCATTTTCCTGATTTTTTTTTTTCCCCCTGTAATAATGATTTGTATTTAATGGTAACCAACCTAGCATAAACCAGTTCTTAAGGGTAAACTAGTTGTGGCAGATGCAGTTTGCAGATATGCTGGAAATTTGGGGGAAAAACCACTGCATTATGGTAATTCGCATTTACTAATAAGCTCCATAGAAAAATCCAGTTTGCAAACTTTATCCAGCTTGCATGTCTCATTACAGTGAGCCATATACTGTATCTTGAAAAAGATAAATTTTGGCCTAAAAAAGTGTTTTAATTTCCCTTTTACTACAGTGTAGTGATGGGCGAATTTGGCCCGTTTCGCATCGCAGAAAAATGTATGAATTTCCAGTGAAATGTGCGAAATTTTTAGTGATGGGCGAATTTATTCGCCAGGCGCGAATTTGCGCGATTCGCCGCCAGCGAATAAATTCGCGAAACGCTTGCGAAAATTCGCTTGAAAATTTTTTTTTTCGGAAAAAATCTGACGCCGGCGCCCGTTTATTACGCGGAGAATTTTTCGGGTGAATTTTCGTGGGCGTTTCGTGAATTTATTCGCTGGCACCGTCGTCAGAAACGGGCGCCGGCGTCAAAAACGAGATGCCGGCGCCGTTTTGCGAATTTTTTGCAATTTTGCGCGAAATTCGCGAATTTTCCGGCGAAGTGAAACGGCGCAAATTCGCCCATCACTAGAAATTTTCCCAAATTTATTTGCCGCCAACGAAACAAGTAAATTTACCCGCAAATTTGTGCCTGGCGAATAAATTCGCCCATCACTACTACAGTGTCCTATAGAGTCCAATCTCTTTTTTGTTTTTCTAATATACAGTTAAAAGTAGCATCGGACTGGGGGCATTTTCCTAAACAGGTATGGGACCTGCTATCCAGAATGATTGAGACCTGGGGTTTTCCGGATAATGGATCTCTCTGTAATTTGGATCTTCATACCTTAAGTCTACTAGAGATACATGTAAACCTTAACTAAACCCAATAGGCTGATATTGCTTCCAATAAGGAATTATATGCCTTAATTCCTATAATTAATTATATCTTAATTGGGATCAAGTACAAGCTACTATTTTATTATTACAAAGAAAAAGGAAATTATTTTTCAATATTTGGATTATTTGGATAGAGATGTCGCGAACTGTTCGCCGGCGAACTTGTTCGCGCGAACATCGGGTGTTCGCGCTCGCCGGAAGTTCGCGAACGTCGCGCGACGTTCGCCATTTTGGGTTCGCCATTGTTGGCGTTTTTTTTGCCCTCTCACCCCAGACCAGCAGGTACATGGCAGCCAATCAGGAAGCTCTCCCCTGGACCACTCCCCTTCCCTATAAAAACCGAAGCCCTGCAGCGTTTTTTCACTCTGCCTGTGTGTGCTGAAGAGATAGTGTAGGGAGAGAGCTGCTGCCTGTTAGTGATTTCAGGGACAGTTGAAAGTTTGCTGGCTAGTAATCGTTTTGATACTGCTCTGTTATTGGAGGGACAGAAGTCTGCAGGGGTTTGAGGGACATTTAAGCTTAGGTAGCTTTGCTGGCTAGTAATCTACCTTCTACTGCAGTGCTCTGTATGTAGCTGCAGTGGGCAGCTGTCCTGCTTCTGATCTCATCTGCTGACTGCTGCAATAACAGTAGTCCTTGTAAGGACTGCTTTTATTTATTTTTTTGTTGTTTTACTACTACTACTACTACTACTACTATAAGAGCCCAGTGCTATTAGTCTAGCAGTGTTGGGGAGTGGGACTGGTGTGCTAATCTGCTGCTCCTAGTAGTTCAGCAGCACCAACTTTAATTTTTTTTTTTAATATTCATTTTTTTTTTATTTTACTTTTTTTTATTTTACTACCGCTGTAGTAGTGTATAAGTTGACCTTTTAGGCATTATTTGCCCTGTAGGCATTATTTGCACAGTGTTTTCTTCAACCCGCCATCTAGCTGTGTGACCTTGTTCACATTCTGTCTAAATATCCATAATATTACCGTCTCCAGAAAAAACACCGGAGTGACTTTTTTCAAGCAGCCATAATATATTTTACGTAATCCGTATCCACCGCTGTAGTAGTGTATACGTTGACCTTGTAGGCATTATTTGCACAGTGTTTTCTTCAACCCGCCACCTAGCTGTGTGACCTTGTTCACATTCTGTCTAAATATCCATAATATTACCGTCTCCAGAAAAAACACCGGAGTGACTTTTTTCAAGCAGCCATAATATATTTTACGTAATCCGTATCCACCGCTGTAGTAGTGTATACGTTGACCTTGTAGGCATTATTTGCACAGTGTTTTCTTCAACCCGCCATCTAGCTGTGTGACCTTGTTCACATTCTGTCTAAATATCCATAATATTACCGTCTCCAGAAAAAACACCGGAGTGACTTTTTTCAAGCAGCCATAATATATTTTACGTAATCCGTATCCACCGCTGTAGTAGTGTATACGTTGACCTTGTAGGCATTATTTGCACAGTGTTTTCTTCAACCCGCCATCTAGCTGTGTGACCTTGTTCACATTCTGTCTAAATATCCATAATATTACCGTCTCCAGAAAAAACACCGGAGTCACTTTTTTCAAGCAGCATTCATATATTTTACGTAATCCGTATCCACCGCTGTAGTAGTGTATACGTTGGCCTTGTAGGCATTATTTGCACACTGTTTTCTTCAACCCGCCATCGAGCTGTGTGACCTTGTTCCCATTCTGTCTAAATATCCATAATATTACCGTCTCCAGAAAAAACACCGGAGTCACTTTTTTCAAGCAGCATTCATATATTTTACGTAATCCGTATCCACCGCTGTAGTAGTGTATACGTTGGCCTTGTAGGCATTATTTGCACACTGTTTTCTTCAACCCGCCATCGAGCTGTGTGACCTTGTTCCCATTCTGTCTAAATATCCATAATATTACCGTCTCCAGAAAAAACACCGGAGTCACTTTTTTCAAGCAGCATTCATATATTTTACGTAATCCGTATCCACCGCTGTAGTAGTGTATACGTTGGCCTTGTAGGCATTATTTGCACAGTGTTTTCTTCAACCCGCCATCGAGCTGTGTGAGCTTGTTCACATTTTGTCTAAATATTGATAATATTATCGTCTCTAGAAAAACCACTTGAGTTACTTTTTTTCAAGCAGCATTCATATATTTTACGTAATCCGTATCCACCGCTGTAGTAGTGTATACGTTGACCTTGTAGGCATTATTTGCACACTGTTTTCTTCAACCCGCCATCGAGCTGTGTGACCTTGTTCACATTTTGTCTAAATATTGATAATATTATCGTCTCTAGAAAAACCACTTGAGTTACTTTTTTTCAAGCAGCATTCATATATTTTACGTAATCCGTATCCACCGCTGTAGTAGTGTATACGTTGACTTTGTAGGCATTATTTGCACAGTGTTTTCTTCAACCCGCCATCTAGCTGTGTGTATTATCGTTTCCAGAAAAACCAACTGAGTTTTTGTTGTTGTTGTTGTTTTTTTAAAAATAATGCCAGGCAAAGGCAGGCCGCCACGCAGAGGCCGTGCTAGGGGCCGTGCTGCTATGCAATCCTGTGGCCCTAGCAAATTGCCCAGTTTTAAAAAGCCAATGACCCTGAACTCCCAAAATGCTGAAGAGGTAGTTGACTGGCTTACACAGCACACCCCATCCTCTACCGTTTCTAACTTTACCACAACATCCTCCTCATCCTCCACTGCTATGGCCACCCCACGTAACACTTCCTCCACCACCGGTGCCCCTTCTTCACTGGGGTCAGAGGAGTTATTTTCCAATGAGTTTCTTGAACTGAGTAATGCGCAACCATTATTGCCAGAAGAAGATGAAGGAGATGAGGACCTTACACCAGATTTAATTCTGGCAGAGAACACGATAGAGATGGACATAATGAGTGATGAGGAGGAGGTCCCCGCTGCTGCTTCCTTCTGTGATGTGTCAGAAGAAATTGATGCATCTGAGGAGAATGATGATGAGGAGATTGATGTTTTGTGGGTGCCTAGTAGAAGAGAGCAAGAGGAGGGTAGTTCAGATGGAGAGACGGAGAGTCAGAGAGGCAGTAGGAGAATAAGACTTAGAAGAAGCAGGGAGGACAGCCCGCAGGGATCAGCAGGGCAACAACATGTATCGGCACCTGTGTTCAGCCGGCCAACGCACCCGCCATTGCCGCCAATACCGCCAACTCCGCCAACTTCTACTGTTACCGCCAGATCGCACACTTCCAAAAAGTCAGCAGTGTGGGATTTTTTTAATGTGTGTGCCTCTGACAAAAGCATTGTAATTTGCAATGAGTGCAGTCAGAAACTGAGCCTTGGTAAGCCCAACAGCCACATAGGTACAACTTCTATGCGAAGGCACATGAGCGGCAAGCACAAAGCACTTTGGGAGCAACACCTCAAAGGCAACAGGCAAACTAAAAGCCACACTCCTTCTGGTCCAGCATCTTACTGCTCTACCTCTGCTCTCCTTGACCCGTCTGAACCACCCTCCACTCCGCCTTCCACCTTGACCACCTGTTCCCATTCCCAGTCATCTGCCACCAGCCAAGTTTCTGTGAAGGCCATGTTTGAGCGTAAGAAGCCAATGTCTGACTGTCACCCCCTTGCCCGGCGTCTGACAGCTGGCTTGTCTGCACTCTTAGCCCGCCAGCTTTTACCATACCAGCTGGTGGACTCTGAGGCCTTCCGCAAATTTGTAGCAATTGGGACACCGCAGTGGAAGGTACCCAGCCGCAATTTTTTTTCTAAAAAGGGAATACCACACCTGTACCAACATGTGCAGAGCCAAGTTACCGCATCTCTGTCACTTAGTGTTGGGCCAAAGGTCCATATGACTACTGACGCATGGTCCTCCAAGCATGGTCAGGGCAGGTATGTCACCTACACTGCCCACTGGGTGAACTTGGTAATGGCTGGGAAGCAGGGAATGGGTAGCTCAACAACAACAGTGGAGTTGGTGTCACCGCCACGGATTGCACGCGGTTCTGCCACCACCTCTACTCCTCCATCGCTCTCTACCTCGTCTTCTTCTTCTTCTTACTCTGCTGCTGGGTCCTCCTTCTCCTCCTCCACACCTGTGCACCCCCAGCTCCCCCTAGGCTATTCGACGTGCCAGGTACGCCGTTGTCACGCTGTCTTGGGGATGACGTGCCTGGAAAGCAAAAACCATACCGGATCTGTACTCCTGTCATCTCTGCAGTCACAGGCCGATCGGTGGCTGACCCCACACCAACTGCAGATCGGAAAAGTGGTGTGTGACAATGGAAGCAATCTGTTGGCAGCGTTGAGACTAGGCAATTTAACACATGTGCCCTGCATGGCACATGTGTTAAATTTAATAGTCCAACGTTTTGTCTCCAAGTACCCAGGATTCCAGGACGTTCTCACCCAGTCCAGAAAGGTGTCGGCCCATTTCAGGCGTTCCTACACAGCCATGGCACGCCTTGCTGACATTCAGCAGCGCTACAACATGCCAGTCAGGCATTTGATTTCTGACAGCCAGACTCGCTGGAATTCAACGCTCCTTATGTTGGAACGTCTGCTGCAACAACAAAGGGCCGTCAACGAGTACCTTTTTGAACTGGGTGGTAGGACTGGATCTGCACAGCTGGGGATTTTTTTCCCCCGTTACTGGGTGCTTATGCGCGATGCCTGCAGGCTCATGCGACCTTTTGAAGAGGTGACAAATATGGTCAGTCGCACCGAAGGCACCATCAGCGACCTAATACCCTTCGCTTTATTCCTGGAGCGTGCCGTGCGACGAGTGACAGATGAGGCTGTAGACCAGCGTGACGAGGAGCTGGAAGCGCACGATTTCTGGTCGGAATCACCAGAACGAACCCAGGCACCTGCTGCAACGCAGGGAGAGGTGCCAGAAGTGGAGTCAGAGGAGGAAGGTGGCTTTGTGGAGGAGGAGGAGGAGGACCAACAGGAGCAGGCTTCCCAGGGGGCTAGTGGTGACCTTTTGGGGACCCCTGGTCTTGTACATGGCTGGGGGGAGGAGACCGTGGATGATGCAGTCCTTGATAATGAGGAAGCGGAGATGGATAGCTCTGCATCCAACCTTGTGAGAATGGGGTCTTTCATGCTGTCATGCCTGTTGAAGGACCCCCGTATCAAGAGGCTTAAGGAGAAGGACCTGTACTGGGTCGCAACGCTACTAGACCCTCGGTACAAGCATAAAGTGTCAGAAATGTTACCAACATACCACAAGTCCGAAAAGATGCGGCATTTACAAACCAGCCTGCAAAACATGTTGTACAATGCTTTTAAGGGTGATGTCACTTCAGGAACTCATCAACATTCCAGGGGCAGAGGTGCCAGTAATCCTGCCACGAGCACACCTGCAAGGACAAAGCCCTTTGGCCAGTCTGTAACGTCAGACATGCAAATGTTTTTCTGTCCAAGGCAGCGCCACAACCCTTCTGGATCCACCCTCAAAGAACGCCTCGACCGGCAGGTAGCGGACTACCTGGCATTAACTGCAGATATCGACACTCTGAGGAGCGATGAACCCCTGGACTACTGGGTGCGCAGGCTTGATCTGTGGCCAGAGCTGTCACAATTTGCCATGAACCTCTTGTCTTGCCCAGCCTCAAGTGTGCTCTCAGAAAGGACCTTCAGTGCAGCAGGAGGGATTGTAACTGAGAAGAGAACTCGCCTAGGTCACAAAAGTGTCGATTACCTGACCTTTATTAAAATGAATGAGGGGTGGATCTCGGAGGGTTACTGCACGCCGGAAGACTTGTTCTGACTTCTATGCAGCTGTCCTTCTCTTCAAGCCTCATGACTCCACACACAGCTGTCCTTTAGCGTCCTCCTCCTCCCTCCGCCACCGTTACAAACTAGGGTGCAAACCCTACTGGTTTAATTTTTTCTGGCCTCTGTGCTTCAGTGGCTGCAACCAAAAAACTGGGCAAACAATGTCTACAAGGTCAACGTATGGCAAAAAATGACTATTTTCAGCATTTATATGGCATATTTTTTCTGGCAACTGTGCTTCAGTGGCTGCATCCAAAAAATGCATATTTTCTGCATTTATATGGCATAATTTTTCTGGCCTCTGTGCTTCAGTGGCTGCAACCAAAAAAATGCATATTTTCTGCATTTATATGGCATAATTTTTCTGGCCTCTGTGCTTCAGTGGCTGCAACCAAAAAAATTTATATTTTCAGCATTTATATGGCATAATTTTTCTGGCAACTGTGCTTCAGTGGCTGCGACCAAAAAAATGACTATTTTCAGCATTTATATGGCATATTTTTTCTGGCCTCTGTGCTTCAGTGGCTGCGGCCAAAAAAACTGGGCAAACAATGCCTACAAGGTCAACGACGTTGACCTTGTAGGCATTGTTTGCCCAGTTTTTTTGGCCGCAGCCACTGAAGCACAGAGGCCAGAAAAAATATGCCATATAAATGCTGAAAATAGTCATTTTTTGCCATACGTCGACTCAACGTATATGGCAAAAAATGACTATTTTCAGCATTTATATGGCATATTTTTTCTGGCAACTGTGCTTCAGTGGCTGCGACCAAAAAAATGCATATTTTCTGCATTTATATGGCATAATTTTTCTGGCCTCTGTGCTTCAGTGGCTGCAACCAAAAAAATTTATATTTTCAGCATTTATATGGCATAATTTTTCTGTCAACTGTGCTTCAGTGGCTGCGACCAAAAAAATGCATGTTTTCTGCATTTATATGGCATAATTTTTCTGGCCTCTGTGCTTCAGTGGCTGCAACCAAAAAAGTTTATATTTTCAGCATTTATATGGCATAATTTTTCTGTCAACTGTGCTTCAGTGGCTGCGACCAAAAAAATGCATATTTTCTGCATTTATATGGCATAATTTTTCTGGCCTCTGTGCTTCAGTGGCTGCAACCAAAAAAATTTATATTTTCAGCATTTATATGGCATAATTTTTCTGGCAACTGTGCTTCAGTGGCTGCGTCCAAAAAAACTGGGCAAACAATGTCTACAAGGTCAACGTATGGCGAAAAATGACTATTTTCAGCATTTATATGGCATATTTTTTCTGGCAACTGTGCTTCAGTGGCTGCGTCCAAAAAACTGGGCAAACAATGCCTACAAGGTCAACGTATGGCAGTTGTTTAAAGAGAACAGCAGATTACTAGCCAGCAAAGCTACCTAAGCTAAAATGTCCCTCAAATCCCTGCAGACTTCTGTCCCTCCAATACAGAGCAGTATCAAGCAGATTACTAGCCAGCAAACTTACTATCATCTGTCCCTGAAATCACTAACAGCTCTCCCCCTACACTATCTCTTCCAAGCACACACAGGCAGATTTTTCAGATACATTTTTGCCCTTGATCCCCCTCTGGCATGCCACTGTCCAGGTCGTTGCACCCTTTAAACAACTTTAAAATCATTTTTCTGGCCAGAAATGTCTTTTCTAGATGTTAAAGTTCGCCTTCCCATTGAAGTCTATGGGGTTCGCGAACCGTTCGCGAACCGCTCGCGTTTTTGCGCAAGTTCGCGAATATGTTCGCGAACTTTTTTTCCGACGTTCGCTACATCCCTATATTTGGATAAAATAGTCTATGGGAGGCGCCTTTCCATAATTTTGGATAACGGGTCCCATACCTGTATAATGCCTATTCTCAAATTCTTTTATCTACAGTATGTTCTGTAAAGCTTTTTATCTGCATTATGTGTTGGGAAAAAGAGCCGGAGTTTTATATTCCTGTTCTTTGTTACCCCTTGATTATTTGACTGGATGGCTGCGTTTATAGAGAAATGTATTGTGGGTTTATGAAGAGAACAGGACATTGTAGAATCTCAGCACGAGATAGTTACAAACTAGGAAATCAATAACTGTCTCCTTCTCCCTCAGCCTCACCAGTATCTACAAGGGCAACCAACTGTTAGCCAGTGATTTTTATAAATACCTGATTTATCAAGGGTCGAAATTTGAAAAAACAACAACATTTATTTAAAACATTCTAAATTTTTAAATTCCGGTGAACAGGATCGACCTGCAAACTTGAATCAAATTCAATTAGAGTTTTTTCACCAAAAGCAATAATTGTTTTCAAAAGTCCACCTAACGACTCCAAATTGATTGTAGGAGGTCCCCCCTAGTTTAAAACACCAAATCCGCAGGTTTTAGATGGCGAATAGTCAAATTTAAATTCTTAAAGGGACAGTACATAATATAAATAAAAATAAAATAAATAAAGTTCAAAATTCGAATTTCACATTTTTTTTGAATTCTAATCAAATTTGGAGTATTCCCTAGTCAAATTACACTATAATTACCTCAACATTTGAATTTAAAAATTCAAACTTTCAATTCGACCCTTGATAAATCTACCCCTACCTGTATAAACAAGTCATCGCAGTGTAGGACTAGGGTGCCTGGGGCTGCTATATCAGGGCTGGTCCTCTGCCTCAGTCCTGAGCTTGTGCAGCAGTCAAACCCAATGCCAACCCACTGCAATCTCAGCCCTCCCACTACACACACTTTGTGCCTGTGATTGCCCACATTACCCAGTGGGGAGCGGACCTGGGTTGGCGGGGCCCACCAAGTTTTTTCCTCAGTATCCTGTCCGCCCAATCCGACACTGGGCCACCTTTACTTACAGTAGACCTTTGGGCCGGAACTCTGGGTAGGCATAAGAGGCACCTGCCTAGCGCGGAACATTGAGGGGGTACTGGGCAGGTGTCTGTTGAAGGGCCCTCTGCGTACCCCTAGTCTGGGTTTGCTTGCTTCCTGCTTGTCTCATTTCAGCTCATCCCCTTCTCCGTGTGCAATGTCACTGTGCGCACATTAGTGATTGCCAAATTTATTTGGCAGGCGTGAATTCACAGTGAATTTTCCGCGCTTCACTGACTGCGAATAAATTTGCGAAATTACCGTGAAAATTCGCCCTGACAACTCCGACGCCGGCGACAATTAATAGGCCCAATTGAATTTAAAGTGCTTCAGAATTGTCGCCAGTATTTGACGCCAGCTTCAAAGTTTGCATTTTGTGAATTTCGTGGGAAATTCGTGATTTTTTTTTTGCGAACAAAACAGGAGAAATTCGTCCATCACTAGCGCACATGCAAGCATGGAGGGGAGCGAGGTGGCCGGCCGGGTTGCCTAGGGCTCTTGGTTGGCTTAGCCCACCTCTGGTAGACCTCCAGGTGTTATGGGCTATAACTTCCACTAGTAGTACTTCACACCATGGATTTGTACATCGGTTACACTATTAATTTCTGCAATACTATATTATTTACAATATGGGCTGTATTCTGACTTACAGGACCACTCATTGGAGAATGTGAACCTTCGGCAATATGACTAAACGCTGACAAGAGCAGACAAGGGGTGAAGGTTGTTCTCATGCCCTGGAACCCCCTAGTGCAGCCTGTTGGCATAACACCCTGTTTACAACAAATATAAGATCCTTGGCAAGCTATATTAGAAACTTAGGGATGCAGAATGCCAGTATGTAGGAGACCCCACTTCCAGGAAAAAGGAATGCAGAGCTCTTGACCAGAGCAGTGTTTTATTAAAATACATTGCTACGAAATATGTTGGCGCTATATAAATACATGTTAATAATAAAATACGAAAATACCCCAATACGGCTCCACCTAGCCCTCAATTGAATTTTTTATATATGATTTATATATCATATGAAGGTTGTTCGCCTTTGAATTAACTTTTAGCAGGTCCACATCTGTGGCAAGGCCTGGGCCTAGGGTGGCAAGATTATAGGGGCGCAATTCAATATTATCTGAAGCACTGGGTAACACCTTATCCCCAGTGCTACGGAGGGTGGCTGGGCATGTGGATGGCCCAAGTAGAAATTCGGGTCTGATTTTTAGGGGCAGATTTATCAAAGGTTGAAGTGAAAATTCAAATTAAAAAAAAATCTGAATTTCAAGATAATTTTTGTGTACTTTGACTAGTGAATAGTCCAAATTCGATTCGAATTTGAAAAAAATTCCAAAAATCTCATTTCAAAATTTATCATGTACTGTCTCTTTAAAAATTCGACTTAGACCATTCGGCATTAATTATTTATGGTTTTTGTGTTATTTCGCTTTTTTTTCAGCAGCTCTCCAGTTTGTAAATTCACCAGTCTGGTTGCTAGGGTCTAACTTACCCTAGCAACCATGCATAGATTTAGATAAGAGACTGGAATATGAATAGGAGAGACCCTGAATAGAAAGATGAGTAACAAAAAATAGCAATAACGATACATTATTAGCATTGTTTTAGATGGGGTCAGTGACCCCCGTTTGAAAACTGAAAGAGGCAGAAGAAGAAGGCAAATCATTTAAAAACTAAAAACATTAAATAATTGACATTAAACCAATTGAAAAGCTTCGTAGATTTGGACCATTCTATAACATACTAAAAGTTAACTCAAAGGTGAACCACCCCTTTGATGGCATTGTTTTCATGTGTGCATTTAACTGTATCTTTCCTATGCTTCTGTTTTAGGTGCAAAAACGAATGACTGTTAAATCGCTGATAAATGCCCTTCTAACGATGCCCGCTCATTATCGCTACTTATGCATCAGCCACTTAATTGGATGGACCGCTTTCCTTTCTAATATGCTGTTCTTCACCGACTTCATGGGCCAGGTACCTCTACTTTCCTATATATATATATATATAATACACAAGATACACATATCTTGTAAATTATATCCTTATAAACGGTGAGTTCTGATGTCATCAGTTATAAACGATTAGTTCTGATGTCATTTGTGTCACATGATTCACTGAAATTTGTGTATTATAATAAATAAAGTACCCCCAGTTGTAAAATATGAGGATATTAGAAGTTACCTCGGAGTTCCATGACCTTTATAAATACACTCGGCCTTCAGCCTCTTGTTTTTATATGGTCATGAAACTCCTTGGTAACTTATAATATCCTTATATTTCACAAGAGGGGGTGCTTTATTCACTATATAATTGTCTTACTTTCTTAAATGCCATATAATCAGTAGATTATCGTTAGAATGTGCCTTTATCAGTGGTACTGCTAATGCCCAGTGTACTGATCAGAACCCAAATCCTGATGTCACCACCAGGGGGCTCAATAAACACTAGAAGATAGTGATGTGTGGGTTGGGTTTTTCTCGACCTGCACCCGTCTGCAAACCCGCCTTCCCTCCACCCGAGCCTGACTTCCGGGTTCCTTTTATAGACCCACCCTGTTGATGATGTCACAAAAGGGGCAGGGAGAGCAGGCGCGCGTCTATAAAATGTCAACCCAGAAGTTGGGTATTGGTCCGGCCCGCACATCACTACTGGAAGATGATCTTCTTCAAAGGTAGAGAAGTTAGAGGAGACAGTTATCCTGAAACTTTCATAACAGCCCCATATAAGAGCCCTCTACATTAAGGGGCAGATTTATTATGTGGTGT